>NC_083893.1:31875000-32500000 GCF_032452875.1 Bos javanicus | reverse complement strand
TCAGACACAGCTCAACTTGTGTGAGGAGCTGTGCAACGTGGAGAGCTGGAGACGCAGGATTCAAACAGAGAGCTCAGCACAGGCAACAGCGGTTCAGCTCCCTGTGCATTATCAGCCCGATTTCAAGCATGCTCTCTTCTCAGAAAGGAGCCCAAAAAGAGAGCCCCAAAAAAGAGCATCTTGAGGACTGGATGGGGCATACTTTGTTTCCAAATAGTATGAAACATTCTATTTTGAAGCAGAGGAGTGTTTGTCTTCTTAGGATAGATACAAGAAGGAAATCAGTGTTTGATTCCTCTGAGCATCCTGCCTGAGAAACAATGACTTCAGAGCAGACTATATACCATTACTGTGATCACTGTAACCTAGTCTATAAATATCAATGCTGCATCCATATCACAGACTGTTAAGAGAATATTTCAGAGTATATTATTCTGTTAGTTGAGTGATCTAATTCTTCCAAGTACAATTCCATTTCGGGTTATAGTGTTGGTAACGTGCATTCCAGAAGCATAACTGATAAAACTGTTGCTATAGCCACAGCAAAGGAATTAAAAGTCATAAAATGATGATGAAACGTATTTTAAAAGAAATGCAGATGTGACGTTTTCAGCTTACAGAATTAAGATTTCTAAGTTCACACAATTCAGCTTAAAACTAAATCTGTCAACGATGCTGATGGTACTAAGGCACAAGGCCTTGTTACTTATATTCATTGCTAAGTTCAAGGCCAAGAGCTTCATGTAGTTTCTCCACAGTCTATAGTAGGTTGCATTAATATTTGAAAATTCAAATTCTTCACCTAAGCCTGAGCATATGCAAATACATACACGAAGACTGTCTTGCAGAAGAATAATGTTGACATATCACTCACCTCAAGAATAATATACATCAAAACTACGATTTATAATACTTTTTTAATATATACATCTGCTTCCATGCAGGGAAGATTAAAAAAAAAAAACACAAAAAGGTTGGGGGGTGAAGGTTTTGTGTATTTTCACCCTTCATTTTATATATCATTATTACTTTTACTGAGAAGGCATCACAGATGCATCTTAAATCAGAAGAGTTGTTGAAAACCACTCTCTACAAACCTCTAAATTAGCATTCATATCACCTAGAGAATGATGACATATCAATTAAAAAAAAAAAAACTTCCAGGAAAAATCTCAAACACAGCCAACCTAAAGTTGAAAATAATTCATAGTACTCTGCTTATTATAAGCAATTAGATAATTTTTAAATTGCAATATAGATCATTATTTGATGTCCTAATGTAAAAGTAACTAAATTCAATCTCACTAAGTAAAAACTATGACTACTCTATTTCTGAAAAGAGTAGCAGCGCATATTTGATAAGTATGGTCTAATTTTAAAAAATATTTAGAATCATTTGGCATCCCTCAGGCATACAGGGATAAAATTATCAACGCTGTTATAAACATTTGCTGGGCCACAAAAAAAAGTCTGGAGCTGTATTATGAAGCAGGCTAGCAAACTCAGAAAAATAAGAACTCACTTGGGCACTATTTCCTACAAAAAAGAAAGTGTTTAACAATCAGGAGAGGCTTGGCTATTCTTAGGGATCTGTGTACATAGACTAGAGTATTTATAACATACGTGTGTTTCCCTAAAAGGATAATAGGCTCATGGTATCTAATGTTGAACTAAGAATTTTGGTTGAAGGAAAGGAGTTAGTTTAAAAACAGTTTTCAGTAAATTCAGAATGTCAGAAAAAAAATTATTCCTGTTGACTTCTTTGAGAAACCAATGCAAACAAAACAAAACTGAAGTCAGTCTACATGAAAACTACACTTGAGTATAGCTTCAAGCTATTCCTTTCTTTTTCCTCCCTTTTTTGGTCTTTAAAATATTAATTTTCTTCCAAAGCTAGAAAACAACAATAATCACTGTGATAAACATGATTAGGGTGTACTTGTTTTTTTTTTTTTTAAGATAGCAGAGAACATTTCTAGCAATATAGTCAATGCTTTTAATATGCACAGCTTTTCCTAGAAAAATGAACCCAATGGTTTTCCTTCAGATTTAGATACTCAATTTTATAGGGAAAAGCAGAATTTAAAAAAAAAAGAAGCAAGCTAGGAAGTACTCACCTCTTCACGTAATTTTATCAACTGCAACATGAATGCACAAAAAAAAAAAAAAAAAGATAAAAAGGAAAGAAATGGCAGGAAAGAAAGATCAGTGGTGTGACAGGATACAGAATTAACATTGACAATTTATCTGTTTACATGTTTAGCATTTAAAAATCACAGACAAACACATTAAAAGAACCTAAACATAGACTACATGCAGAGTTTTTTGAACGAATAAAGATCACTTTCTCACACTGTCACATTAAACAAAGAGAATAGTGTGAAATTCTCTTTTAAAGTACATCTAAGACACCATCATGAAATAAAGGGGAACGACTTCATAGAAGTCTATATTATAAAGAAAGAAAACAAGTTTACTGTTCCTCTCTTCTAAGAATGTACCACTGAAGAGGTTTTGTATATACAAGTTTTCAGGATGTTTCTCTATTTTGAATCTTGACAACTGCTTTCAGATTTTTACCTCCAAATGAAAATGATTAATAGCTCATGCTTTTGTCCCAGTAAGTATTTTAAAACAACAAACTGGTATGTTAATATCATACTTGTACCCATTCTAGTAACAGGATCACCTCTGGAAGTAAGATGATTTTAATTGGGAATAAAGCATGCCAGGAGAGATAATATTTAGGACATAAAGTATTTCACAATCCTTAGCAATACTGTGTATATCAGAGTTGATTCCCAAGGTTTCATTTTGCTGAAGAGGCTACTGTAATCATAAGGTGTTTTAATTTTTGAAGTTTCTTCACTTATCAGTTTTCTTCATCTTGTAAACCAGGTCACTTCAAAGCAATGAACTCACTAACTTCATTTGTACCGTAATTTGTTTTCACCAAAGTCAAACTTCAAGCCACTCTTTACCCGTTAGTAAACTCTTTTGTGATAACATTTTGATTCTTCTCTGTAGAATACTTGTCTTAAATTTTACAGATAAAACGTTGTTTTACTCTTTAGAAACTAGAAAACGGATATAACCATATGTCTGGTTCCCTGGGTGTATGTGATAGTATTGTATTCTAACCCACAAATATTGGGGAGTTGAGGTGTCTTCCAGTTTCTACAATGAATAGAAAAGAAACCAATGTTGATGAGACTATAAACCATATTCTAGGTCTGAAACTTGCACCCTCAGCAATTCAGGTCTACAACTGATAATTTTTAAGCATCTAAATATCTGTAACATCTGTTATAACACTTGACATAAGCAGGCCAATAAATTAAACTATTGCTTTGGGAGAAACATGCCATGAACTGCTCACTATAAGTCTTTCTAAAAGTATCATGTTTACTATAGCCCAGTTCTCAAAGCTTAAAGCTATTTTTGTCTCCAATTCAAGGAGAACCATATGCATTCCAGCTTAGTCTTGTTATTCCATTTGTTATTTGAAAAGTATTTCAAGTACAAAAGAATGAGATTTCAAACCAGTGATGAATCTTAGAAAAAGGATACAGAATCTATTACATAAGGTCTCACACTGCATTTAGTGAAAAAGAAACTTTTTCTACCTTTCAAAAATACATATGAAGTTGTCATTGCTTGTAATTAACACAATCATTATCTCAGCAACCACTGAGTGTGTAAGTCAATCATCTCATCATTTCACGGGAAAAAAAGTTACAAGTCTTCCCGAGAAGAAGTAAAATTCTAAACTAAAATACATGGCCTATCATATATCGGAATCTTTCTCTTTGCTATCGGAACATCATGGGAGAAAAAGGGCAAACATTAATTCTCAGAAAAAGCTGATCTGGGATTGATCGCACAGCTATTTTTTCTCTTTTTTCTTTCTGGGGGCACCATTCTTCAGTTGACTATGATACTTAAAGGGCCAAAGTTTAAAACTACTCTTCAGCAATGGAGACCATTTGGGCATGCCACCCTGCCATAATCAATGAGTGTTTAAAAATGCTACCCATTTGTTTTTTCAATAGGTTCCAAACAAAAAACGTTCTATCTTGTTTGTGCTGCATGGCTGCATCCAAGCTTTACACCGGATTTGTAGCTAAGCTAGGTAATGGGAGGGGTTTTAATCTTTATCTTTTTTTTTTTTTTTTTTTAGTTAGTCTGAGAGTTTTCACACAAGTAAACAAAAGATGGCCTGTTTTTGAAAATTAACAATGCTTAGACTAGGCTGAAAGTAGTGATTTCGTATTTTTCGATTCGCATTTTATCGAGTTTCTATTTCCGTCACAGGCGACATGAAAGTGTGCCATGCCACCGTGTTGAGTTATGATAATCAACATCTTTTTTGAAACAAAGATTTCTGCACCCCCTCCCCCACCATGCAGAATTTGATACAAGAGGTAATCTGTTCCTTTGTGGGCTGAAAAAATCTGGTTTACGCTGGTTTGAACCAGTGGAATCTCTTGTGGTTAAGCCTTCTGCTGTGACTAAAATCAAAACTGCACTGCAGAGCATGTGAGGGTTCGTGCGCGCGCGCCTCTGTGTGTGAGGGGCATCACGTGACCACCAGAACTACCGAATTTTTTTTTTTTAAAGCTGATAACGCGACTGCCGTCTCTGTCCGCATACAGATAACGAATAAATGCTGAACTCTATTAAACGCCCTTTACACATTATCGTGGGTCGAACACACAATTTTCTGAACTTATGATGACAGTCTATTTATTTTGCTATAAACCCTCAGCACGTAACGAACAGATTCGTGCCTGGTAATGATCTGCTCTGCCAGGGCTATATGAAATGATACCGGCCTTCTTTAGATCTTGGGGAATTAAATTGACCGACTTCACCCCCTGGTCTGTAGCTGAAGTTTGACACACTTTATGCACAGCAAGCCCAAATCGGAACTTAAGAGAACATCGCATTAAAAAATTAAGCAAATCATATCTGCTGAATATTGCTTTACCACAAAAATTTCCTCACGTTTAGACATACCCTACTCTTTATATATATATTTTTGAACCTTCTATCTGGGATTTACTCAAATTTCATTTACTCAGGTTTATTCACTGATCAATATAATTTTGCATATGGAAACTGAGACACTATTAGGTTTCAGAAGTAGAGCTTGGAACATTTGTCCCATTATCATACTCTACTGTGAAGGGGATTTAATTCTGTATGAATTTTTTTTTTTTCCTTTCCTAAGAATCGTTTTCATGAAACTAAATCGAGTTAACAATTATTAAAGTTTCCACTCTAAATACAGCATCACTACATTTCAAGAACAAGCTCTTTGAAAATATTAAGATGCTGTCATATGCAATGGAAATTTTGATTTGTTAAAAGAACAAAATGATAATGCCCAAGACAACTAACAGTTCATGGAAAGACCCAACAATATTTGAACGTGCCAAATAGGTAATTTTGCCTCTTCTCTGTAAATCAAGGATGAGCTATACTTGATTGCATGAAATAGATGTAATAGAAATGAATTTATACAAAGCAATTAGTTTGGAATTAAATAAAAATGTGTACTGCATGGAGAACATTAAAAATGCATTTGAAAATTCTTAATTTTTGAAATTTTAACAATTCTAATGGCAAAATGTTTACATATACAAGAGTAAATTAATATACTGTATAGTTAATTGGAAGATCATAATTATGTGTATCAACGGCCAAGTTTTAGATGCCTAAAAAATGCATTATAAACTGGCAGACTGAGAAATAAGAACTAAGGTATTCATATTTGTCTAAATCTACAAAGAAGTCACTATAGGGAAGATGTGGATATTGCATTGAAAATAACTAAATAGCACTTAGTTCATTTGTCTATTTACAACCTTTGCTACTAATTATTTATCATTTTTTTCTGACCTATACTTTAAAAAAACTGAGATATAGCCCAACTTTAGTTAAACAAATATTGCCACCTTTGGTCTCATTTTTCACTTCTCAGTTTACCCTGTATTGTTAAAAATTTACCATAAATATGACATGGCCAAGAAGTTCTGAAAAATCAATTTCTCAATAATTAGGCTGAAAATAAACATATCTGTGTGCAGAAAATATTTTCTTCTCTAATTTACTAGGTGAGCTTCTCTAATTTACTGGCAAGGTGATCCTAGCCAGAAAAAGCTATCTTCTCAGCCACTGAGCTACAAAAATTAAAATGAAAAGCCAAATCTTTTCTTCCTTTAAAGAAAAAGTTTCTGTTTTGATTTCATAGTCTGAATGAATACTGTGGCAGAATAGTTATTCTCAAGTGGCCATTCCAAGTTAAAGATGTATTATATAGTTTTAGGGATTTTAATTCCTATATATTATGACAAAGAGCCCCAAAACAAAACATAAAGGCTTCATTATGATATGGAAATTGTGCTACTTTGGTAACAAAATATCCTAAAAGTTATATGTTGTCTCTTTGAACTTTCAGATCTGATTCAAATTTTAGCCTGAAAAGTTCACATAAGTAATAATCTAACAGTTCCACAGTCTCATGACTATAATTCATCACACTCTATTTATTGAAGTGACAGCTCCTTACAACTAAACTTCAGGCTCTCCAAGCACTTTCAGAATTTGTAAGCTTGATTTATACAAGTCCAGGGGAAATCTCTGAGTTATCACTTTAAAGTGACAGGAATATAATTTGAAAAATTCAGAAAATATGAACTCAATCTATTTTTGTGGAATATTTTTCTTTAGGCATTAAAAAAAAAAGTCCTCCTTATACGTTCGTAAGGCAAATGTTCTAGGCACATAAAATGTCCATTAAGAGAAGAGAACATGCTTTAAAAAAAAAAAAAGATCCCTGTCATAGTACTACAGCATCCATTACAATAAAGGAGTTTGAGTTAGACAGAAACACCCTCTTCTCTTCTATTTCCTCTATATTAGGCAGCAGTTTCAAATGAGGTAAAGATCTATAGCTCTTTAAAGAACTGTCACAGAGATTCACTTTTTTTTTTTAACACATTCACTTTTTTTTTTTAAGACAGTGCTTTTTTTTTTTGCAGTAAAGATGGAAAATAAACTATGATTAATTCACTCAAGAGGAATGAGCACTCTAAATCGCACTTAAAATAGGAAAAACATTTTTTTTGCTCTCATCCTCACATTATTTAATCTATTATGAGTAAAACTCCTTTATCACATCATGCTTTTGTGTTTGATGTGCTCCTTATTTTTTTTTCCCTTAGCTATTCTCACATTTCAATCAGGGAAGCTGAAATCCCAAGTCAAATCTTAAACGTGTTTACATGTCTGAACTGAAGCTGATAACATCCAACTAGTGGAGGAGCTGAGATCTTTCCAAAAACAAACACAGGACTTCTCAGTGATTCTTCTTCCTTTCTGGGGGTGGGCAGATGGGGGCCTTTCCATCACATGAGCAACACCCCTGTTTACAATATTCACATTTAGTGGATAGTATTATAGTTTCAGCATATATAGATCGACACTCTATCTACAAGGGTAAACACTATTATGCAGTTTTTATGATGCATATCAATACATTATGTTCAGCAGCTTATTAAAATTTTGGTTTACCCAATGAATGATTTATGTTCATTTTTATTTAGAGTAGAGGCTTCTTCTAGACTTGCCAAAGTAACGTTAATAAACACGTTCAGGTCTTGCTTCTGAAGTTCCCTATCATTTATTTTCTTTAAAAGTGTCAAAGAGAATCAGTCACTCGGGCTGTTTGAGACATTTTTTTAAATTCATCTCTACTCTGAGGTTCTTGAAACATTTTTTAAAGTCATATATATTATCTACATGAATTAATGAAATCGGCAGTATTAATTCAAAGAAAGAAGTGGGACACTAATTAGACTCATGACACTACTGTGTGATCCAATGAGAGCTGACAGCCAAGTTGCAAGGCCTCTTGAAGAAGAAACCGTGTCTTATTTTTTTGCCTATCCGGATCTTAAACTGCGAAAAGACTTTTCCCATTACTACTCCTACAACTATTATCATCATCATTATCATTACCTGACAAGGGCAGCACCTCTATGTGAGTATCCAATTTCCACACTGGGGCTTCCAATTTGCATTTTGGTGAATGTATTTTTAAGAAGGTACACAATAGGAGCCTGAGCTGCCCAGTCGAATTTTGAAAGCTTACTTTCATTTGTTTTGCTGCGAGTGTTGATTTAATTATGCTGCATTATTATCAAAGCTGCATTATGTACTTTTTTATTCCTTTTACATGTGTTGGAGGTGAGGACCTTGGCTTTGTCCACAAACAGTGTGTTTCAAGTTATTCCTTAAGTACTAAATAATAAAGAAAAGAGAAGAAAAGATTTTTTTAAAAGATAGCAGACAGTGATCACAAGGTAAAGGGTTAAATGTAAGATCTCCAAGAAACATTTTGAAGTTGATTAAGACTCCAGCTTTGCATTAAACAGTATCGCTTCCACATGAGTTGTTGCTAATACTGTTACAGAGCAGCTTGAGAGCCCAGTGTGCCAGTGACCTCCTTCACCCTCCAGCCACCCACCGGGCCTTCCTGATTAGCATTCTACCTGGTTCTCTGAGGAATTCCCATCATCCCCTAGGAGCTCATTCCGTACTTCGTCACTGTAGGCGATCCGTGACCTTTTCTATAAAACAAAACAGAAAGGGAGAGAGCAAGATGAACGTTAGAAAGTAAAGGCTTCCAAGCATTATTGGTATCAAGACTGATCATCTCAAACCTCGAGAGCCCCCTAATGGAAACCTATTTGCTCAAATCTGCAAACCAAAGTTGTGCAAAGTTCTTGAACTTGAGGAGTTTAATGTAAATTATAAGTTTTTTCAAATGCCAGTAATGGATGAAAACTCTGCATTGTGTGAGTACTCTTAATATTGACAAACGGATCAGAACTGATATGTTATTCCATGCAGTCATTCAGATCAGACCACGAAGCTGAAAGAAATACAGCTATTTTGCTGTATATCTGCCACACTCACCAGATGCAGTTAAAACAAGAGTATATAGGGTCTTTAATACTGTGGCAGGAAATGGACTCTACAATATAGATCTTTTAAAATCTCTAATTCTAGTATAATATTATATCTCCAGCTATATACTGGGATGCCTGGAAAATAGCATATCCCCATTTCCTTCATTATTGTGATGTTACTAAGCAGAAAGAGATGAAATGTAAAAGCCCATCCTGTTTCCAGACTCTAATTTAAATGTCTCCTAGTCCTCTATAAAAATGACCTAAGGAAATGTAGTGGGAGTGTGTGTGTGTAAGTGTATCTGGTAAAATAACTTAAATTTCCCAATCCCAGTAAACGAAGGCAAGTAGGCTATGAGTCAACTTTTCACAATTCCAGTAAATAAAGACAAGTAGGCTATGAATCGATTTTTCACACACTGAAATTTTGTTTTACAAGAAATCTACCTTTACCAGTAAAGTCAGAGGGACATGTCTGTAAGCAATTCATGAATTATCTAAACATGCACACATTTGGAAAAGCTAAAAAGCTCTGGAAATTAGTTGTGAAGCCAGAGTGCCATCCTCAGATCCTACTTCAGCATCACTGTTCCAGACCCAAATATGGATGTACAGGCTACTTTACTGCCTTTTCTGCATCTGAGCTAACTGAGCAAAATCAGCCAATTAAAAAATGGCAGCTGGGAAATAGGTATCTTTTCCCATTTGGGGTCTACAGTTTAGGACTTAAAATTTCTTACCTGTTCAACTGTGATATGAAAAATTATTGTAGTTTAAAAGGACTATCCATAATCCGTGAGAAGAAGTCAACAAGATTTTTAATTAGATTTTTAAACCAGTGAATGAGTAGCAGAGCTTTGCCACATAGAGATCATAGTATTTTAAACATAAAATCCTACTATATTGTAACTTAAAAAGAACTTACGACAAGGAAAACTAATAGATTTTAAATCATTTTAAAGTTTGCCTTTTTCACTTGGGGCTCCCTATCTGAACCCCAAAACATAGAAAATTATTTGTGACTATTCTCAATTCTCCCAAAGATGGGACATGAGAGAGAATTTAGTTCATTACATAGAATAGAAGTCTCAGGGCATAAAGGCTTAACTCTCTGGCAGAATCCTGTTTAAAAGGGCTGAATGGGGTGTAAATAAAAATAAATAAACCTAGACATCCCTTTATTCTTTAAGGAAAACAAAAATCAGTCTTGTGGAATTCTAAAGGTAGCTTTGGTTAAATTGAGACTAGAACCATGTGGTCCTAACTATAGCTCAGTAGTCATTCTACTGCACAAAATTTCCTCACTTTATTACCCTCTGAATACACGCACACAGGAAATAAAAATATATAAAAGTTGCAAAATGTTACAAAGGAGATGGTGGTATCCCCTCCTATTCTAGGTCTCTGCCCCAAGCCCCACTTCCTTGCTATAAATGTGTGTATCATACCTTGGCAAATGTATTAAGTTTGTAAGTAGATAAATGTATTAAGTCTGTAAGTAGATAAATGTTGCAGAAAGGACAAAACAGGAGAGGTAGGTCATTAGCCTGAGGTCAGTAATGACATCTATATCAGCTGTCTTAACTATTCAGGAGTGACCCAACTCATTCCTTTTTGAATATGGCAGGCTTCTCACTGCCACAAACAGCAGATATTAGGTTGGTGTCTCTTATTGTATTTACTGAAGCTACTATTAGCTATTTCTACTGACTCTGTAAAGTATTGAAAAATGCTAAATTACAAGGACAGTACACTATGTGGCCTTAGCACATTTCATTCAAGCCAAACCTTTCTTTTGCCCATTTGGGGCTCCTTGCTACAATAGTTTCAAACTATCTAGTAAAAGTATTTTATAGCATTAAAGGAAATGAGAACCTTTTAACAGGCTGTGGTATCAGAGCTGCCTTTTTAATTATTCATTTCATCACTATGGGGGACTAAAACATTCCACACTATGCAAGAATATCATATGGAGATTGTTTTTGTTTTTCCCTTTTTTACCAAAATACCAACAAATTGGCATAGATTGTTCAATTACACTATATTCTTATTTTGATTTTCTGTACTTCAAAAGAAGAAAATTACAAATATGGATGCCTAAATAACTAATCTTGTTTTGGTTAGAATCCATTGCTTTTAAAAACCAGCAATTAAGAGTGTACAGGCTCAGCAACAGAGGAGCACTTAAGATTTATCCATAGTTGAAGGGTGGGCCCTGTAAATGTCACTCTTTTCCACTGGGATAGTAAAAACTGATCATTGGGATGACTCTCTGGATGTAATTAAACACATGATATGCTGAGTTTATAAAATTTTCTCTGATAGGACTGACTTCTGTTACAGAATGAAAAGACAACTTATTTCAAATATCAGAAATAGTTCCTCATGAAAATGACACAGCTGATGCTGAAAACTGAATTCTTTACACTTAAGTATCACTTTGAACAAAACGTTTTTAAATTCACACTTTGCTTTATTAAGAATTATTTTTAAATTCCTGCCATTGGTCTTTTCTCCTAATTTTTTGTGGTTTGAAATTTTAAGTAAACTGAATTTAATAAACTGTAATTTAGCCTGCAGGATTATCACTAAAATAACTGAACACCCAAAAAGGTTTGTCTGAATGAGAAACTCCTTATTTTATGAAATTTTCCTCCAAAATATCAATAAATTGTTTTTCCTTTTATGGAACTTTTCTGTTAGTATTTTACATTACTAAGTACTGTGCCATACTTTAAATTGGAAGATTCAAAGTTAATGAAACTGAAACACCTACTGTATCTTGATCAACTAACTAAAATATTTTTTATTATCAACTGTATAAAATCTGTACTTTAGCCAAATGCAAGCATGAGAATTTGAGCTGGAAATGTCACACATTCAGCTACAGTTTGAAGGAACCCAATTCATAATGCATTTTATAAATAGTTAATGACTTCTATACATAAGCTAACCAGGCAAATCAAGAAATTGTCAACATTTTTAGTCTTAGTTGTCAGTTACTACTGTCTACTGGTGCTTTATATGTGGCTTCAGGAGAAGACAGAAGCTCTCTGCAGTTTGTAATCTATTGCAATTTCAGGTCTGTACCGGAAGGGTGGAAAAGCTTCAGCTGACAATATGTGCCACACACACACACACACACTCACATACACAGAGTGTTAAATACAAGGGCATTCCTCACTTTTAGTTGTGTGTTTGTGTAAAGTTTATTCCTTCTAACTTATATATTTGGGTAGACAGAGAAATCTACAGACCATATATGAACCCTAAAAAATATGAAAAATCAACAACTGATTGCTATCCCTAAGACATTAGATGCACAAAATGTCAACGGGTTATTTTAAACTGATTACAAAAGTGAGTCTGTGGTTAAGAACGCAAGAAAGCAAAAACTGCCAAGCAGTTTTTTTTACTTGATGAACACGACGTTTGCATACTGATTGGCTGATTTTCTTAAAGCCAAGTTCAAACAGATACACTTGCTCAGTTCTCTCTGGAAATTTGGCTTGAAACAATCTATCTACTTGACCTTAACATTTCCCAACTGAACTGAATGTGTTCCTGGACAGGCACTGCTAAACTAGAAACAAAATGAATTAACTTAGCTTAAACTAATTAAGAACTGTGATCTGTGGTACCGCCTCCTGGATGAATCTACACTAGAAACAGGGTATACGGAACCAGAATGAGGATTTCTAGCACTCACCACTAGCATAAGCATAACAATGAAGTTGGTTTATTACTAGAGCGTATATGAGAATTTAATTTCCATGGCGTGCACATGGCAAAGCAATTGCTTAAATTGCCTCACCTGGGAATTTAATACAATGTTATCATCAGACCAGCCACATTGTAAATAGATTTATAATGCTTTCCATGTGCTGCACTCTGTTGCATATGAATTAAGTAATGATCTGGTATTACAATAAAATCAGCTAGTTCCCACACCTGGCAGACAGGATATTTCACTAAATTAATACCCAAACAGCTACATCACAAGGCATGGGAGAGGAAACAATCTCTAAGGCATTGGACGTGAGTCTAACGTGGGAGGTAAACACTCCATGGTTATGTAAAATGTTACTGTGTTGAATGGGCCGCTCAAGACAATCTGTTTCTAACATCTGTATTACGGAATTAAGACTTTCTCAGTTCCATTCAATTTTGGCCTGATTTTCTTCATTCAGTACTTTAATTACTAATCAGCAATCCACAATGTTCACAAACACTAAGAAAGCCCTTTATTCTAATCTATGTGCTGCAGACAGCCAAATAATTGATACAAAGTGTACTATGGTTTTGGTAAGTAATGAAAGAACAGCTTGTCCTACTTCCTAATCAAATTGGTCTATAGAAGAAATGGTTAATAGATTTCTCCATAGGTCTAAAACAAATTACCCAGTCTGGCCAGACTTTTCCATTGCTTCTACCATGTCTTTCGGTTTCCCTATATTTAATAATGCCCCAGGTTACCAGGTGATACACCTATTAAAAACTGTTATGCTTTCATAGCCAAAGAATTTAACTGCTCTAAAGAATTTAACTGCTCCTGTTATAATTAACACTTTGGGATAGCTATAGAATACCATGAAATTATATTTATTAGTTAGTCATATAATCGCTGGCACTCATTTCTTACCTAATTTTATCTGGTTCTAATTAAATAACATCATACTTCCATAATGCCCAGATGGCATTTTCTAAAATGCATCTATCTCTGGCACAAGGCATTGCATTTCCAACCTCCCTTCTATTTCTCCACTGGCAATTTCAGCCTTTCATCCTCACTCCACTCAGGACTTAAAAAGGCTCATCAATCCAGGGCAGGAAGCTTACATTTTGGAGGAAAAAAATAGAAAGAAATCTGTGAAATTCTGTTTATTACACCGCTCTCCATGTTGTACTAATTTTTAGCAAAAAAACAATTTAAGATTAAAATGTATCATACTGGGGATTCCCTCGTCCAGTGGTTAGAACTCTGTGCTTTGACTGACGAGTGTACAGGTTCAACCCCTGATCAAGGGGACTAAGATCCCACAAACTACACAGTGTGGCCAAAAATAAAAAATAAATGAAAATAAATTATAATAATAATGCTCTTAAAAATATCATACTAAATAATACAGATAAAGGTAAAGTCAACTATTAGGCAAATGTTTCATCCTTGGAAAACTCTTAAGAGGACAAAGCACAGGGCACTGAATGAAAAGAACAGAAATGATATCTCAGTATGTGATCTTGGTCAAATGAAGTTTTCTGAGTATCAGTTTCCTCAATCTCTAAAAAACTGGTAACAATACTTATTTCCCAGGACTTCTGTGAGGATTTAAATATTATAAACAAATGGAAACCTACCATAATACCTTGACTGTGATAACATTACAAAGGATATTTAACTAAATATTTGTTCATTATATTGGAAAGGATGCAATAAAACCAGTACACATACATGACTGAGGGTCTAAATTAGTGCATTCTTCCTTAAAAATGATTTGCCAATATATACCAAAATTTGCTTTAAAAAGTCATATTATTTAATCCAGTAATTATAATTCTACTACATTATTTTGCCCAACTATCTATTTTATGGTGCCACAATTTTTGGACAACTTCCAGTAATAAAAACTTTATTGCATTTCTTTAATGTTATCAGAGAAACTAACTTCCAATCTGTCTCTTCTAAGTAATCACTCCACTAAACATGGCTTGCTCTTGCTCAAGGGACTGTTTAGAGTTAAAGGTCAAGCCCATTTGCTGGAAAGTGCACACGCCACATGTCACCAATACTGTAGTGTTAACAAAGGGAAGGCACACTTTCTATCTATCATAAACTCATGGCCAGTGGACCAGATGCAAGCCACCAGAGAGGGAATACTAACACACTCTGCTTCCAGCAGTTGGAATAGCAGGTTACCGTGTGAACACTGAGATAACTCATTGTTCTTGAGTATGTAATAAGAGAAAAAAAAAATTCCAAGATAAAAAATGTCTTCCTATTATAATCATCCTCATTTACTATTTTTGCTTGTACTTTCAAAACATTTTACATATTTGACATTGATATTTGTGTTCTGACTGTAAATAAGATAAATCATATCATATTTTCTCTTATTTTTTTTAATTTAGCTTTGTTATCATATGTGAGTATTTATTTGCATATGATGAAGTTATATCCATATATATACACTTATAGACTCACACAAACCCATATGCAATCCATATGGAATGACTCTATTTATGTTTCACAGTTCTAGAAGAGACTTTTATTTACACTAGGAACTCTGACCATATTGCTGCTACATCATTTAATGATCTGCAAAACACAGAGCCCAGAAATCATGGAACTGCACTTCTTCATTTCCTCCTCCAGCATTTCTAAACTTACGTCTGAAATTTAAGTTTAACACTAGTGTTTCAAAATGCAACTTGAGTGAGTTAGAATCATGGCCCCACTTGCTTGCATATGCTTATAGTTTACAACTTTGACACTGCTATTGAACAGTGTGTCTGTGTCTTATATCATGTTAGTCTGTCAATCAATAATTAAGTTACTTCATTCAGAAAATCCGCTCATATAGAATGCCCAGATGTTGTTGTCAACATCTGGAATAGTGTAAGTATGCAGTAGAGGAAGTTTAGTTCCTTAATGTCTTTCTGAATATAAAATAACTACACAGACTATACTTGAAATACTCAAATAAATATCCTATATATTCCCATTGGAAAATGATACTCTGATAAATGAATGCTAGTAACAGGTGCTTTTATTTGCAGTTTTAAAAGAACTACTGAAATAAAATATGAAGATGTACATAATTAATTTGAATCTAGGCTTCCTATGTAATCTACCAGGTGGCACAATGATAAAGAATCCATCTGCCAATGCAGGAGATGCAGGTCTGATCCTTGTGTCAAGAAGATCCCCTGGAAGAGGAAATGGCAACCCACTTTTTTTATGCCTGGAACCCACTTTTATTTATGCCTGGAAAATACCATGCACGAGGAACCTGGTGGGCTGCAGTTCACGGGATCGCAAAGAGTCAGACACGATTGGGCAACTGAGCGTGTGCGCGCATACACATAATCTGCCCAGCATTAGTAAACAAAAGTGATCCATTCGTTGCAGATCCATCCACAGTCATTATTTCAAGTGATCCAGACACGCAGGAACAAATGATCTTGAGCATTTTGTGTAACTGACACTGAGGTTATCACATAAATGACAGTGTGTGATAGTTGACCAGTGACACAGGGCATCAACTAGACCAGCCTGCAAACGTAGAGATGAGGGGTTTAAGCCAGAAGAACTGTACAAAAAAGATCTTCATGACCCAGATAATCACGATGGTGTGATCACCAACCTAGACCAGACACTCTGGAATGTGAACTCAAGGGGGCCTTAGAAAGCATCACTATGAATAAAGCTAGTGGAGGTGATGGAATTCCAGTGGAGCTATTTTAAATCCTGAAAGATGATGCTGTAAAAATGCTGTACCCAATATGCCAGCAAATCTGGAAAACTCAGCAATGGCCACAGGACTGGGAAAGGTCAGTTTTCATTCCAATCCCAATGAAAGGCAATGCCAAAGAATGCTCAAACTACTGCACAATTGCACTCATCTCACACGCTGGAAAAGTAGTGCTCAAAATTCTCCAAGCCAGGCTTCAACAAAACATGAACCATGAATTTCCAGATGTTCAAGCTGGTTTTTAGAAAAGGCAGAGGAACCAGAGATCAAATTGCCAACATCCTCTGGATCATCGAAAAAGCAACAGAGTTCCAGAAAAATATCTACTTCTGCTTTATTGACTATGCCAAAGCCTTTGACTGTGAGGATCACAACAAACTGTGGAAAGTCCTTAAAGAGATGGGAATACCAGACCACCTGACCTGTCTCTTGAGAAATCTGTATGCAGGTCAGGAAGCAGCAGTTAGAACTGAACATGAAACAACAGACTGGTTCCAAATTGGGAAAGCAGTACATCAAAGCTGTATACTGTCACCCTGCTTATTTAATTTTTATATGCAGAGTACATTGTGAGAAATGCTGAGCTGGATGAAGCACAAGCTGGAAACAATATTGCCAAGGGAAATCTCAATAATCTCAGATATGCAGATGACACCACCCTTATGGCAGAAAAGAAAGAAGAACTAAAGAGCCTCTTGACAAAAGTGAAAAAGTTGGCTTAAAACTCAACATTCAGAAAACTAAGGTCATGGCATCTCATCCCATCACTTCATGGCAAATAGATGGAGAAACAGTGGGAACAGTGACAGACTTTATTTTTTGGGGCTCCAAAATCACTGCAGATGGTGACTGCAGCCATGAAATTAAAAGATGCTTGCTCCTTGGAAGAAAAGTTATAACTAATCTAGACAGCATATTAAAAAGCAGAGACATTACTTTGCCAACAAATGTCCGTCTAGTCAAAGCTATGGTTTTTCCAGTAGTCATGTATGGATGTGAGAGCTGGCCTATAAAGAAAGCTGAGCGCTGAAGAATTGAACTGTGCTTTTGAACTGTGGTGTTGGAGAAGACTCTTGAAAGTCCCTTGAACTTCAAGGAGATCCAACCAGTCCATTCTGAAGGAGATCAGCCCTGGATATTCATTGGAAGGAGTGATGCTGAAGCTGAAACTCTAGTACTTGGGCCACCTGATGTGAAGAACTGACTCATTTGAAAAGACTGTAGTGCTGGGAAAGATTGAAGGCAGGAGGAGAAGGGGATGACAGAGGATGAGATAGTTGGATAGCATCACTGACCAACGGACATGAGTTTGAGTAAACTCTGGGAGTTGGCGATGGACAGGGAGGCTTGGTGTGCTGCAATCCATGGGGTTGCAAAGAGTCAGACACCACTGAGTGACTGAACTGACTGACTGACTGAAGCCAGACGAGTGATCTACTCAAGGCCACGAATCTGTGACAAAACAGGCAGAACAATGACAGAATTCATTTCCCACTGCCCACCCTCCTTTCACTTTACCAGATCACCAAGATAGGCTGTGGGCATCTTATCACCCATTCCCTAGCACAACGTTGGCTGTTCCATTCACCTAGTTCTATGAATGTATCATCAACTACAAAGTTGATTAGTCTGCAGATTTTGTTTCTTGTCACGCTCCTCCAAAACAAACAGACAAGCAAATCTTTACTTGTACTTTGTTGTCAACATCTGGAATATTGACATCAATAAATTCAAAAGTCCAAGGGTGACACATGCCTAATGCACACCGTTTTATTTGATAGAATACAGTGTTTGATCTCAGACAGTGAGTCACAACCATACCTATGAGTGTAACTTAGATATGTTTCAGGATTAATCTTCAAAGGCTACACCATAAAACAGCAGTAATCTACCCACATGGCAGGAGAGGAGCCACACCAGTTATTAAGATGTGTTAAGAATCCTCTGATGACACCACCCTAATGGCAGAAAGTGAAGAGGAACTAATGAGCCTCTTGATGATGGTGAAAGAGGAGAGTAAAAAAGCTAGCTTAAGAACTCAACATCCAAAAAACTAAGATTATGGCATCTGGTCCCATCACTTCATGGCAAATAGATGGGGAAACAGTGGCAGATTTTCTCTTCTTGGGTTCCAAAATCACTGCAGATGGTGACTGCAGCCATGAAATCAAAAGATGCTTGCTCTTTGGAAGAAAAGCTATGACAAACCTAGACAGTGTATTCAAAAGCAGAGACATCATTTTGCCAACAAAGGTCCACCTGGTCAAAGCTATGGGTTTTCTGGTAGTCATGTATGGATGTGAGAGTTGGACCATAAAGAAGCCTGAGCACTGAAGAAATGATGCTTTCAAATTGTGGTGCTGGAGAAGACTGTTGAAAGTCCCTTGGACTGCAAGGAGATAAAACCAATCAATCTTAAAGGAAATCAGTCCTAAATATTCATTGGAAGGACTGATGCTGAAGCTGAAACTCCAATCCTTTGACCACCTGATGTGAAGAATCTACCAAAGAATCCACCATGTTTCAGTGACTTTATAGTGCTCATGATTCAAAGGTGTACGATGTTATCTTTTAATGCTTTATAAATACAGCCAATATAACTGTGATACTTAGGCAATAAAACTCTTCTAGCCCAAATTCTCCGTGGAAATATTTTGAAGATTACTTCTATACCAAGGTGACCCAAACGTACAAAATAGGATTAAGTAAATATAAATATTCATATTTGATTCATAAACATGTCATGAATCTAAAAGATTCTCCATTTTCAGTCAAATAGTCATTCTGCATACTGAGGGGCTTTACTTTATCAAATGATATTCTTTCTCCTCTATCTTCAACGTGTCACTCTTTACTGGTTTTTCTCTATTCTTGTAATTTTAAGAATGCAAACATTTTTAAGTGTATCCCAACTTTAAATTTTTTTTTAAGGTAAGAGTTTGTTATTCTGCCTTTTTAAAACATGTTATTTCTTTATTTTAATTGGAGGCTAATTACTTTGCAATATTGTGGTGGTTTTTGCCATACATTGACATGAATCAGACATGTGTCCCACCATCCTGAACCCCCTCTCCCCTCCCTCCCCCACATCCCTCTGAGATATCCCAGAGCACCAGCTTTGGGTGCCCTGCTTCAAGCACTGAATTTGCACTGGTCATCTATTTTACATACAGTAATATACATCCAACTTTAAATATTTTAAAATGTCATTTCATCCTGCACTACTCTTCCCCAGCTAATGCCTAACTGCTCTTCATCCTGCCTTTCCTGGCTAAGCTTTTTGAAAGAGTATTCTCTACAAACACTAACTATAGTTATTCATGGTGCAGCCCCTTACTAACTTCCAACAAACTGATGTTTTCCTGTCACACCGCAGGAGTCCCTGTGAACATCAGTCACTTCCTAGTGGACAAAACCATTTTAAAATAACTCTTTTGGCATAGTTACTGGAGAAGGCAATGACAACCCACTCCAGTACTCTTGCCTGGAAACTCCCATGGATGGAGGAGCCTGGTAGGCTGCAGTCCATGGGGTCGCTAAGAGTCAGACACGACTGAGCGACTTCACTTTCACTTTTCACTTTCATGCATTGGAGGAGGAAATGGCAACCCACTCCAGTGTTCTTGCCTGGAGAATCCCAGGGACGGGGGAGCCTGGTGGGCTGCCGTCTATGGGGTCGCACAGAGTCAGACACGACTGAAGCGACTTAGCAGCAGCAGCATAGTTACAGATTTCTAGAAAAGTTGCAAAGATAGTGCAGAGAGTTCCCATATAACCTAAACCTAGTCCCCTTACTATTACATAACATCTTCCATTAGTGTGGCACATTTGTCCCAATGAACAAATCATCTGTTCATTATTATTCATTATTACAAACTGAGGTCTATACTTTTATCAATTTCCTTAGTAGCTAATGTTCTTTTTCTGTTCCAGGACACCATCTAATATCCTGTATTATGTTTAGATGTCATGTCTCCTTAGGCTCCTCTTGGCTATGACAATTTCTTGGGCTTTCCTAGTTTTTGATGGCCTTGACATTTTTGAAGAGTACTGGTGCTTCACAGAATGTCCCTCAAATGGGATTACTCTGAGGTTTTTCTCATGACCAGACTGCGGCTTTAAGTTTCAGGGTGGAAGACCACAGAGGCAAAATGCTCTTTTCATGAACGTCATATCAAGAGTACAGATTATCGACGTGACATCACTGATGATGTTCATCTTGATGAACGTAAGGAAGTGTTACGTTTCTCCACTGTAAAGCTACTCTCCTACCCCTTCTCGTACTGTATGCACTCTGCACAGTCTACATTTGAGGAGTGGGGAGCTATGTTCCACCTCCTTGAGGAAGGAGTATCTACATAAGTTATCTGGCATCCTCCTGCATGAGATCTGTCTATCTAATCATTAGTTGATATCAGTATTCATGGATATTTATTTTATACTTTGGCTTATGAGCCAATACTACACTTCACTTTGTTGCACAAATGAGTGAGTACCATAAGTCACTTTGTTACCAACTTTGCCTCCAATGGCCACTTTCCAGTCCTTTTTTCATTATTGCTCTGGATATTATCTGACACGGTTGCCCACTTTGCCATTAACAGTTACACCACCATGCTCCCTTGAAATTCCTCCTGCCCTGGTCTCTCCTTCTCAGCCTCCTTCCTCATAACTACTCTCTCAGTCTGCCCTGGGTTTCCAGCCTTAGCCCTATTCTCACTCATCTGTTCGATCTCATCTATATCCATTGTTCTAATCACGAACTAGAGGCTGGCAAAGACATGTTTTCTGCATAAATTTAATTTCTACTTGGTGCCATAGATAATCAAAAGCCATCTCAGACTTAACACAGACAAAGCAGGGCATATACTTTCTCCTATATACTTCTCTTCCTCCTGTTTTCCCTAATTTGGGGTATGGTGTTACCATGTACATTGTCAATCCAGATAAAAATCCTAAAAAATTTCGTACTCTCTCCATTACTCTCCAAATCCAATCACCAGGCTCTTTGAATTAAACTCTTATTTTTCAGAATATCCACATTTCCAAGATGTCTGTTACCTTATGCACTGGTCACAATTCTTTCCCCGAATCTGTTGTTACCAAGTATTTCACCATTCTCTTTATATATGAATTATATTTGACAGATACTTGTATGGAAAGACTGACAGGGTTTTGGGCAGAGGTAAGCCAACAGGTACAAATTCTCAGTGCCTCATCTTGGGGAGTAAAAGAGACCTTTTCAACCCAACCCTATCTATAGCATAGTATCAAAGCTATAGAAGAATCATTGTCTAAAGATATAACTTATTTCAGAGTAGACATGTTAAAACAGAAAGCTAATTCATTCATTCAACAAAAGCCAATAACTATGGGAAAACGCTAAGCATTAGAACTCTCTCCAACTTTATAAGTCAAGATCACATTTCTCTTTCATTTCAAATGCAGGCACATCTCACATTGGTTATTGTATTGTTCTCCTAAGTTAGGTATTCTCATTTGTCATTATGTAGAAGCTAAAAGACCACCCTTTCAAATGAGATGATGTGCACACATATTTCTCCTTTGTTTGTCTGATTTGTGGACCTGAGGAATATGGATTATTTCTGCTATCTGCATGAAGAAGCTCTGCTACAAGCCTGGCATTCAGTATGCTTTTATCTCTGAGACCCCAAATTGTACCATTAGACAACAGAGGACACTTATCTAGATTGAACTGTCATACAAATAGATTTTCTGTCAGCCATACAACTTGTATTGGGGAACATGCCAACAAAAACAAAATCCAGCAATTTAAAACAACAAACCTATCCTCTACTGATACAAACAAATCGCTGTATTTCAAATGAATAAGAATTACTATAGATCACATATCCTGTGTATGGGTGCTACACATAAAAATGTTCTTAGAACTAATTCTATCTAGTTTCTGGAGGTGGTTTAACATAAGGCAAGCATGAAGTATACTTAATACTAGTAAACATACAAGAAAAAAATACTAACAGACAGGAATTACAAGTTATCAGAGGAGAACAGGGTTTTCTAACAAAATTCGAAGCCAAAATTCATCGGCTACATGAAAAAGTTGACATTGTGTTGCACTTTTGAGTTTATTCTCTGCTCTGTAATCCTCTGGGGAATGTAGGTGATGCCTCTGCCCACAAAACAGTCAATCTGAGTAGTAAAACCATCATTCTCCCTGAGCCTAAATTGATTCTGGCTCTGTGTCTTCAACATTCATAAAGAATAATTGAAAACTAGAGAACTGACCTCATCACTGTTACACTCAATCTCTTCCAGATCTCAGACTATTTGGGAAAATATTCAGAGTTGATCTATTCTAAATTGGTTAATCTCAGACATCAAAGATGATAAACTACATCAGTAAAAGTAAAGTAATAAAATTTCCACAACTTAAAAATGGCATCAGTTTGCCCATCACTATAGAAATAATTTAATCCCCCCCTTAATATTTTTGAGTTGAATCTCATTTCCTTTTCTATAAGCTGCACCTTCATTCTGGAACTTCTGTTGGAGTTACTCTCTCAGTGAAATTCTGGCTTAGACTTGTGGGGTCAGACACTGTTGTGAAGCAAGTAAGTGAACATGCAAATTCAACTCTGTGAATCCACACCGAGCTGACGGAGAGAACGAACAAACTTACAGGTCAAACACTTCAACTGAACCCACGTCATTTTACTAAGTAGAAATCTAATTAGCTCAACTACTAAATACAAATATTTATATCTGCAAATGAGTTTTCTTCAACTGAAATTATGTAACAGGAACTTCGCACTTTACAAAATTTTGTAACATGTTACACAAACAAAGCTGTAACTTTTTATGTTGTATCAACAGGTACTTATGGCAAGACTTCAGATTTTATACAAAGACAATCTGAAAAAACAACAGAATCCAGATACAAGACATGAAAAGGACTTCAAGAATGGTAGCTAAAAGAGAAAACTGGTTAAAAGCAAGGTAAAATATAATGTTCTAAGTTGCCTCCACATTTTGGTAAATGACAGAACTATCTGAGAAAAATTATTTTTACTTTGAAGACAGTTATAATATTACATTAATTTAAAAACAGGAACAGATGTAGTCAACTTACTTTCAAACAGTTCAGAAAAAACTAGACATATGTAGAGTGGATAAGATCAATAGAGAAAGCATACAAAAATGATAAAGTGATTGACACAAAATATTAATAGGCAAATCTAGGTAAGGGATGTATGTGTGTTCTTTGTGTTATTCTTTAAACTTTTCCGAAAGTTTGACATTAGTTTCAAATAAAAAGCTTAAAGTGATTAAAAAGTATGAAAAGATTAGTGGGCTAAGGACACAGAGCTAGTTTTCTACAACTAGCTAATATCTGAGATTATCTAAATGTCCAGAATAAATCCTTGATCAGAGGATGATAGTTCATGTTAAACAAAAGCATGAGATCATTACTCAAATTTAGACAATTTAAACTGTTAATTTTTATTATATACAATGGTGTTCTCTTTAAGCTTTTTTCCACAATGACACAGAATTACTTTTGCTAGTTTTAAATTAGCAACATAATCTTCTTTTATAGTTCAGCTTGAGAATGGACTTTAAACCATCCCTAGTCAGAGAAACTCAAAGTTATCAGCTCAAAATAATGGAATATCATCTACCATTTAAAACCATTCTCTTTTTCCCTTCATTTTATTCTGAATAAATTTTTGAGAACACTATTTTTAAATTAGATTGCTTAATAGATAGTAATCAATGATTTATTATTATTATTTTACAAAAATGTCTAGAGGAATCTAATATAAATCTCACTGGGGTTTTTGCACTAACTAAAGATCTTTTAACGTGTTCTTAAGTCATGCTCTAACGTTCCTGAAGAGAACACACTCTCACATAGTTAGACACATGCCCACTAAACTTTGACTTGATTTGGCAACCAAGATATTGCTGATCTGTCTAATTTTGACTGTGATAGCTATGGACAGGGACAGGATGTAATTCCACCTCTGGAAAGAACACAGCCAATTCTGGCACTCTATAAATATGCAATAATGATAGGACCTTAGGGCTAAAAGGGACCTTGAGAGATCCTCTAGTGCCAGGCTCCCTGATGTCATCGCACACTGAATGTATCTGATAAAGACCTGGGGAAGGAGGTTTCTTAACCTTCACAAAGGAGATTTACCAACAGTCAAGGATTACTGTCAGAAAGTAGCTCCCTAAATTAAACTTAAACCTATGGTACTACTCTTACACATAGTGTAGAGCCCCAAAACAGGGGCAGACCACATTTGGCATAACAGTTGTTCACAGACTAGAAGACACAACTTCACAACTTTCTGTCCAGAGAAAATGATCCCAGGACCTTTTTTCATCTGTCTAGTTTTTCAATCCTTTCATCATCTGAGGGGCTCACCAGAGAATTTTTTCCTGAATTATCTTTAGGCATGGTGCTGGAGAACTTTGAGAGTCTCTTGGACAGCAAGGAGATCAAACCAACGAATCTTAAAGGAAATCAACCCTAAACATTCATTGGAAGGACTTCAGCTGAAGTTCCAATACTCTGGCCAAATTATGCAGAGAGTCAACTCATTGGAAAAGACTGTGATGCTGGGAAAAACTGAGGGCAGGAGAAGCAGATAAAAGAGGATGAAATGGTTGAATGGCCTCACCGACTCAATGGACATGAGTTTGAGCAAATTCTGGGAGATAGTGAAGGACAAGGAAGCCTGGTGTGCTGCAGTCCATGGGGTTGCACTAAGAGTCAGACATGACTGAGCAGTTGAACAATGGTAACCTCAACAATGCTCAGAGATGGTCATTAGTAGATTCTCCCAGATTCTACCATGAACCAAAATGTACCCAATCTTACGACCTATAAAGCTGAGGAGGCCCCTCTTTTTACTGTTCTTTCTTACTTCTGCTCTGAATACATTTAACATTAAATTATATATATATACACACACACTATTTTTAAAATTTATTTTTAATTGGAGGATAATTGCTTTATAATATCGTGTTGGTTTCTGCCATACATCAACATGAGTCATCCATAGGTATACATATGTCCCCTCCCTCTTGAACTTCCCTCCTACCTCCCACCCCATCCCACCTCACTAGGCCATCACAGAGCACCAGTTTGAGTTCCCTGCATCATACACCAAATTCCCACTGGCTATCTATTTTACTATGTATGGTAGTATATATGATTCCATGATGCTCTCTCAGTTCATCCCACCCTCTCTTTCCCCAACTGTGCCCACAAGTCTGTTCTCTATATCTGTGTTTCTACTGCTGCCCTGCAAACAGTTTCATCAGTACCATCTTTCTAGATTCCATATACATGTGTTAATATACGATATTTGCTTTTCTCTTTCTGACTTACTTCACTCTGTGCATACACTAATTTTTATTTGAGTTTTAGGACTAATTACTGTTACTCTTTTAAATTTGTTTTCTTGTCCTTTGAAGAAACAATATGATAAATTAGAAAGCCCTCCAATTTGGGCATCAGATGAACCTAAATTTGAATCCCAGGTTTGTCCTTTTCTGGTTATGATTAACTAGCAAGTTTTTGAGCCCCTGTGAAGCAGCCAAGGTAAAGTTTACAAAATAACTAGTATAGCGCTAAACATACACTGGGAATTAAAGAACAATAATTGCTCTGATCATAATAATAAATACTATTGAGAAAATATAATAATTATTGAGAATGCCAGCAAGTCTATTCTTTTGGCATATAAAACTCTGGGTTTTTCTACCTCAGCTCTTTATTCTATGATGGTCCCACACACGTATGCCCAACATAGCCACTTCAGTTCTGCTCCCTGTTATCACCCAAACTTCTGACTATAAAGACCAGATTGCCATTCCATTCCAGTTCTTCTTTGCCCTTGGGACTCAATTTTGACTTTCATTTTTCGGTCTTCTTTCCTTTGACTCTTTATACTTATATTTGAACTTGATTTTCTGTGCTTTGACCATCAGTGTTCTCTGAGGTTTTAGGCTCTCACTCACCCATTTCCTCTGTCTCTAGAAGAGCAAATACTTATATATGTGACCCCAGAGAAAATATTTATAGATGTCATCCCAAACTCTGAAAAGAATTCAGACAGTTCTGTAACACAGAAGCTCCAAAGGTAATGTGCCTCATTATCAACACTTGACAGTTGAGTTAAACTGCGATCCAAATCCTAGTTTTACTGTTTACTTTTTGTGTGACTGATGAGAAGATATCTAACCTTTCTGAGTCTCTTTCTCTATAGCTGCATAAAAGAAACGACAAACACTTAGTTGGCATGATTAAATGGGCCTTGCGATAAGGACAGAGCTGCACAAGGGAACGGGTTCCCTCTAAGTCATAACTTCTCCCTCTCCTCCCACTCTGGGTGTGGGTAGGTGGGTGAATAACAAGAACAAATATACTCTGCCTTCTCCATTCTCAGCAAAACTAGAAAACAGATATTATTCATAGATCCCAAAATACGAGGCGAGGTGTACCCAAGCAGATGAGATCATGCAGAGCCCCTTGATGACAAACAGCCTGAAGGATGAGATGAGGATGCACCTATAGCTGAACTGAAAAAGCACCACAAAACACACTTTATAAAGGTGAGAGACTCACTGTGAAACACAATATCTATATGTCTCATTCAGGACAGTGGCTATGAGAGGGTGTAAGCTGGCTGCTGGCAGAAAGACTACTGGACAGTTTGTTCAGAGAAGCAGAGAAGGTGCCGCTACATAAAGAATTCTGCTTTCCAAAGAATGTAGAAAATCACAAGAGACTGTTGCTTTCACCTTAACAAACAAAACAAACTGGAGAAGCTACAAAAATCACAATTTTTAAAAACCTTTAAGAGAGCTGATGAAACAGACATCTAAGTAAAATACAGTCCAGAAAACCATAAGCCTTTTATAATAGAAAAGAGACCCGTGGCTGTTCTTATTTGGGGGGAATGGAGGAAGCATGTCCCAGGTGGCACTATTCGTAAAGAACCGGCCTACCAATGCAGGAGATGTAAGAGACAAGGGTTCGATACCTGGAGGAGGGCATGGCAACCCACTCCAGCATTCCTGCCTAGAGAATCCCATGGACAGAGGAGTTTGGAGGGCTACAGTCCATAGGGTCACTAAGAGTTGGTCACAACTGAAGCGACTTAGCACAACACAGAGGAAGCCTCCACAGAAAGGGATAAGAAGAAACCAGCCATTCTTATGACCAGCTGTGGACATTTGATTCCTGGGACTGAAGCCAATGCTAATAAAGACAAGACCATGCTGTTCATAAGCAGGAGTTGGGAAGAAAATGAAGAAATGTATACAAATATTGTCCTACTTTTAGAAAAATGATTAAAAATGCGTGACCTGATGACAGTCATATTCATAAGAAATTCATCACATGTAAAAATCATAAGTAGGCATCCTTCTACTGTACCACATTTATCACAAAGGTTAACCATTCAATTCCATTTGATTTACTAAGCCTTCTTTTTTTTTAGTAGGGATTGTTGAGTAGATGGTCACAGATATAACTGCAAATACTAATCTCTGATTTATCTAGGACAAGTAAAAAAAAAAATAGATTTTTTAAAAACTAAGGATTTTAGGGAACATGTACCGATACATACTTTGCCACTTCACAGACAGCTAGTCACATTATTCTTATTTGTAAAATGACACTGAAAATTTAGTAGAAATTGGAGGATATAGATTACAGAAACTGAAGTCATATCTACCTTAAAGATCCTCCATACAAATTTCTCAACACTACTTTAAACTCCTGCATTATCCCTTTTAAGAAATACCTACATTTTTGCTTAAGGCATTATTTCAGAAAATTAGACGCTCATAATTCCCAACCAACAAAAACAATCTTACTATTCAATTTAAAAGTAAACTTTGATGTCAAAGTTTTCAATTTCAGGGGAAATAAAGGATAGCTAGCCAAAAGAAAAGCTTTTTTTTTTTTCCAATTAGTAATGAAATCACACAGTTCCTGAAAAATACAACTATTAATATAGTACTCAAACTATGTCAAAATACTGATCAGAAGAGAAAAGAATTTGGGAAGTGGTATCTCATTTATTACTTCTTTCATTTTTCTTTATTTTGTTATTTATTTATTTATTTTTTGGTAAATGCCTTAACCTACAATTTGTCTTAAAAGAGAATATAAAGATTTAAAATTATTTAAATGGTTTACCATGAAAGAACAGAAACATTTGAATTAGTTATAAAACTGAATATGTCATGATAACACAAAATAAGTACTAGTTTTTGGAAGAAATTCTATTAATAAAGTCATAAAGTTTTATTGACTATCTCATACTCAGACCAAACAACAAATCTATAATAAACAATGATACCTAAAGTAGATATTATTATATTATTAGCACTCTATGTATTATTAGTTTATATGTTGGCAACCAATTTCAATACATCAAAAACTCTGAATAGGAAAAAAAATCTTTTAGGTGGATCTGATTGGCTGACAAACATTTGACTTCCCATAGGTATTGGAAAGTCTCAAAAAATTAGTTTAACCTAATGAGATTTACTTTTTTGTTTTTTCAGTAGGAAGTTTCCTCTAGATTCCAAGTGGAAAACAGATGGAAGGAGGACTGGTCAGAAGGCAGAAATCAGGCTTGTTATTAGAAATCAAGTGAGAAATCAGGTGGTGCTCAGTTAATAGAGCATGTGAGGATGGAGGGGAGAGATACTCTGGAGGTAGAATCCCTAGGACTCAGTGACAATTAGATGTGAGGTTAAGGCAAAGAAACAAGTCTCCCAGGTTTCCCATATGGGTAACTGAGTAGATGATATATTGATCAGCATAACCAACATATGAATCAGCCAGTGTAATGAACGCAGGAAAAGGAATCAATTTTGAATAAAAGATAGTAAGTTTAATCAATTCAGGTTAGAACACTGTATTTGAATACCCATAAGACTGGGATATGTGCAATGGACAACTGAAAAAAGGGTACAGTGTGCAATGTGAAAGTCTGGGCTAGAGATATGATTTTGAACTCATCGGGATACAGGCATTAGTGGAAGCTGTGAGTATTCATAAAATTCAGTTCAGTTCAATCACTCAGTCATGTCCAACTCTTTGTGACCCCATGGACTGCAGCCCATCAGGCTTCCCTGTCCATCACCAATTCCCAGAGATTGCTCAAACTCATGTTCATCAAGTCGGTGATGGCTATCCAATCATCTCATCCTCTGTTGTCCACTTCTCCTCCTGCCCTCAATCTTTCCCAGCATCAGGGTCTTTTCCAAGGAGTCAGTTCCCTGCATCAGGTGGCCAAAGTATTGGAGTTTCAGCTTTAGCATCAGTCCTTCGAATGAATATTCAGGACTGATTTCCTTTAGGATTGACTGGTTTTATCTCCTTGCAGTCCAAGAGACTCTAAGAGTCTTCTCCAACACCATAGTTCAAAAGCATCAATTCTTTGGTGCTCAGCTTTCTTTATGGTCCAACTCACATCCATACATGACTGCCGGAAAAACCATAGCTTTGACTAGACAGACCTTTGTTGGCAAAGTGATGTCTCTGCTTTTAAATATGCTGTTTAAGTCTGTCATACCTTTTCTTAATATGCTGTCTAGGTTTGTCATAGCTTTTTTCTTCTCTCTGGGATGACAAATCAAAACAACAATGACCTAAAAACAAAGAAATTAAGGCAAGGACAGAAAAAGAGAATTTACTGAAGGAGATACATCTACTGAAATCTACTGAAAATCTACTGAAAGAGTCAAGAAGAGACAAAGGTGGTATGGTGTCAAGAAAGCTAGTTTCAAGAAGATGGGAATGAATCAAGTACTACAAAGAAGACAAGTAAGGGACTTCCCTGGTGGTCCAGTGGCTAAGACTTGTAAGATCCCAATGTAGGGTGCCTGGGTTTGATTCCTGGGCAGGGAACTAGATCCCACATCAGTTCAGTTCAGTAGCTCAGTCGTGTCCAACTCTTTGCGACCCCATGAATCGCAGCACGCCAGGCCTCCCTGTCCATCACCAACTCCCGGAGTTCACTCAGACCCACGTCCATCGAGTCAGTGATGCAATCCAGCCATCTCATCCTCTGTCATCCCCTTCTCCTCCTGCCCCCAATCCCTCCCAGCATCAGAGTCTTTTCCAATGAGTTAACTCTTCGCATGAGGTGGCTAAAGTACTGGAGTTTCAGCTTTAGCATCAGTCCTTCCAAAGAAATCCCAGGGCTGATCTCCTTCAGAATGGATTGGTTGGATCTCCTTGCAGTCCAAGGGACTCTCAAGAGTCTTCTCCAATACCACAGTTCAAAAGCATCAATTCTTCGGAGCTCAGCCTTCTTCACAGTCCAACTCTCACATCCATACATGACCACAGGAAAAACCATAGCCTTGACTAGACGGACCTTTGTTGGCAAAGTAATATCTCTGCTTTTGAATATACTATCTAGGTTGGTCATAACTTTTCTTCCAAGGAGAAAGCGTCTTTTAATTTCATGGCTGCAGTCACCATCTGCAGTGATTTTGGGGCCCAAAAAAATAAAGTCTGACACCGTTTCCACTGTTTCCCCATCTATTTTCCATGAAGTGATGGGACCAGATGCCATGATCTTGGTTTTCTGAATGTTGAGCTTTAAGCCAACTTTTTCACTCTCCACTTTCACTTTCATCAAGAGAACTAACCTCTTCACTTTCTGCCATAAGGGTGGTGTCATCTGCATATCTGAGGTTATTGATATTTCTCCCGGCAATCTTGATTCCAGCTTGTGCTTCTTCCACCCAGCGTTTTTCATGATGTACTCTGCATATAAGTTAAATAAAGCAGGGTGACAATATACAGCCTTGATGTACTCCTTTTCCTATTTGGAACCAGTCTGTTGTTCCATGTCCAGTTCTAACTGTTGCTTCCTGACCTGCATACAAATTTCTCAAGAGGCAGGTCAGGTGGTCTGGTATTCCCATCTCTTTCAGAATTTTCCACAGTTTATTGTGATCCATACAGTCAAAGGCTTTGGCATAGTCAGTAAAGCAGAAATAGATGTTTCTCTGGAACTTTCTTGTTTTTTCGATGATCCAGCGGATGTTGGCAATTTGATCTCTGGTTCCTCTGCATTTTCTAAAACCAGCTTGAACATCTGGCTGTCTGGGGAGGCCTTACAAATAGCTGTGAAAAGAAGAGAAGCGAAAAGCAAAGGAGAAAAGGAAAGATATAAGCATCTGAACGCAGAGTTCCAAAGAATAGCAAGAAGAGATAAGAAAGCCTTCCTCAGCGATCAATGCAAAGAAATAGAGGAAAACAACAGAATGGGAAAGACTAGAGATCTCTTCAAGAAAATTAGAGATACCAAGGGAACATTTCATGCAAAGATGGGCTCAATAAAGGACAGAAATGGTATGGACCTAACAGAAGCAGAAGATATTAAGAATACACTGAAGAACTGTACAAAAAAGATCTTCACAACCCAGATAATCATGATGGTGTGATCACTCACCTAGAGCCAGACATCCTGGAATGTGAAGTCAAGTGGGCCTTAGAAAGCATCACTACGAACAAAGCTAGTGGAGGTGATGGAATTCCAGTGGAGCTATTTCAAATCCTGAAAGATGATGCTGTGAAAGTGCTGCCCTCAATATGCCAGCAAATTTGGAAAACTCAGCAGTGGCCACAGGACTGGAAAAGGTCAGTTTTCATTCCAATCCCAAAGAAAGGCAATGCCAAAGAATGCTCAAACTACTGCACAATTGCACTCCTCTCACATGCTAGTAAAGTAATGCTAAAAATTCTCCAAGATCCCACATACTTACAACTAAAAAAAAAAAATCCTGCATGCTGCAATGAAGATGGAAGATCCCACATGGGCAACTAAGACCTGATGATGCCAAATATTTTGTAAAAAGAAAATAGATATTAAAAAAAAAAAAAAGAGAAGCACAGGAAAGAGCCCCAGAAACAAAAGCACATGTGACTTTATAAAGTTAGGTATGCTATCCAGCACTGATGGGAGCAACATAAAACAGTTAAACACCTGAATTCTTCCTTATAGGTTTTTTCAAAAATGCAATATCCCCCTTTATCTAAATGTTAGAACATTTGTACAGTATAGAGACAAGATAAAGCCAGTTTTCCCAAAGCCTGGTAATTTCTTCATTTACTTGAAACCTTTGCTGACATCTAGCAGATGAATGATCGATTGTACCACCATCTTCACCCCATTCTCTTTGGACAAAACTCTACTAGATAACATTTTAGTCCCTATGGTGAAAATAGAATAATTCACATAGAGACACTTAGGAAAGACATTTATTAAAGTGACAGGTTACCTGAATAAAACACCTAAGACTTGAAGCAACAGCATTTCTAAGAAAATTGTTGATCTGAATATATGGTAAGGTAGCCTTTGGAAGTCACATGAGAGGAAAAAAATGGTGGTTAAAACTCCAACTGCAAACCAAGGTCTACTCAATCTTTATTTAACTTGAGTAACATATGAATGGACTTCCCTGGTGGCTCAGACAGTAAAGCATCTGTCTACAATGCTGGAAACCCAGGTTCGATCCCTGGGTCAGGAAGATCCCCTGGAGAAGGCAATGGCAACCCACTCCAGTACTATTGCCTGGAAAATCCCATGGACAGAGGAGCCTGGTAGGCTACAGTCCATGGGGTCGCAAAGAGTCGGACACGACTGAGCAACTTCACTTCACCATATGAATAACTTAAAAATTAGGCAACTGGGATGAATGTATCCCACAAGCTTTATTTATTCTTTTCTGTCTAGTTTAAATATATTTGTAAATTACTGTCATTTTGCTTCTCTAAATAGCCACAGTATACTCCATAATGCTTTCCTAAAAAGATTTTACAAAAGTATTGCATCTATTTGTAGTTTTTGCAGTTGTTAGTGGGCAGGTTAGTTTATCGTGTGCTTGGAAACTGTATAGGTAGATCAAATAAGAGGGAAAGTACCCATTTTGAAGCAAAATAAACCCCTTTTAAGGGTTTTGCAGGGTAAAAATCTCAACATCATTAATATTTTATAAATTATACAATAATAGCACTTCGGAATAGAAGGCTTTTTAAGAAAAACTTAACCCAGCCTCCTGAGGGAAAGGCAAATTATGGTCTAATGAAATCAGAAGAGCAATTCTCTGGTCAGTTTAAACCTGACTGTGCTAGTGAAAAACACTGGGTATAGCTAAGAATCCGAGTTTACTCTGAATGCTTGGACAGAAAGCATTCATATATAGTGTATAATCCAGTGGAGGAAGGACATACCAAAGAAGAGGGACTATTCTGTATCATAATAGAAATTACCAAGGGATGATCTATTACTTTATTTCACATCCCTTAATATAAACAGTAAGAGACTGAAAATGATGGTATGATTTGCTTTAAGAACCATAAAATTTAGGAGAGGGTAATCAATTATCTTTCAGCTTTTTTCACATATAAAACTGGCACTAGTTTATAGGACATTCCATATTAGAGATAAAACTTTAATCTATTTATATATTCATGTAGATCTACTTTCTAGAGCTAGCAAATATAATTCTGCTACACTCTTGTGGATCAATAATTAGATCATGTCAGTCATTAGACTTGTGGTTATACAACTGAGAACGGTCTTATGTCAAAGAAATTCTCTTTTGGGGATTTTGGCCTGAATTAAATAATGCTTTACTTTGGAACTGAGAAGAAGTTAGTTAAAAATCAACCTAATTTGTGTTAAAAAAAAATAATGGTTAATATATTTTTTGAGCTTACTATGTATCAGGTATTATTCTAAGAGCTCTCTGTGTGTATACATATATATTTTACATTTACATATATATATTAAACTTACATCTATATAAATAAATAAGTAACTTGCCCAAGTTCAAATATCTAATGAAAATCAGAGTAAGAACTTAAACCAGGCAAAGCTTCTAAAATAAATCAGTTTATATAACCAGTCCAATTGCATTACTCAAATGTTTCCTTTCTTTTACTACCCCCCTCCTTCTATTGCTGAAGAAAGAATAACCAACAAGTTTATTATTATTATTCTAAGGCAACTTATTTTAAACATTGGTCCAACTGGCAGCTGTATTGGTTGGAAATAAAAGAAATATAAATACTGAAAAAAAATTGTAAGTGGTCAGGATCACATTTAAGTGCTCTACCCAAATATTCAGAATAAACTAAAGTTCTTAGCTGAAATAGTTCTCTGTCAGCAGAACAGCCAGGACCTCAGTGACCAAAAAATTGTACTGTTCAATTTACCAGAACACAATCTGCATTATCATTTAAATGACTTAAAAATGGCAGTTAATAAACATCTGCTTAGGTGAAATGAATTTAACGCTGAATTTGTTTAATGGAGTAATAATTTTACTTTAATAATGTGGGCTATGTGCTAAGTCGCTTCAGTCTTGTCTGACTCTTTGGGATGCTATGGACTGTAGTCTGCCAGGCTCCCCTGTCCATAGGATTCTCCAGGCAAGAATACTGCAGTGGGTTGCTGTGCCCTTCTCCAGGGGATCTTCCCAACCTTCATATATAAATAATTAAATAACAATGGTTGCGAGTAACCAAGCCAAGATTTAAAGATAACTTGCTGAATCCTAGTTCCTGCCTCTCAACCTATATAGATTCTAGTCAAGTTGTTAACAGTGTCACACAGACAGTCTAGTGGACACTTTACTACGTCTTCATTTTATGTAACCTCTTAACAGTATTCAATCAACTTTGCTCAAAGACCCTCTTCCTTTAAATAGTCTCTTCTGTAGAAATGATCTGGCTTTGCATCTACCTCACTAGTAGCTTTCTTTTTCTAATTCAATTCAAACCGTTCTCTACTTGCTATAATTCATGTCAACTGGTCAAGAACCCTCTTCTGACACTCTGTTCTATGTCTTTTCATTAATTTCTAACAGTTTAAATATATCTGTATGCTAATTTTAAAATAGATCTAACTCAATTTCACCTCAGAACTCAAACTTGATATATCCAACTGGCTATTTAATTTCTGCACTGGGATAACTATCCCAAATTTTAAACATCTGAGAGTAAATTATTGATCCTACAACTACCATTCTCCCACAAGACAAAGAAATAAAAAGTATGTTCCTCACAAATCTTCCCCAACTCAGTTTTTCCACTGGAAAACTTAGTTATTCAAGCTACAAACTTGGGAGTTCATGCTTGATTCCTTCAGAAATACACACAAGTATGTTCGAAAGAGACAGAGAAGCAAATGAAGGAAAGTATTAACAGTTATTCCTAAATTTAAGTAAAGGTATAGAGGTAATTCAGAGAAGGCAATGGCACCCCACTACAGTACTTTTGCCTAGAAAATCCCATGGACGGAGGAGCCTGGTAGGCTGCAGTCCATGGGGTTGCTAGAGTCAGACACGACTGAGAGACTTCACTTTCACTTTTCACTTTCATGCATTGGAGAAGGAAATGGCAACCCACTCCAGTGTTCTTGCCTGGAGAATCCCAGGGACGGGAAGCCTGGTGGGCTGCCGTCTATGGGGTCGCACAGAGGCGGACACGACTGAAGCAACGCAGCAGCATAGAGGTAATTGGGCTTCCCAGGTGGCACTGGTGGTAAAGAACCTGTCTGCTAATGCAGGAGACTTAAGATGAAGGTTCGATACATGGATCAGGAAGATCCCCTGGAGGAGGGAATGGTGACCCACTCCAGTGTTCTCGCCTGGAGAATCTCATGGACAGAGGAGCCTGGAGGGCTACAGTCCACAGGGTCACAAAGAGTCAGACACAACTGAAGTGACAGCATACACACTCGTGTACAGGTGATTACTGTACTCCTCTTCCAGCTTTTCTGTATGCTTGAAAACTTTCAAAATTAAGAGTTGAAGAGGAACTTTTTTTGGGTTAAAGAAAAAAAAAAAAGACTTTGCTGAATTATTCCCTTCAGTGAAATGGACTATTAGCAGGTGGTCACTATTACTTGGCTAATGTTTTTAAGGCAGAAGCACTGTGGCAGAACAAACAGGCCTCTTCCCTGCACCGAGAAAGAAACCCCTCTACCAGTCTGTGCATTTCATACATCTTGAAAAATCATTGGGCTCTTAAGAGCATTTGACTCAGTATTAGGGGTGAAAAGGCTCTCGTTATTAGCTTTCCAGGTCTATTTTCAAATTTTATTTTAGTTTACCAATATTAATCTGGAGTATAACATAGAAAATGTCAAGAGTTTACATTTTTAAAAATAGCTGGTAGAAGGAAATTTAGAGCTTTAAATATTTACCTTAGAAAGGAAGAGGGGCCTAAAATCAATTATCTAACCTGCCACTAAAAGAAACTGGAAAGAAAGAAGCAAATGATACCTAAAGTAAAAGAAAGGAAATAATTAAGGTCAGAACAGAAACAATGAAATAGAAAACAGAAAAATAACTAAGAAAATCAAAAAAGTCAAAGTTTGTTTTTTAAAAGAAATCCAAAAAATCTGACAAACTTTTAGTTAGACTGATTAATAAAAAAGAAGACATAAAATTCCAAAATGAAAGATGAGACACTGTCACAAACTCTACAGAAAATGAAAGGACTATAAGGAAATATTATGAAGAATTTATACTAACAAATTAGAGGATTTCCATGAAATAGAAAACTTGTTAGACATAACTTATAAAAGCTGAATCAAAAAGAAATGGAACTAGAATAGACTGATGACAGGTAAAGAAATTAAATTAGTAAAACAATCTTTTTACAAAGAAAAGCAGACCAGTCCCTCAATGCCTGATGAATTCTATCAAACACTTAAGGGAGATCTAAAAAAAAAAACAAAATAAAGCTAAAACTACAGCTACCATATGGTCCAGAAATCCCACTCCCAGACATACATCCAAAGAAAACCATAATTTGAAAGGATGCACGCACCCTGATGTTCACCGTAGCACTATTTACAATAGCCAGGGCATTTGTTGTTATTTAGTTGCTAAGTCCTCTTTGACTCATTTGTGACTTCATGGACTAATCCCACCAGCATCCTCTGTCCATGGGATTTCCCAGGTAAGAATACTGGAGTGGGTTGCCATTTGCTTCTCCAAGGGATCTTCCTGACCCAGGAATCAAAGCCAAATCTCCTACATTGGCAGGCAGATTCTTTACCACCAAGCCACCAGGGAAGCCCAGCGTGGAAGCAACCTAAACGTCCATCAACAGAGAAATGGATAACAAAGATGCGGTACATCCATACAACTGGAATATTACTCACCCATAAAAAAGAATGGAACAGTGCCATTTGCAGAGATGTGGACGGACCTGCAGACTGTCATACAGAGCTAAGTAAGTCAGAAAGAGAAAAACAAATGTAATACTGCTTATATGTAGAATCTAGAAAAATGGTAGAGATGAACTTATTTGCAAAGGAGAAATAGATTCACAGAGGTAGAAAGAAAACTTAAGGTTACCAAGGTGGGGAGGAAGGGTGAGATGAATTGGGAGATTGGGACTGACAATATATATGCTATTATTTATAAAATAGGTAACTAACAAGAACTGACTATGTAGCACAGGGAACTCAGTGCTCTGTAGTGACCTAAATGGAAAGGAAATGTAAAAAAGAGTGGCTATATGTATATGTATAACTGATTCACTTTTCTGTATAGCAAGAAACTAACACAACATTGTAAAGCAATTATATTCCAATAAAAATTAACTTTAAAAACCATTTAAAGGAGAAATAAACCACCTACACTAAGACATTTAGAAAATATAGGAAGAAACAGTTCCCAACTTATTCTATGAGACCAGTACTACTGTGATGTAAACTAGACAAAGATTTGACAAGAAAACAATAGACTAGTATTGTTCATAAATATAAATGTAAAAATCCTTAATACAATATTAGTAAACCAAATCTAGCAACATATACAATAGATTATATAATATAATAAAGTGGGATTTATACTAGGAATATAAGACTGGTTTAACGTCTAAAATCAATTAAAATAACTGATCACATCAATACAATAAAGGAAAAAAATTACATGATCATCTCAATACACACAGAAATCAGTTCAGTTCAGTCACTCAGTCATGTCCAAGTCATTGTGACCCCATGAACTGCAGCATGTCAGGCTTCCCTGTCCATCACCAACTCCCAGAGCTTGCTCAAACTCATGTCTATCATGTTGGTGATGCCATCCAACCATCTCATCCTCTGTCGTCCCCTTTTCCTCCTGCCCTCAATCTTTCCCAGCATCAGGGTCTTTTCAAATGAGTCAGTTCTTCGCATCAGGTAGCCAACCTATTAAGTTTCAGCATCCATCCTTCCAATGAATATTCAGGACTCATTTCCTTTAGGATGGACTGGTTGGATCTCCTTGCAGTCCAATGGACACACCACAGTTCAAAGGCATCAATTCTTTGGCGCTCAGCTTTCTTTATAGTCCAACTCTTGCATTCATACATGACTACTGGAAAAACCAAAGCTTTGACTAGATGGACCTTTGTCAGCAAAGCAATGTCTCTGCTTTTTAATATGCTGTCTAGGTTGGTCATAGCTTTGCTTCCAAGGAGCAAATGTCTCTTAATTTCATGACTGCAGTCACCATCTGCAATGATTTTGGAGCCCAAGAAAATAAAGTTTGTCACTGTTTCCATTGTTTCCCCATTTATTTCCATGAAGTGATGGGATGAGATGCCATGATCTTAGCTTTTTAAATGCTGAGTTTTAAGTCAGCTTTTTCACTCTCCTCTTTCACTTTAATCAAGAGGCTCTTTAGTTTCTCTTTGCTTTCTGCCATAAGGGTGGTGTGAGACACAGAAGTAGCATTTGACAAAATCCATTACCCATCATATAGACTGAAAACAAACTAGGATCAAAAGGAAAAATCCTCGACCTGATAAAGGACATTTATAAAACATCTCAGCTAACATCAATCTGTATGCAGGTCAGGAAGCAACAGTTAGAACTAGACAACATATTAAAAAGCAGAGAAATTAATTTGCCAACAAAGGTCTGTCTAGTCAAAGCTATGTTTTTTTCCAGTAGTAATGTATGGACATGAGAGTTGGACTATAAAGAATGCTGAGTGTCGAAGAATTGATGCTTTTGAACTGTGGTATTGGAGAAGACTCTTGAGAGTCCCTTGGACTGCAAGGAGATCAAACCAGTCCATCCTAAAGGAAATCAGTCCTGAATATTCACTGGAAGTTTGAGTAAACTCTGAGAGTTGGTGACGGACAGGGAGGCCTGACCTGCTACAGTCCATGGGGTCGCAGAGTCGGACATGACTGAATGACTGAACTGAACTGACTGAACATCAATCTAATGGTAAAAAATATGAATGTGTCCCCTCAAAAAGTGAACAAGGCAAGGAAATCCAATCTCACTACTTCTTGTCAACACAGAAGTGAAGGTTTTAGACAGCACAAAAAGGAAAATAAACAATTAACATCAAAGGTATACATACTGCAAAGAAGCAAAACTGTCTTTATTCACAGTTGATATGATCTTTTATGTATTAAATTCAAAAGAACTACAAAGAAAACTACTTGAATTAGTAGGCAAGTTTAGTAAGGTTGCACGATATAAGATCAATATACAAAAATCTAATGTGTTTCTATATACTAACAACAAACAAACCAAAAATAAAATTAAGAAAAATATTCATTCACAACAGCATCATAAATAATAAAATATTTAGAAATAAACTTCATAAAAGAAGTACGAGAACCACACACTAAAAACTATAAAACACTGGTGAGAGAAATTAAAGGACAAACAAATAAATGGATTGGAAGACTTAATATTGTTAAGATGGCAATTTCCCCCATATAGATCCACACTGATTCTATTCAATGAATCCCCATCAAAAATCTCAGCATATTTTTTTTTCAAAGAAATTGACAAGCTATTTCTTAAAGTTAAATGGAAATGCCAAGAACCTAGAATATTTTTTTAAAAAGAACACACTTGGAGAACGTACGCTATGATTTTAAAACTTACAGTGAAAGTGAAAGTCGCTCAGTCCTGTCTGACTCTTTGTGATCCCCATGGACTATACAGTCCATGGAATTCTTCAGGCCAGAATACTGGATTGGATAGCTTTTCCCCTCTTCAGGGGATCTTCCCAACCCAGGGATCAAACCCAAGTCTCCTGTATTGCATGCAGATTCTTTACCAGCTGAGCCACAAGGGAAGCCCAAGAATACTGGAGTGGGTAGCCTATTCCTTCTCCAGCAGATCTTCCTGACCCAGGAATTGAACCTGGGTCTCCTGCATTGCAGGTGGATTCTTTACAAACTGAGCTATCAGGGAAGCCCCAAAACTTACTGTAAAACTACAGTAATCAGAACACTGTGCTACCAGCATAAACATAGACATATAAATCACTGAAACAGAATTGAGAATCTAAAAATAAACTCTTACATTATGGTTATCTGATTTTCACAAAAGTGCCAAGGGTATTCAATGGGGGAAAAGATAAGTCTATCCAACAAGTAGTGCTGGGACAATTGGATATCCATATATAAAAATAAATAAATAAATAGATACTTTACTTCATGCCATATGAAAAAAATTAATTTAAAATAATCATAGACCTAAGAAACAACCAAACTCTAAAATTTCTAGAAGAAAAGTTTTGTATCATTGGGTTGTTGGGAAGAAATTTGTGAGATACATTACAGAAAACACAATCCATTAAAAAAAATTAATAGACTAAACTCTCAAAATGTAAAACTTTTGTACTTCAAATGACATCATTAAGGAAGTAAAAAGACAAGCCACATACTTGGAGAAAATATTTGCAAACCACGTATCTGATAAAGGACTTGCATCCAGAATACATGAAATCTCAATCATAAGAAGACAACCTAGTTAAAAAATGGGTTAAAGAACAGACAATTCACCAAAGATATATGTGTCTAATAAGCATGTAAAGAGATGCTCGACACCAATAGTCATTAGGGAAATGCATATTAGAAGTACAATGAGATGTACTTCTTTCTAGTCTGGACACTTCCAAGGAGGAAGTGTCTTTTAATTTCATGGCTGCAGTCACCATCTGCAGTGATTTTGGAGCCCAAGGAAATAAAGACTGTCACTGTTTCCACTGTTTCCCCATTGCCACGAAGTGATGGGATATTTACTCTTTGCAAGGAAAGTTATGACCAACCTAGACAGCATATTAAAAAGCAGAGACATTACTTTGTCAACAAAGGTCCGTCTAGTCAAGGCTATGGTTTGTCCAGTGGTCATGTATGGATGTGAGAGTTGGACTATAAAGAAAGCTAAGCACTGAAGAATTGATGCTTTTGAACTGTGGTGTTGGAGATGACTCTTAAGAGTCCCTTGGACTGCAAGGAGATCCAACCAGTCCATCCTAAAGGAGATCAGTCCTGGGTGTTCATTGGAACGACTGATGCTGAAGCTGAAACTCCAATAATTTGGCCACCTGATACGAAGAACTGACTCATTTGAAAAGACCCTGATGCTGGGAAAGATTGAAAGCAGGAGGAGAAGGGGACGACAGAGGATGAGATGGTTAGATGGCATCACCGACTCAGTGGACATGAGTTTGAGTAAACTCCGGGAGTTGGTGATGGACAGGGAGGCCTGGTGTGTTGCAGTTCATGGGGTTGCCAAGAGTCAGACACGACTGAGCGACTGAACTGAACTGATGGGACGAGATGACATACATGATCTTAGTTTTTTGTATGTTGAGTCTTAAGCCAGCTTTTTCACTCTCCGCTTTTACCTTCATCAAGAAGCTCTTTAGATTCTCTTCTTTTTCTGCCATAAGGGTGTGTCATCTGCATGTCTGAGATAATTGATATTTCCTCTGGCAATCTTGATTCCATCTTGTGTTTCATTCAGCCTGGCATGGAATACTGAGTGTCAACATTTTGGATCTTATCTGCTAAGTCACTTCAGTCATGTCCGACTCTGTGCGACCCCATAGATGGCAGCCTACCAGGCTTCCCCGTCCCTGGGATTCTCCAGGCAAGAACACTGGAGTGGGCTGCCATTTCCCTCTCCAATGCATGAAAGTGAAAAGTGAAAGTGAAGTCGCTCAGTTGTGACCGACTCTTAGCGACCCCATGGACTGCAGCCTAACAGGCTCCTCCGTCCATGGGATTTTCCAAGCAAGAGTACTGAAGTGGGGTGCAATTGCCTTCTGAGGATCCTATATTCTCCTTATTACCAAGAAAGTTGGGTAGACAAGGTGAAGCTGGAGGATACAGAGGCTTCCTTGATGGTGGAGAGTCTATGAAATACAACACAGCTGAATTTAAGGCCTTATGGCTAGTGCAGAAGTTCTCAACCTGGACTGAACGTTGGAATCATTCGGGAAGCTTTAAAAAAATCCCTATGCCTTGGCTGCACCTAGGGCAAGATGATCCAGGCAGCAGCTTTCTAAAGCTGATGGATCCAGATGATCCAGCTTTCTAAAGTTCCCTGGGGGGTACAGCCAATGTTGAGAAACATTGGTTTAGTGGATGAGGTAGAGGCCTCAGAACGTTTACTTTCATGCCCAACTGTCTCCTGGGAATGCGGTTTAGAATAGTTGGATTGTAGCATCTAGAGCTGCTGTCCAATTCGGTAGCAGCCAGCCATATGTAATTACTGAGCACTTGAAATATGGACAGTCAGAGCTGAAATACACTAATGTAAAATACATACTAACTTTTGAAGACTTAGAAAGAAAAAAAGAAAGTAAAATAGCCCATTAATAATTTTTAAAACTTATTACATACTGAAATGATAATATTTTGTTTGGATCTACTGGGTTAAATAGAATACATTACTAAAATTAATTTTGCCTCTTTCATTCTGCTTTCTTAAAAAAAATGTGGTTACTAGGAAATTTAAAATTACACATGTGGCTGCCGTAATATTTTTATTGGATGGTACTGATATTCAGTTTTAAAAAGAATTATAAAACCTCAGAGTTGAAAATGATGTTTGGAATTACCTAACTCAATCTATTCATTTTACAGCTAAGAAAACTGAGGCCCAGAGAAAGTGACTGGCCTTGAAGGACACAGCTAGAAAGTGACAGAACTGAGATTAGTCAGGTCCCCCGACTCCTGATGTCTGGCTCTATTTCCATCACTTCTTCAAGGATTGTTAAAAGTGCTCTCTCATCTCCTCCCAAAAATAGATGTTTAATTTACTCCACCAGTACTGAAATATGTGCCTTTTCCCCTCTAGGATGTTCTATGTTAAGTCTCGTGCCTACAACTTCTCCTGATTCTGGTGCCATACACCTAATATACTACTCTTGGTGTCATAAAACAAAACAAACAAACAAACAAAAACATAAAAAGATCAAATCTCACATTCTACTTTATACTAGGAAAGGTTATATGTCAAAGGGTCCTCCCAGAAATACCACAAAGATAATCCTGAGGGAAAGCAATTGGTAGGGGAGGGCAGGCAGGGGGGGTCGAAACACAATGAAAATAATACTTTATGTTCCTATTTTAAGTGCCTTTCTCAATGCTATATGCATAGCAGCTAGAGGCAAGCTGGAGAGCCGCCAGGTCCTGGCTGCCAGCAAAAATTTTGTCACCTCCTTTGAACATCTGAAGTATGTTTACCCAATAGATTTCATTAAATTACACTTCCATTAGGAAGCATACAATGTTGATACTCATCTCAAAGATCAAAGGGATCGCTAAGAGGCATGTCATCCTGCTCCCCAGCTGATTGCTATTTCTGGGCCAATCAAGGAAAGGAGCCAGAACAATACTTAGTTTAAAAAAAAAAAAAAAAATTGTAGCATCTCCCCAAGGACTATAGACTAAGAATCTGCAGCCCCATTATCAAAATGAGCATATCATTAATGACAATACTCATACAGTGAGTTATTTTAATACAACTCCTACACAACAAACAAGCTGGATTTGGGTCATTAGCTGAATCTGTAAAGCAGTATTTCTGAGAGCTGAAAAACTCTTCAGTAGAAATAGAAGTTTAGAAGACGGAGAGAGTCCCAGTTACAAATACAGGAGAAAAACCTAGTCTTTATTAATTTCATTGTAATTTCAAATAAACCAACAGGTGAGCCAAAATAGAGATGGCTAATTTAATTACTGACAGGCTGTAAGACCTTTTTTCCAACTCGCTAATTTTTTTGATGGATGTTTTTAAAAGAAATAGCATAAGTACATTTTTTTTTAAATGTAAAACTGCTCCACCTTAGAATCCACTGGCTTACAGTGAAAACACTGAATTTCCAGGAATAAGAGATACTAACTTCAAAGGAGATAAGACAAGGTCACTATTTTTAGAAAATAAAAACTATTCATTACAACTAGGGAAAGGAATATTTAAGATAGGTTTAATGGAGTTGAAAAATACATACGGTAATAAAACACAGCTACAAATCCCAAATCCTTTATCTGACGTTAGAAAAGGTAATTCAGCAACAGCTCAATCATCTAAGCCTGATTTCAGATAATGGGAATTCTTTTCTAGTCATTTTCATTATAAAGAATTTACCCAAAATGGGGGAAAAAATAAAAGGAAAGGTTTAGGCGACTACTCTTTTTTACCTAATCCTTTCTTCAAGCTCTGGTGGTAAAGGTTAATCACCCATAGATAGGCACAACGCACAACAGATTTTAGCTGTTCTCTTTCAACGTGTAGTCAATCTCTAGGTTACCCATATTTGACACATCATATGAACTCTAATTATCTATCTTTTGCAATTAATCATCTGACAATTACATTTCCTGCACTTATAAGCATCCAGCTGGGAACTGAGTTTTAATCTGAGAAAGAAAAAAAGAGGATTCAGGTTTCTAACAAATTACTTGTAATTAACTAGAACGTTTTTTAGTCATCCCAATGTAAAGATGCCTACAGCTAATCAAAGAATTTATTGTTTGCCTTCTTAATCATACTTTAAAATTTCATTTAAATTTCCCCAAAGGGCAGCTCTGGAAATTCTCTGCACTAACATTAGTTAAACAAACATTCTATTTGGCAGTACACAAAGAACAGGGAAGGCAGAAAGAAATAATTTCTAAGGGAAAAGGACCTGCAATATTACTAGAAAGGGCATCACACACAATTAAATAAAGCAGAGATTCAAGGCGTACATCTTCAAAGTGGAAGATACAGCTATCTTCCAAGAAGTCCAGGAAACTGATGAGCTGAGTCACAAAGTTTAGAGCTGGAAGAGCCTTTATGGATCATCTCCCCCAGTGACTCTCAAAGTGTGGTCCCGTGATGATGCTTCAGCAGCAACGTGGGACTCAGAGAAACGCAAATCCCCAGGCCTCTTCCTGGGTGTTCTGAATCAGAAACTCTCAGGTGGGCCCAGGAACCAGCCCTCAAGTGATTCGCATTTACTGACCTATTGGTCTACCTGAGGAACTTCTGGTCTAGTCTAATCACTTCATTGTACAAAGAAGGAAACAGAGCTGAGAGAGAGGCAAAAGTTCCTTATCCAAGAATAAAATTAAAGAATGACCTTGGGGAACTTGGGCTTCCCTGACAGCTCAGTTGGTAAAGAATCCACCTGCAATGCAGGAGACCCCAGTTCGATTTCTGGGCCGGGAAGATCCGCTGGAGAAGAGACAGACTACCCACTCCAGTATATTTGGGCTTCCCTCATGGCTCAGTTGGTAAAGAATCCGCCTGCAATGCAGGAGAGCTGGGTTCGATCCCTGGGTTGGGAAGATCCCATGGAGGAGGGCATGGCAACCCACTCTAGTATTCTTGCCTGGTGAATCCCTATGGACAGAGGAGCCTGGCAGGCTACATAGGGTCGCAAAGAGTCAGATACGACTGAGCAACTAAGTACACACACACTGAGCCTTAGGATCCCAGCAGCTCTCTCCTTTTACAGTATACTCAGATCTTAGGCTCTGAAGAACTGAAACATGCAGGCATTCATAGAGTATTGTTTATAAGGTTCCCTAATACTCCACAAATAATGAACCAACAATAAACGAAGACCAGAGAGATGAGCCAGGGTCCTATATGACTTCTAAAAAACTGGACCATGGCAGGAAGTACATTTAGAAGACAGAGTGGTATACTGGAAAGAACATCGGATACAGAATCAAAGAATCCTGGTTTTTCATTCTTGCTCAGTCACTGACCAGCTCAATGACCCTGGGCAAGCCATCTTATATCTAACTGAGGGTGTCTCTACATCCCTGCATCAGTCTTAACATCTAACTTCGTAGGGCTTCTGAAGAGATAAAAAACAAACTGTCCTTAATACAGTTTTTGGTACATAATGAGCACTCAATAAGCATTAGCCCCTTCTTCCTCTTCCTTTTCCACTTAGAGAGGATGCCACTGGGAAAGTCAAAAATCCCAGCTTCCTCTGTGTCCTGAGAGGCACTCTGTAGCTTTGCTCTTGAACTGTGTGGTTCTGTGTGTCTAGGCATCAACACACTCTCCATTATCTCTCACTCATGTCTCTCTCCTTCTCTACCAGATATCCAGACAGATATTGAAGGGCTCCTGAGCTGCCTTCAATATTTCAGAAAAATTAATGGTGATCATATATTTAGCCAGTACAAGACTACACAGCCTGATTAAAACATCAGGAATTTTGTTTGGTTATTCCTTTGTTTAAGCTAAAATTATATGAACTCAGTTCCCTCACACTGATTTAACAAACCTTGACTTCAGTCACATATTTAAAACTCTATCTCCCTACCTATGCTAATTTTAAAAATATGGAAATCAATGCTTCTTTAATAAATGTTTTTTATTTGGTTTCCCTCATGGTGAAGACTGGGAAATATCAGCCTAATGGTTCTTGTTTTAAAGATGTACATTGGGAATCACTTGGGACTCAATTCAGGTCTATAGAACCTCAGTCTCCCAGGGGTAGTTCTTGACTTGTGAGTTTTGTTTTTGTTTTAAATACCACAGAGAATTTGACTGAGCACTCCTGGTTTTAACTACTGCTGATCTGTAGTTAATATCTTCAGTATTGGAAAGAGAGGGGCCATAATCCTGACTTCTGAATGTGACTGCCAGCTGCCTGAATGGACAGGATGAAGGCAATAGCAGCAGAGGTTAAAAAATGCATGCTGTGATGTTAAAATCATAGGTGCCAGTTTGTGAACAGAAAGGTCTTTTGCATTCAGTAGTGAGAACGTTACACATTTTCAGAAACAAAGGAAGAACTCAGAAAATTTCCAACAACTTAGAAAGATGGAGAAAACAAACCCCCACAGGGTATTTTAAACAAATACAGCTGCTTAGGTTATAAAACTAAAGTTTGTGTTGTGATTACTTCGCTTCATATTTTAAATGTAGAATATTGTTTACTTGGGGTGCTGTGTTTAGTCTCTTAGTCATGTCCGACTCTTTGCAACCCCATGGACTGCAGCCCACCAGACTCCTCTGTCCATGGGGAGTCTCCAGGCAAGAATCCTGGAGTGGGCTGCCATGTCCTCCTCCAGGAAATCTTTCCGACCCAGGGAGAATCCAGGTCTCCTGCATTGCAGGGGGATTCTTTACAGTATGAGCCACCAGGGAAGCCCAAGAATACTGGAGGGTGGCCTATCCTTTCTCTAGGGATCTTCTCGACTCAGGAATCAAACCAGGGTCTCATACATTGCAGGTGGATTTTTTACCAGCTGAGCTACCAGGGAAGCACATTTGCTTGGGGTATGACATATTAAACATAAAAAAAGTACTATTTTAAAGAAAAAAATTAACCTTTTATAGAAACCTTTTTTAGGACATGATTAAGACTCCTATCGCACTTCCCTGGTGGCTCAGATGGTAAAGACTCTGTCTGCAATGCTCAGAGACACAGGTTTGATCCCTGGGTCAGGAAGATCCCGTGGAGAAGGGCATGGTAACCCACCCCAGTATTCTTGCCTGGAGAATCCCATGGACAGAGGAACCTGGCAGCCTACAGTCCATGGGGTTGCAAAGAGTCGGACACAACTGAAGCGACAGAGCACGCACACATGAGTGACTAACACTACACTTTCAGACTCCTATTAACTAATGTCTTTGGGTCTGGTTCTGGTTGATATGGGATAGCTAAGTCCTGCATTTTAAATACGAAGCATACAGACATTTTACCCAAACTTAGGAAAGCAATACATTGTAAGGTATGTTTAAGTCCAACTTGAATCTCTTCACTTACCATAGAGATCAGCTAACTGGAAAACTATTCTTATTTTCTCTTAGAATATCTGATATGATATGCCTATTCATCTATTGTTTAGTCACTCAGTGGTGCCTGACTCTTTGTGACCCCATGGACTGTAGCCCACCAAGTTCCTCTGTCCATGGGGATTCTCCAGGCAAGAATACTGGAGTGGGTGACCATTCATCCATAATTCACAAAAATTTATTTAGAATGTATAGGCTCTCACGCAGCATAAGAGATCACATTTCCTATTCTAAAATAGTATACAATGTAGCTGGAGGAACAAGACTAATTGCACATACAAGAAAAGCATACTGTAAGGCAGTATATAAGGTTTAGGACCTAACAGTACAGATATAAGGACAGAGATACAGAGATGGAGGACAGAGCAATCAGAAACAGGTTAGAATTACACTGGAAATTTGTGTGTTGACAGTATTCTTTGTTTATTTATCATAACATGATGAAATGTGACCCAATAAACCAAATTACCATCCAAACAGTTCTTTGACATTTCTTTGTATAATCACCACCTTGTCTTCCAAAGAAATCTATATAGGCAGGAAATAAAAGGACTCCACCTATTAATCACTACCAAAATATTTGTACAGGCTTCAGTTAAATTTTGAGATGAAGACCAACTTTTAAGTTAAACAACCTGGACAAAAGAGAAAAGTCTTTTCTTCTTTTTAGGTAAATTCATTACAAAAAATATGCGGAGCAGAGGAGATGGCATCAAGTCAGAAAGACGAGCTGAAGTGATTTTCCAATCAGATACTGAAAGGCACAGGTTATTAGCAGGAGAAGAGAATTTCAAACAGAATAGCATGTATAAAGGCAATTAGGTGAGCATAAGTGAAATCAACTGCATATAACAATAGCCGGTTAATTTGACTACGGGAAGCAAACAAAGGCAGTTTAAGCTTATAAAATGATAAGGCTTGGGGACTGGGGGAGAATTAGGAGCAAAATGAATGCTAGGATGTGAAATCTGGATTTGATCCAAAAGCAAAGATAAACTTTGCACTAGGCTTATCTCTGTTAGTAATACTATCAAACACAGCATTGATTACATACAAAATCTCAACCTTCTCCAATGTTAAAAATTATTATTCTATTATATTAAACCACTAACACAATTATAAAAAATAATATAACTTGAATTAATACCACAACCTATAGCTTTCTGGGCTTCCATGATGGCTCAGACATTGAAGAATCCACCTGCAATGCAGGAGACCTGGGTTCAATCCCTGGGTTGGGAAGATCCCCTGGAGGAGGGCATGGCAACCCACTCCAGGATTCTTGCCTGGAGAATCCCCATGGACAGTGGAGCCTGGTAGGCTATAGTCCTTGGGTGGTAAAGACTCAGACACAACTGAGTGAGTAAACACATAGCTTACTAATTAGTTTTATTCGTCTTTTCCTTTTTAAGCATTTTAATGAAAACAACCTTAATTTTTCATTCATCTTCTCTGATTTTCTATCAGTACTTTCACTAACTTTAATAACAGGACTCTTACCAACAATACTTATAGGCAGCCAATTCTACCCTTCTAAAGAATCTCTAGGGAATTCACTGGCAGTTCAGTGGTTAGGATTCTGCACTTCCAACTCCGGGGCCATGGGTTTGATCCCTGGTTGGGGAACTAAGATCCCATGAGCTGCAATGTGGCCAAAAAATAAATAAATTACTATAGCTTTCAAATACAAATTAAAAAAAATAATCGCTGGCTTGGAAAACTGTATTACTATACTTCTCAAAGAAATAATATTGTAGAAACACCCCCTCTTAAAAATTTTCTTAACTCTATCATAGTACTTCTCAACCCAGGTGCACAGCATTTATAAGATATACAGGCCTGAACTTCCCCAGGGGTCTAGTGATTGAGAATCCGCCTTGCAATGAAAGGACATCACTTTGATTCCTAGTCCGGGGAGATCCCACATGCCGTAGAACCACTAAGCCCATGCTTCAGAACTACTGAGCCTACATACTGCAACAACTGAAGCCAGCACGTATAGAGCCAGTGCTCCACCACAAGAGAAGCATCTGAAATGAGAAGCCCACGCACCATAACAAAGACCCACCACAGCCAAAAAATAAAATAAATAAATCTTAAAAAAAAAAGACATTCATGCCTACACAATTTCCCAAATCCTGAGTTTACTTTATCTCCTAAAAAAAGTGATACTATTTCTGATATTACTGTTTTAACAGTGCACTGAATTGTGTCCATTTACCAATGTGTGGTAAAATCAAGGATATGACTGAAAGGCTTGTGTGTAGGTTAAGAAATGATAGATCTGAGTCTTTAATGTGATATGTTAGGGAACACTAAGGATCATTTAGCTGAAGTTGACCCAAGCTATTGAGTGCAGTTTGTACAATTGCGTTCATTTCACATGGTAGTAAGGTTATGCTCAAAATCCTTCAAGCTAGGCTTCAGAGTATGTGAACTGAGAAATTCCAGATGTGCAAGCTGGGTTTGCATAAGGCAGAGGAACCAGAGATCAAACTGCCAGCATTCAATGAATCATGGAGAAAGCAAGGGAATTCCAAAAAACATCTACTTCTGCTTCATTGACTACACTAAAGTTTTTGTGTGGATCACAACAAACTGTGGAAAATTCTTAAAGAGATGGGAATACCAGACCACCTTACCTGTCTTCTGAGAAACCTGTATGCAGGTCAAGAACCAACAGTTAGAACTGAACATGGAATAACAGACTGGTTCAAAACTGGGAAAGGAGTACCTCAAAGCTGTATACTGTCACCATGCTTATTTAACTTATATGCAGAGTACATCATGCAAAATGCTGGGCTGAGTGAGTCACAAGCTGGAATCAGTTGCTGGGATAAATATCAACAACCTCAGATATGCAGATGATACCACTCTAATGGTAGAAAGTGAAGAAGAACTAAAGAGCCTCTTGATGAAGGTGAAAAAGGAGAGTGAAAAGGCCAGCTTAAAACTCAACATTCAAAAAACTAAGATCACGGCATCCGGTCTCATCACTTCATGGCAATAAAAGGGGAAAAAGTGGAAGCAGTGACAGATTACCTTTTCTTGGGCTCCAAAATCACTGCAGATGGTGACTTCAGCCTTGAAATTAAAAGATGCTTGCTCCTTGGAAGGAAAGCTATGACAAACCCAAACAGTGTATTAAAAAGCAGAGATATCACTTTGTCAACAAAGGTCCATATCGCCAAAGTGATGGTTTTTCCAGTAGTCATGAACTGATGTAAGAGTTGGACCAGAAAGAAGGCTGAGCGCCAAAGAATTGATGCTTTTGAACTGTGGTGCTGGAAAAGACTCTTGAGAGCACAGAAAGGAGATCAAACTAGTCAATCCTAAAGGAAACCAACCCTGAATATTCACTGGAAGGACTGATGCTGAAGCTGAAAGTCCAATACTTCGGCCACTTGATACAAAGAGCCAACTCATTGGAAAAGGCTCTGATGCTTAAAGATTAAAATGAAAGGTGAAGAGGGTAGCATTGGATGAGATGTTAGAATAGCATCACCAACTCAATAGACACGAATTTGAGCAAATTCCAGGAGAAAGTGAAGGACAGAGGAACCTGGCATGCTGCAATCCATGGGGTTACAAGGAGTTGGACACAACTTAGAAATTGAACAACAAACAATCACTTATTGGGGGGGGGAGTGGTAGATGTGGACCTGTGATAGTATTTCTAATGGTTTCTGCATTCAATGACCATACAATCCTGGATTTAAAGGTGTCCACAACTAGTTTTAGATAGCATTTAAGCAGAAGAGTATTCTTTCAAACAGAGAGTAAACAAGAAATCAAGGATGCTGGTAAACAAGAAATCAAGGATGCTGTATATAAGAGTACTTTAATAAGGATTTCATGACATGCCTTTCCCATGTGTTTTCCAAGATACAATTTCCAAAGCATTTTCATGATGTATTCTTGCACACACAGGTAAGAAAAATGGGTATTGTTATTCTCATTTTATAGTATGAGGGAGGAATGCCTCCAAATGATAGGTGACCTGCAAAAATTCCCAAAGGAAGTTGATGGCTAAGGCTGGATTTAAATCCAGGCCTCCTAACTAGAATGCCCAATGTTCTTTCCAGCCTAGCCACTGCTGTCCCCATTTGAGCCTCTATAAGCCAAAATTTTTAAAAAGTGCTGCATGACACTCTAAACTGTTAGATCTTAGCACAGGCAAAGTTTTATAAGAAATGCTTTAACATAAAGTATGTGTGGGGGGCAGGCAGGGGGATTCATAATGTTTTTCTTAGGCTTTCTTATTAACCCCAAATATTTTGTAACCATAAATAGAAGGATGCTTCAAAAAGATTCTGGAGATAGGAAACAAACACAGAAAATAACCTGAAGAATTAGAAAAAGAAATACGTCTACGAAGTTGCAATTGTTTAAGCAGGAACATGATGGAGAAAAGCTTGCAAGTATAAACCTTCTTGCAATGGCTGCTTTCAGCTGTACATGAAACAGTAGTGATAACAGGCTAAAAAATAATAAAAACTTTGAAATAAAGTTAAAAGATACATGTAACTTAAAACTAACATCTTTCTCTACACAGAAAGGTTAAATTGTGAGGTTGACATTTGCATTTGTTACGTTGTCAAGGCTTTCTATCAGCATGTGTACAAACAATATCTAAAGATGTCATCTGCATATTTATACCAAAGAAGCTTATGAACAGGACCTGTCAGGATATTCTAACACCCTTCCAAAACGTCAGCTTTCATCAGATATAAACATAACATGTTTAATTTATTAGTTTGGTCTTAATATAAAAAGTTGACAATCATATGTCACTACAACTATTGATAAGGCAAATAAGAACTCCAGGAAAATGTCAGAAAGTTATTGAAATGTTTGCCGAAATACTACATCAAATTGTATTTATCAGCTCTTCTCTGCCAATGAATATGTCATATTTTTCTACAGATGGCTATTTCTGAAAAGATGTACTCAATGGAGCATTTCAGAAACTTCATTCTTAAAGCATCTTAATTCCCAGGTCTGAGAAATTTAAAAGGAATCAGAACAGAGAAAAAACATATTGCAACACATGACATTATTATTTTGCTCCACTGAAGTTAAACAGATATTGTGCTTAAAGAACAATTCACACTAGATGTCTGGTTGGAATACTTAAATGTTTTGCACACTCACCATGTATCATAGATGTTTTATTGGAAAAAACTTTGCTTTAAAATTGCAAATTCTTAAACTTAATTCAGTAGGCACTTACTGAATATGTTCTATGCATAGAATTTATTAACTACTTCAGAAAACTTAAGAGTAGGAAGACTTAAGTCTTTTCTCTTGAAGATTTTATAATTTAGCTGGAGTAATAAAATATAAGTGAAAATCAATAAATCATTTCAGCTCTGACATGGAAACAATGTGTACTTTGATACAGGTGAATAACGTAAGTGCCAGGGCAAGTGGGAAGTAAAGAAAATATGTTATGACACAAAGATAATTAGAAAAGGCTTCCCAAATGCAGTGAATAACCAGCTAGGGATTGTAGAAATGACAGACACATCAACATGAGACTAATAGATAAAATGAGCCCAAAGTTCCAAAGTAAACCGATTGTCCTAAACTGCATATAGAATAGTTCTAAAGCAATGTGAAAACCTTTGCCGGTCTTAAAATACCAAGCATTCCCACTTTCAATATCATTAAATGACATAGCTCACAGATCTTAGAGAATGTGGAGGTTGACCCCCGGCTTTCAGAGTTGAAGAAGGCGGGGCATGATGACTTGCCAATGGCACCAGCTAGTCAGTATCAGAGCTGACACCCAAAGCCAGAACTTTGATGCTTAATCCAGTGAACTCCTACTACATCACCTGCTTCTCTTGGTTTACAGTCTATTTGAAATAAATGTAGGTTACTTGTTGAAACAAGTTTTCTTTAAACCGGACACACTGGAACTAACAGAGACTTTAGTGACTCTTTAAAGAGAAATGTATAAAGCTGTATGATTTAGCAGCTTTAGAGTGAGATAGATTTGATTTCAATTCCCAGATCCAAATTGTAAGACCTTAGGAAAATGCCTTAGATTTTTGTAATTTCAAATGCTTGAATTATAAACTCTAGTCTATTGAAAGTGAAAGTCTTAGTCGCTCAGTCATGTCCTGAGCGACTCTTTGCGACTCCATGGACTGTAGCCTGCCAGGCTCCTCTGTCCATGGAATATACTGGAGGTTACAGCCAATCCCTTCTCCAGGGGATCTTCCCAACCTGGGGATCAAACCAGGTCTGCTGCATTGCAGGCAGATTCTTTACAGTCTGAGCCACCAGGGTAGTCCATCTAGCCTATTAGAGGCTCTCAACAGTTAACTTTCTTTCCCTTTCCTTTTAAAATCTCTATCAGTGATCTTTCTAGACAGAGGGCTTCTCAATTAGGGATACTGTTGCTTCAGTGGGGACATTTGGAATATCTGGAGACTTTTTTTTGATCATCATGAGTAGGGTGGAGTACAGGTGAGCTATTGGCATGTTCTAGACCAAAGAGAAAAACTACCATTAAAACTAGCGTTCAGTGAAAAAAAAAATAAGATCTTATATTTTCTGTCCCCAAAAGCAAGCATCCTGACTTTACTAAAATATCAGTATCAAGATAGAAATACATCAGATCCCCAAGTACATAACATGGAGTTCACGAATATAGTTAACATTCCTTGCTGGGTGGAATTTGCATGTGATGATTTGCATGCAAATCTATATTTCCAGACCTATGGAAAAGTTTATTTCCATAGAATCTACCTGAGGGAGTAATAATTAGCAAAAAATAAAAATAACATAAATTTGTAAAATACTTATGTTTTGTTTTGTTTTTTAATTGGAGGACTGGAAAAGACTTTAGGCAAATGCGAACCTAATGACACTGGTTTGTCCTTTGAGATTATTTCTTAGTACTTACTACCTAGATTCCAAAAAGACACTAAAAGTATCAGGATATACCAGGAATAGGCAGATCACTTCACAGAGTCTCAACAAACTGGCACCTGAGGCCGTTGCCGCCAGCACCCTCGCCCTCTGGTACATGCCTAGTACTTTCCCTCCCTCTCTCCTTATACTTTTATTTCCCCCTACTCCTACTTTCTCTCTTTTCCTTTTCCCTGCCTTCTGTGCCTCTTGTCATTTGCCAGTGACAGTTGTTTAGCCCCAGCCATGACAGAATTCAAAAGACAGAACCCCTTGATTTAGTGGCAAGGTTTCAATAACTCTTTCTGGGAGATGAAAATGAGTCATGGATGTACTTTAATAGGCATCGCTAGTCACTGCACCTATGTTAAAACATTTTGCAGAGACAGTATTAAGAGACACCATTTTGGAAAACATTATTGAGGGCTCAAGAAATACCACTGCCTGTAATCTATTTATTAATGTTAAAAAACAGAGTTAGCATTTCTAGTTCTGCTGGGTTTAAAATCATTCATCCTCAGACTGAAAAGTAAACTCAATGCAAACAGGCTGTTACAGCTGAATTTGGTCTTGGAAATTTCTCTCCAAAAGTGCCACAATATGGTATATTTTAAATATCGGTGAGAGTCACAGTGCCATCTATGGCCACCTTCTGTTTGAATCAGAAATTGTAATTTTGCTACTTTGACAGTCTCTGAACAGACTAGGAAAACAGAAAGCCCTCTCAGCTATAAAATGCACGGACAAAAATCTTACCCAAATCTATATTTCTAGACACACGGATTGCTTTAGAACCTACCTAAGAAAAGAGTTAGCTAACACGATGTAAATTTGTGAATACTGTAATGAAAACATCTTGAAATTTCATGAAGATAATCTCTCTGACTGTAGAGTCTACAGTAAAATAATATAACCATAAACCAGACTCTTAATCAATTCACAATGTTTTAAAAAAAGAAAAACCTAAGATCTATTTTGCTTTAACAAAATAGATCTTAAAATACCAATTCAGGCACTGCATAGTATTTTTTTTCTGAGTCCTTTTTAACTGCAATTTAGAAATAGTATAAAAGTTATTTCGTAATTAAAAACTCTAAATACCACTGAGATGATGATTATAAGATTTAAATTGATATCATAAGCTATGGGTTATATTAAATTAGAAACTCTCCAACCTGGCCACAAAAGGAAGTTCAATTTTCTCCCCTAAACAAGAGAAATCCTCTAGTAATTCTACTATCAAGTTGTAAGTGATTTTCCCTACACCAATGCCCAGCTATCATCATTTGGAACCAAGTAGATTCTCTTTCTTTCTGTTCCAAATCCACTCGGCTTACTGCCAAGAGAAAATACAGACACAGGGGAGGCAAAGAGCAATTCTGTTAAGATCAATGAAGATGCTGGCCATAACAGAACCCTATTTATCCATCACATCCGTACTTCTTTTTCTCTGATTAGAGATAACTAGCGATTTCTTGACAATTCTTGTACAGAATTAAGTTATAGGCAGTCTTGCAAAACGTCACAGAGGAAAGGAAAAATACATAGTGTTTTCCTACTAAATCCAGAAACTATACACACACACACACACACACACACACACACACACCTCTTATGAACATAACCATTTCTATTCTTATAAGGGACTATACCCATTTCCAAAGCAAAGTGCATACTTAGAAACAAAAAATTCACATGAAGATGTTCTACTGGCATTGACCCAAAGGAAAAGGTCAGAGGCACAGTCCATTTAGTAGAATGAAATTAAAGGCTGAGGTTCTGTTTTGTGACTCAAGTGAGAAGTTAAAAGATTTGTATTACCACTGAGGGAGAAAAGTTATTCATGCTATGGCACTTGTTTCCCCCAAATAGCGGCTATTGGGGTACCTAACTTTAAACCAAGAGGAAATTAACTAAAGCCTTTTGATGCAAAAGACATGAGAGTAACTGTCACTGTAAGATACTGAATTTTGCCAAGTTTTTTTTTTTTTTTTTAAACAGCACTGAAGATTTGAGAGAAAAAAATGAAAGCAAGTTAAATGGCACTGTAACTCCCATTAAAGAAACAGCATCATTGTTTTAAACGCTTCATTAAATATAAAGCAAGTGCATTACCCAGCAAAAGTCATCTTTCAATTGCATCTAATCACATATGAATAAAAGCCAAGCTCCTCAACTTAACCTGCAAGGCTTTGCCAAGCATTCAAGCTCATCAAGGGCTAATGCCCAAGTGGGGACCCAGACCAATTAAGCTGCAATCGTCCAGGAGTGGGTGCTAGGCGGCAGGAGTTCTTAAAGACCCCCAGTTGATTTTAATGTGGAGCAAGGTTTGGTAACTAAGGCCCTAATCCCACATGCTACACCTGAAGGATGTCAAACCCTCAAGGTCTCCCCTTCCTCCCTTCAACCACACTACACTCCCTCCACCCCACTTTGTTTGTTATTCTTCCAAGCTGAGGAGACCCTGCTTCTCCCAAATTCCTCTTCTCCCTTCAAGTCTCAGTGTGGGTATCCCTCCTGGGTGCCTTCCCCCACAAACCCACTTCATTCCTGCACAGACACCTGGGTTGGAAGCCCCTGCCTGGAAGTGTGCTCTTTCACACACTCTCCCATCAGAACCTCCAACATCTCACTTACCCGAGTAAGAAAATTATCAACTATGAGCCCCTTGAAGAGTATGTCGTATTCCTTCTTTGTACTCTCTTGAACAATGCTTGATAAGTTATAAATACATATAAGTTGTTTTTAGTAATCTATTCCAAAACAACAGCAAACTGTTGAAAACCACAGTTTTCAACATTAAAACTAATGAACAAATCAAAACCACTATGAGGTACCATTTCACACCAGTCAGAATGGCTGTGATCCAAAAGTCTACAAGCAATAAATGCTGGAGAGGGTGTGGAGAAAAGGGAACCCTCTTACACTGTTGGTGGGAATGCAAACTAGTACAGCCACTATGGAGAACAGTGTGGAGATTCCTTAAAAAACTGGAAATAGAACTGCCTTATGATCCAGCAATCCCACTGCTGGGCATACACACCAAGGAAACCAGAATTGAAAGAGACACGTGTATCCCAATGTTCATCGCAGCAATGTTTATAATAGCCAGGACGTGGAAGCAACCTAGATGTCCATCAGCAGATGAATGGATAAGAAAGCTGTGGTACATATACACAATGGAGTATTACTCAGCCATTAAAAAGAATACATTTGAATCAGTTCTAATGAGGTGGATGAAACTGGAGCCAATTATACAGAGTGAAGTAAGTCAGAAAGAAAAACACTAATACAGTATACTAATGCATATATATGGAATTTAGAAAGATGGTAACAATAACCCTGTGTATGAGACAACAAAAGAGACACTGATGTATAGAACAGTCTTTTGGACTCTGTGGGAGATGGAGAGGGTGGGATGATTTGGGAGAATAGCATTGGAACATGTATAATATCATATATGAAACGAGTCGCCAGTCCAGGTTTGATGCACGATACTGGATGCTTGGGGCTGGTGCACTGGGACAACCCAGGGGGATGGTACAAGGAGGGAGGAGGGAGGAGGGTTCAGGATGGGGAACACGTGTATACCTGTGGCGGATTCATGTTGATATATGGCAAAACCAATACAATATTGTAAAGTTAAAAAAAAAAACACTAAGGAACAGAAAGAAGTTTTTAAAGTTCTCTTCCTCAGATTCCTTGCTTGTTCTTCAGTTTGAAGTTAATTTTAATAGTATGTTTTACTAGTAAAAATTTGATTTAAATAATTTCAATTTCCACCATATTATTTCTAGCTGGGTATTACCATATATTAGGGACATATTATAAACCAAATTCTCAGTGTATGACAACATTTGAAACTTTTTAATTATAAAGCTATGTTGCCTTTAGATATGCTAAAGTCCATTCTTTGTTGATATTAATACAATATTTAACTACTGGGGCTTCCCTGGTAACTCAGATGGTTAAGAATCTGCCTGCAGTGCAGGAGACTTGGGTGGTTCAATCCCTGGGTGGTGAAGATCGCCTGGAGAAGGGAATGGCGATCTACTCGTCTTCTTGCCTGAAGAATTCCATGGACAGAGGAGCCTGGTGGCCTACAGCCCATGGGGTTGCAAAGAGTTGGATATGACTGAGCGACTAACTGTTGCACTTCAACAAATATTACAGAACCTTCGCCCTTCTCCTTCTCTGTATTGGTATGTTAGGCCAGTGACATAACAATGCAAAAACAGTAACTTCTAACAGTTTTTGGGAAATGTCAGTTGTTAGAAATTAAGGAAGAAATGGGAAGAAAATTTAAGTTAATAATTCAATGTGTAGTTTGAACTCTAGATGAAAAACTCAGTACAAATATAACTCTAACTAGCAATATGATACTTATAATAAAATGGTATAAAATAATATAGAGTATCATAACTCTTCTACTTCTGACTCTTCTTGACCATAAGGTCAAGGAGAAATCTTGCTTGCATGGATTAATTTCTAAAACATCTTTTATGAAACAAAATCTGCTAGAATACAAAAGCAATTCAACATACAAGGTCATATCTGAGAATAAGAAGGAAGATTTCATGTTTCAACCCTTTGTGTAAGCTCCCGCAGTCCATCCTGAAGCACTGAGAAGGAAGGTTTAGGATACTGAGAGAATATTCTGACTTGGAGTTACTTTAACCTCTAAACTCTTTAATTCTAGGATTACTACTGTGCACAGCAAAGCCACTGACTGCAAATCAGTGAAGTTCTCAGAGTATTTGCACATTTATTATCTTATTTGACCCCCACCCTTCCCCATTGGGTAAGCAGACTTGACATGACAACCCAAACTTGCAGATCCAGAAACTGAACGCAGAAGGAATAGGCCACGTCTGAAGTCTTCGGTCTGCATTCCTTGGGCTTTTCTCACTATTTCACACTTCCTCTCTTGGCAAAGTGGTCTGTGACCAAATTTAGCTTCGTACAATATTAGAAAAGTATGAGATGGACCTTTCTAACCAATGTCCAGCAATACATGTATGATATTTTTTAAGGGTAAATAAAGCCATCAAAAAAGAACCCTGGATCAGACAGCATTTGAAATGGATAGTGCCGAACCATGTCCTTTAAAAAAAAAGGAGTAGAAAAACTTAAATTTCATTGAAGCTACAATGAAATCTGCAAGGTTCTAAAAATGGTGATTGCTTCACTATAAAAATTATTATATATGGCCATATTTATGACAATTCTAGTCATATTACAGACAACTCTAGTCTTATTTCAGTTGAAATGTATTTGTAGACTAGGTTTATATTAAAAAATCAAAATAAGAAAACAATGAAACAAAAAATATCAGTCATTTAATATGCAAAGATGCTATGCTTCACTATGAAAATCGAGGGGTGTCATGGAAAATACTCAGACAAAATTAACAATGGGCACCCCTGTTTTTTTAAAGTACAGAATACATTTTTAAGAAACTCATTTCATTTCTATAATTGAACATTTCACACCAAGACCAATGCCAGGTCGTATGACTTTCCAAACCATAAAATCTGACTGTCTCTCTCCATTTTAAGAATGCAATTACAGGTCAAATTCTTTACAACCAATAACAGAAATCTCCATTTTCACAGTAGATTTTCAAGTCTAAGACAGTGATATCTTGCATTAAACAATATTTAACAGAACCAAATGGAGAAAATTTGTATACTTCCTCCGAACATTCTGTGATCGTGTTTGTACCTACGGAAGCTTCTGTGAATTTGCGAAGACACAAGGTGCCTCAAGAACTAATAAAAAGCACTGAGGGTAAAGTCCCATTTTTTTGATGATGTTTCCCAATCTGACCACACTTCAGCATTTCAGAGGCATTTCTAGCAAAGGCTTTTAATCCACAATCTGATGAACTTCTTAAAACAAAAGTCAGAAGACCAATTTGACTCCACATTTGTTCTTGGTTTTTATTCTTAAAAATGAATCTTTCATTTGGGGGAATAAAGGACAGGACGTTAAACAAAACAAGTTAAAAAAGAGACTGTCTATGTGCATGGTCCATGTCCTGGTAGATATCCAAGGATCTGAAATCAAGAGAAAGAGTCTCTGGCAAAGAAATCTCTTCTAGCCCCCTTTTAAGTTCTTGTTCAGGAAAGCTTAAACTAGGTAACATAGCAAAACTCTTCAACCACTATTACACAGTTGAAAAGCCTTCACCCTAGAGACCAGATCGGGTTCCATCTTCACCATAAGCAGCTCCACGCTCCTAAAAGCTATGAGTTAAGTCAGAAGTGCCTATTCTGTTTTAAGCTTTGTTCTGAACCTCACAAATGTGGAACTGGATAAAAGACAATAAGAATGGCATAAAAAGCAGGGGAAGATTCATGAAAAAAGAAACGAGAAAGCAAAGTTGGAATCACGATGTGTCATTTCCAGTCGCTCACTTACTTCAGCGTAGCAAAGCACAAAAGTGACATGCTTTATTTGAATATGTTTTAACCCTAGGGCCTGAGTATGAAATCTCTAGCTCAGTCAGTCATGTTCAATAGTTACATTTTGAGCTTCAAGATCCCTTAGAACATAAGCTTTAAGAGGGCACTGAAGGTGTGTGGGCATCTGTATGGAGCAACAGCCTTGAGCCCTTTGGTTGCCCTAGCAACATCACAGCATCACTGTCACCCCCTTCAAAGTTTGGCACTTACCGGGACACTGTCTGGCAAGTGCTCTGATAAAAGATATTCTATTTAAAACTCAATTAGCTGCTCTTCTTTCCAAGGAATAGCATGCTGTTGTTGCGGTTTTAGTCAATAAGTCGTGTCCGACTCTTTTGCAACCCTATGGACTGTAGCCTGCCAGGCTCTCCTCTGTCCATGGGATTTCCCAGGCAAGACTACTGGAATGGGTTGCCCTTTCCGTCTCCACGGGATCTTCCTGACCCAGGGATCTTCCTGACCCAGGGATGGCATCTGTGTCTGCTGCACTGGCAGGCAGATTTCTTTACCACTGAGCCACCAGGGAAGCCCCAAAGAATATAGTGTACCCTATGTGAAAAAGGAGCATGACCCAAAGGCAAAAAAACAAGCAAAAGCCTTATCTTTTAAGCTACATAGTACTTTTCCCAGGGAAGTTCAAGAGGGTTTCCACAAATCTTGGTAACAGTTTCTGACCACATATCTGCAGAATGTCAGGCTATTTTTGAGCATGGGACAGTTTACCAGCAACCAGTAAAAAGTTTACTATGTATGAGCGAACAATTTAAGATTAAAACAGAGCTGGGTTTGACGATGGCAATTAGTTTCTTCGTGTTCCAAACACCAAATAACATTTTCCCATTAATTTTTAAACCAATGTGGCTTTAACTTAAAATAAACTGTACATCAAAAGAATGGAAAATAAACAGCCAGGAACACAATTTGACGAATTGGATTTATTTAGTTTATTTATCTAAACAGGGACCATTGGATCTCTTTAATAGGCTGACAGTTGCACTGGGCTGGTTAATAAAACATTCAACAGTGTCTTCAGCCAATATAGAAATGCAAATCCCATCAGAAATATTTTATTCATGAGGCAGTAATTTCAGTTACTACCAGTTCTTTAAAAAAAAAAAAAAATGGCACTCTGCAAATAAACAGTGCCATCTAGTGACTAACAACGAAGCCAAATTTATTACCAGCTTATAGTTCATCTTTCAAAAATCTTACCTATTTTTATCATTCCTCCTAATTTCCTAGATAAGATCAAAGTGGCTAGGCAAAACAAATAACAGAAAAGCCGATAATAATTTGTTAAGTCTTTTAAGTAGGATTAGAAGCAGAGACAACTGCATTAAAACCAATAAACTTTATAATTCTTCATCTGTTTTAAAACAATTTAACACCATATCCAGAAAATACACACTTAATCTGCTTAGAAAACTCAAACCACTAGAAATAACATAAAAGTTATAACAGAAACTTGCTCCTCCACCATAAAACGACATTAAAACTTTGATTTCAATGATTAAAAAAATGAGTAGATAGTAAAAGAAATCTTCCAATAAAACTGTAATAGCTTCTCAGGAAGCTGAGACAACAATTTAAATATATATACATACATACATACATACATACATACATCTGACAACAATTTAAAATATATATACATACACGAATGTGTAAGTGCACACACAGAGACACATTCATACCAGGACACACTTCAACTCTGCCAGTGACTACAGTGGAGACGGAAGTGATTTTTGCAGGTCGTAAAGCTCTATAGGAGCTAAAGACAATGGTCTGAAGCCCAAAGCAGTCATCCTAAAAACAGTCACTTTGGAATAAAGTGTCAGGGCTGCCAAAGAGAAGAAAAATCTATTAAGGCCAAGCTCAAATTTAGTACATATGACCAACGATAAAATATTTAAAACATACTACTGTTCCATTAAAGTTTACATGATGGGGAGAAGGGTCAAGAACATGAACCTTTACAGTATCCTGAATTAGGAGACCAAGGTGACAGGCAAGCACAGAGCAGCTCCCAGAAGGCATCACCACAGCTAAAAACAGACTTTTGGATCCATTTCCTGTGTCAGCTTTGAAATTATTGGAGACGCTGTGAACAGATTTCCAAGGTCAAAGCCTGGAATGAGAATCCTACAAAGAAGGCCAATGGCATGATGATTTTCTAACAATTTCACCTATCGAGGCTTTAGGAATTAGTGTTCTCAGAAAATAACATCAAACAAGAAAAACCATATATGTATACACAAATATGGGCTTCCTCAGAGGCTCAGCAGTAAAGAATCGGCCTGCAATGCAGGAGACATGGGTTCGATCCCTTGGTTGGGAAGATTCCCTGGAGAAGGAAATGGCAACCCACTCCAGTATTCTTGACTAGGAAATCCCATGGGTGGAGGAACCTGACAGGCTGCATGAAGTCCATGGGGGTCGCAAGAGTCGGACACGACTTAGCAATTAAATAAGAACAACATGTAAACACAGTATTACTTTTTATCTTAAAAGGGTCAAAGTCATATCCAGAGAACTAAAATATTCTTCAGCTCTTGATCGTGAAATTTTGAAAATATAAAATGAGATCAGGTTTAGACGAGATATGGAGAGTCATGGTAAGTTAGCCTTACCAGCATGAATATATCTTCCATGGAAAAGTATCTTAGAAAAAGAAATCCCAGTTATATTTAATCCTAGAGTTGTAAAATTCCTGTAATAACAGATCACAACAGTATATTTTTCATACAACTGTGGCTTAAATGAGTGATATACATAAAGTACTTACCTCTGGCCTGCCTATGAGTGTTAGTTCTTTACCTTCAAACACAGAGACGATTACAGCAAGAAAAATGACCTAACAAGTCACAGTAGAATGAATTTCTAAGGAATATTTTAATTAGAGCTATAATATTTTTGTTACCCTTTTACACAGTAATCTGCCTTCTGAGAAATGACCCTGATGAAATAATCCTGTTCTGTTCACTGCAGCACAATAAATTATAGAGGGAATGAATGAAAAATATAAGGACTGAACAAAAGATGAACTAATATCACTGATTGAAATATTATGTGTGAGTGAGTGTTAAGTCACTCAGTCATGTCTGACTCTGCGACTCTGTGGACTGTGGTCCACCAGGCTCCTCTGTTTATGGGATCCCCCAGGTAAGAATCCTGGAGTGGGTTGCCATGCCCTCCTCCAGGGGATCTTCCCGACCCAGAAATTGAACCCAAGTCTCCTGCACTGCAGGCAGATTCTTTACTGTCTGAGCCACCAGGGAAACTCTGAAATACTATGCACCCATTAAAATGATTAAGAATTTATAGAAATAGAAATTATCACTGTCAGCATCTTGTGTTTTAAAAAAATATGAGAAAATACGAATTAAATATTAGGATAATCATTATGTAAAATAAAGCAATGAATTATCAAAGGAGAGGGGAAGATAAGGAAACAAAAAAGTAAAACATGAATCTTTTGAGGTAATAGGGCTAAGATTTTTTTTTGCTTCTTTCTACTCTCAATTATTTCCAGAATACTCCATAATAAACAGATACTATTTTTATAGAGAATCTAATAAAAATGTAATTTTTAAATGGAAATCCTATTTATTAAGTACACATAGTGGAGGAAATTTTCTTGAGATCATTCTGTCCAGTTTGGCTTTGTTATGTCTATCCAGAATGCACTTATATTCCTGCAAGAACGACAGTTGATATCAAAATTACAACATATTACCACTGATATGATCTGAATTTCTAAAACATTCTTTCATGGCTTTCTATGGCTTCCACAGAAAAAAACCAAAATATCTCAGGAAGTCATAAGAACAGAAAAGATAAACAGAAGCGTCAAGTTTTTGACCTTTCAACTAAAGTCAGAATTTTTAAAAAGTTCATCTCTGTCGTTTATACTTCTTTAGTCTATCTTAGACTTAAAAAAAAAAAAAAGAATACGGCTACTGGCTTCACTCATAAACTCAGATACTCAAGTTGTCCAGTCACCTGTTAAAAGAGTGAGTATAGGTAGTAGCAGTAAAAGCTTCAAGCTGTTCCACAACATCCTTTGAACCCTGACCTAAGGGACCAACTCCGATAGTCTGCAGGTAGTTGGGTTTCCAGGACCATTCAGCCTCACTGCTGAGACTGTCAATAGAAGTGCCATTCTCTGATGTAGACAGCTCTGCACCTGGAGCTGGGCTAACAATCACATCACATAGCCTGCCAAACGGGAAAAGGACAGCACTCGGGCACCACTGACCTGGGATAGAAGTGAACTTGATGCTGGGGCTGAAAAGCTCTACTTCTAACATTCTTTTACGATCTAATCCTCCACCCCAAATCCTGTAGTCTCTGTGTAACGTCTTAAAGAAAGTTCAGCTTTGTTACAAGAAAAAAGAAATATGCAACTATACACAGCTACCACAAGATGGCGCCAGCATCATAGTACATCATCAGATGCGAAAAGGCATTCATCATCATTGGACACTCCACGTTCTCATCCTGGTACATCTCTTGCTCCTCTCTCTTTCTATTTACTGAGACTTGGTCAAATATTTTACACAATGTTAGTTTTTTTTATTGTTGTTTGTACAAGCTTAGGGATTTTGTTGTTGTTGTTGTTCGCTTGATTTTATTTTCTGAAGAAGCAAACAATAATCTTAAACTTGAAAAAATCCTCAACTGTATCATTTTTCCTCCTTTGAGCTGGTTCATTTTCCTGGATATGACTGTGCCCTAGCTAAATTCATACCAGTAATGAAGGGAGAAATTACAAGATGGCTTAAATACATGAATTTTAAAGTTGTTTTCAAATATATTTGGAGAAGGTGATGGCACCCCACTCCAGTACTCTTGCCTGGAAAATCCCATGGACAGAGGAGCCTAGAGGGCTGCAGTCCATGGGGTCGCGAAGAGTCGGACATGACTGAGTGACTTCACTTTTCACTTTCATGCCTTGGAGAAGGAAATGGCAACCCACTCCAGTCTTCTTGCCAGGAGAATCCCAGGGATGGGGGAGCCTGGTGGGCTACCATCTATGGGGTCGCACAGTGTCAGACACGATTGAAGTGACTTAGCAGCAGCAGCAGCAAATATATGTGTGTGTGTGCTCAGTCACTAAGTTGTATTAGACTCTTTGTGACCCCATGGACTGTAGCCCACCAGACTCCTCTGTCCATGGGATTCCCCAGACAAGAATACTGGAGTGAGTTGCCATTTCCTACTCCAAGGGATCTTCCCAACTCAGGGATCGAACTTGTGTTCCTGCATCTCCTGTGTTGGCAGGCGGGTTCTTTACCACTGAGCCACCTGAGAAGCCCCATAGCATGGCGGATGGAGCCCAAATGGAACACATCAGGTCTCTGAGCTTAGGAGGCACACGCTGGAGGTGGGGACTGCTGAGATGGGTGAAATTTAGCAGAGCAGTGGGAGAAGGAGCTCCAGAGATCTGTAAAGGCGTCCTGTTAAGTCTTCGGCTGAAAATGAACTTGCCGGAGCAGAGGCACAAGGACGCACAGGGGACACGCACCAGGGGAGCACGGGGAGAACGGACATTCTGGAGGGCACGCAGAGCAGGAGACAGGATTCTAAACAAGAGGGCGGAACGTGCACTGCACACTCCAGTCGTTCAAATGGAGCCCGAGAAAGGCACACCTCCAAAGTCAGGCTACTCTAGACACATCCTAACAAAGTTAACGATAAGCCTTGAAGGGGTATATTAGCAAATCATCTGCTTGCCCAAATAAAGGACAACACTCTCTACAACACGCAGTGTCGACAGGGGTGATATTATGCCCAGAGGCTAAAACTGGTACTTGGGAAGATATTGTTTAGTCGGTAAGTCTCGTCTGACTCTTTTGTGACCCCATGGACTGTAGCCCCTCCAGGGTCCTCTGTCCATGGAATTCTCCAGGCAAGAATACTGGAGTGGGTTGCCATCTCCTTCTCCAGGGGATCTTCCTGACCCTGAAATCAAACCCACATCTCCAGTATTGGCAAGCGGATTCTTTACCATGGAACTACTAAGGAAGCCCACTTGGGAAGATGAAGAATTTTAAATATTACAAAGATTCATGGCCTTACAAAGGGCCACATTACATGAACAGATATTCAGATACACAGTATATTAATGGTATTAAAATTTCCTGGGGGATAGAGGAGCAATTAGAAAAAAGTCTTAAAAAGTTCCTTAGTGGGGTGAGAACAACGAAAAAAAAATTATTGAGAGGCACTACTCCACAGGAAAACAACAAATTGCAGGCTTTTTAACAAAGATCCACAGTATCAAGTACATACTAATAAAATTACTAGACATGCAAAGAAACAATGGAAGAGAACAGAAAGCCTAGAAGTTGACCTGAATTTGATTCAAAATGCAATGAGAACTCTAGAATTCTGTGGAACAGTGTGACATATTCAGATCAAGGTGTTAGAAAGATCATTCCAGAGTGGAGAGAAGGATGGTTTAGGTCGGGAGAAGAACAGAAGAAGAAAAGGCTACTAGAACCATCCAGATTGAGAAACATGAAGGCTTCCAGTGGTGGTGATGAAAGCAGGAAATATTTAAGTGGGAGGATTGTTAACTCTCAGTGACCAACTGGATGTGCAAGAAGATAAAGAGGGAAAAATGAAAGCTCATGCTGAAATGACTAGCATTGTCAAATTTAAGGTTTAAAGGACCCTGGATTAGAAGTGCCCAGTAAATACTAAGGAATATGAATTTAGAGCTGGAGGGAGGTCTCAGTGAGAAACCCAAGAGAATATAGCTGTGGTCACTGAAGTCACAGGAGTGATAACATAGGAGTGAGACAGTGGGGTAAGTGGAGAAGAAGACTGAAGAGTCCAGGCAGCTGAAGGATGGGCACAGGAGGAAGAAGGGCCAGAAAAAAGAGAGTAAGCAGGCAATGGGGTTGAAGAAAAAAGTGCTGAGTTGTCCTCTGCCTTTCCCCACTGGCATAGATGTTCCCCCAAGGTCTTGATATTACAAGGCCATGAGAGAACATCTTCATTTGCAATAAACTTTGCAAATAAAAGAGGAAGGACCATCTCTACTACTCTTTCCTGGGATTCAATACTTCTAGACATATCAGTATAACAAAGTAATCCAATGTCTTTAAGAAGATATTTTTAATTCCATTAAAAAATAAAAGAATTAAATGTAAGAAGAAAATAAGAGTCAAAAGGGAATTATGTAAATATCTTCTACATTATATTCAAATACCTCATGTGACAAAATATAGTAAAGTGGACAAAACTGTAAAACAGGAGGCAAAGGACCTCTTACTTCTCAAAGCCCTAGAATCACTTCCAATCAAGACAGAGGAAAAGCCAAGGTCTTTACTCCGCCTACAATGCCCTTACTGATCATTCTTCTGTCTCCCTCTATAACCATATGCACCTCTCTCTCTCCCCGACTCAAGCAGAGAACACCCAGGCAAAAAGTCACAACAGCCCTGCTAGTCACTATCAACTTACTCACCTTATTTATCGAATTTAACACTATCTGAAATTGAGATATATGCATTTACTTGCTTCTCATCATCCCCACTACAATATAAATTCCATACAAGCAAGAACTTGATCTCTTAATCATGGCTTTTTTTCCCAGCACCCAGGACACTGCCTGATTACTACAGCACTCGAGAAAGATCTCTTGAGGACTTCCCTGGTGGTCCAGTGGGTTAAGAACCTGCCTGCCAATGCAGGGGACGTGGGTTCGATCCCTGGTCTAAGATTCCACACGCGGTGGGGCAACTAAGCCCGTGTGCCACAACGACTGAGCTTGTGCTCTAGAGCCTGCAGCCCCAGAGCCTGCACGTCTAGAGGCTGTACTCTGCAACAGAGCAGCCGCTGCAATGAGACGCCCACACACCACGACTAGGGAGCGGCCCTCACTCGCCGCAACTAGAGAAAGCCAGTGCACACCAACAAACACCCAGCACAGCCAAAAATAAGGAGAAAATAAAAGATTTGTTGAATGAAACCCGTAATCAAGTTGAACCTCTTTGTGCCATCGTGTGTAAACTGGGGATAGTAATCCACAGCTGTTCTGTCTGCTCTTTATACAATGAAATGAATAGTGCATGGTAAAGCACTTTATAAACTGAATCACATACAAGGCGGCGGTGGTGGTGGTGGTGGTGGTGGTGGTGGTGAAGGATGTTTCCTGACACAGTAGAAGGGAGCTGTGTGGCAAATATACAAATAAACACAAGAATCTTAATGATCACCCAGAGAATAAATGTTTAGTTCATAGTTAGTTGCTCATTCCATTTTCGTTTATAACAGAAAATACACCTGAGAAACGTTTACCTATGTGATATCCAAATACCTGAACGACTCTACTCAAGATTGCAGTCGTTAGGAAAGAAATTCTTAACACTGAGTTAGCTCACTTAGAAGCCATAAAAGCAACTTAACTTCTGAAAAAAAATTAAGAAGAAAAGATTAAAACTAAATTTAGTGTTGCAGTGCAGTGAAGTTGCTCTTTGCGACCCCATGGGCTGTAGCCCGCCAAGCTCCTCCATTCATGGGATTTTCCAGGCAAGAATACTGAAGTGGGTTGCCGTTTCCTTCTCCAAATATAGTGTTATGGGTTGAATAATGTCCCCCCATTTCATGTGTTGAAGTCTAACCCTTAATACTTCAGAATGTGACTGTACGTGGAGATGGGGGTCTTTAAAGAGTTAAATGAAATAAAATGAGGCCATTGGGGCGAGCCTTAATCTAATACAACTGGTTTCTATATGAGAAGAAGAAATTAGAACATAAACACATACGGGCTGTAAAGACACAGGGAGAAGACAGCCATCCACAAGCTACAGAGAGAGGCCTCATAAGAAACAAACCGTTACAACACCTTGATTTTGGACTTCCAGACTCCAGAACTTCAAGAAGACACATTTTTGTTGTTTAAGGCACCCAGTTTGGGGTACACTGTATGGCAATGCTGCAGACTAATATGCTTAGTTGTTTTACAAACCAAGAGAAGAAAATCTTTGAAAAAGCACTTCATAAAGATGAAGTAAACAAACTAAAATAATCCTTATACATATTTATTTTAATCACTTATATTAAAACATTAACTTTAATTAGAACTAAGTACAATTTTAAGTTATCAGATTTTTAAATCAATCCAATTTTCTCATCATCTCTCACCTTCTTGCTAAGGGAACCTATCTTTTGCGAGCAGGGAAAGTTTTATCTAGTACAAAGTACAGAAGAGAGGAAGTTACATTTCTTTCCTGAATTTAGGCCCATTGTGGATTCTGATTTTTCTTTTTAATTAATAGGCGTGCAACTTAAAGGTAATTGCATCAGAGTCATTGACATACCCCGACTCAGCTTCTCAGGCAACTACCCATGATAATGTAAAACAAATACGCAGAACTGCAGGTCATCTTACTTCCCGACTCCAGGTGAAATTCTTATGAGACTCGGTACCACTGGTCTTGGAGTGGGAGGCTACACTATGGTCTAGGAGATGTGGCTTCCAAAAGTGAAGCAGCTAGGGAGGAAACAGAGGCAGAAGGGTCCTTATAAATTCTCAACTTTCTTTATAAATTTGGACCCCAGGGTCGGAAATACAGTCGGTTTACATGCCCACACCTGACTCCTGTCGCTCACAGTATGGTAAGCTCAGATCTTTCTTCATCTACACTTTTTTAAATTTTAATTTTTAATTGTGGTAAAATACATATAAAATGTACCATCTTCATCAATGTTAAGTGTATAGTTCATTGTGGTGAAATATATTCACACGGCTGAGCAACCAATTTCTACAGCTTTTCATGCCGCAAAACTGAAATTCTACAGCCATGAAACAGTAGCTGCCCGGTTCCCCTCCCCTCAGCGCTTGGCAACTGGCAATCTACTTTCTACTTTAAGGGCCTCATTTAAGTGGAAACGAAGTATTTGTCCTTTGTGACTGGCTTATTTCGCTTAGCATAATGTTCTCAGTGTTCATCCTTGCCATAACTATGTCAGAATGTCCTGCATTTTCAAGGCTGCCTTAATAGTCCACTGTATGCACACACCACCCTGTGTTCATGCACTCACATGTGAATGCACACTACGGGGCTTCCCTGGTGGCTCAGAGGGTAAAGCGCCTGCCTGCAGTGAGGGAGACCAGGGTTCGATTCCTGGGTCAGGAAGATCCCCTGGAGAAGGAAATGGCAACCCACTCCAGAATTCTTGCCTGGAGAATCCCATGGACAGAGGAGCCTGGTAGGCTACAGTCCATGGGGTCACAAAGAGTCAGACATCAGACACGACTGAGCGTCTTCATTTCTTTCTTTCTTTCCATCTAGGTTGCTTCCATCTTTGGGTATTGCCACAATAACACAATATCTTCAAGATCCTGCTTTCAATTTTCTTGAGTATATACCCAGAAGTGGAATTGCTCATCTGTATCTGTCTGCTCCTATTACCTTCTAATTACTAACAATTTTAATGTCAATATCTTTAAATTTATATTCTTAAGTTTGCTAATGGTGGGTGGAGATGAAAGTCAGATACATAGGAAGAGAAAGCTAAATATTCTCATAAGACACTCAATACAAGGGACCCTTTATATAAATTATTAATTGAGTTCCTGGAGGGGAGAAGTGTAATATATCCTTTTAAAACTCTGGTAATAAAGGCTATGAAGCCTATCTCAGAAAAACATACATATAGAAACACACATCCAAATACACTGATATAATTTCAGGACATCCACAAGTCCCTGAAGTCCATCCATGAACAATTCAGCTTAAAACCTGTAAACTCTGAAAGGCCCCAAATCAGATTTCAAAATTCTGATAAATGCTAAATATCAATAAATACCATCCAAACTCAAAAACCACATGACTTGGGTCTATATTGTGAGTCAGGAATCCAACATACCTTCAAGTCCATCATTAGCCAGCCCTACAAGCAAAACAATGGAAGCTGTTGCATGTCTTTGGCACAAGCTCCTAAAGACGACGCATTTAATGCTGACTAAGGTGTGTGGGGGAAGCAATAAAAAAAAAGATGTGACAATCACTGTAAAGATTGGCAAGTATAATAAAGGATCGAATCTGACTCACGAAATCTGTCTCGAGTTTTCCCATCTCTTGCTTGTAGCTTCTCATCCTGTTGCTGTACATTCCTCGACTTTGGGGAGGTATCTCTCGGACTTCCAAATCCATCTGTTCCAGCTGGAAGGGTGAGAGAAAACCATGGTTTAAACCATCTGCTTACTCTTCACATGACTTGACGTTGAGAGCTGAAAGGATTTAATTCCAAGTCCTCATTTTACAACTTGAGGAGTCAGGCCCAGGGAGCAAACTGCCTGTGGTCAAGTGAACACTGGGACCACTTCTGTGCTCCATTTTTGTTAAGGTCAATAAACAGTTACTGAGGACTTGCCAAGTGACACACGGAGTGCCAAAGTGTTTACTCTGTCAAGAATTTTTAAAACCATGTGCATTAAGCCAAACGCCCTCCATGAGAATGATTTTACTGTCTGTGGAGTATCCTGTCATCCAACCCAAACTGGTCTGGTCTTCCGACCTCAAACCACTAGGACTATGAGAAGATACACCAAACCATGATTTCTACAGTTACTCAGTTATTTGGTGAAAATTCTCCTGGAAAGTCTTCTGATTAGGATACAACCAATATGTGATCGTGACCTCCAACCTCATACTTTATAACCAGGTGGATATGGAGCTAAATGGATATAGTAACATATTAAATTACACATAGCTCAGTGAAATCACAGCAGGGCACTTTATAACAACCTGGATACAACACATGAGCATTTCATGGGAGGCAATACTGAAATAGTATGATGATTAAGAAAACAGGCTTTCAAGTCAGACACCTGCGTTCACATCATAGGCTCCACTGCTCACTAGTCATGCAAGCTTGGACAGGCTTCTTAACTTCTCTGGGTCTCACTTGTCTCATTTCTAAAAAATAGTATGTCTTTTAATAGACATCTATAAAGATTAAACAGGGTAATTCCTATAATGTGCTTAGAACAGTGTCTTTTACTTGGTAATTACTCAACTAATGTGAATAATAGGAGTGGTGATTACTGATGATGAAACAGAAAGACAGCAAGCATGATGTAAGGTATCAAAGATAGCTTATTTCTACTTGGCATTAAAAAATAAAAACCAACAACTACAAATTGGCTCAGGTCATGTCTAATAAACTCACATCCAAAAATGTTGTCAGATATTTTGCCTCTTAGAGCAAATAGCCCTAATAAATTATTTCCATAAACACTGCACACTTGGCACTAATTCAGCTCTTACTTGTCTGAGTAAAAATAGTAGAACTCAGATAAAATTTTTAAAAAATGTTTCAATTCACAGTCTTCAATTTTTATAAGGGGAAAAGAGTTTTCATTAGCCTTGATTTAAGTAGTAACCATTTAAATTATTGCCATGTCTCAGCATAAATATGAAGCACCAATAAATCAGTTACTCAGCAACACAATTATTTAGAGCACTTCTCTGAAATCATCATTAAGAACTGAGTTTTAGAAAGGTCGAGCAGGATCATCCAGACAAATAACTGCAAAAGCACATGTAAGAGAAAATCTGAGTGTTAACTACATTTTTGTTTCAGTCATTTTATAAGAACATTCTAATTAAAAGTAGGACTTTATTGTTTTGGGCTCCAAAATCACTGCAGATGTTGACTGCAGCCATGAAATTAAAAGATGCTTACTCCTTGGAAGGAAAGTTATGACCAACCTAGATAGCATATTCAAAAGCAGAGACATTACTTTGCCAACAAACGTCCGTCTAGTCAAGGCTATGGTTTTTCCTGTGGTCATGTATGGATGTGAGAGTTGGACTGTGAAGAAGGCTGAGCACCGAAGAATTAATGCTTTTGAACTGTGGTGTTGGAGAAGACTCTTGAGAGTCCCTTGGACTGCAAGGAGATCCAAGCAGTCCATTCTGAAGGAGATCAGCCCTGGGATTTCTTTGGAAGGAATGATGCTAAAGCTGAAACTCCAATACTTTGGCCACCTCATGCGAAGAGTTGACTCACTGGAAAAGACTTTGATGCTGGGAGGGATTGGGGGCAGGAGGAGAAGGGGACGACAGAGGATGAGATGGCTGGATGGTATCACTGACTCGATGGACGTGAGTCTGAGTGAACTCCGGGAGTTGGTGATGGCCAGAGAGGCCTGGCGTGCTGCGATTCATGGGGTCGCAAAGAGTCGGACACGACTGAGTGACTGAAATGAACTGAACTGAACTGAACTGAAGACAAAGAAAAAGGAAACACACGACAAACACTTGAAATGAAACCAGAAACAAGAGTAATACTCCTAGTTTTATATTATCACAACATTCACATGGCCAGTGTCAACTGGAAGACATGGTAATTATGAGACATGTAGTGTCCAGGAGATTAATACAAATTGTTCAACAGAAATACAACTAATTCTAACAAGTAAAATCATAATGAAGTTCTTTTCCTAGGGTCCTCATCAAAAACACAGTATATAATGATGTGTGTCCTTAATAAGGATGCCATCAGAATTAAGTCAGCTGCCTAGATATGTTAAACAAACAGAAACACGTATCTAAGACAAAACTCTTCATATTAGTAACAACTGGAGATGACCATAAGTTCTACAGGGGTATAACCATGTTTTACAGTTCTTGGTATAGTGAAACTTCGGTTATTAGGAAAGAAGCTTTCTAATATCATCATGTAAATCAATGTCTCCAAAAAGCAAACCAATGAACTGAAACATAGATTTGATGGCAAAGACAAACAAAAACCCTGCTACTGAGAACTTAACAAAAAGCTAAGAAATTAACCCAAGATCCAAAGAATTGACCAGCTGTACTTCCCTGGTGGCTCAGTGGTAAAGAATCTGCTTGCAATGCAGGAGACCCAGGTTTGATCCCTGGGAAGACTGGGAAGATCCCCTGGAGAAGGACATGACACCCCCTCCAGTATTCTTGCCTGGAGAATCCCATGGGCAGGGGAGACTGGTGGGCTGCAGTCCAAGGGATTGCAAGGAGTCGGACACGACTGAGTAACTAAGCATGCACTGTGCATGGTGAGCATATCAACCAGAAGGAAGAAGCATCTCGGTTGGCAGCTATGGCGTACAGAAGTTCAGTCTTCGTACATGAAGGCCAGGAAGCCGGAGGAAAACAGTTGATTGTAAAAAAGAAAGGAAAGATAAAAGAATTTGGAAAAAAAACAAACAAAAAACAACTTTCAAAACAGAAGCAAACATGAGAGGCTGAGGAGTTAGAATAAAGATGCTCCTGCAGAGACAGTGAGATTAGAAGTAACTCTTACAGAGTGTGGGCTTCCCGGATAGCTCAGCTGGTAAAGAATCTACCTGCAATTCAGGAGACCCAAGTTTGATTTCTGGGTCAGGAAGATCCAGTATTCTTCAGCTTCCCTAATGACTCAGCTGGTAAAGGCTCAGCTGGTAAATGGCTCGCCTGTAAAGCGGGAGACCTGGGTTTGATCCCTGGGTTGGGATGATCCCCTGGAGAAGGTCAAGGCTACCTACTCCAGTATCCTGGCTTGGAGAATTCCAGGGAATGTATAGTCTGTGGGGCCACAAAGAGTTGGACACTACTGAGTGACTTTCACTTTCACTTTTACAGGGTATGGAATGCACAGGCGTTCTGATAGTCAGAAAAGAACCGGAGATGGGCAAGATGGAGCAGCAGCTCTGCAACTTGCTGACTGAGCACTCATAGACATGAAAGGAAGTGTCTGCGGTGTAATGGGGAGCCACAATCACCTACTCCTCAGAATCCCCCACCTGTTTTGAGCAGCAGGCCTGCCCCATATGACCCTGCTCCTCAGGCAAATTAGCTTGGAGTGCCACCCCTTAGAGTCCTTTGGAGACATTCATCATGCCGCAAGGCAACTTAAGAGTCTAAGAAAGTTCTATAGAAAAATATCGCTGTTGTCAATGTTTAGTTGCTCAGTCATGTCCAACTCTTTTGCAACCCCATGGACTGCAGCCTGCCAGCCTCCTCTGTCCATGAGATTCTCCAGGCAAGAATACTGGAGTGGGTTGCCATTTCCTTCTCCAGAGGATCTTCCCAACCCAGGGATCGAACCCACATCTCATGCACTGAACTGCATTACAGGCGGATTCTTTACTCCTGAGCCACCAGAGAAGCTCAGAAAAATATTGGGTTGGCCTAAAACATTCATTCAGATTTTTCTATAACATCTTATGAAAATACGTGAATGAATTTTTTGGCCAAACCAATAATAACCAAAAAAAGACCCATAATTGGAGAATTCTGTTTAAGCTACAGTTTGCAAACTTGTTTGAACAGGCAACACCAGTTAACAGAAACACACTTTGGAAACTGTAGTAACTATATCAGTACTGAAGGAACACCACCAAGTGGTACCCTCCAGTATGGAGAAAAGCAACACCTCATTTAGGACCACAATGCAGGAACAAGACGAATCATACTTGCAATACCAGTCTTTGAAACCCCAAATTAGGACACAATATATTTCAATACTTTTTGTTACTTGATTTGAGAATTTATTAGTATCAAAAAGTAGTGGCTAAGTTAAAGCTCTGGGTTTAGCATACCTAAGTCCAAATCCTTACAGAAGCACTAACTGGGTGTGGGACCACAGACAAGTTAATTAATCTTTCTAAGCCTCAGTTTTCCCATCTACGAAATGGGAGTAATGATGTTCCTCTGTGTATCTCTCACACTTCTACATGTCTTGCTGCAACACCAAGAATGCAAGGCCCTGATCACTCTTTTCCCAGGCAGGGAGCAATCTGGGGGTCGGAAACAATGTGTGCCTTGGGGCAAAGACCAGGCTTGCTTACAGGCTGCTATAAAGCGGTATCCTTCCCAGGCCCCGAGTTTCTCTCCTATAAGATAATCCACTGACGTGTAGGCATTTTTCTAGGCAAACATGCACAGCCCCTTGGCAACTGGGGCTCAGGGAACTGACATAAGCCTGCTGAAATTTTGGCAGCAGCTTTTGCTGTGAGTAATAAAAGCCTTTTGTCTCTGACGTAGGAATCTAATGTCTTCTATCAGCATCCTTGAGATTGTGGTAAGCTCACTTGTGAGTGGACAGTAGGGAAAAGCTCGATCCTTAACAGTTTTTGACAAACAGTCCCTGTCTCATAGAGATTTTGTAAAAATTAAATAATATAAAGCAAATAACATGCTTAACCCATGTCTGGTACCTAATACACCTTTAACCAGGGTCAGCTATTTATAGCTATTATGAAAGGTACTATGAAGTGATAAAAATTCCAAGTGGGCATTTAATGAATCACCTTTATTTAGAGGAATAAAATGCCAAGAAGCTATTAAATTCTCTCCAATGTAGACACTGATGAATTCTTAATCATGAGCGCTTAATCAGGTATGCTTCACATCTCTACATTGAATAAATGAGGTTTAGAGGAAGGCATCAGGTTAAATGGCTCTGGTAGTGTTTTAAATGTTACTAAGCCTATACTTACCAGTTCTTTTGCTTCTTCGAGCTGTTTCTCCACATTTGCAACCATCTGCTTCTTCTCATCTGAAACAAACAATAACATCAAGGAATTGCTAAGGTTACAGATAAACTTAATATTTAAAAACTTCTATTTTTAGATATCTTTTTTTCCTTTCTGATCAACCAGAGTAAAGGATTAGCATATCAGGCAAATGGCCATATCCTTCTTTGGTGGGTTAGGAAACACTGTAAGACACTGATTCTAGGCAATCTGGAAATACATAATCCTGTAGAGTACCGAAGAGATGCTGTAACATTTTTATGAAAAAACAAAAATTATTTTGCTCTTTAGAAGAGACTGTGTCAACAACAGATTTAGAGGTGGCATGAGGAATCTACAAACTCATGAATTCAATAAATTGGAAATAATGTACTCATGAGTACAACTTAAAAATCACATATTAAAAAAAATTCATATATAACAACAAAAACCCACAAACTAAAAAACCAAAAGTGACATATAATAATTCCTAAAACTGAGCAAGATCTTACCATCCTTTAAAAAATTGTGCTCTCCTTAAGAGTTGAATGCAATGGAAGAAATATTCGAAGTCAGAACTACTGATTCTAAACCCCAAACCATTATCTACTCATGGTTATGGGATCTTGGGTAAGAAAGAGTTTTTAGCTGAGACTTGGTATATACTCTCCAAACTGGAAATTAAATACATCTACTGGACTCTTTTTAGCTCAAGTAAGTTGACGCAAGAGGAATTACTCCTAATTTGTGAAGTGCTAAATATCTACATGTGATTTCTTCAAATCGTACCACAATCAAGCTATAACCCAACCACAACTCTCCATTCTAGGAGAGACATGTTCTAGCAGATACTTTTGGAAAAATTATCCTTACCCCCATTCCAAGTCTATCAGCCCATTTATTTCTCCCCAGAAATCACCAGCTCTTTGAAGTTTTTTCTAACCCAACAGAAGAATTAACTACTGGCTTTTATAGAAAATTCCTCTGTCTCTTACATAATCCTCATGATTTATCTCTCACACTCACAGGTCTGATTTATCTTCTACCTTGGAGGCTCTGGGAAGACAGGAACCATGTCCTAGTTCTACAGTCTAGTGCTGAGCCTGATGTATAATCAGTTCTCAAATCATGGTAGTAAAATGAATAAATGGTGCAGTGAGTACAAGAATTTACCAAAGAAGCTATGCTACCAACCATGCTGGTTTCACTTTCGCCATTTAATCCCTCTTCCCCCATTTAATCTTCCTGAAATGTGGCTCTGGTTGAATCATTTGAGCCTGGAAGTCAAGGCCCTCCACATTCCAGACCCAAGCAACTTTTCCAACTGTATTTCCAACTACTAGCTCTCTAGTATGTGCACTGCATGCTATCCATTACTATCTAAGCAAATTTTATTCCCTGAGCTAAGCCTTTGTTCAAGGTACTAATTAGGTTCTTTGGCTGAATACAACAGAATTGATTCTGGTTAACCTAAGCCAAAAATAGAATTTATTAGAATAATTCAAGGTGACTCACAGGGTCTCATCACATCATGGCAAATAGAGGGGGAAAAAGTGGAAGCAGTGACAGATTTTCTTTTCTTGGGCTCCAAAATCACTGCAGATGGTGGCTGCAGTCATGTAATTAAAAGATGCTTGCTCTTCGGAAGAAAAGCTATGGCAAACTTAGCATATTAAAAAGCAGAGACATCACTTTGTTGACAAAGGACCATACAGTTAAAGCTATGGTTTTTCCAGCAGTCATGTATGGATGTGAGAGTTGGACCACAAAGAAGGCAGAGCACCGAAGAACTGATGCTTTTGAACTGTGGTGCTGGAGAAGACTCTTGAGAGTCCCTTGGACTGCAAGGAGATCAAACCAGCCAATCCTAAAGGAAATCAACTCTGAATAGTCATTGGAAAGACTGATGCTGAAGCTGAAGCTCCAATACTTTGGCCACCTGATGCAAACAGCCGACTCATCAGAAAAGACCCTGATGTTGAGAAAGACTGAAGGCAAAAGGAGAAGGGAGCAGCAGCAGATGAGATGGTTAGATAGCATCACCGACTCAATGGACATGCGTTTGAGCAAACTCCAGGAGATAGTGGAGGATAGAAGAGCATGGCATGTTGCAGTCCTTTGGGCTGCAAACAGACACGAAATAGTGACCGAATAAAAAGAACAAAGAATCAGTGAAAAAGGTGAGTTCCCAAGCTCGGGGAGGACAGTACCTTGGTGGCTCAGAGAACCAAGGGAGCAGGAATTTACTGAGTCTCTGCAGAAGCAGAGTCCAAATTCCAATTTCCGGCGAAAATTCACTGACCGTCCTCCCTTGAGTAAGGTATTTTCTTCTTGACCTGGACAGGGCATGGCAGCCTGTTAGTTCGACCAAGACTGGGTTTAGAGAATTTCTCAAAGGAAAATTGAGGAGATGCTCTCAGAAGATAGAACAGAGGATTCTGGGCCTTTGGAAGCAGCAGATGCCCACTGTATCCTTTCTGCAACTCATTTAGTCTTTCCCCTTTTCTGTCTGCTGAATCCCACTACCCTTCAAGGTGACCTCCCAGGACATGATCTTATCACCTCTGAATTCCTAGACCTCCGCGCTCTACCCTAGCATCCCTGATGGCCATTAGTAATTGGTTCCCTTCAGCCTCATTTCCAGCTCCTTGAAGGCAGGGACCACTCTCGACACATCTTTGTCCTAATTCTGTATTTAGCACAGAGCGTTGTACATGGTAGGTGTGCACTGTGTGTTCACTGAATGAATCCACGAGTCTCATAATTCAGCAACATATTTGTTACTCACAGAGAATAAGAAAAATTGTAAAAAGTCATCATAGAGTCCAGTTGCTTTTAAACATGGCTGCTCAATTTCATATTCAGTGCTCCCATTTAATTTAGTTTATGTTTTCCAACTTCTCCATCTCATTTTTTGTTGTTCTTTCTCAAGCCTTTATCAAACGTAGTAGAAAAGCTTTTGTATACATACATACATATATATATATATAGTACATATAATCTATATATATTTTAGAAACCTTATGAATGTTTGTCTAGCTAAAATATTTATAACATTTTGGTTCCACTTGTTTGACCAAGTATGAACAGGATAGGATGCTAGATTTCTAATTTATATTCACCCAAAACTTTGATGTAGTTCCATTTATTTTGGCATCTAGTATTACTCCTAAAAGTCTAGAAAGTTTATTATCTCAGTGATTTAAAAAAATTTTTTGAATGAGGCTTGAAACTTCTAATCCAATTCTGAGAATATAAAGAAATGTTATATTGTAAAAAACAACAAACAGGAAACTGATGTGCAATATAGAATTATTAACTAAAGTACAGATTCTGTTCAAATTTCACACACACACAAAAACGAGAGAAAGAAAGAAAAATTGTAACAGTGAGGACTGGGGCAAATCTTCCTATTTAGAATGGCAAGTTTCCCTTTATGAAAGAAATAATTAAGACAAACCCATTCTAGAATGATTCGTGTGAATAAAGGACTAGAGTTGGAGACATTAATACAACTCATGTTTAGCTTATTATAAATATAGATGGCCTCATACACAAAACTTTATCAGTAAGTATATATACATGAGTTAGCATACACACATTTTTCTTTGCTGTGTCAGCTAAAAGGGTCCAGAAGTAATAAAACCTCAGTACCAATGTGCGCACCTCGTGTCCAGATCCTGGTTTCTAACACCATTTTTCAATAAAAGGAAAGAGGACTCCTTGGAGAAATAGCTACCGATTCAAGGACTGGTATACGAAAAACATAGGATGGTTCTGGAGTATCTTATAATATCAGAAAGTAAGAAAACGCTAATAAGGAGAGAAAAAAAAAACCCACTGATGGGCATATATCAAAATGACACAAAAGCTGGCTGGAAGGAATACCAATGGTCAAAGCTGCAATCATCTGAGCAGCAAAATAAAGTGGTATTGGAATACAACACAAAGTATAAATGAGTCTGTGCATATAAAGGACTGGATTAACAAGTGGAGGAGAATAGACAAATCTCTCTAGAAGAATCATATAGAAGAATTCCAAATAATTTACATAAATCCTCAGCCTTTAAGGGGATGAAGCATGATCCCCTACTCCTTAAGTGTGGGCTATGCATATTATTTCCTTCTAAGAATATGGAAAAGAGGGAAAAGAGTAACTTTACAGTAGGGAAACCTGACAAATACTACCTTAGCCAGGTGGTCAAAGTTAACATCAAGACTGCTAAGTTCCCTTAGAGTGTGAATTCTTGACATGATGTGATGAAAACGGTGGTTTACCTCTGTGGTCTTCCTCTCAAAAACTTATAACCCTAGTCTGATGATGAGAAAAACATCTGTCAAATCCTAACTGAGGAACATTCTATAAAACAGTTGGTCAGTACTCCTCTAAACTGTAACGTCATCAAAAACAAAGAAAGGGCTGTCAAACTGTCACAACTAAGAGGAACCTGAGGAGTCATGACTACTACAAATGATTTGTAGTACCCTGGACTGGATCCTAGAATAGTAAAAAGACACTAGATTGGGGAAAAAAAATGAAGGAAATCTGAATAAAGTATGGACTTCAGTTAATAACAAGTAGCAACGCAGGTCCACTGGCGGCAAGAAATGTGTCACATAAGAAGTTAACAATGGAGGAAACTGGACGTGGACTACACAGGAATTCTCTGTATTATTTTTGTGATTTCTCTGTAAACCTAAACCTGTTCTAAACATTTTTTTAAAAAATCAATGAAGCTATCACTTGCCGTGCATGTGTGCATGTGTGCTCAGTTGCTTCAGCCATGTTCAACTTTTTGTGACCCCCATGGACTGCAGCCCACCAGGGTCCTCTGTCCATGGGATTCTCCTGGCAAGAATACTGGAGTGGGTTGCCGTTCGCTCCTCCAGGGTATCCTCCCAACCCAGGGATGGAACCTGTGTCTCCTGTATCTCCTGCATCGCAGGTGGATTCTTTACCCACAGAGCCACCTGGGTAGCCCAAGGCTATTACTCAGGTTAACTACATCATTTAAGGGATTAGAATGTGGATATGCGTGAGTATGCCTAACTCAAGTCCTACCCACCCTACTTCAACTCACTCTGCACCTGAGTTCCTGAATTAGGTCTGGAACCATCTCTTCAACTCTAATTTTATAGAACAAAAATATAATGCATGCAAGTCACATAACAGAATTTTAAATTTTCTAGTAGCCACATTTCAAAAAGTTAAAAAAAAAAACAGAAGAAATTCATTTTAATATTTTTTTAATTTATTAATACTAAAAACATTGTCATTTCACTACAGGGCAACAGCTACATTTCAAGTGCTCAACAGTTACACATCAACATGACAGCTCCAGAACCACATGTATGTAAAGCAAACCACAGTATTCACAAATAAAAGCAGACTTTTCTGAATTCTCTTATTACAATCACTTTGCAAAGGCAAGAGAGAATCATGGATGAATGTCACAGCTTCTTCCACACATGACCATGTCTAGACAGTGCCCAAAAGCCTCCAGAGATGGGGCATAATCAATTAGCTAGACTAAGCATTTCCTTCCAGAAAAGACACCTATCTCACCCCACCACTTCCACTTCTCTCCCTGACTTCCTCCCTGTTATCCTGAGTTCAGAGTCCAATTCCAAGTTTGTATCCTAAAGTGCCCATCACACATCTCCCTTCAAATGCAGGTGCTCATCAAGAGATTCACTCTAGTCTAGCACAGAAAGGAAACAAAATTGAGGGCCAATGTTTCTTTAAGAGTTCAACTAATGTCACAAAGTCTGAGAAGCTAGGTGCTGACTAACCCTACAGGTGTTGCCTTCACCACTGCAGTATCAGTAGCTGCTAATTTACCGTGCACTCTCTTAAGGGAGGAAAAATTGTGCTAGGGTACTATATGCTTTCCCCTTCAAGGATCACAACTAGGTTGTGGCAATGGGGTTTGCGTAACTCAACGAGGTCATGAGCCATGCCACACAGAGCCACACAAGATGGCTGGGTCACAGCGAAGAGTTGTGACAAAACACGGTCCACTGGAGGAGGAAATGGCAACCCATTCCAATATTCTTGCCTCAAGAATCCCCTGAACAGTATGAAAAGGCAAAAGGATATGACACTGGAAAACAAGCCCTCCAGGTTGGAAGATTCAACATGCTACCGGGGAAGACTGGAGGGCAATTACTAATAGTTATGAGATGGTTAGACAGCATCACCAACTCAATAAGCAAACTCTGGTTGATAGTGGAGAACAGAAGAGCCTGGTGTGCTGCACTGCATGGGTTGCAAAGAGTAGCAACTCAGCAACTGAACAACAAAATCAGATGCTTTATTTCAACTGACTTTTACAACACTGTAAGGGTGAAACTATTATACACACACCCTGCCTCCAACACACACACACACACACACACACTGAATTTTCCAGGTGGAGGAGGCAGACTTAGACAGGGCAGGTAATATGCCCAAGTTGCAGATCTAATAAGCAGCAGAGCTGGGATTCTAAACAGATCTGATGCCACCTGTGAACTGTAACCAAGTTACCATAATGCCTTTCTTGGTATTTCTGACTACAGCTACAAAATGATAGGCTTCACAACAGACCATTTTTGTCCCTGTACATGGTGAGGTAAGCAACTAACTGCAAAGAAACCTTTTGTTTAAGATCCTTCAGGAAGCCTGCCTGATGGCATGGAATTCTCGCCTCTATAAAGTATCTCCCCCTCTTACAACTCATCATCAGAGAAACAGGAACATCACAATTAGTATTAGTGATGGTTTTCACTCATCCATTTTCCTGACTTTACTCCAGAATACAAATCATTAAAATCAAAGCTCAAATATAGTGCCATAAGAATATTACTTAAGAAGAGACTGATCTATCTTTTGGTCCACAGAGTAATCAAATTTCTTTTTGAAGTTCTAAAATATTTAATCTTTTCTATTCTCTTGGAAGTAACACTTTAACACATTGTACATGCACAGCAGAGAATGAAGTTAGTTGCAATCAATCCAGTTTACTCTAATTCCATTTCAGTAAGTTAATATTTCAGGGACTAAACTGCTTTGGCTGAAAATTTTGCTCCAATTTTTAACCTTCTTAACTCAAGTAATTTCTGGGTCAACCACCAATGATGCCAGGAAGAGATTATAATTACTTTTAATCATACTAGTTCTGCATGGTTGCACATAATCAATTTCTGTTGTCCACAGATATACATCTGAAATGCATAACTACAAAGATATATTTTTCATCTTTCCCTATTTATCAACTAGAAACAGATTATAAAATGAGCAAGTACAAATAATTATTAAGACGGAAACCACAATATTTTTAAGAATTACTAGCATTTAATTATTCAAGTTAGTAAGCATTTTTCCAGTGCTAGCTATAGTCTCCTTTCAATTCTCATGAAGCTGCTTCTTTGGACCTTACATTACATTGCAGCTGTAGAAATTCGAGGTCTTTATTTTTAACTTACTTAATTCAAAGGTTTCTATCTATGTGGTAAGAATGGTCACATTAAAATATAAAGGTAAGAAAACAACAACAACAACAACAACAATTGTAACAAATCTGTTTTCTTGGAATTGTCTGTTACAATTTTGCACCCAGGAATGACTTTGTTACTTTATAGCATAGCTTCTCAATACCAAAGCTATTAGCCCAAACAAAAAATGTTTCCTCAGCTATAATTCTGACAATTAAAAAACAGCAAAAATCCCACGGAAACCATGAATCCTGATATTCTGAGGTTCTGGGACTGAAGTCAAAGGAAGTAGGCTCCAACAATAATGACAACAAAAATCAAGATGATCTTGGGCGGTGGAGGAAAGCAGAACTGAAGAGAAGAGGCGAGGTGATGTATCATGAAGTGATGAGGCCATCGGCCACTTTCGCCACAACAATCTCCCAGGCAGCAGAGCTCCGTGGTATATGCTACCTTGGTTCTCTCCTCTTGTTCCCTCACTTGGACTCATACACCTCTTTAAGACATCATCCTCCACCTTCTCCAGAACTAACTGGGACTTCAGGAGATGAGTGGGGTGTAAGTTCAGAGATCCTGGCTTCAAGCAAATGTCCCTATTAATAGAAAATAGGTGTGGGGGGGGGGGGAGAAAAATAAAGAAATAAAGGAAGAAAATTATTTATAAACACATAAGTCTGGGGAGAGGTGGGGAAAGGAACAGAGGAATCACAACTTAGGTCTAGGAGAAATTATTGCTGGCATCAAGGACTGACTGACAAGGTGGAACAATGAAGTTGACCACCAGTTCACAGATAAACTTTACACCACAGAGTGAAGGTAGATGGTTCAATTTCCCTACCACAACTAAGTCCCTGAATAGCAATCTTATTTGCAACTAAATATTCAAATTAAATCTGTATTGAGAGAAAACAAATCCTAAAACAACGTCCTACAGATGAAAATTACATGATATCGTATTTATGTATCTGTTCATTTCCTATCTGCTCATTTCCCTGAGCTCCTTCTAAGTAAATGCCAAGGAAATCAAAGATAGCTCCCACCTTCACATAGTTGACAGTCCAGCATTTAAAATAAGATGTGCTAAAACACAAAAACTCTTCTGAATGATAGCTGTGGGATTTTAAAAGTGAGAAAAATTATTCTGTACCAATTTTTACACATCGTTTCTCAAGAAGGATGAGAAAAAAATAAATGGGCTTGGTGCTATGAAAAATACTAATGATTATAGCAGCTAACATGAAAAAAGGGACTTTACATATGTTAAGTCATTTAATCTTCACATGAGAGATGCACAATTCTTTCCATTTTACCAAGAAATAGAAGTTGAAAGAGGTTAAGAAACTTGCCTAAATACAACTTCTAAGTGGCAGGGCTGGGATTTGAATCCAGGCACCACGGCCCTTAACCCTGTTTTGCCGCCTATAGTAATAACATCGTTACTAACAAAACAACGTTGCTGTATGGTCCAGACTCATGACCTTGGTACGTTAATTCATTCTCGTTGAATACTCTCACATCTCTGTATTTCACAAACAAAAGTAACAGAAAACCCAACCAAAACGAAGACTCAGAGAAACGTTCCCAAGACTCAAAGAAACTTTCCCAAGGTTATACGAGTAAAATGGTGGTGGAGTCCAGATAAGAACTCAAAAAAAAAAAAAAAAAAAAGCTTCAGATTCCAAAGGCTCTGCACCCCACAACCCAGCCTGGGTCCTCCCCTTACCCTCAACCCACTCAACCATTCCTCCCGGAGGCCCCGACACTGCTTCATCCTCCAGGCTCGCGCCTAAGAGACATTCAGGCAGAGTTCCATCGTCCACATCGGAGCCTCCCAACTCTCCAGGACACCCCCGCCCGGCCTAGGAAGCGCCCTTACCAGGTGGGAGTCGGGGGACCCTTGCAATCTTGTTGGTGATCTCTGCCGTGAGCACCGCGAAGTCCTGCTCGTAGCCTTCGAAGTCGGACGACATGGCGGGTTCCGGAGTGGCCGGCCCGGGTCGGAGCCTAGAACGGAGCTGAGGTCACGCGGGGCAAGAAAATCAGAGTGTAAGGACCCGGAAAGTTCCCTAGAGAGCGGAGCAGAGAACTGGGGACAGCTCCCAGGCCGACAGCTTCCTGGTTGTTCGTCGCGATCTTGGTCCTCCGGAAGTTGGGCTGGGTGCGTGTTTCAGTTTCCGTTTAGGCTCCAAGATTAAGAAGTTCTCTAAGGAAAACCCCTTCAATCAGTGTCCCCAAAAGCCTAAAAAAAATTCGTGTTCTCAGGAATCACTGAAAAGCATTTTTTTCCTCCCTCCGCGTTTTGGAAAGCGGTTCCGGTTCCCCAAGCTAGAAGCCAGAGGGACTTGCTTCCCGACGGAAGGTTGATACGGCGAACCTCCCGGAAGTGGCTGTCACGGAGACTGCGCACTGAGCCCGAGCGGGAGATCAGCTGCGAGGGCGCTGGCTGAGAGACGCGCGGGTCGTGGCTGGTCGCGCACCCCAGCTTCTAGCGCACAGAATTTACTTTCTACTTGCGTTGGGTGGGGGTACCCAGGACGGAGTTATCCGAGCGGGAGAGGGTCTGCTCCGGGTGAGCCCGAGCCGCGAAGTCTGCTCCGGGTGAGCCCAGAAATGCGATGGCCCAGGAGCGGACCCTGAGGACAGGACCGAGGTGGGAGTCAAAGCAGGGGACGTGATTTTGCGATCATCGCCCCACCCCAATGGGGCCAGCATCTCCAGAAAGTCGAGACCAACCACCCCTTACCAAGATGTTCGTCCCCTGCGTGAGGATTTCTCAGTGCTCTACTCCATAACACGAGAGGGAAACTGAGGCACGAGGCAGCGCGGCATCTCTTGCGTGGAAATCTTTGTTACTCTGGCTGTCAGATCTTCTTCGCTTGACTCACTCCAGTCCAGTCCTGAATAGCCTTCTACAGATCTTCCCGGTCCCTCGCCTTTTTTTTTTTTTTTCCCTTCCCTGAAATATTCTCATTCGTGCTTATTCTCATATACGCCTCCGGTCCTGAGTTCACACACACTTCTCTCTCCTCACCTCCTCTCCCCACTCCTCTCCTCCCCTCCTTGAGTTTTCATCCTCCGGTTTCTTTACTTATAACACAGACAGACCTTAAATTAGCCTTTGAGGGGCAACCTCAGGCAAATGGTGTAGACCTTGTCTGGATCATACTGGATTTAATTCAAGAGTGGGTAGGAGGCAGTTTAGAAGTCTGTAAAGGAAGTTTGATGATTTGGCTTCTGTCGGATTCAGCTATCACTCAAGTGGTTTAATCGCTCAGCCTCTCTGAGCCATTTTCCTTTCAATGAAGAAGGAAACTGGATTAGGTCAACCATAAGGCCCTCCATCCCAGCTCTAAATTTTTTTGTTTCCTGCAGCGGTTCACTAAATATGCACAGACATAGTCCTCTGACAAGTTGGGAACAAAGGGAAAAAAAACAACCACTTAAGAATCATGGATCCAGTTTATTTGCCATTCAGAATTGACTAAAGTTTGGATAAGATGAAAATGGTTCTTTTTGATATTTGGTGAGATACTCATTTCATAGTAATGTACTTGTGAGCTGCTTCTATTTAGGCGATTATTGAAATTAACAAATACAGATAGTAAAATGTCTTGAAATTGAAATTAACAAAAACAGATAGTAAAATGTCTTACCGAACCTTCTCATTTTGTTTTCTTTAGATTAAGTGTCAAACCAAGGTACTGGATTCTCCTAGATAAAAAGTGTCTAGCAGTGAAAATGGCGTAATCTGCATTAACATCCCACAGCGTGAAGACATGACAGTTAAGGAACACACACGGACTTGTGGCACGAGGAAATGTGTGCACAGAAAGAGGAAATCTGTAATTCTTTAAAAACTGAAAGACATTCTTCCTCACCAAAATGGGTACATTCTGCTCAGTTGTCAAGTTCGAAAATCTCCAAGAATTAAAGAGACTTTGTCACTGGGGTCCCATTATAGCCCTTGGTGTTATAGCAATATGTTCTACCATGGCCATGATTGACTCTGTGTTGTGGTATTGGCCCTTACATACCACTGGAGGAAGCGTGAATTTCATCATGTTGATTAACTGGACTGTCATGATTCTTTATAATTACTTCAATGCCATGTTTGTTGGTCCTGGCTTCGTCCCTCTGGGGTGGAAACCGGTAAGAAAAAGGTTCCTTAAAATGGTGAACCCTCATGATAATCATATATTTAGTTTTTTCCTTACCTGCCAACCAATAATATCAAACATAGCCTACTTTTTACTTTGGTGGAGACTAAGCATATTATTCCAATCACTGGCCATTTAGAGCTCAAAGAATTTTTTTCATACCTGCTTGAAAGTATTTCCCAAAGCAATTTCAATTAAAAAAAAAATGGAGTGGTAGTAATGAGTACATGGTCATAAGTTTCTAGGAAACACTGTATATCGTGTACCTCATAATTCTACAATGTGGTTGGGCACTGGGATTTTTTTTCTTCATGTAACATATTAACATCCCTCATAATTGAGAAAAATACTTTAGAAGCTCAGTTCAGTTCAGTTCAGTCGCTCAGTCGTGTCTGACTCTTTGCGAAGCTACTAGTTTATAAAGTATTCAGAAACAATGGACAGCTTATAACAAGCCAAGCCTTATGAATAAATACTGTAGTTTGATTTTCATTTATGGGAGATGGGGAAAAGATGGAATTTGAATTTTAGCTTGCATTTCCAGCCCTTCTTTTTGAGCTAAAATTTGTTTAAATAATGAATTTCTGATAACAGCAGTATCACTTGTCCAATTACCCAGAAATTTATATTTTGTTTATATTTCACTGCCAAGGAAAATTCTCAGGATAGCGTGTACCTCCAGTACTGTAAAGTCTGCCAAGCATACAAGGCACCACGGTCACATCACTGCAGAAAGTGTAACAGGTACTGTCTGTCTTTACTATTTATTGAAGACTGATCAACTTGATTACTGGCCTTTTGTTATTCTTTCTTAGCACGTCAATCCTAGTTTTATTCCCTGCAAGGTGACTACTTTATAAACAATGTTGTTAAAATACTTGTGTCCATAATCTTACTTTCAAATTGTCAATTCTGATAATGAAAGTTTCACTCTTTCTTCTTGCCATGACAGAAACAGGGTAAAACATTATATTTTAAGTTGTTTTCATAAATCAGGGTTAATTGTCGGCTGACATGTTAACTAGGCTTAGAATTGTTCTGAGTCTAAATTATAAAGGAGACCTTTTTCCATTATTTAGTTGAGTCACATTTATACTTACATAAATCTAATAAGTGAATCCAGGTGCCTGTTGTCACAAGTATTTAATATAAAAGCCTTAATTGGAAGAAAACAGAATCACTGTAAAAAATGTGAATTAAGCTATTGATAGAACCTTTGTAAGTGAACATCTGTATCCACTGATAAATAAGAAATTTATGATGCTAATTCTGAGGTTTAGGGGGACCATTGGAGGGGCAAATAAAGTTTAGTTTGAGGCAAGAAAATTTTCTTCTAACAACCTCAAGGAAAGGAAACAGAGTAAGACTTCACTTACTAAACCACATCTTACATTCCAGAATTAGCTTGCTTAGCTCGGAGACGCCACATGTAAAGGATAAGAACATGAAGGAAGGAACTTACAAGCGTCTGCCAGGCCCCATCAGCCCCAGTGGAGATTCAGAAGTAATTTTGTTCAGTCTCTGTTGTTTTCCACTCCAGTCACTTCAGAGCAAGAGGAAAATCAGGAACCATGCTTATTTCTTTATAATGAACCTTTCAGTGGGCCTCCTGACTTCTTTAAACAAACTTACTTGTAGCAGATGTCTGTTTCCTCAGAAGCCTTTACAAAGCCTGCCCTTTCTTTGGCTGTTTAAAATTTAAAAGAAGTCACTGTTCTAAGTTGTTTAAAAACTCATAAAGATTTTTCTTTTTGTTCTATAAAGTATTATTCCTCTGTGACTCATGCATGGACATGCTAGATTCCTGTGTGCTTGATCTTTTGAAGACCAAAGTTATTTCAAGTAGACAGGATTTTCTGCCTCATGTTTTCTATAAATTTTTCCCATTAGATGTGTGATGAAGATGGACCATCACTGCCCTTGGATCAACAACTGCTGTGGCTATCAGAATCATGCTTCCTTCACGCTGTTCCTCCTTTTAGCACCACTGGGCTGTATTCACGCTGCCTTTATTTTTGTTATGACCATGTATACGCAGCTTTATAATCGGGTAAGTGAAAACATTTGTTTATCAAATCATGAGAGATTGAATAGTAGTTATCAAGATTCTCTAAGAAGTCCCTTTTGGAAATAGGTGTTCTGCAGTTTAGGTGGGGAAATAGAACTTTGTTTTACCTTTACAGGGATTCCTTCTTTAAAAAAGCTTTAAAACAGTTTTTAAGATGAGGAAAGATTATTTTGTATATGCTATCTGGAAACTCACCGTATATGCTGTAGTTGAAGTTTTACTATGTATAACTTATTGGATTTCAATAAGCTATGGTAGAAAATAGAGGAAAAAGCAGAAAAGTGGGAAGAAAAAGACAATACAAGGGCTCTCTGTTTGCGTTCGATCCTGTGGCCACTTGTAGTTCTTTCGTTCGTTTCTAAATCCAGTGCTCTGGAACATGGCTCACACAGCAAGTGCACTTTCTTAAATATCGTACGACTGATTGAGTTGATTTATGAGCACGTGGTTATGAGATAAAGTTTGGTGGTCACAAATTCAGGTCCTTAAGCATGCCTGACGGAGAAGGCAATGGCACCCCACTCCAGTACTCTTGCCTGGAAAATCCCATGGATGGAGGAGCCTGGTAGGCTGCAGTCCATGGGGTCGCTAAGAGTCGGATACGACTGAGCGACTTCACTTTCACTTTTCACTTTCATGCATTGGAGAAGGAAACAGCAACCCACTCCAGTGTTCTTGCCTGGAGAATCCCAGGGACGGGGGAGCCTGGTGGGCTGCCGTCTCTGGGGTCACACAGAGTCAGACACGACTGAAGTGACTTAGCAGCAGCAGGAAACATGCCCGGAGGGTAAATGAGGGACCCAGGCCTAATGGGAACCTGGAAAACACATGCCCTTCACACAGAGGACAACCCATATTTTACTTCAGCCATTTATTGATGTTTGGAAATCCAGCCTGGCAATGCCAGATCATCTGGTTTTTCAAGAAAAATCTGAAAACCCGGACTTTCTATGTGCAGTCTGATTTCTAACACACTAAATTTCTAAATGTTGGTACCTAACTCTGAATATTCTAAAGCATTTTTCAGGCCAGGCAGTGCACATTAGCAGGACGTGTTTTGACCTACATGTTACTAGTTCGTAAACCTCTGGTTGTGGAACAAGAGGGAAGAAACCACTGAATCTTAGGCTATCTTTGTCACTATGGACGAGCACTGTAAATACAGGAAAGCGAGGAGCAGCCAGGAGACAGTTACAGCTTAGATTTGTGTCCACTGTCATTCATCCCCAGTAATGCGCGTGCAGTCTACCTAATGCTTGCTTTTTTTTTTTTTTAATTGCAAACATCTATTCGATGTACCTAATGCTTTCTGAGGAAACACTGACAAACAAAAAACATTTGACAATACCAAAGAGGATATCGTGCATGTCACTATGAGTTCAAGCCACAGAATTAACTAGAAAACAGTTATGTTTGCTTTGGCCACAATAGCACATTGTCATTTGCTGATCTTCTTGATCAAGTGGTTTTAAGTGGTACAGTAGAGTCTAACCATTTACGACAACCAAGTATTTCTTGTGGGTGGTGTTGTTGTTCGCAGCTCTCCTTTGGGTGGAACACGGTCAAGATTGATATGAGCGCAGCCCGGAGAGACCCTCTTCCGATTATTCCTTTTGGATTAGCTGCATTTGCTGCCACCTTGTTTGCCTTGGGATTAGCTTTAGGAACAACCATAGCTGTCGGGATGTTGTTTTTTATCCAGGTAAGCTCCTCCATTACCTCGAGCTAACACTGTCGAGTAATTGGGGCCGCTTGTAATGAGAAGGAGAAAAAAGCTGCATTTAAGAATGCCGTGTGAAATGGAGATTATTGTTACTTTTTCCACCTAGGTGATGAATTTTATCTTCTGCTGGTCAGATAATTTCAAAGTGACTTTGCCAGCATTTGTTGGTAATGATTTAATTTAAAAAATCCTAAGTTAGAGTTACACAGCATTTTATCCTTGAGAAAGCTCTTCTCACAGTCTCTCTTGATGTTCATATCAACCCCAAAAGAAGTCGAAGAGGAGTATTATTTTCCCTTCCTTGCAGATGAGTAATTGAGTCACAAGGAGGTTAAGTGGCATACCCAATATCATCCATTCATGCATTCAGTAAACATAATTATTAATGTTATTTTATAATCACATATATTAATCAAAAGTATAATAACATAGCTAACGTTTTTGGAGCGCTATTTTAGGCCTTTTACATATGATAGCTCATTTAATCTCCATAACAACCCTATGATATTGGTGCTACTTAATGTCTGCTCTATGATGAATCACTCTCCTAATTTCTGAGTTTACAATAATGAGAATGAAGAGGATCCTACCATTAAATCTGGGTCATGTGTATATCATAGACTTATGTACAAAGTGATGCTGTGAGAGCCCAGAGAAGGAGGATGTGACCCTGAAGGGATCAAAAAATAGTTCTTATGACTCACTGCATTTGATTCATTAGTGTATTCATTCACTGAAGGCCTACCATGAACCAGCTACTGTGCTAGGCCCCTGGAAGATGGAAAGGACTCCCAGTCCAGGGTTGCTCTTCCCGTGTCACACTGTCCCCATGAAGACACAGCCAGACATCAGAGAATTGCAGAACTCGTAGAATTAGAAACGCTGCGCTAGCAGGCCCTGATGCATTGCCCAACCCTTTTTGAACTCTTAGTTTTAAAATAACCTGGTTTGGGTTATATTTTATATTTTTTACTAGTCTGGAATCAAATTCTTTGAAAAATTTTCACCAATGCCTATAATTGAGAATCATATTAGAAATAAAGTAAAGTCATGTGGTGTAAAAACCTACATAAATGGAATTGTCATTTCAGGAAAATCAAAAATAGAATCAAGACTGAATATACTCAAGTTTTTAAGGCAAACAGAATGTCTAGGTTGACTGTAATGAGTCACTGTTACTTGTAATAAATAGGCTAATCATGCATTTAAGATTTATTTAAAATAGTGGTAAAATTTTAATGGCAAAATATGTTAATGCTGATTGAGTAGATTGTATTATAATTTATTAATACTCTGGAAAACTTATTCAGAAGGTAGTACTTAAAGCATGATTTTTCATTTAAGCCATAGATTCAGATTTGATTGTGGATTGATGTAGTCATGTGAAGATATAGTCCAGTGGTTTAGAGTCAGATGAACCACGTGCTCTTTTATTTAATCTCTATTGTCCTGATAGCTTCATCTATGGAATGGAGCAATAAAAACTGTCTCATAGGGGTAGTATAAAGATGATAATCTTTTTTTTTTAAGATGATAATCTTAAATGAACCAGTAACATTTAAAATTTTACTATTTCCAGATGAAAATAATTCTCAGAAACAAAACTTCTATTGAATCATGGATTGAAGAGAAGGTAAATTTTAGCGTTATTTTCTTAATGTTGATAAAGTACTGATTGACTAATAGATCAGATTAACTAGTAAATGCCCCCAAATGAAAGCTTGACTACCAAATGGCTTCCTTATGTCATTTGCATGCCGCGTGAAGGGTGATTATAGGAACCGTTTGATTTATTCCTGGTTCAATAAGATTCCCACAGAACCATCTCACACTGAATTGTTCTAAGTCACACATGAAGCTATTTGGCTGTACTCTCTCAGACTGGAGGAGAAGGCAGTCCATTGGGATGGGAGCTTTTGTCCTACCAAGGTGCCGTCACATTGGCTTTACACATCAGATAGAGCTGAGAACATTTAGCTTGTCACAAACCTCACAACCTCCAATACATACTTCACACTGTCCATTGTGATTCTGATGTTAAAATATGCCCCACTGCCTGTTTAAAACTTCTCAGAGCCTTTCCATCCCTGTAGCTTATTGGAGTTGTAAAGCCAGTGCATTGCAGCCCCGGCAGATAACCTAGAGGAGTGGAGCCAGCCTGCGCTCCAGAGCTGTCCAGCAGACCAAGCTCATCATGGCCACAGAGAAATCCCCACCTAGTATTGTGAGATCATGTAATTGTTTTTTCCAAGAAAAACCAGAGATCTGGATTTTTATGTTACCTTCTTTGTTTTTAAACATTGAGAAACAATTCAAATTAAGAGCAAAATAAACAGAAAATCTTCATGGGCCAAAGAAAACACACCTATAGGACATATTTAGCCCCCTAGCAGCCAGTTGGTGAGTTTTAATTTATAGCAGCAGCTCTCAAACTTCGGTCTTGGGACCTTTTTTTGTTCATTGTTTAGCGACTAATTCGTGCCCAGCTCTTTTGCGACCTCATGGACTGTAGCCCTCTAGGCTTCTGTGTCTGTGGAATTTCTCAGGCAAGAATACTGGAGTGGGTTGCCGTTTCCTTCTCCAGGGGATCTTCCTGACCCTGGGTTGGAACCCACATCTTCTGCATTGATAGGCGGATTCTCTGCCACTGAACCATCAGGGAAGCCCCTCAGGACCTTTTACATTCTCAAAAATTGTTAAGTACACTAAAATTATACTATTGGGTATTGTATCTATTGACATTTGCCATATTTTCTGAGAAAACCTTTGAATATTATTTCATTTAAAAATAACAATAATAAATCCATTATATGTTAATAAAATAACATTTCTGGAAAAATAATTAAATTTTCCAAAATAAACAGAATAGGGAGAGTGGCATTGTTTTATGTTTTTACAAATTTCTTTAATATCTGACTCAACAGAAGACAGTTGGATTCTCACATCTAGTTCTGCATTCAGTCTGTTGAGATATGTTGCTTTGATTGAAGTATATGAAGAAAATTCAGCCTCAAACAGATAAGTAGGTAGAAAAAGGGGTATTTTAACATGCCTTTTAGGTAACAGTGGACATTCTTTGGTAGTAACAATACATTATAACTTGACAAGTGCTAGTTGGTGAGAGGTTAGTTGCATGTGAGATCTAAAATTACATCAATCAATTTTTTGCATTCTTTTGTATTCAAATCCATCAATCTGTCTTGCTCTTTGAATGGATCTTTTAGCCATATAGGGCATCAAGCATTGGTCTTTTGGAACATACTGGTTTACAGATACACAGATTTTTAGAATGTTGATACAGTTCATTATTCACAATGTAAATCCATTCGTATCACTACCAGTTTTATGGGGAAAATATTTAAATATTGGAAAGCCGTCAAGCTCATAGTGGTGATGTAAATGTTCCAAATTCTAATTTTCATTTGAAAGCCTTACATTTTTCACTAGCAACAAGTAGTTGTTTATATGAAGTAATAGCCTGACTTTGTTCATCTTCGAGAAGACATCCACTAAATACTGAAGTCTGAACAACTTTGGTTTGTCTGTTACATTACTCATTCTTTCAAACAAAAACAGCATTTCATGAAAAAAGCTGGCTGCACAGCTGTAGTTGGCTCACAACTCAGACAGGTGTTTTCCTTGAGATAAGCATTTTGTCATGCTTTATGTGTATTTCCTGTGTTGTCACACAGAATATTAAAAAGACATCTACTTGAGGGCTGAGATTTAATAAAAATTATTTTTATTCATCAAGACATTTTTATGTAAAACTGGGCTTTTTGTTGGTTTGGTTTGGTTTGAATTGAGTGTGTAGCAATGAAGAATATAACAGCTTGGTGCCACTGTCTTGACGCCAACATAAGGTGCCAGCAATTTCACCCACCGTTGCAAATGTCAGCACCATGAAAGAAGGCAAGAATGTCTTAGTATTATTATCAAAGTTGTCTGACTTTGTTCAACCCCAAGAAAAGGTCTTGGGGACTGAAGGAGATGCACAAAGCATACTTTGAGAACCACGGATATACAAGTTTAAGTCCAAGCTCCTTAGCTTATGCATACTAAAACCTTTTATGTCTTCCCCTTACCTGCTTCTCCAGTTCATTTCCACCCCTCCCCATCCCATTCATACTCCATACCAGCTAATACCAAATAGTTTATGCATCTTACGCTTCTGTATTTTTCCACATGTTGCTCACTCTGCCTAGAATATTCTTCCTAGCTCTTTTTTCCTTATTTCTTGCCCCTCGAGACTTGGTTCAGCTGTCAGTTCCTCCGAGAAACCTTCCTTGACTCTCCCTGGACCAAGTGAAGTACCCTTCTTCCCTTTTCCCATGGCACCTGTTGCACGCCTCTGGCAGTTTTTAACACGTATTGTGCACGGAGTTCCCTCTTCACTGTGTGCTTCTCTCACACAGACTCCATGCCTTTGTTGTTTTCGTAAACTGCTCTCATCCTTAGCACTTTGTCTTTTTTAATATTCTAGGTCTCGGTTCTCTGAGGTTCTTAATCCATTTTAAGACACTGAAGTTTTTGTTTATAAGAAGGGAAAAGAAGTTACTCATTATCAGGATGGGGATGGACATACATGTTTTCATGTTACAGCTTGACAGTTCTTGTAATTGAATTATTATCAGTATCACTTTATCAGTAACTGCAAGAAGCTTTTCTCTAAAATACTATCCAATGATAATAAAATATTTCAAGGTATAATCTCTAGTTAGCATAACATTGACATTAGAGTAACTTTTTTTGCCGATGACCAAGGCTATCTGTAAAGTGCCACACTAAATCTAGAAGTTATTTTAAACCTGGCACTATGTTGCTCAATAAAAATCAAATAAATGATTCTATTAAGTTAAAGAAAATGGGTCAAAATTACCATATTTTATTACACAATAAATATCACTGGGTTTGTATGCTCATTGTAGGAATAAACAGTGCATCTTTATACCGCTAGGTGTCAGTAGAGATTCAGAAATCCTAAGCCAGTTTATTCCCGTAGGTAAAAGATGACGATTAAGTGCCTAGAATATAATTTATGAAACTTGGATATATATATGCATAAAATGTGCATATAAGTGCCTATATAAGTATGCAGACATAATGTAATGGTATGTAAAACTGAAAGATCGCTCACACTTAACCTGCTAACTTAAAAAAAAAAAAATTTTTCATAAAATGACTCACCTGTCACACCTTTCCTGGCCGTTCCTACAGGTTCCTTCCAGCCTGAATAAACCCTTGTTTTCTCTTAAATCTTTTTGTTAACATCTGTTCTTTACACCTGGATCCTTTTGTTCTACTGAACAAGTAGGAACATTGAGGGTTTTTTATATATGAAATAAAGTTACTAACTTTTAATAAGCATTTTTGAATGCTTAAATTCAGTCTTGTTTAGACTTACTCCTAAAAAAGCCCTGTCACACATTTTGTGGATGATCTTATACGAGGTTGGTGTTTGTGTGTCAAGTTCTTCCTATATTGTAATAAGTGTTTATTACTCCTGTGTATTCTAATGTTATAACAAGGAGGAAGTATTTCTAGAAGCATTAAAGGCAGATGTCTCTGCCATCTTACCTCTTTGTTACCCACAGGCTAAAGATCGAATTCAGTATTATCAACTAGATGAAGTCTTTGTTTTTCCTTATGATATGGGAAGTAGATGGAAGAACTTCAAACAAGTATTCACATGGTCAGGGGTCCCTGAAGGAGATGGACTGGATTGGCCAATCAGAGAAGGCTGTCACCAGTACAGCTTAACAGTGAGTGTTTTGTTCAAATAGTCTTCCTTTTTACCCCACCTTCTTCCTCTTCTCCTTAACTCCGATCGCATTTTATAGTAAAATAAGTCATAAGAATTGTTTCAGCATGTCAAAATGAATCTAAGTGAATTCCCAAGCACTCCTTGTATCATGAAGAGGAAGAAGAAGTCGCTCAGTCGTGTCTGACCTCCTTCAATTTAAATCTCTTATCGCGCCATACTTGTGAGATAAAGTCCTGATTCCTTACCTTGGATTTATAAAACCCAGCCAAAAGCTACCTTTCGCCTACATCCTTTTCATGCTGTTCATGGGGTTCTCAAGGCAAGAATGCTGAAGTGGTTTGCCTTTCCCTTCACTGGACCACATTTTGTCAGACCACCTACATCCTGGAGGGAATCAGCCTTTCCGATCAGCCTAGTCCACTCAGCAAATCCCTGATACAATTCTCCCCCCGCCCAGTTTTTTCTATACCATATGACCTCCTCTTTATCGGAAATTACTCAGTCAGCTCTAGTCCCCCCGCCCCCATCTAGACTCATCTGGATTTGGTACCTAATCATATACTAGTTATATGAGCACATGAGGTCTCAATTTAATCCTTGTATCTTTAACTTGGCAAGATTCTAAGCAGAGATTATTTCCCCTTGTATCTAGTGTAGTGTCATATAGTAAGTTGTAGCTGAATAAGTGGAAAAGAGGAGTCGAAATGACGACTTTTAATCAAGACTCATCGTTGATGAACTTTGCAGTCTCTGTGAAGACTCTGAGTCTCTAGACTGCTTCATCTTAAGGGACTAGCCTGGAGGCCCCCGGGGGGCAGAGACCACATCTTGATTGCTGGGCCACAGGGAGTGCTCTGTGATTATACACGGATAAAGACACTGGAGAGGGGACATTGAGAAGAAAGTCCCACTTCAGTGCCAGTTTTTAGTCACAGAGCCTTCTTCCCATGCTTTAAAAAAAAAAAGTGTAGCCTTTAAATTGTAGCAGTTTGAAATGTTGGGAAATTGGGAGTTTGTCATGTCACTCTGATACAGTGAATGAGGAAGCCTGTTTTTCAGTGTTGAGATATGAGACTTCATTTTTTCTTTTTATATCTTCCAAACAGATAGAACAGTTGAAACAAAAAGCAGATAAAAGAGTCAGAAGTGTAAGTAATTCTTTTGCAATGATACTAATTTCTTTTCCTTTGTCAGGCTCAGCACTTCCATGTAGCTTTTAAAATTGCCTCTAAGTAAAAAACCAACTGTTGGCTTTTATTAAATAATATTTCTTAATACATTTGTTGAACTTTGATGCATTTTACTTTTGTTTTCATTCAGATTGGTCTGGAGGTTTGGAGGGAATTTAGTCAATTTATATTGTCAAAAGATAATTATCCTCAGTATAGTTCCCCAGTGGGAAACTTGTCCTTAAAGTGATGCTAAACAATTAATTCAGTGGCCACAAGCTACATGTGGTTATTTAAATTTAAATTAATTTAAATTAAATTCAAATTTAAATTCCTTGGTTGCACCAGCCACATTAAAAGTGTTCAGTATCTACTTGTGGCTAGGGGATACCACACTGTATACCACAAGTATAAAACATCTCCACCATTGCAGAAAGTTCCATTGGTCAGCACTGCTTCTAAAATTTTATTCTTAGCCATGTGCTTGAAATGAAGGGTAAGAAAAGCCTGGGAATTAGAAGCACCAATTAATTACCTTCTATAAGGGAACTGGGTAGATAGCGAGCCAGAAGGGAAAGACTTGTTGCCTGATATTCTGGGTCTACCTTTAATGGTTTACATTCAAGGTTAAAAAACTTCATACGTGGGTTAATGTTAAATTGTTCTACTCACTGATGACAGGTCCGGTATAAAGTGATAGAAGATTATAGTGGTACCTGCTGTCCTTTGAATAGAGGAATCAAAACATTCTTCACGAGCCCCTGCACTGAAGAGCCTCGGATAAGGCTACAGAAAGGGGAATTCATCTTAGCTACAAGAGGGTTACGGTAAATAACGGAAAGTACTGAATTTCTTCTTGAATAATGAAATTGGCATCTAGCCTAAAAAGAAAAATTAATTTTAATCTTTTAAATATTTCAGATACTGGTTGTATGGAGACAAAATTCTTGATGATTCCGTTTTAGAAGGTATGGACATGAAAGCGAGTGTTTAAAGGATAAGACTGCCAGCAATAACTGCAGATTTTACAAGAATAACTTTTATAAACAGTCACATGCATTAGGGGAACGATAGGAAAATACTCATTAAGCAGCAAAAAGAAGCTCCGTGTATTACTTCTCCATAGCACTTGTATTTATCGGGTCTTTGCAATGATTAGTGAACATTGGATCCCATACTTAAATATGCAGCACACACTTGTGGAAATGCTTCATTTGTGGTATTCAGTCCCCAGCAGCCCTCTGAGGTCCATGCTGTCATTGACATTTTGTTGGTGAGGGAACTGAAATGTGGGGAAGCTTAGCAGCGTGCCCAAGGCCACACTAAATGCAGGAAGAGCCAAGACTCCAGCCCACGCAGTCTGGCTCAGAGCCTATGACTAAGCTGCTGTGCTATGCATGCACCCATTGAGTGAATCATTCTATTATGATAAAAACTAGTGAATTGAAACATTCCATGTCTTTGATTTTTTTTTAATTTACTTTTAAGAATTATTTCTTTAAAGATTAACCTAGGATGCTCTTTTGAAAACACAGGGTTAATCATAAATTAGCCCATGTGATAGGTTATGCAAGCTTGATATAGAAGTGCACGTGTTAAGAAAAAATCTAAAAAGCAGACCTCCAGGGAGATAGGTCCCTAGAACAGATGAAGTGTTACGGTGCGTCAGACTCCCTCCTAGTCACACACCTGTGCTTGAAGACCAGGTCCCCCCACTCCACTGGAGTGCTCCCAGATGATGGAACTTGGAAAATACCTATTTTCTAGCTCGTTAGGAATGCATATATTTTGAATTTTTATTTAGTTAGTTAATTTTAGCCTCAAGTTGTGCTAGTCAAAATTGGGGGGCGGGTAATTAAAAGCTTATCAGTTTGAAGTAACAGGATTTACAAGTCTCACAGATGTCATTTTAGTATATCTATTTCATATCAATTTCATTTTCTCCCTCAGGTGTTTCAAGAATAAGAGGATGGTTCCCTAGAAACTGTGTAGAAAAGTGCCCCTGTGACGCCGAAACAGATCAAGCCCCAGAGGGCGAGAAGAAAAATAGATAGCCGCTTTTGAAGTAAAATTCCTCTCAGTCCACTCCATTACTTGAAAACTGTACATATTACTAAAGAATTATGCAATGAGCCTACTCTGGTTAAGGTGTTCTTTTCCTCAAAGGTGCCCTTGTGCCATGATCTAAATATTTTTATTACCACTTTGAAATGGAGAAGCCATTCTGCACATGCCTTTGAATCCCTGCACCTCTCTGCCATTTCTCCCCCTCCCCAAAAGGAAACACACTTCACCCAAGTGAGTCAATTGCATTTTCTCTAGGATTTTGTGTGCGCTGCACACGGTGGACCTGACCTGCAGATAGAGCGCCCCCTCTACCAGGAGCATCTGCATGCGATGCTTTATCCTCTGTCCCCCTTGGCCGAATTTCTGATACTCTAGATACTATAGAACTTAATTTGTCAGATTCAGTGTAAGCTCAGATTTTATTACCCGTCTTTTAATAATGATGATTTTGTCAAATCAAATAAAGATCAATGGCTGTTCTGTATAAATCATAGTTTTTACTCCAGGCATCTTTCTTTTTGCTGACTAAAAAGGAGTGTTATTTCCTTATGGAAAAACTGCTGCTTTACTGCCTCTTGGAAAATCGACATCTTTAATCATGAGTCTTAAGACATACATATTTGCCTCAAATAAATATTCAATTAATGATATATTGAGATCATAATATTCTAGTAGACTTTTTTTTTTTAATTGAAGTATAGTTGATTGACAGTGTTACAGGTGTATAGCAATGATCCAGGTATGTATACACACACACATATATTCTTTTTCAGATTCTTTTCCATTACAGGTTATGACAAGATCTTGAATATAGTTCTCTGTGGTGTACAAACAGTAGGTTCTCACTTATCTGTTTTATATACAGTAGTGTGTATCTATGCATGTTTATGGCAACCTCTTTTGTGACCCAATGTACTGTAGCTTACCAGGCTCTGCTGTCTGTGGGATTCTCCAAGCCAGAATATTGGAGTGGGTTCCCATGCCCTTCTCCAGGGGATCTCCCTGACCCAGGAATCCAACCCATGTCTCTTGTATTATGGGTGGATTCTTCACTGCTGAACCAGCAGGGACGCCCTAGTGTATGTCTATAACATCTCCCATATCTCTCTTTATCCCTCCCTACCTCTTTTCCCCTTTGGTCACCATAAGTTTGTTTTCTATGTGTGTGAGTCTATTTCTGTTTTGTAAATAAGTTCGTTTGTATCACTTTTAGATTCTACATGTAAGTAATACCATGTAGTGTTTATCATTCTCTATCTGACTTACTTCACTTACATGACAATCGCTAGGTCCCTCCATCTTGCTGCAGATGGCCTTATTTCAGTCTTCTTATGGCTGGGTAATACTCCACTCTTCATTCCACATCTGTACCCATTCATGGACATTTAGGTTGCTTCTGTGTTTTGGCTGTTGTAAATAGTGGTGCTATGAGCATGGGGATGCATGTATCTTTTCAAATTAGAGTTTTCAACTTTTGCAGGTATATGTCCAGGAGTGGGGTTGCTGGATCATGTGGTAACTTAGTTTTTTAAGAAATCTCCGTACTGTTTTATGTAGTGGCTATACCAATTTCCACCAGCAATGTAGGAGGGTTCCTTTTTTCCCGCACCTCCAGCATTTATTATTTGTAGACTTTTTGATGGTGGCCATTCTGATATATGTGAGGAAATACCTCACTGAAGTTTTGATTCCCATTTCCCTGATAATTAGCAGTGTTGAGCGTCTTTTCATGTGCCTGTTGGCCATCTGTATGGAGAAGTGTCTGTTCAGGTCTTCTGCCGTTTTCTGATTGGATTAATTTTAAGCTGTTTCTGTATTTTGGAAATTAATCCCTTTTAGTTTGTATCCTTTGCAAATATTTCCTCCCATTTTTCAGATTGTCTTTTTGTTTTGTTTATGGTTTCCTTTGCTGTGCAAAAGGTTTTAAGTTTAATTGGATCCCACTTGTTTATTTTTGTTCTTCTTTCCATTACTCACTCTAGAAGATGGATTCAAAACAGTATTGCTGTGATCTATATCGAGTGTTCTGTTTTCCTCAAGGAGTTTTATAGGATCCAGTCCTACATTTAGGTCTTTTGATCCATTTTGACTTTAATTTTGTACCTGGTATTTAAGAATGTTCTAATTGCATTCTTTTACATGTAAGCTGTTCAGTTTTCCCGTCACCACTTACTGAAAAGACTGTCTTTTCTCCATTGCATAGTCTTGCCTCCTTTGTCGTAGATTAATTGACCATAGGTGTGTATGAGCTTATTTCTGGACTTCTGTCCTGCTCTGTTAATCTCTCTCTGTTAATCTCTGTAGTACCATGCTGGTTTGATTACTGTAGCTTTGTAGTGTATGGGAGTTCCCGTGTGTATTATTTGTTGCTTTTCCCTTGCTGCTTTTAGTATTCTCTTTTTATCTTGAATTTGTGTCATTTTGATGGCACGGAGTCTTGGTGTGTTCCTCTTTGAGTTAACCCTGTATGGGACTCTATGTGCTTTTGGACTTGGCTGATTGATTCCTTTCTCAGATTAGGAAAGTTTTTAGCTATTATCTCCTCACTGGTGGGTGGAGATGGACTTTGACCCCATGGTGGACTAGGCTGTGCCTAGGGGCATGTCAGGACAGGACTGTGGGCCCTTTAGTCTTTAGGAAGCCTGTCTCCTGATGGGTATGGCTGTTATCTCCCCAGTTAGTTGTTTGGCTTGAGGCATCCCAGCACTGGAGCCTTCAGGTTGTTGGGTGGGGCCAAGTCTTGGTGCAGATGAGCCAATATGGCAGCCACCAGGAGTGTTCACGTGGTTGAATGTTCCCTATTATGTCTGCCTCCAGTGTCTGTGTCCCCAGGGTGAGCCACAGCCAGCCGCCTTTTACCCCTCCAGGAGACTTATCAAAACCAGCAGGTAGATGTAGCCCAGGCTCCTATCAAATTACTGCTTTTGCCCTGGGTCCCAGTGCACATGAAATTTTGTGTGTACTCTTAAAAAGTGAAGCCTGTATTTCCCCCAGTTTTCTGGGGCTTGTCTTTCTGATGCCAGATCCCTGGGCTGAGGAGCCTTACATGGGGCTCAGGACTCTCTCTTGTAGGAGAACCTCTGCTATATAATTATTCTCCAGTTTGAGGATCGCCCAGCCAAGGGGTATGGGATTTGATTACATCTGCCCTTACGAGTCTGCCCTTACAGCCCAGTCTCACTGTGGTTCCTTCTTTATGTCTTTGGTTGTAGAAGATCTTCTTTGGTAGGTTCCAGTTTTTTCATCAGTGGTTGTTCTGCAGATAGTTGTGATTTTGGTGTGCCCACAAGAGGTACGCTCAGGGTCTTTCTATATTACACCATCTTGGCCGCTGTCTAGGAGACGTTCAACCTAGTCATGTCTGCTCATGTTCGCTTGAATTGCTCCAAGCCTGAAGCTGATGTGAGTATTTGGTTCTGGGCTGGTGGACTTGGAGGCTTAAAGTCAGGCTCTTTTAAACACAAGAGTAGAATTACAGTAGTCACCTGTTCAAAGAGTAATTCTTTCCAAGGTAGAGAACTTGAGATTGGGGGGTTGGCTTGTGAACACTAACGGAAGGGCACTTGGGGATTCAGCAATGAATGAAAGAGGACTCTGGCCCACTCCAGTGAGGACTAGGGAGGTAGTAAAATATATGTCAGCTGGAATCGTGTATTATGAAGAAAGCAGGTGGGACAGTCTGATAGAGGTGACATTTAAAGCATATGAGGGGACAAGTCGTGTGTCTCTGGGAGCGTCTGCACTTTAGGCAGAACAACAGGCTAGAATGTGCCTGGCATGTCTGAGGACAGGAAGGCAGCTAGTGTGGGTTTAGCTGGAATGACTGAGGGGGTAGTGGGAAAGGAGGTCAAGGAGACAGCAGGAGCTAGGACATGCAGGGAAGCTCATTCCTGCCTTCCCTTCTGTCTCAGTATCCCAGGATAGCTCTTCTGGGCTCAGGGTCTAGAAAGACCAGAAAGGAACACTCTTCAAGACTACATGAATGATAAATGAGAAAGAGCACCAACTGTGCTCAGCTGGAGTCAGGCTTTGGTATTTTTTTATTCACAGCTGTTGGACAGAAGGCCTGATCCTCAAGGTCATTTCCTTCAGTAGCTATCAAACATGGTGACGTTCTAGAATCACCTAGGGACCTTTAAAAAAATCCCATTGCCCACACTGTACCCCTGGCCAGGTTAACCAGAATCCATGAAGTGTCACACAGGCATTGGTATCTTTTTAAACTCCCAGGTAATTCTAGTGCATAGCCAAGTTTGAGAGCCACTAGCTTCCGTGATTGTCAAGGAACCCTTGTCTAAGGCTGACTCTCTTCATGATCCATGAGGAAACACACCACAAATTCAGTTCTCTGCAATAGTTTATTCTTAACACCTTGTATTTTCAGACGATATCAATACGTGTTGAAGGCGGGTAAGGTACAGCAGGAAGTGGAGTCGGGATGAAAGATCAGTCGATTCCTTCCCAGGAGATATGGCTGCCGTGCAGGCTTCATGCCTTCATTCCCAGTTCGGGAGGTTGCTACTCAGTGCTTCCTTCATTTACTGGAAAGCTGCACTTGACGTGGGTTTCAGCTCCTTTACCCACAGCTTCCAGCTCAGCAGCAAACTGTTGGGAATAGATTCGGTCACCAGGTATACTGTGGAAAACACCCTCAGAACATTCTTTTTGGGCACAGTGTCACAGGCCCAGTTTTACATTCTCCCAAACTAGAGACTTTAGGAAATGCTCAGTGGGATCAAATTCTTCCCTTTTGGACACAGACTTTAGTGAACACAGAAGGACATAGAAGAAATCTGTCTCATAAACATGATTAATATTGTTATAGCTTAAAACTCTACTTAATTTTAGGGGTTTTATGAAATAGTTAGAAACTATGTTCTTAAGTTCCTCAGAACTTAAAGGTCTCTTAATTTGAACATTGGAAACTCTAAATATTGAGACCACCAATGAGTTAAGTTAACTATAAAACAAGGAAAAAGTCTCAATGGGTCACTTTGGCCCCTGAACGTTATCACTTATAAAGGCTGGATTTCACAAGGCAGGAACAAAGATTCTGTACGGATGGACCTTGAAGGAAGGTGTCTTGATAAAAGCAGTCCTAACACCTAAGATGTCATCTAAGCAACGTTTAAGATGGGAAAGACAAGAGTTATTTAGTTCAAGGCTAAGTTTGAACTAAATAATCTCTAACTGAATATTTTTTAAAAGCCCCAAAATTATGGTTTTATAATTTAGTAGGTAAAACAACAGGAGGAAAGACAAAAAGAAAATGAACGTAAGATTAGTTTTAAATCCACATTCCTACAAGGCAGGATACTTATGGGCCCCTTGCAGCTGTAAGTACCTTAACCTACTCCTGGGTGTTCTCATACAGACTCTTGATTTGAGTTCCAAAGTGCTTGGCAAGGTCTCCCCGCTTTGCTTTCAAGGTTGGTGTCAAGAGTCCATTTTCAATGGAAAATGGCTCTGGATGTAGATGGATGCATTTGACCTGGAAGAGGTACACACGTACACACATTTATTAGTGATCCGGGCTGTTCTGCGGAGCCCTTCTAAATGCTATGTGGGACTTCCCTGGTGGTCCAGTGGTTAAGAATCTGCCTGCCAATGCAGGGGACACGGGTTCCATCCCTGGTCTGGGAAGATTCCATATGCGGTGGAGCAACTAAGCCTGTTTCCGTGACCGCTGAATCCACATGCCACAGCTACTGGAGCCTGTGTGCCCGAAAGCCAGTGCCGCACAACGAGAGGGGCCACCTCCACAGTGGAAAGTCTATCCACCACAACTTGGGAGTAGCCCCACTCGCCGCAACTAGAGGAAGCCCACACAGCAACAGAGACCCAGCTCGGTCAAAACTAAATGAAAAATAAATGCTACGCGAGGAAACTCGAAGAATCTTTTCTCTTACAGAAGTGGCATGATGACGTGGGAGGGTTAGGAGAATAGTAACATATGCCCATTCTCACACTAATAATTTGGGAAAGACATGAGTGGAGAAGGAGAATGAATAATGAACAGCGTAGAGGGACTACAAAAATGAATGCAAAAGTCACTGCCATTTGTCGTCAATGGGTTAACAGTACCACTGAAGTCAGTTCCTTGGAAACTGAACTTCTTGACCCCATTATAAATGCAAACTTGAACACTTTCTAGTGTGACTTGAGAGGGCAGGATAACATGAGTAATAATACATACCTGTTCAAAGGATTTAAGGCCACCGTCTATCCCAATTTTATGCATGTCTTCTAATATGGCTTTCTTTATAGTCTAGGAATATAAAACATAGCTTAGAGACTGGCTGTTGAAAAAGAGCCTAAAGAAAAGGCTGAGCAGGAACCAATTCAAAACACCAACTAAACTCATCAGGATAAAAGCAGGATGTAGGGGTATGCGCAAGAACGTGTGATATCTAAATGTTGCTCAAAGAAAATAATGAGAAGAAAAAGCAAACCTAAATGGTAACAGGGGTTTTCTCTGGATGGCATTATTTAATTCCTCATTTTCCAATTAATTTTTTCACAATGCACATCTTACTATAAAAAGAATAGTGATTTTGGTAGTTATTTTTAAACTCCACATCCCATCTTCCAATCTAATAAAACCAGCCAGTACAGACACAGCAAGAGTCTGTTCTTCCAGCGAGGAGGTTCCGGGAAACCGTGGGTGCCCAAGTCGAAGGGTGGGAGAACAGGGAATCCCCCTCCCATGATGGGCCCATGGGTGTGCATAGGCTTTCCTGACTGAGACTTACTTGGTTTTGACACAGTTCTTCAATAGAGCCCTTTACCCCAATCTTGGCTGCAAATGGGGGAAGTGCATCTGGGTCAGGAACCACCACTCCCACTAGGAATGACTGGAAAGGAAATAAAGGCATGTGAACTAGCGCAGCACTGCCCCCTAGTGGGGCAAAGAAGGCAGCGTTACATCTCCCTAATACATGATGGTTCCCAAGCCTGACATTCAGGGCTGGAGTCCCTTGGACAGCAAGATCAAAACAGTCCATCCTAAAGAAAATCAGTCCTGAATATTCATTGGAAGGACTGATGCTGAAGCTGAAGCTCCCTGATGCGAATATCTGACTCCTTGAAAAAGACCCTGATGCTGGGAAAGATTGAAGGCAGGAGGAGAAGGGGACGACAGAGAATGAGATGGTTGGATGGCATCACCGACTCGATGGACATGAGTTTGAGCAAGCTCTGGGAGTTGGTGAAGGACAGGGAAGCCTGGTGTGCTGCAGTCCATGGGGTCACAAAGAGTAGGACATAACTGAGCAACTGAACTGAACGGAATCCTACTATTTTCTCAAAATATATTTCAAACCCTCATGGAACTCTAATCTCATTTTCACACTTAACATCTCTACAAAAATGTTCCATTCAAATGTGATTGTTCAAAAAGAAATGGTGCTCAATATTAAGCTTAAAGCAACTCTGACCTCTGCATATCAATCCTCCCGCACTCCCAAGAAGCCAAGTTTAAGCACAGTGTTTATAAAACTGGTGATTGTTAAGAAATGTATGTTACCTGTAAGCTTTCCCCATGTACAAAAATCTGCGACACCAGACTACTCCTGATGTAGACAGTTTCTATCTTCTCTGGAGCAATGTATTCTCCTTGGGCCAGCTTGAAAATGTTCTTTTTTCGGTCGATGACCTTCAGAGTTCCGTTCTGCAGCAGACAGAAAGACAACAGCATCAGTGTTTCTGAGCCTATTGAGGGATGTCAGTGAAGAGCAAGGTGAAATCAGAGGTAATCTTCCTTTTTTTGTTTTTAATCTTCCCTTTAAAACTTGACCTCTCCATTGACTTTTGGACAATCTTTCATTTCTCTTTTTGGCTTTGGGGAAAGGGGAGGGATGCAGCCTTCCACAAAACCTGTCTATACTGTGTCTGTGAAGAGTCAGTGGGCAGCCTCAGAAAAAGTCCCCTGGACCCACTGGGATTATGCACATGGTTGCCTCATCCAAAAAAGAAATTTTGCAGCTCTTAATATCCAGTAACTTAATTTCCAATTACTTCATTCCAGCACTCTTGGGAACAGGGAAGGTGTTATCTTTTATTTAGACTTTAGAATGATCTTCCCCTCCTTGTCTCCCTTTTCTCTATCGCTTTTAAATCCAGGAGCAGTCTGTACAGCTCCACTGTGCCACTGCTAATCAAACAAGTCAGTAATTGCGCTTGTTAGGACAGGAACAGCCAGGGAGAGCTCTCTGACCAGCCACCAGAGGTCACTTGCAGGTTCTATCTCTGGGCTAATTGATTTGAGGAGCATAGGTTTTTAGGGATTTGAATTGTAGAACTGGAACAAGTGGCAAATACGGTCCACATGATCACACCCGAATTCGGGCAATAGACTGAACCAATCCTGGAACCATCAGCAAGGCCAACTCCAGAAATTAACCACCAGCTCAGCCTAACAGACATTATCTGAAAGTGATGAATAAAGCTCAGCCCTTTATAATTCTAGTGTGAAAACACATCTATTGCCTATACTTTGGGCTTATTACACCTGAGAACTCTTACCATACAGACACAGACATGTTACCATAATACCCAAATCTATAAAATACATTATTAGGACCAGTGTTCTTGGAGATTTTGTTGTCAAACATTCCTTGAATATCACTTAAATCTTGAGAATATTGAGCAAGAAGGGGGTTTTAAATCTGGTTACGTTCCCACTCCCCCAGCACATTAGAGACAAAAACTTTCCAGAGAGGAAAGCTCATGAAAATTCCCTTCAGGGGTTCTAAGGCACCATCATTACTATGCAAGAATTTCCTCTCTTCCTAGGAAAACAGATGGGGTTTACAGAGACTACTTACTGCTGATTTTTTGTCAGCAAGCTATGATTTAAAGACAGTCTCAGTCTGCTTTCACCAAGAGAGGCTGTGAAGGTCACTGAGAGGCAAAAACTAGTCTCTGCATACACCTGGCTTAGAAATCCTGCCCCCTCATTTTGATGTGTCTGCATATTAAGTGGGGGAAAAAATATGTATCCCTATAAAAGGCAAACACTACTGGCCCATGGAGTTATCTTGAGTTTTTTCTGCCACAAGAAGAGTAAAACTCACAACAACAACAAAATACATTACTACACTTCTTTGGAAAAGTCACCAAATTTTTCCCTATCTTTGAGCAAGTCATTCATGGTATCCAGGCTTCCCTGGGATCTCAGTTGGTAAAGAATCTGCCTGCAATGCAGGAGATGCCGGTTGGATTCCTGGGTCAGGAAGATCCCCTGGAGAAGGGAAAGAAAGGTACCCACTCCAGTATTCTTGGGCTTTCCTGGTAGCACAGATGGTGGTAAAGAATCTGCCTGCAATGCAGGAGACTTGGGTTCAATCCCTGGGTTGGGATGATCCCCTGGAGAAAGGAATGGCAACCCACTCCAGTATTCTTGCCTGGAGAATTCCATGGACAGAGGAGCCTGGCAGGCTACAGTCCATGGGGTCGCAAAGAGTCGGACATGACTGAGCGACTTTCATTTTGAGCAAGTCTATTCCCTCGTTAAGGGACACCCAGAAGTTTTGAAGAAACACTCACCGGGAGCCAGCGACCAATGTCTCCTGTGTGAAGCCAGCCATCCTTGTCCAAGGTTTCCTGTGTCTTCTCGGGCTCCTTCAGGTATCCTTTGAACACGTTGTGGCCCCTGATGCAGATCTGTACAGAAGTTGGGAGGCGATGGTGACAACAGCAAAGGCTGCTACAAACACCTACTCTCGCCTTTCATCTTTTTTTTTCCTGCCACCTTGATTCATTTGACGCTTCCACTATACGTATGAGGAACACTGGCTTCCCTAGTGGGTCAGATGGTAAAGGATCTACCTGCAATGTGGGGAACACGAGTTCAATCCCTGGGTTGGGATTGAAGATCTCCTGGAGCAGGGAATGGCTATCCACTCTAGTATTCTTGCCTGGAGAATGCCATGGACAGAGGAGACTGGTGAGCTACAGTCCATGGGGTTGCAAAGAGTCGGACACAACTGATTGACTAATACCAATGACACTAATGAAGAGCGCCGGATTTTAATTTCTATTGTGGGGGACAAAGTTAGACTCCAAGACATTGAAGTCCTAAAATTCTCGAAAGAACCAAACACAAACTTGCTCACAAGTGTGTGCTTTTTCTGATACACACATCCCCACCACGATTATGTAAAAAGGACTGCTGGGCACAGCCTACTTGCCTCTCCTTCATTGTTCACGGCAAAGTAGTTCATATCAGGTACATCTTCCAGCTTCACATGATTGCAAGCCATGGGGACTCCAACGTGGCCTAGAACACACCACAATGAATCAGCCAGGATACTGGGAAATGGTGATAACTCCAGCCATGTTTGAGAGATATTTATGGATTAACTCTAGAAGAATAAAACTGAAAAGTCATTTGGCAGTGCCAGACAGTCTAGATAGAAAAGCCTGGACCAACCCTTAGATTTAGGATCTGCCACATTCATCCAGAGTATTGAGGCTATCTAAACACCCAAATCCTAGTTTATCTAGAACTGTTCACCCAGCCATTGCACCCACTGTCCAGTAAACAAAGAACCTACCTGATTTCCAATCCCCAGGTAATGTAACTGTACAGCCAGCAGTGCATTCTGTTTGACCATAAGCTTCAAACACCTGTGTGAACCAAAGAAGGGCTTTGAGAGTTACTCAAGATACAGCAGGAGCTGGCCATGCCCTATGGCCAGACATGAAGAAAGCAAGGTGTCTGAGAGCTGGAGGACACTTAGTGTCCTAAAACCTTGGATTCGTGAGAGCCTGAGCTGCTGGGTCTTTGCAACTGTGGATTCACTAAAAAACCAAAAGGGTCCAGAAATTGACCAAAGTATGGAAACATACTATACTTCGGGAAATGTGGCACTACAAGCTGATGGGGAAAAGAGAGTTATTCATTAAGTGACATGCAATCCAATGGCAACTGGACTTGAACCTAGGCAAGGGCATGCTACTGAAGGAGCTAAAGAAAGTGAGAAGTATCTTTTAAGGGAAATAGCTATGGTGTAGAACAGGGGTTGGCAAACTTCTGTATATAAGACCAGAGAGTGAATATATTTGACTGTATGAGCCATTTGGTCTCTATGTCAATGACTCATCTCTGCCAATATAGCACCAAAGTGGCAGTAGACAATACATAAATAAATAAGTATGGCTGTGTTCCACCAAGACTTTATTTACAAATAGAGGGAACAGGCCAGATTTGGTCTGTAGCACAGACCAACTGCTGGTATAAAGGATAACCTTGACTGGAGAGGGGCTGTGGGGGAAACACATGCACAGTCTGAAGTGGAGATGGGGTCTGTCCCAGGCAGAGCTGCTGGAAGAGAGGAAGGCATTTCTGGGAGGGATATGACATAGGGCCTTCTGATCTATGGGTGTTAGGAGCTGAGGGAAAGGAAGGAAAGGAAGAAAGAGGAACTCTGGCCTTGGCATCAATTCAGAATCTGTTGTGAAGACAGTTATACACATAGGTGGTACTTGATGAGGACAAGGCTGTTTGCTTCATTCATACTGTGCGTGTTGGCTGAAAGAATGAACTAGTTAGCCATCGAGGGGGAAAATATGAGACTATCTGTACTCAAGCCCTTTTACTAAATTCCAGATGGAGCAGAGACTTAATTGAAAAAGGTAAAACCACAAGGTTACCAGAAAATCTGGGTGAAAACAGTTTTATGCAATATTGAGGGTTGGGTCAGGAAGCCTAAGGTCTAAGCTCTTATAAAACCACATAAAAAAGGTGACTCAGTGCAAAAACATTTAAAACTTTTATCTAGCAATACACAGCGCAAAAGATGAGACTAGGACATACACTTGTAACACAACAAAGATTGATTTTACTACTATTCGAATTCTTAGAAAGCAAGGTGAAAGAGAACCAAACTCTCCTTTGCTCTTTTTTCTATGAGGAGGTAATGTAGTAATTCATGAAAGCAATACAAGTGCCAGTAAACAATAGAAAGGATGTTTAGGGACTTCCCTGGTGGTCTAGTGGTTAAGACTCTGCACTTCCAATGCAGAGGTCTTGGGTTCAGTCCCTGATTGGGGAACTAAGATCTGCGTGCCTCATAGTGCAGCCAAACACACAAAACCCCACAAATACTATTAAATACATCTGTGACTGTTCAATGCGATGAAGGCAAGGGAAAAAAGAGCCCCCCAAAAGATATTTGGTGTTAATAAAAGAAACAAAGCTGTAATAAGATTTTTCAAGTATCTATTTGGCTAAGATTTAAATGACTGAAAACATCTATCACTAGCAAGAAGGTGGGGCTATCAGGACTTGTGCTTTATTTGCAGGAATGTATAAGAAAGACAAGACCCTTCTGAGGAAGTGTGAGCATTAACATTAACATGTAAAAAAAACTCATATACTTTGGCCCAATAATTCCCACTTGCAAAGATTTATCCTAAATTGATAGTTGCTTAAATATGCACAAATATCCTTATCATCTCATTGATTATAACAGCAAAAAAAAAAAAATGATGTCTATCAATAGGAAACTGGGTTTCCTAGGTAGCACAAGTGTAAAGAATCCACCTGCCAATGCAGGAAATGTAAGAAACACAGGTTCAATCCCTGGGTTGGGAAGATCCCCTGGAGGAGGGCATGACAATCCAGTCCAGTATTCTTGCCTAAAGAACCCCATGGACAGAGGAGGCTGGTTGGCTACAGTTCATAGGGTCTTTAAGAGTCAAGAGTTGGACACGACTGAAATGACTTAACACGCATCAACAGGAGACTAGTTATTTGGGTACATTCAATAAATGATTACAAAACCATTAAAATGATGTTTATTTGACTAGGATCAATATGGACGGGGCGAGCACTGCTTAACAAGTATATTAGAACACGGATGTCATTTTTTAAAGATGATACTCCATTTATAGTTATTATAAAACATCAGATGTATTTCCCATATAATAATATCCTCTAACTCACTTTGCACCTAACTGTTTGTACCTCTTACCCTCCTACCCCTAAATTGCCCTTACCACCACTTGGACTTTGTTCTCTGTATCTGTGAGCCTGATTCTTTTTTATTACATTCATTAGTCTGTTGCATTTTTTAGATTCCACATATAAGTGACGTCACATAGAATTTGTCTTTGTCTGATTCATTTCACTTGGCATAATGCCCTCCAAGCCCATTCACACTGCTGCAAATGGCAAAGTTTTGTTAACATTGATGCTGTTTGTGTCAAGGTTTCTGTATACAGATGCATTAAGCAGTGACTGGAAGGATATTTTCTCTTGACTTTGAGTTTCTGGCTGACTTTCTCCTTGGCACTTTTCATTTGTGTTTTCATTTTTATTTAAATAGTGAGTTTTACTTGTGCAAAAGTGAAATTAGCTATCATCCCAAAAAGGTGCCTATTGCCTGAATGGGAAGGAAAGAAGAGGTGATGTATGGATATATATAACGAATTCACTTTGCTGTACAGCATAAACTAACACAACATTGTAAAGCACCTACACCCTAATAAAAAATTTTTTAAAAAAAAGTACTTGGCCTACCAGACATCCCAGTGCTGCCCGGAGGAACGTCAAGACGGGAGGTGAGATGGGGGCAGCTCCGGTGATCAGTAACCGAACCTTCCCACCCAGGCTTTCCTGTTTAATAGAAACAAAAGACCCACTGAAAACTATTCCCTCGGCTTTAGTCTCCTGCATTGCAAAATGGGCAGAATAGCCTACTTATCCAGTGCTGTCATAAGGATTAAACTCATTAATTCACACAGCACTTAGAAAGGGTCCATCATTGTAGAAAAGAACTTAAAGTGTTGGCTCTTATGGTAACCACCATCCACAGCGGGAACCAGACCTGCATTTTTTTTTTTTTTTTACATTTCCTCAGGTAATTTGTATTGTTGGATCTTTCAAATTACTTAGGACTCTCAACAGACCACCCAAGAGAATGAAAGAGCTAGAACCTAAGAAAAATCCACTTTCTGTATTTCAGCCAAATCCCTTTAGTGACAACGTTGTCTGAGAGAGATCTCAAAAGGCTGAGTGAACGCAGAAAGTGCCAAAGGGTCTCCAGTTAAAGAGACGCTTGACCATCAAAGGAAAAGCAAAGTATGCTGAAGCTGAGGGCAGCCCAGACACATACCTGGCTCCATCAGGATCTACCCAGCATACCTGGATCTTTCCAAAGATGAGCTTGTCCCACAGACTGTCACGTCTGATGATACCCCTTTTCACTTCACGGAATTTACTGGCAACAGCTAAGTTCAACAAGAACTTCTTCAAGGGTGTCTTGGCTTCATTTTGTACCTGCAGGAGTGAGAGGAGTGACAGCTCCTCTTAGTTGGAAACCTACTGGATACTCACCAAAGCCATTCATCAACAAACAAGAGATAGCGCTTCCTAGCATCAAAAGCGGAGAAGGCAATGGCAGCCCACTCCAGTACTCTTGCCTGGAGAATCCCATGGACGGAGGAGCCTGGTAGGCTGCAGTCTACGGGGTTGCTGAGGGTCGGACACGACTGAGTGACTTCACTTTCACTTTTCACTTTCATGCATTGGAGAAGGAAATGGCAACCCACTCCAGTGTTCTTGCCTGGAGAATCCCAGGGACGGGGGAGCCTGGTGGGCTGCCGTCTATGGGGTCGCACAGAGTTGGACACGACTGAAGTGACTTAGCAGCAGCAGCAGCAGCATCAAAAGAAAGTGACTCTTATTCATGCACTGGTATGCTGAATAATGATGAAAGTTCATGCTAACAAAGAAGTGAAGTTCATACACACACACAAAGCTCCAGCTCCTCCAAATTCCTTGTCCTTAGCAAAAAACCTTGACAATTAATACAGCATGTCCCCAAAAGGTAGCATCTATCTACAAAGTTACCCGGGAGTACTGATGAAACAGCTGATTCTGTACCTGTTAGGGCTTTTGATTTAGGATCATATGTATGTATGTTATATAGTATCATAATATTACAAAGAAAATTTTTCACTGACCAGTTTTGAAGGTCACTGGGGCACCAGTGCATTATTTTCAAGACTGATAAATAAAGGGGGAAAAAATCAAATATTTGTGCCTTCCTGGAAGACTCTCAGCTAATGAAGGCAAGAGAAATGCTTGGATTAGAAAAATCACCATTTTCCTAACCTTAATGAAAAACAGAGCAGAGATCAATAACAGCTAAATCTGTCATGAGGCCATGAAATTTTGGCTCATCTCCTTATTAGACCTGACTCTGGACAAGCTATTTAACCTCCAAGGTTCAGTCTCATCATCTGTAAATTAGGGATAATAAACGTTGGTGTGATTTCCTGGGTTTTTGTAGGAATGAAATGATGGAATGTATATGAAAATTTACCATGGGCTTAGCACCTCAGCAAGAAGCACCCTAACCAGCAGGTGTTATGGAACCAGAGTAACAATTTCCAAGTCAGCTGAATTTTGAGAGGTTCCTCAAGTCTCTGAATTAATCTGTTTCTCCATATCACATCCAAGTAATCTCATCCAGAGGAAAGGGGGTTTCATTTGTACGATTTTTCATGGCTGCATTTGTAAGTGTGGCTGTAAGTGGATGCTGGTGGGGTGGGGGTGAGGGTGGAGCTGGAGCACAGTTCCTAGCAACACAGAGTCTCTAGGAGCTGTAGTCAGGCCTAAAGCCCTGCACAGCTCAGGGCCAGCCCAGCAGAAGCAAGGTAAGTACCTTATCATAGACCTTGTTAAGGAGTCGAGGCACTGTGGGGAACAATGTGGGCTTCAGGGTCCTCATGTCGTCAGGCAGCAGCCGAATGTCTCCTTGGAAGAATCCGACTTTGGCTCCATAAGAGAACACGATGACCTAAAAGCAAAACCAGAGCGTGGGGCTCAGAGCCAAAGAACCTCTTTGAGTCGGGTCTGTTTGGGACAAAATTAAGGACATCCAATGGGCACTTTGATGTGAAGAGTTGACTCATTGGAAAACACCCTGATGCTGGAAGACTGAAGGCAAAAGGAGAAGGGGGTGGCATAGGATGAGATGGCTAGATAGCATCACCGACTCAATGGACTTGATTTTGAGCAAACTCTGGGAGACAGTGAAGGACAGGGAAGGCTGGCAGGTGGCAGTCCATGGGGTCTCAAAGAGTCAGATACTACTTAGTGACTGAACAGCAACAAAAATGCACACTTTTCTCTGGACCCCCTCACCCCTGACACTTCATGTACCCAGAACTCTGAGACCCTACTCCCTAGACAGGATGACACTCACCTCTGCTGAGGTGGCAGGACAGGTAAGTCAGATTGTGAGGCTGCAGGCCCACCCCTATTCCACCCATGGCTCTGGGTGAGTGTCTAAGGCATCGTTTCTAAGAGCCCGTTCATTACATAGCACTAAGAAAAAAGCACTCAAACTAGAACACGCCTACAGTGGTTAAGACCATCTCAATTTCAGAAGTGATAAAATGTGAAAACTCCCGAAGTTTTCACGTATATTCACGGAATATACATCAAGGCTGTATATTGTCACCCTGCTTATATAACTTATATGCAGAGTGCATCATATGAAATGCCAGCTGGATGGAACACAAGCTGGAATCAAGATTGCCAGGAGAAATATCAATAACCTCAGATACACAGATGACGCCACCCTTACAGCTGAAAGTGAAGAACTAAAGAGCCTCTTGATGAAAGCAAAAGAAGAGAGTGAAAAAGTTGGCTTAAAACTCATCATTCAGAAAACTAAGATCATGGCATCTGGTCCCATCACTTCATGACAAATAGATGGGGAAACAATGGAAACAGTGAGAGAGAGAGACTTTATTTTTTTGGGCTCCAAAATCACTGCAGATGGTGATTGCAACCATGAAATTAAAAGATGCTTGCTCCTTGGAAGAAAAGCTATGACCAACCTAGACAGCAAATTTAAAAGCAGAGACATTACTTTGCCAACAAAGGTCTGTCTAGTCAAAGCTATGGTTTTTCCAGTAGTCATGTTTGGATGTGACAGTTGGACTATAAAGAAAACTGAGCACCAAAGAATTGATGCTTTTGAACCGTGGTGTTGGAGAAGCCTCTTGAGAGTCCCTTGGACTGCAAGGAGATCCAACAAGTCAATCCTAAGGGAAATCAGTCCTGAATATTCATTGGAAGGACTGATGCTGAAACTGAAGCTCCAATACTTTGGCCACCTGATGCGAAGAACTGACTCATTGGAAAAGACCCTGATGCTGGGAAAGATTGAAGACAGGAGGAGAAGGGGACGACAGAGGATGAGATGGTTGGATGGTATCATGAGTTTGATGGACATGGATGGACTCGATGGACATGAGTTTGAGCAAGCTCCAGGAGTTGGTGATGGACAGGGAAGCCTGGAGTGCTGCAGTCCATGGGGTCACAAAGAGTCGGACACAACTGAGCAACTGAACTGACTGAAAATGTGAAAAACACGCTGATTAGAATTAATATTATATTAATCAGATATCAGCACTTTAACCCAAGGAACCGAATCTTCCATTTTAGCATTTCATGTACCAACAGATAAGCTGGTTGAAGAGGTATTTAAGCAGGGATCAGAGAGGGGACTTTCCATCCCTAATGACACCTGTGTTTTTGCTTTTGGTTCTCAAGCCAGCCTCAGAATAGCCTGAAAAGCTAGATGACCACTCACAGAAGGCCAGCTCTTCTCCAGTGCAGGTGCCATGTCAGCAGCTCCCCCTGACACACTCTGGACACCTTATCTGGATCAAAGTTTCCTTCTTCGCCCCTCTGTGGGGAACTTCCTTTTCTTTAAGCCTAGATCTTTTCAAAACCTCTAGCCCAAAGAAAAGAAAAAACAATGCCTCATCTCCCCGCGCAGGATAGATGTAAGCTCCAGGCTATGAGCTCCAAGGATTTGCTGGCACCCTGTGTGAAAGCAGGAGCAAGCATTCACCCCATGGGATACAGACAGACTCCACACAGGAAGACTCTGCAACAGGTTAGGGGTGACGCCAAGATTAGGACTCAGCTGTGACAACTCCCTGCTGCCCGTGCCCTCACATTAAATAGTAGATTGCAAATGTTGCAGAGCTGCCCTTGGAATAAATGTGGGACTAGCAAGTCAGGACCCTCTTTTCACACACCTGCTAGGAATATAGGATCTTACCTGTACAATCCTTTCAAACATATGAGCCAAGGGGAGGTAGGATATAGACACGTCCTCAGGATTGGGCTCAAAAACACCCTAGAGATCAGGAAATGGAAAAGAGACAACAATGGGTTAATGTCAATTTCCTCTTCCAAAGAGGATTTAAACACTTCTTTCTAGGACTGCTGCATACAGCTGTGCAGGTGTGCCCTGTGTAAATCTAAGGGCTGCTCTAACTGCATTGAGTGTGGAGATCTGCAGTGACCCTAACAGAGCAAAACTCTATGGGACTTTCCCAGAGGTCCAGTGGTTAAGACTTCACCTTCCAATGCAGAGGGTGTGAGTTCTACCCCTGGTCAGGGAGCTGAGATCCCATGTACCTTGTAGCCCCCCAAAAATCAAAACATAAAACAGAACCAATACTATAACACATTCGATAAAAACTTTAAAAATGGTCCAGATTAAAAAAAATATATATATATATATATATTAATAAATAAATAAAAGGGCAAAACTCCAGACAAAGATGTACCGGTATTCATCCACACTCAGGCCTTCAATCAGTTTTTTCCCTCTCTGCCTCCTCTCACTTTAAGATTAAAATCTTACGACAGATTTACATTTTAATGAGGGCCTTGTTTTCAATTGACCACTGACCTCCATACATTTGAGAAAACCAGAAGCATTGGAAACAATATTTGCATGGGTTAACATGGCTCCTTTGGGATCACCTGTAGGAAACAAGAGGTGGGAAGATGCAGTAAGTGACTAACAGGTTGTCTCTGGCATTGAAATGAGAAGCTACATTCATTTGGTTCCGTTCCATGGAGCCGAGAACTTCTTCTGTCCCCGGGTCTTTTTATGAATGGTGTAAATGACTCTGCTTATGAATGACTGATACCCCCAGAAACGCTACTCTGACTGCATTATTATGCTACTCTGACTGCTACCACACAGGGCACAGCCGCAGTCTCAGATAGCAACAAAAAAGAATCCAAGTGGCCCCCACCCTGCCTTGTGCTGTTTTCATGTTGAAGACTTCAGATCTAACAATATTACCTAGCCATCACTTTATAAACGGGGTACAGTGGAATGGCTATGACTTCTAGATTATTATGGTTCAAATTAAAAGTTACTAAGAGTTCTAATAGCTAGGTAGCTACATAGAGGGGGAGAAAGAGAACACGGAATGATCTGTTTAAATCTACCACTGGGCTATCTTGATTGAGTGAAGCCATTCAAGTGATGTTGAGAGAGTGGTAGGCTGGGGGAGGAAGTTGACTTTATAAAGCCATCTTAAAGGCCCTTCCATTCCATACATGTAAACTGCTCCTGGTTGTTCATTGAAATGTGTTTGCTTATGCTTGGGTTTTTCTAAGTGGGCAACCATATTCAGAAGTCTTAGATTATAAGTCCCTTGTAAAGGGCTGCTTGTAAAGTATATTTACCAGCCCACCAGTGGTCAGTGACTCAAGCCACGTTTTTGGCCAACTAGGGGCATGTGGGGCAACTTCCTGGGCACTGACCTGTGGTCCCACTGGTAAAGCAAATGATGCTGAGATCTTCTGGTGCAGGAGGCTGGAGAGGGAAGCATAAGGGCTTAGTCTACTGTGAGCTTTGAGAGCTGAAGATGGCAAGACTCAAGATCAGGCAGAAGAAAACTTACCATGGGTTTTCTGAAGTTCTCTTTGCCTAAATTCTGCATGAACAGAAAAGCAAGAAAGACATTAGTTGAGATAGACAGTCTTAGGACAAATACAGTCCTTTTTTCCTTTTGCATGTGAACACCTCTGCAGGAATACAACCCAAATTCCAACCCAGGTCAGGCCCAAAAGCCAACATTCAGGCACAATGGAAGCCTCGGGGTAGAGTATAAGTTCTCTATAATACCAACTTATGAGGGCAGATCCCAAATGTCCAAACTTCCCATCAGACTCTCAAGGTTCAGTCTTCCAGGACCATTGCTAAATCATTTTAAATAAAATGAATAATTGACATTTCAAGGCTTACTGCACATTATATTACTGCCCTGAGCACTTTATGTTCTCTCATAAACTCTTTAAATCTCCTTTGTGAAGTAGGGATGGTTTCATCTTCATGTTACAGAGGGGGAAAAGAAGATGTGGTGCAACTGGCCCCAGGTCACATAACTAATGGATGTGGAGCTAGAAGGTGAACCCAGGAAGCCTGGTTCCAGGATCACCCCCCTCTAACTACTTCTGTATTTATAAATTCTCTACTTGGAAGTCTGTCTGCTGGCCACAGACCTTCCTCCCCCACTGGCAGGCTTTCTGAGTTGTCTTGGGGAAATGATTCCCATAGCTTAATCCCCCACTGGCAGGCTTTCTGAGTTGTCTTGGGGAAATGATTCCCATAGCTTAATAGCATGAGTGTAATTGACTCCTCCCCTGCCACCTCTGGAGGACATCAACTTGTTTTCTTGTATGGAAGTCCTGCAAGTTGCCCACAGTGTGAGACCACCCTTCTGGCTGGCAGTTGAGCTTCAGTCCCCTACCTCAGCATCAAACAGGGATAAGATTTCAACTCCACATTTCTCCCCTCTCTTCTTCAGGTCATCCTCAAAGGGATCCATGAGGATGACCAATTTCAGGCCTGGGGTGAGGCCCTTTTCCACATTACTGATCAGGACTAATGCCTTTTGGGGTGTATCACAGATTACCATGGCGATATCAGCTGAAAGCAGAAAGAGAGCCGGAGGTCAGCCTCTTGTGTTGGTGTGCATCTGATTTTCTCACAAAGAGGAAAAGATTTTTGAAAATGTCAAAACTACTGGATCCCTAAAGGAGATTATGTTTGTAAATCAGATTTATAATGTATAAAATCGGAAACATTCCATTGATAATAAAATAAACTTAATTGAAACAGAAGCACTTGGTTTCCTTGCACACTGCCAACCATTTATAGTTTCTAGAGGAGCCACAAAATTCCTTCAGGTTAAGAATACAGACAACACACTTGGTCACATATGTGGTCCTGTCCATTTGCTTTGTTTAGGGGCATGGGGAGGAGGGGTTACAAGGGAAAGGAGAGGGCAAGTAGGATTTTAGCAGACAAGCATTTTATAGTTTTTAATGGTGGCAATTGCTTTGATACTTGTTTGCACAAATGGAAACTTTCTGATTAAGTCTATAGTTCCAATGGATCTACTCACTTAATCTACCAGTTCTGTGATGGAAGGTAACATCTAGTATATCTCTTATTTGCCCATTGAACTTGAATTTGTTTCTCTAACAATAGTCATTTTGTCTACAGACTCACCATGGACATGGACATTGGTACATGCTGGTGAAAACTATACTCATTTCGATTTACAAGAGTAGGAAATTAAACCAGTAGTTCCATAGTGATACAGTCAATTAAGTGATTTATTTACTCACTCTATGGCCTTTCATCCAGGGTGGCCAGTGAAAATAGCTCACTGCCAGAACTATATTGTCATATTACACCACCTTGAAGCATTTCATTGAAACTTCTGAGTATATCCCCGATTCATGGGCTTTTTCTAACTTCCCTCTAAATTATATCCTAGGTGCTACAGGACAAGAGAGACTTGAGCATTTTTCTGATCACAGCATTATAAGTCTGTTAACAAAAACCAATAATGAGGAAATACTCAGCATCAAGAAAGAATCAAGTTAAAATGTAATAGCAAAATTTTACCCTTGTTGATGATGTATATGACAGCTTCTGCTCCCAAGGTATCATACAAGGGCACAGCTACCATGGAGTACGTGTAACAAGCGAACTCAGAGATGACCCACTGTATGGAGAGATGTTCAAATAAGGACTAGCATATGCTTTGACGACGAAGTGTGTTAATTCAGTCATTTAGTCAACAAATACTTATTTGGTGGCTCTGTGTTAAAAGAAAGAATCTTCAGTTGTGCCATGTGAAATCTAGTTCCTTGACCAGGGATGGAACCCAGACTCCCAGCATTTGAAGCACAGAGTTTTAACCACAGGACCATCAGGGAAGTCCCCTCAAATCTCTTTTTTTGTGTGATGCTTTAGGGACTGCCATTGCTGATGCTATAAAATATAATTAAATAAAGGAGATAATGTGGGTACCGAGACAACTATTAAAACAAAGGTAGAGTGTAATAAGTTCTATCCATAAAAGGTACAGAAAGCATTAGGGGAGTCTTAAGGAAACAGAGTCACTCTCAGGGATGGAGTAAAGCTATCTGGAACTACTTTGGGAAAAGTGACGGAAATTGGGCAGGGCTCTGAAGGACAGGTAGGATTTGGTTATGGAGATGGAGACAGAGAAGGATGAAGGAAGTGAATGAACAAAGCAGGATTGCATGACATCACTACATATACATCAGAAAGCATAAAGAGTGACAGGAAGTGAATTGGGCTGATGGGTCAGAACCTGATAATGGTGGGTCTTAAATGTCATTATGAACTGAATTATGTTCCCCCTTAAATTCATGTCAAAGCCCTAACACCAAGGCAATTGTTTTTGTTGATAGCACCTTTTAAAAAGAATTAAGGTGAAATGAGATCATAAAGCTCAGCTGGTAAAGAATCTGCCTGCAGGGTACAGGAAGCTTGGGGCTGGTGCACTGGGATGACCCAGAGGGATGGTATGCGGAGGGAGGTGGGAGGGGGGGTTCAGGATGGGGAACATGTGTACACCCGTGGCGGATTCATGTTGATGTATAGCAAAACCAATACAATGTTGTAAAGTAATTAGCCTCCAATTAAAATAAATAAATTTAAATGAAAAAAAAAAAAGAATCTGCCTGCAATACAGGAGACCCTGTATTCAATTCCTGGGTTGGTTAAGATTCCCTGGAGAAGGGATAGGCTACCCACTCCAGTATTCTTAGGCTTCTCTGGTGGCTTAGCTGGTAAAGAATCCGCTTGCAATGCAGGAGACCTGGGTTTGATCCCTGGGTTGGGAAGATCCCCTGGAGGAAGACATGGCAACCCACTCCAGTATTCTTGCCTGGAGAATTCCATGAACAGAGGAGCCTGGCGGGCTACAGTCCATGGGGTCACAAAGAGTCAAACATGATTGAGGGACTAAGCACAGCACAGCACAGAGCTCATAAGGATGGGACCCTGATCCAATATAACTACTGTCCTTATAAGAAGAGGAAGACACACTGGGGATGGCAGAGAAAAAGTCAAGTGAGGACACAGCAAGAAGGCAGCTGTCTACAGCCAAGAAGAGAGGCCTCAGGAGAAACACACCTGCTGACACCTTGATCTTGAACTGGAGATCTTGAATAGACTCTAGGACTGAGAAAATTAATTTCTGTTGTTTAAGCCACCAGTGTGTAGTATTTTTTTTTATGGCAGCCCTAATAGACTAAGATACCAGGTTTGGTGTTAAGTTCCTGAACTAGAGTCAAGAATATCTCTGAGGCTGGGTTAAGGAAGATGAAGTATATAGATGCACCAGAAGTGCAGCCAGGCTCGCCCCCACCTTGGATTTTCAGTTAAACAACTGGCTTGGGTAAGCATATGTCATGCAACTATTCCAAAACACACAAAGGTTTTTCTCTGAGGATATGGGGTCTAATGACTTCACCTGAACTTGGAGATAAGCTTAATTCCAATCATTGTAATGTCTAAAATCTGCTTTCAACTCACTGTGGAAAGATGGCTGCAGCTGGTCTCAGGAGAAGTGGAGGCCTTGGTCACTAGTTCAGGGACAATGTGCAAGTTCCAATTCTAATACCAGTTCATCCCTTTCCACGTCACCCTCAAGCTCTTATTTGCCAGTCCCCTCACAGTTTCCTTATTTTCCTCATATGACAGACTGGCTTAAAATGACACATAACTGGAAACACATAGGAGAAGCCCAGTCACCCAGCAAATAGCACCATTCAACCAATATTAAAGAGGCCCTGCACTATAACTCTTTCAACTGGAACAATATTTAAAGAGTCTGAGGTCTCTAAACAGCTTTCATAAATCTCCATCAAGCATCAGAGTGCTGGATTTGGGGGAGTCTTTAGACTTGGCCCCGACTCATTTCTTTCAGTTAATTTCAACACAGTTACCTCTGGCCTATTCTGAGCAAAGATACCAACAAAGCTTTCTTGTGATGGTTTATATCCTTTATGCAAGAGACAGGAGCCCAGGTACTCTGCTCGATCAGACACCTACAAAAGAGAGAGGTAGAGAGAGAGGGAAAAAAAAAAGCAATCAAGACTCCAGAGAGAACAAATTAGCTCAGGATACCACATAAGCAAAAGAACTTATCCAAAATCATGGGCCTGACTTACCTGTTTGTAGGACAGCCATCTGTAGGGCTGGTTTGGTTTTCTATATCCCAGGCAAGGCCCATTGTCTAAAAACATAATATTAAGAGAAAATCAGTTCCAGTTGCAGATTCTTTGGACCAGAGAAAGTAAAAGGAGGTTAGGAAGAGACAAGACACAAAGGATAAATCCAGTAAGGACGCAAGCTTCTCTTACGTGCCAAGGAAATGCAAAAGTGATAAGTACTCAGTTCTCAAAGACAGAGAGAGCCTTGAAAACTGCATCTGCAACATTTAGGAAATGCTGAAAAACAGGGGTGGTTCCATCTTGGAATATGTGACCTCCATGGTAACAGGCATTTGGGGAAAGCCATGAATATGGACTAGCCCACATGACGTGAACAAGCAAAAACCTACAAGTGAACACAAATAGCCGTATTGGGTAATCTTGGACTGAGTTTCCCTACAATAAAAAAGGGGCTTGGCAACCCACTCCAGTATTCTTGCCTGGAGAATTCCTTGGACAGAGAAGACTGGCAGGCTACAGTCCACAGGGTCGCAAAGAGTCAGACATGATTGAAGCGACTTAGCATATGTGCACAGTAAAAAAAATATGCTCATAAAAATTTAGACAAAAATAAAAATACAAGTCATCAATAATCTCATCACATAAACACCATTATCAAGACTGATATTACGTATTTTCTTTGATACTTTCTTTGATAGTTTCAAGGTTATATTCATTCCCCATATATATTTTGGTATCCTGCTTTCTTTCCCCATTTTATACAAATATTCCAATTATTATTTCTTCTCTATAGAGATTTTAATGGCCTTATTACAGCCAAGTAATGAAGGATTCTAGCGTACAGCTGAATTGATCTCATTTTGGGCATGGAGATTGTTTTCAAAATTGACACATCAAATAATGCTATGATACATATTTTCAAATTGATCATTTCAAAGTTAGAACATTTCCTTAGAATATTTTATTTTTATTTATTTATTTTTTAAATTTTATTTTTAAACTTTACATAATTGTATTAGTTTTGCCAAATATCAAAATGAATCTGCCACAGATATACACGTGCTCCCCATCCTGAACTCTCCTCCCTCCTCCCTCCCCACACCATCCCTCTGGGTCGTCCCAGTGCACCAACCCCAGGCATCCAATATCGTGCATCGAACCTGGACTGGCATCTCGTTTCATACATGATATTTTAAATGAAATAACTGGGTTGGGAAGGGTGGCAGGAGCTGGGGGTGAGGACAGTTGGTTAGAAAGCTCAAGGGTTTTTTTTTTAACTTTTTATTTTGTAGTGGGGTACAGCCGATTAACAATGTTGTGATGCTTTAGGTGAACAGCGAAGGGACTCAGCCATATATATAAATATACACCTATCCAATCCTCCCTCAAACTCGCCTCGCATCCAGCTGCCACATGACATCGAGCAGAGTTCCACATTATACAGCTCAGGTTTTTGATACCCAGCATCACATTGCTTGGTGAATCGGTTGGGACAATTTGCCTTTTCTCCCACCAGCACATATCAAGTCATAGACACTAAATAGTCACTTTTTAATATGTCTTCTGGTTTAACAGATTTTAAAAGTTATTACTTTAGTCTAAACTTCTTTCACAGCTATTAAAATGGGACCTTTTCCCTTATTTGTCAAGCTTCATTCTCATGAATCGGTTGGTAAAGTACTTCATATGAGAGTGTCTTCTGAGACACTGAGACTCATAAGAGCTACAAGAACACACATGAGCGTACGCAGGAGCACTTGGGTACACACTCATGTACATTAGCCTTGAATATTTTTACAGCTGTGTCTCACATTTGACAATAGAAGAATTAAACTTCTGAAAATCGAAACTATTCTGACTTATTTAAATTACAGTAAGTCATCCACTTACTAGAGGAAATAGTCATTTCAGCCACAGAAGTCACAGAAGTTATGGTACTTATGAGGCTACGGAAAAGCCCTAACTGGCTGAGAAACACCCATATCTAAGCCAGAATGAAACTGAGTTATAAATAGGAGTGCAGAAAGGAAGGAAGTTTTACATAGAGGATCTAGCCACATTGCTGAGGGGATTTCAGTTCTAGCCAAAAGGAAGCATTCAGAAAGAAGGTTATTAGGAATTCAGAGGCAAATAAGTGAACTTCCAGACTAAGTGACAGAGGAGAAAGGAAAGAAAGCAGGAAAGAGATAGCCACATTGACTAAAAATATATATATATATATTTTTTTTTTAATGAACATGGAGACTCTTCACAGGAAACATTAGTGCTTTTTCTTTCTGTTGAAACAGCTGCGTGGAATGCTCAAGAAGTCAAGTCTCAGACTGAGACGTTCCTTGAAGCCAGGCAAGCCCTGCTTTAGGGGTTCCCAGCCCCTGCTCCAGCCTACAGTGTGCGCCACTCTGCCGATGCACCGTTTGTACTATCATTAACCCCCAGCGATACATACCTCTTATGGGCCCTGGCTTACTCTGCGCTGTCCCATTAACTCACTGGGTCTTCCTAATAACTATCATTATCCCCATGGAACCAAGAATCATGAACTTGAACAACTTCAAGCGCGCTCGTTAAGTGGCAGAGGTGATAGAGGTGAGAAAAACTCTATTGCATCTCCTTATCACTTCCCTATGGATAAAAATACTAGCAGAGGCCCATGGTCAAGGAATAAGTCAAATAATTGGCCCAAGGGGGCACCAACTGGGGTTTCATTAAACTCTGTGCCTGAATCAGCTTCACTTTGATTAGCCAAAGTCCTGACTAGGCAATAGCCTAGCCTTTGATTAATCAACTTAGATTTTCTGTTCTAAGACATGGCCATCTATAAAGAATCTACCTATTAGCAACTTCACAGCAAAATTGGGGCCCTAAGCTAGGTAGAGTTGAAATTTCGGCACACAAAGCCTTTGGGAAGCTCTGTTTAAAATTCATATTTGGAGGAGAAGGGGACAACAGAGGAGGAGATGGTTGGATGGCATCACCAACTCAGTGGACATGAATTTGAGCCCACTCATGGAAATAGTGAAGGACAGAGAAGCAGCCCATGGCATTGCAAAAAGCTGAACAGGACTTAGCGACTGAACAGCAACTATCTGGAATTCCAGTTCAGTAAAACACAGTGCAGCCAGAGGATCTATATTTTAAACACTGCTGCTGCTACTGCTAAGTCGCTTCAGTGGTGTCCGACTCTGTGCAACCCCAAAGACAGCAGCCCACTAGGCTCCCCCATCCCTGGGATTCTCCAGGCAAGAACACTGGAGTGGGTTGCCATTTCCTTCTCCAATGCATGAGAGTGAAAAGTGAAAGTGAAGTCTCTCAGTCGTGCCCGACTCTTAGCGACCCCATGGACTGCAGCCCACCAGGCTCCTCCATCCATGGGATTTTCCAGGCAAGAGTACTGGAGTGGGTTGCCATTGCCTTCTCTGCAAGTCCTCATAAACAGTATCTTTTATTTTTAACACTATTTTTTATTTTAAATAAATATATATATAATATAAATATATTAAATATAATATAAACATATTAAATATAAAATATATTTTATATTTTAAACACTATCTGCAGGTAATTCTCCCCAGAGGAGGGCATGGCGACCCACTGCAGTATTCTTGCCTGGCGAATCCCTGGAGAGAGGAGCCGGCGGGCTGCAGTCCATGGGGTCGCACAGAATCACACCAGAAGGAACTTAGCACGCATGCATGCAGGTGATCCGCACATGGACCATCTACTGGGCAGGGATTAAAGATAGAGGTTGTGTATGTTTGTGTTAAGTCACTTTAGTTGTTTCCAATTCTTTACAACACTGTGTACCATAGCCTGCCAGGCTTCTCTGTCCATGGAAATTTTCCAGGCAAGAATATTGGAGTGGGTTGCCATGCCCTCCTCCAGGGGATCTTCCTAACCCAGGGATCAAACCCATGTCTCTTAAGTCTCTTGCATTGATAGGTGTGTTCTTGACCACTAGAGCCACCTGGGAACCCTATAAAGATAGAGGTTAGGGCTGATGTATTCCATCCCAGTTGTAATCAAATGTGTCATTTTTCTATGGAAATACGCTGGATTTTTCATGCCTACTTACTTGAGAAGCCAATTTATCTGTTTAGTTTTAATTTAACATTGAAAAACAATTCTAAATGAAGGTATCCTATGTGCCACATGCTGTGTGCTGAATGACTTGTATCTAGTTCCAATAACAATCCATGCTCAGTGAAGAAAACTTCAAAAAGTCTGAAGTCCCAAAGGAAAGTTCTATTGTATTAGCTATATACTATCTTAAGTTGCCAAATAAGTAAAGAAACTAGCAGTTGGTTTGTTTTTGTTTGTTATGTGGATAGAAATCTAAATCAGTACTGATGTGGAGCCAGAAATACCAAGTACAGTCCCCTCTGGAACCTTCAGATAGAAGCTTTCTTTACAATAAACTTTCATTGTCTTGAGGAGCAACAACTTTTACAAAGCACTTAAGAGTTGATATAAAATAAAGTAATCTAGACAGAGACTTAGATTTCAGTACCAGCATCAACATTTTCTAGTTCTGTCACTTTCAAAATATTCCTGAACCTCTGAGTCTCTAATTCCTCACTTTAAAAAATGAGGTTGGACTTCCCTGTTGGCCCAGTGGTTAAGAATCCACCTGTCAATGCAGGGAACACAGGTTTGATCCCCGGTCCAGGTACCACATGCCTCGTGACAGCTAAGCCGGGGCACCACAACTACTGAGGCTGCATATGCTCTAAAGTCCCTGCTGCACAGAGAGGAGCCACTGCAACGAGAAGCCTGCACACCGCGACAAAGAGTAACCCCCTCTCGTGGCAACTAGAGAAAGCCCGTGAGCATCAGCGAAGACCGAGCACAGTCATAAATAAATAAAAAATTTAAATGGGGGTGTATAACAACTAATCGGAGAAGACAATGGCACCCCACTCCAGTACTCTTCCCTGGGAAGAATCCCAGGGACGGGGGAGCCTGGTGGGCTGCCGTCTATGGGGTCGCACAGAGTCGGACACGACTGAAGCGACGTAGCAGCAGCAGCAGCAGCAGCATAACAACTAATCCCTGAGGTGTAAGAAAATAAGTAGATGCTATCCATGCAGTACTATAGTTTGTCCTCAACAGGAATTGGCTATTAAATATTGTCGTCAGTTCAGTTCAGTTCGGTCGCTCTGTCGTGTCTGACTCTTTGCAACCCCATGAATTGCAGCACGCCAGGCCTCCCTGTCCATCACCAACTCCCGGAGTTAAAAGGCAGAAGGGAAGTGGAGGACAAAAAGTCACATAGGTAAACCTCTACCTGGACAGAGTATCACCCTAAAGAAAAAAAGTTACAGGGAGAGTGGGACTTCCCTGGTGGTCCAGTGGCTAAGATACTGACCTTCCAAAGCAGGGGAGCCTGGGTTTGATCCCTGGTCAGGGAACTAGATCCCATATGGCATAACTAAGACCTGATGCAGCCAAATAAATAAACATTTAAAAAAATATATAGGGAGAGTTATAAGCCTGTTGATTCTGAAAGGAAGCTAGTAAACCGAGCATTGTGTTCAATGATATCAGATACAAGTACTGAACCTTGATGTACTTCTTTCATTCATTGGAAATGAACCTACCAAAGGTCATGGGATAATGCTTCTAGGAAAGTCCAAAAGACAATTACCCTCTGTGATACTAAGAGAAGCAACAAGGGCCAGCAGTACGATACTAGGGGCAAGGTCAAGGTAAAAAGTCAGGAGGCCTGAATGCTAAATCTAGCTCAGATTCTATAATGTAGGGAACTACATTTATGAAACACATCCTCCTAAACAAATGTACTAGTGAATTAACCAAAATATTTTCCTACTGTTAACTCTTTAACAACTTGGCCAGGAAGTTCTCCTTGTATTAAATAAGAACCAGATTCAGAGAGGCAAAGTGGTCTGTGCAGTCACACAGCTGGCAATAGAAGAATTGGGTTTCAAGCCCAAGTCTGTCCTGCTATACAGCTTCCAGCACCCACCCAGATCCTCTGCTCATGTCCCTGCCATGCAGTATTTTTAATTCTTCTCAGACCACCACACTTAAACAAAGTTTTAGAAGTGAGACAGGGAAGGAGAGGTAGGGAACAAGAGCCCATCTTGGTCTTACAGGCCAGGGGAAATAGCCAGGCTTACCAGACACAGCAAGTCCTCTTTGGAAGATTTCATATGTCGTCTTGGCATCTGAGAAGTAGTAGCGTATTAGGTCATTGTCCTTCTGGCAAATACTTCTCCGTGCTCCTCCCTAAGACACAAGACCAAGTTTAAGTCAAGTCTGAGTCTTTCCCCACCCTTTTCAAACCTGTATGGATTGAACTGAAAAGAACATAAATATTTACTATTGAGGTCACAATTATGACCCTTTTAGTATTTAATCAATCAATTTTTTTAAGTCTCAAAATTGTGGTATCTTCATATCAGAGAAACCCAGAGATTGTCGCAGTTATGTTTTTGGTAATTTCCCCCACCTCCCTAGGTATATGCATGTGCACTCACTCACACACGCATACACACACACACACACACACACAGGAGAGACAATATTATAGTTATGTGCTATGCTGGGCTTAATTGCTAAGTTGTGTCCGACTCTTTGTGACCCCATGGACTATAGCCCGCCAGGCTCCTCTGTCCGTGGAATTCTTCAGGCAAGAATACTGAAATGGGTTGCCATGCTCTCTTCTAGGGAATCTTCCCAACCCAGGGATTAAACTCAGGTCTCCTAAATTGCAGGCAGATTCTTTACTATCCAAGCCACCAGGGAAGCCCTTTTATAAAAAATCATATTAAGTTTAAACATCTATCAAATGCATACTATGTTCAAGGCCCTGTGCAAATATTGTAGATGCAAAGTGAGTTGAGACAAAAGTACTGCCTGTGAAAGTGAAGTGAAAGTGAAAGCGCTCAGTCTTGTCTGACTCTTTGCAACCCTGTGGACTATACAGTTCTTGGAATGCTCCAGCCCAGAATACTGGAGTGGATACACTTTCCCTTCTCCATGGGATCTGCCCATGAGTGCCACATAAATGAGAGTTTTGGGAGCTGGGGTAGGGCAAGAAGGGGAAAACATGCAAATATAACACCGTGATGTACACACTATAATAACAACATATGTTTTGGGAGATGAATGAAGTAACCAATCCTGAATCAAATAGAAAGCCTACAGAGAAGAAATAATATTTCATTAGAGACTCTGACGACAGTAAGCATTTACCAAAAATATGTGGTTTCATAGAATGGAGGGAAAGGAAAACAGTTCAGAGTCAAGCAATAGCCTGAATAAAGATGCAGAGGAAGCAACAAAGATTTACTGTGTAGCACAGGGTATTACACCCAGTATCTTGTAATAACCTATAATGGAATATCGTCTGCAAAAAAAAAAAAAAAATCACTATGTGGTTCACCTGAAAGTAATGCAGTATTGTCAACCAACTATGCTTCAACTTAAAAAAAAAGGAAGCGGGAAAACACACTGCAGATCCTGGCAGGCAGCTCAAGAACAGGGTATCTGAGAATGAGGGCATAGCTGGGATGTGTCTAGAAATGTCATCTGGAACTTTAGGATCCAGTCCTGATCTAGATCTTCTGGAGCTGCCATAGGAGCTAGAGGTATGATTCAACCCTCATGAAAGTTAGAGAAGCCCTGCCATCAATTAAATAGGCATTCAAAACTGCAAGTTACTACCAAGATAGCGGCTCTACAAGTCCAAGAGAACCCATGAGACTCTAACAAAAGATATGACTTAATCTGGAGCATCAGGGAAGATTTCCATCAGATGTCGCGTTAAGTCAAGACATCAAAAACAAAGTTCTATTTCTAGGAAAGAAAGATGGGGTCTTGCTGTCTACTTACATAGACAGCATTGAGGAAGAATGAAACATGATAACTTTTGGCAACTGGGTAAGAAGAGATGAATTTAACTGAGATGGACCAGGAGGGGAAGCAGGAGAGGGTGCCGGTGTGTATGCAAGTGTGTGTGTGTGTGTGTGTGTGTGCGTGTGTGCATGTCGGTATGTAAGGGAGAAAACATGCAATAAAGAGATGTGTGGAGCCTGAGGTACTCAAGTGTCACTGAGATGGACTTAAACTCAAAAGAGAGGTCAGATTTGGGTGTCATAGCCCTTCAGGTACATATTCATATCATATTAGAGGGTGGTTTTCTCAAAAGCTGTGAGGATTGAAAGCAGGGATTGGCAGACTATAATTGGGGCCAACCATGGCTAGCCAGTTTTTAAATAAAGTTTTATTGGAACACAGCCCTGCCCTCATTTACATATCTCTTGGTGCTTTCACACTGTAACAGCAGAGCTGAATATTTGCAACACAACCCATGTGGTCTGCAGAGCCTAAACTCTTCACTATCTGGCCTTCATGGAACAAGTTTGCCAATCCTTGCTTCAGAGGAATCAAAAGTTGGTGAGATTGAAACTCTAGGATAAAGAGAGGAAAGAATCTAAGTGACAAAGAAAGACTATCTTGGAATTAGGAAGAAATCTCACTGAAGAATATGATGAAATGCAAAGGAAGAAGTTTTAAGAAGGAAGTATCAATTGAGAGGAAGAATCATTGAATTTATTTTTTTAATTTATTCTTTATTGAAGTATACTTGATTTACAATGTAGTGTTAATTTCTGATGCACAGCAAAATGACTCAGTTATACACATATATACATCCTTTTTTATATTCTTTTCCACTATGGTTTATGCCAGAATATTGAATATAGTTCCCTGTCCTGTACAGTAGCACCTAGCTGTGAATCACGGAATTTAGAAGTCAGATTATGAATGACGCAGAGAAGTCTGAGGGGATGGTAGTGATAAAGGTTAGGCCTCAGTGGGTTGAAGTTAACGAGGGGAAATCAACAGTCTGCTCTTAAAGACTCAGGGGAAAGGGACGATTGAAAAGACATGGTGGCCTGAAGTATCAGGATTATAGGGACAGTAAGATGCTGATGAAAGTCTGCCAAATAAAAGGGAGGGTGGTAGAGAATGGAGGCAACTTGGAGTCAAATTCCCAACTAGAAGCACAGAGTTTGTAACAAGATCAGAAAGGGTTAGCTTTAATGCTTTCTTCTCTGAAAAGAGTTGAAGATGAAAAATCATGAGAGAAAATTCGTGGCACTAACCCTTAATAGGAAGTGATATGATTTGCTAAAATGTCAAAGAATTGAGGGGAGAAGCCCAGTTCAGTGTCTGTCAGTATTAAGAGAGACTATTAACTCAAAGCTGGAATTGAATTCAATAACTTTTTTTTTTTTTTAACCATTCTTAGACATGGTATTTCTCAATGAAAATGTTCTTCTGTCCGCAGAATCCTAACTATCATCTAGACTGTGGGTCAGCAACGTGTTCCTGCAACGGGCTAGATAGTAAATACTTTAAGCTTTGTGGAACACATAAGATCTAGCTCTTTCTTTTATTCTTTTTACATATCCTTTGAAAAATATAAAGAATGTTCTTAGCTTGCTCACACAGATAAAGGTGGGTTTTGTCTGCATGCTATAGTCTGCCAATCCCACATCTAGATTTTTGGCATCATAAAACCAGTAAAATCTGTGATTTCATTACAAACAAAAATATACCATTAATAGAACTTTCAACTTGTAGATTTTCTGTTTATTTTTGCTAATCAAAAAGTCTTACTTTCCCACACTACTCCCAGTCTCCTTAACCACCTCTCCTAAGGTCCTGAATTACAGTTTGTGTTCCATGAAGGCTGACAAACTGCAAAGGTAATTGGCATGTTACCTCAATTCCCACCGACTGCTTGTTCAGATCAACATGAGGCAAGGCGGGCTGAGGTCTGTTAACCAACCACAGGAAGATGGCAGCTCCGAAGGTCAGGATGCAGATCAGTGCCGGGGTTGGAAGTGGGGAAAATAAGAAGTTAAAGATAAAAAGCATCTTTATGAAGAGCAGCAGGAAATTCAGGCCTGTAAAAGAAAAAAAGGAAAGAAAAAGAGGAAATTGCCGTACTTTTTTTTGCTCAATCAGCTCTCTATGCTTACAGAAGCTACACATACACATACAGCGTCTAACCCTCCAAATAGCCATTGTTAACCACTCCAGCAGCTGAATTCCTCCCACTGTTTACCGTAGCAATGTCGGAAATACTAGAATACGTTCTCCACCCTGGCTACTTGACTGTCCTCCCACAAATGGGAAAGGATCAAAGGAAAGAGGTTAATCATTTCCCAGACAATTTTGAGAAATGACTACAATTTTATTTTTTGGTTCACAAACCCTAGAAGAAGCCCTCTGGATCCAACAGAAGCTGGTAGTCAAAGGAGGGGGCTCCAGAGAGCTTTCCCACCCAGGCAGACAGAGGGTCATGAAGGACTTCTTACGACTGCTTCTCCCTAGTATCAGCCAAACAGAAGATGGAACCTCTGGAGAGGTGATACCACCCATCTTAGAAATCATGTGTTCTCCTGTGAAGGACACTTCCTGCTGGCCCAGATATGCCTTGCTCATTGCTTTCTTTTCTGAGCCATCAGGAGGGTCTCAGAGATCAAAAGCATGACAACTTGCTGGGTCCAAAGTCCTCTTTCTCCAGGGAACCTGAAGGAATCATTTTTATCAGAGACAACTTTAGCCAGGTCTGAGAAAGGTTGCTGGAGAATGGGCCCGACACATGGTAGCCGGGAGGCATTGAAGATTTAAGCCAGGAAGAAATCTCTAGGAACCAAAAGAAACAAAATCTTCCCTCCACAACTCAACTTTACTTGTAGCTTCCAGCCAACTTTAGCTTCAAACTACTCTCTATAAGGAGGCATTAACATTTGGGTAGATCCTAGGACCTTACTTTCACTGACATCTCTTCCAGGTCTTGCCTCACAACTTTCAGACTTGATTAAGGCAATAACAGCAGCAAGCATATGAGCACCAACTGTATGCCAGGCACCAAGCTGGGTTGTTTGCATGGATTATCTAATTTATTTCAACCAATATCACAAAGTCACATTTTACAGATAAGAAAATAGAAACTCCCAGAAGTAAAGTGACTTATCCAAGGTCATTCACCATTTCCCACTGCTGTCTCCCCATTAAAATCGACAAAACCACAACTCTTTCCTCCTTACAGTGTCTAGCCATAGAGTTCAAGGAGGCTGAATTCTTCCGGCAGCTTATGAGTCACAGCAAAGGATGTTCAGATGTTGTATGTGTTTCTCCAGTAGTCATGGATGGATGGGAGAGTTGACCCATACAGAAGGTTGAACACTGAAGAACTGATGTTCTCAAACTGTGGTACTAGAGAAGACTCTTGAGAGTCCCTTGGACAGCAAGATCAAACCAGTCAATCCTAAAGGAAATCAATCCTGAATATGCACTGGAAGGAATGATGTTGAAGCTCTAATACTTTGGCCACCCGATGTGATGAGCCAACTCACTGGAAAAGACCCTGATGTTGGAAAAAATTGAGGGCAGGAGGAGATGGGGGAGACAGAGGATAAGATGGTTGGATGGCATCGCTAGCTCAGTGGACATGAGTTTGAGCAAACTCTGGGATATAGGGAAGAAGAGGGAAGCCTGGGGTGCTGCAGTCCATGGGGTCGCAAAGAGCTGGACACAACTGAGCGACTGAACAACAACAAAAATTTCCTGTAATGCTCTACAGAACAGTATCTCAAGAGACAAGAGCAAACATTCTTACTCAAAATCAAGAGAGTAAATAAAGTCCAACAAAGAGCTTTATCAGATCAAACTCACAGTCACCATTCGAGCTTTGAAGCAGTTGCCACTAGGAGGCATCTGGAAATTTCTCCATTAAGAAAAACAGCTCAGCCCACTCTTACAAAGGCTTTTATAAAGCCTAGAAATTTTGTGTGGGAGCAGGAACAGTCACAAGAAACCTTGAGTCACGTTTCATCATTTTTTTCTGCCTCTAATTGGTTATTATCTGAATTTGGAGTAGTCCCTTGCCATTGTATGGAGGAAAATGGAACTTCCAGAGCCTGAGATGACTGTCCCAACTCTGGTTTCTTCCACGTTGTGTTTAGGTGGGAAAAAAAAAAAAGAAGCTTAAAAATAAAAGCCAGACCCCACAGGTGGTAGGTTACCTAACAACAGGTCCTGTTGTCACAATCTGCCAGGATTCTGACAGCTGGGGTTTTTGGAATCTGGCTTTACCCAGGCTTGTATGATGAAGTGGCAGTCCAGGAGGCAAAACTCATTCAAGAGCCAGCCATGCGGGACACTGTCTTGTGAAAGGCTGGCCACCCAAGCCAGGCTGAGAAGGGGGGCCGCCCCAGGGAAAGTTGCAAAATCCATAGCAAGGCAGCAGTGTCTCAGTGAGGAGAAAACTGCTTTGTGCTCACCCACCTCTGCCACCGGCCACCTCTCCCACCTCAGCCTGGATTCTGCCACCAGTCTGGTGATATCTTAGGATCTGGGGTTCTGCCTTCTGCCCTCATCCCACCCTCAAATAAGAGCTTTTTATCTGCACTCCCTTCTTGGCCTCAAGAACAAGTTGTTGCCCTTCAGACATTTGCTCTCTTCTTATGCAAGGCAGATGTATATGTTAATGGGAGATTTAATGGGAGACTTTGTAAACAAAATTTTCAGAAGAGGATTAAAGGTGAAATATGCCAGGGTAGGATGGGGAAGAGGGGGTGATCTTTTGGCCGGTAACATGAAGGGAGGAGAGAAAGAGCCCTTGGCCTGTCTAACGGTGGAACTCGCTGTCCACACCGGCTGATTCTTACCACGTAGTAATGTGAGCCCAGGGTCATCGGAAGGCCAGATTTTTTTTTTTTTTCTCTAGAAAACCTGGAACACTGGATCTTTATGAAAGCTAAATTTTAACTTCTGGTTTAACTTCTGGTCTGGCATGGGATAAATGAAAACTTAGTAACTGGGGACTTCCCTGGTGGTCCAGTGGTTAAGAATCTGCCTTCCAGTGTAGGGGACATGGGTTTGATCCCTGGTTGGGGAACTAAGATCCCACACGCCGCAGGGCAACTACCGAGACTGAGTGCTCTGAAGCCCATGCGCCGGAACTAGAGAAGCCAATGACACAGCTAAGACCCAACATGGCCAAATTAAACAAATGAACAAATATTAAAAAGGGGGCGCAGTGTGGGGAGAATGGATACATGTATATGTATTGGGGGGGAAAATACATACACACTGGGTTTAATCTGGATCATGATCTACCATTTCTTGAGCCTTCATTTCAGACATACACCTGTCCTATTGGCCATAAATGGAATGAGCTCGACCGCTTCACTACTTTGCCTACACTGGCAAGGGGCTTTGTTTGCAGTCAACACTGAAGGATGAATCTATTTCGTCAGCTGAAAGAGCTTACTCACTTTGTTTGCTGTTGCTGATCAGGTATCCACACAGGCTCTACACAGAATTTCAGTTCTTTTCTCCCTGGCTCCCATATTTTTTTAAATGGAGGTAAAATTCACATACCGTAGAATAAACCGCTTTTAAAATGGACAATTTGGTAACATTCAATACATTCTCAGGGTTGTGTAACCACCATCTCTAGCTATTTCTAAAACGTTTTCATCACTGCAAACAGCGGAAACCAGGCACCCATTAAACTGCTACTCTTGTTCTCTCCCCCCACCCTTGGCAACCACTAATTTACTTTCTGTTTCTGTGTATTGGGTTGGCCAAGAACTTCCTTTGAGTTTTCCAGTAAGGTGTTATGGAAAAACCCAAATAAACTTTTTGGCCAACTCAGCATTTACCGATTTTGAATATTTCATATAAGTGGAATCAGATAATATGTGACCTTTGTGTCTAACTTCTTTCCCTTAATATTTTTAAGGTTTATCCATGTTTACGGCTTAGCATGATTTGGTATTGTATTTCACCCCTTCTTATGGCTGAATAAAACTTCAGAGTATGCATAGACCACGTTTTGCTGCCCCATTCATCAGCTGATGGATATTTGGGTTGTTTCCACCATTGGATATGGTGAATAGTACTATGACGTGTATATAAGTCTTGTTTGAATATCTATTTTCAATTCTTTGGGGGTAAATTGCTGGTTCACATGGTAATTTTATGTTTAACTTTTTGAAGAATCACCAAACTGTTTCCCATAGTAGCTGTATCATTTTTATATTCCAACCAGCAATGTAAAGGATTCCAGCTTTTTACATACTTACCAACTTTTGCTATTCTCTCTCTTTTTAAAAATAGCCATTTTAATGGGCGTGAAATGGCATCTCACTTTGGTTTTGATTTACAGTTCCCTTATGACTAATGATGTTGAGCAATTTTTCATCTGCTTTTTTGTCATTTGCATTTCTTCTATGAAGAAATGTCTATTTCAGCCATTTGCCTATTTTTAAATTGAGGTCTTATTTGTCCTTTAGTTGTTGAGTTGTAAACTTTCTTTATATATTACAGATACTAGATACTTTTCAGATATATAATTTTCAAATATTTTCTCCCAATGTATAGGTTCTCATTTCACTGTCTTGCTAGTCTCCTCTTTGATGTACAACACAGACACATTTTGAAACTGAGGATGCTGGCACTAGAGAGAATTTGCAACCATATCATGTAACTCTCTCACTGTTTAAATGGGAGAAACTGAAGAGCTTGAAAGAAGGAAAGATCTTCAGGTTACACCAGTACTGGACTGGTTGCCATTCTAAGCTTTAGAATCTATTAACACTTCCAGAGGTGCTCAAATAACAAGGGGGAAAGCCACGCTCTCTCTTGTCATGTGTCCTGTGTCACTCGAATTACAATTCTGGACCTGTCGCTCCACAGAAACCCCTGCAAGCAGTTCTTCTTCCCTAACATCACTCCCAGTTGGGAAAGAATGGAATAGGGAGAAGTGCAATAGCAGTAAAAAAAAAAAAAAAGAGGAAGGAGAGCTGTGTTATGCTGTAGCTAGGAGTTCCTGTTTGAAGTTATCTACAGATGGTCGAACAAGCCACAGGCTTCCCCCAAGTGGAAAGCTTCCTTTGCTTTTTGATGTGGTAACACTGACACACCTCAGCCCCAGCCCCTCTGATGCCCATCTGTCCTCAGCCCCTCCCCTGATTCTCTCCAGGGCCCTCCTTTCCTCTGTGGTTCGGATGGCCAGAGCCAACATTACTCATCTGGCTCCTGACATACTGACTTCTCAAACTAGCAGAAGGACACCTTCTGCCTTCATACTTGCTTGCAAGCTCCCAGGACCAACCTTGGTACCTAAGTTGTGACCACCCCCATATTCTTCTTTGGGTTTTGCTCCTTTGAAGATTTGGGGCAGCATGTCTTAAGTCTTGTTTTCTTTGGATAAAGTCCCTAAATGACCTCTTCTACTCTAAATTCATGTGTTTTGTCAACGATGTTTATTGCTATGAGTCTTTCAGATTATCCCTATAGTCTACAAATAATTTTTCTTCTCATCATTCCTTCCATTTAAAAGATTTTATGTTTCTGCCATATATTCTGCTCTTCAAGCATAAGTCTACTCCAATCCTAGGGTCTCTGCATTTGCTCTTCTTTTTTGCCTGAAACGCTATCCCACAGATTTGAAATCGTCATGTATTGCTTCTAGGTAGGATCTCAACTCCAATGTCATTTTCTCAGAGGCTCTCTAGGATCACCCTACTGGACCTCAAACGCTATCATAGACCCACTTTCTCTTCTTCACGTCACTGTCAGCTATCTTAAACAGTCCTGGTCCATTTGGGTCCATTTCCCCTATTAAACTGGTGCTTTCATTGGAATGGGGATTTTTTTTTTTTTTTTTTCACTGCAGTGCTTCCAATGGCTGCATCATGCTTGGCACAGAGGAAACTTTCAATGAGTAACCGGTTACTGAATAAATGATCCATTTTCTAGTTCAGAATTATCTGTTCTACACACTCTCAGTTGACTCATTTTTCCCTTAGTAAAACTCCCCCACCCACAAGCTCTCCAATCTTAGATCATCAAAAATCACTCTGGACAATCTTGAGACATGCATTCCCAATCAATATTTTGACAAGGTATTGGTTTTGGTGAAACCAAAACAGATGGTGAAAGGATATATTTCTAACACATCAAAAGCTGGTCAGGATCAGTCTATTCCTCCAGGTTTAGAGGAAGCTACAGGATGGATCTTATCGGATGAAGTCATCTACAGTGTTCAGTGGGCAAAAAATCCAGCCTAGAAATATGTAATTGTTACTCTGGATTTCTGGAATTCAAAGGACAATAAGACAAATTATCTTTGCTTTTAAGCTTGAAGAGCTAATTATTTTTCTATGCAATAATGAATATATATTTCAATTATAAGCTTTTTACAAAAAAAAGTTGCCTTCTAGAAAGTGGTCCACTCATTTGGGTTTAACTGGTTTTTGTGTTCTCCTGCATGTATGGGCTCATTCTGTGGTGATAGAAAGCTCATTAAAAGAGAGTCCAGAGTCCCCAAGTTCTTATACCCAATTAATCAACATTCTTCCATCCAATTACCTACTGTCTCCTAGAGACTATGTCACAAGTCTTCACAACTCATAATGACTCCAGAGGGGCCTGTGTGTTATTTAGGAGGCTGTATATGAAAGTTCTGCTTTCTTGGTTGGGCTTTAAGTTCTAACCCAGCCTTCACTGTTATTTCCCTTAACTTTCTGCCACCTCCAGTTTAGGAGGGCTTCATTTCATTCCTCAAGGGCTTTCCTGCTGGCTCAGCAGTAAAGAATCCCTCTGCCAATGCAGGAGATGTGGGTTCGATCCCTGGGTCGGGAAGATCCCCTAGAGAAGGAAATGGCAAACCACTCCAGTATTCTTGCCTGGGAAAATCTTGTGGACAGAAGAGCCTAGTAGGATACAGTCCCTAAGGTTGCAAAAGAGTCAGACATGATTTAGCGACTAAACAACAATAACATTTCATTCCTTAACTGAATAGTTAATAGGTATAGACAAATTTCAAAATAATGGCAAAAGATCAATAGGACATTACAAACCAATAGCCTCATGAGTACACTTGGGAGGAACTGATAAACTTTCCCTTAATATGCAATGAATGTGAACCACATAAGTATTCTACTGAAAGATCCTTCACCTATTCCTAAAGAACTAAGGAGTTTTCACCTTTCCTTATACCTTTACTCTTCTGTAGCAAATAGAGTTTTCTTCTACTAAAAAATAAAAGATAATATGATTTGAGACAACAAACTTGTTTTGCAAATCTAGCCAGAGGAAAAGCTGATAATGAGGACATAGCACAGGGAACTATACTCAGCATCTTATAATAACTTATAATGAAAGAGATTGTAAAAAAGGAATATATATATTTATATACATAGGAATAAGTGAATCATTTTGCTGTACACCTGAAACTAACACATTGTAAACCAACTATATTTCAATAATAATTTTAAATAATAATAATTTTTTAAAGGCAGATACAGAAAAGCATTGGTTCTTAAAGAGGGTAAACCTCAACTAACCATGCCATTATTATTTTTATTTTATTTTTTTACAACAACCAAAATTTCTTGCTCATCCTTCATCCAGGATCCAGGTACCTATGCTATTTTAAATCATTCAAAAACCAAAAGGACCAATATTCAGTTATATTCCACATAAAATTTGTTGTCATATTTCCCAATTTTAAAAAAAGTAGCTGAGAGGGGAATCCTAAAATTCCTCTAAAGAAATAAGAGGCAATTAGATACCATGAGATATGTCAATAAGGTGTCACCTCATCGCAGTCACTCTTATCCAACTCTTTGGTCCATAGCCTACCAGGTTCCTCTGTCCATGGGATTTTCCAGGAAAGATACTGGAGTGGATTGCTATTTCTTCCTCTAAAGGATCTTCCCAACCCAGGGATCAAACTCATATCTCCTGCATCTCCTGCATTGCAGGCAGATTTGCTGTCTGCTGAGCCATCAGGGAAGCCTTCAGTAAGGTGGCCAGTTACCAAACCACTAGTCAGAAAATCAATAGCTTTCCTATATTTTGAAAATAATGGAAAAGGTGCATTTCCAATAGTGTCTATAAGAATAAATGTGTAAAACCTATATTTAAAAAGTGAAACCTTGAAAAAAATGGAAAGATATATTTGAAATAGTCAAGAGGTCCTATCTTCCTAAATATATCTATACATTTAATGCAACCCTAATAAAGACTAATAAAATTTTCTTGGGAAAATAAGAAGTTAAAGCTCACCCAGAAAAATAAAACTTACAAAAAATAGAAAATTTTTGAAAAATAACAGGAATTGGGTGGGTAGCAGTTAAGTAAACATTACCAAATTTGCTTACTATGGAAATTTTCTCTTGGTTATCAATAGACAAGTCTATGTGATGAGATAATCCTGAAATAACCTCAGTGGATGCTATTATCATATACTAAATTGCAGTCCAAATTAAGATAGATTTTTTTTTTCACTTCTAGTCAATGTGTTGAAACAACTGACTAGCCATTCAGACAGAATACCTAAAGCTGATTTCTGTCTTACCCCTAAAACAAAAATGCATTGGAAGGACTTCTCTGGCAGTACAGTGGATAAGAATCCACCTGCAAATGCAGGGACCTGGGTTCGATCCCTGGGCTGGAAGGATTCCGCATGCTGCAGAGCAGCTAAGCCCATGTGCTACAACTGCTGAGCCCGAGGGTGGCGACTACTGAGCCTATCCACTGCAGACCCCAGCCTGTGATCTGGAACGAGAGATGCCACCGTAGTGAGAAGCTTGCGTACCTCAACAAAAGAGTAGCCCTCAGTCGCTGCAACCAGGGAAAGCATGTGAGCAGCAGCAAAGACCCAGCACCTCCAAAAATAAGTTACTTATTTTAGAAAATACATTGAAGATGGACCAAAGACGAGATATAAAACATTGAACACTGTGAGAGTACTGGAGGATAAAAAATATGAGAGAATTGTTTTTTATAATCCTGACATGGAGAAGACTCAAGACAGACACGAAACCTAGAAGCTGTGCAAGGAAAATGTTGGCTTATACAAAACTTTAAAAGATACTTGCCCTGCAGAAAAGATATCAAAGACAAAGTCAAAGATAAACTGGGAATAGTATCAAATATTCCAGCTAGGCAAAGAGCTCATTTCCTCAGTAGAAATGCTTAGAAGTCAATGAAAAACAGCACATAACCCAGTAAAACAAAGAGCAGAGGGAATGACCAGAAAGTTCAAAGCAAAACAAACAGGTTACTTAAAACGGGGAAAGACATTCAACTTCACTTACAGTTTTTTAAAATGCAAATCTAAATAAAATCCCATTTCCCCATCCTTCAGGTTAGCAGTGATGAAGCAGTATTAAATGCAGGATCAATCATGGAGATGTAAATTTGGGGCAGTCTCCTTAGGGATGTGTCTACTGTCTGAAACCACAATTTAAATTATGTGCCTTCTGACCTAAAGACACGACTAGTAATTTATCTTGTAGAAAGACCTAAGTTCAATAAAGCACATCACTTTAAGTGGCTGTCTGAGTCATGGGTTAGGAATGTGGATTCTGAGTCAGGTTGCACCCAATTTTTGTGATCACCTTTGTGACCTAGGGTAAATAACCTCTGTGTACTTCTGTATCTATAAAATAGCAATACTAATATCTCCCTCATAAGGCTATCCCCATGATTAAAGAAGTTAATGTACCTGTGTGGTGCCTAGAACAATGCCTGACCCACAGGCTCAGGTATTAGCTATTATGTTCATCATCATTAAATTTATAGGATTGTTGATAATGTCAGACACCAGAAAAGCCTTCCTCAATAGGAGAATAACCAGATAAATTATACCACTTACATACAACAGAATTATTGGCAGGTATTAAAGAGAATTCTGGAGGAGGAAATGGCAACCCACTCTGGTATTCTTGTTAGAAAAATCCCATGGACAGAAGAAGCTGGTGGGCTACACTCTGTGGGGTCACAAAGAGTTGGACACAACTGAGCAACTGAGCACATTAAGAAAAATAAAGCAGATCTGTATATATTGATAAGGAAAGAACTATGTGAAATATCAGGCTTCCTAGGGGGCACTAGTGGTAAAGAACTCCTGCCAACCAATGCAGGAGACATAAGAGACGTGGGTTCTATCCCTCGGTCGGGAAGATCTCCTGAAGGAGGGCATGGCAATCCACTCCAGTATTCTTGCCTGGAGAATTCCATGGACAGAGGAGCCTGGTGGGTTATAGCCCATAGGGTCACAAAGAGTTGATCACAACTGAAGTGACGTCACACATACACACACACACACACACACACACACACACACGAAATATCACCAAGTACTGCGAAGAGCAGACTCATTGGAAAAAACCCTGATGCTGGGAAAGATTGAGGGCAGGAGGAGAAGGGGATGACAGAGGATGAGATGGTTGGATGGCATCACCAACTAAATGGACATGAGTTTGAGCAAGCTCCAGGAGATAGTGAAGGACAGGGAAGCCTGGTGTCCTGCAGTCCATAGGGTCACAAAGAGTCGGATATGACTGAGCAGCTGAACAGCAACAAAGGGGAAAACTGCTTGGGCCATGCAGTGTATGCTTTTGTGTTCCTGAAAGAATAATCCTCACAGGAAAAGACAGACTGAAGAGGAGTTTTTATGAATGGATTTTCTAGAAACTTTTGAGTATTCAAATCATTCAGCTTAAAATATTTAAGGGCTTGTCTATATATCATTGGCTTCCTTGGTGGCTCAGGTATCATCAACATCATTCCAGGTGCTGGGGAGATAGTTTTTATTCCACAGTGTTCTATAATCTAGTTCTTGCTCAGGTTTGCTGTTGAACTCCCCAGTAAAATACAACCCCAGTAGGTCATGGAACTCTGCTCAGTGTTATATGGCAGCCTGGACGGGAGGGGAGTCTGGGGGAAAATGGGTGCATGCATATGTATGGCAGAGTCCCTTTGCTGTTCACCTGAAACTATCACAACACTGTTAATTGGCTGTACCCCAATACCACCTGACCTGCCTCTCGAGAAATCTGTATGCAGGACAGGAAGCAACAGTTAGAACTGGACATGGGACAACAGACTGGTTCCAAATAGGAAAAGGAGTACGTTAAGGCTGTATTATTGTCACCCTGCTTATTTAACTTCTATGCAGAGCACATCATGAGAAACGCTGGACTGGAAGAAACAAGCCGGAATCAAGATTGCCGGGAGAAATATCAATAACCTCAGATATGCAGATGACACCACCCTTATGGCAGAAAGTGAAGAGGAACTCAAAAGCCTCTTGATGAAAGTGAAAGAGGAGAGTGAAAAGTTGGCTTAAAGCTCAACATTCAGAAAACGAAGATCATGGCATCTGGTCCCATCACTTCACGGGAAATAGATGAGAAACAGTGGAAACAGTGTCAGACTTTATTTTTGGGGCCTCCAAAATCACTGCAGATGGTGACTGCAGCCATGAAATTAAAAGACGCTTACTCCTTGGAAGGAAAGTTATGACCAACCTAGATAGCATATTCAAAAGCAGAGACCTTACTTTGCCAAGAAAGGTCCGTCTAGTCAAGGCTATGGTTTTTCCAGTGGTCATGTATGGATGTGAGAGCTGGACTGTGAAGAAGGCTGAGCGCCGAAGAATTGATGCTTTTGAACTGTGGTGTTGGAGAAGACTCTTGAGAGTCCCTTGGACTGCAAGGAGATTCAACCAGTCCATTCTGAAGGAGATCAGCCCTGGGATTTCTTTGGAAGGAATGATGCTAAAGCTGAAACTCCAGTACTTTGGCCACCTCATGCAAAGAGTTGACTCATTGGAAAAGACTCTGATTCTGGGAGGGATTTGGGGCAAGAGGAGAAGGGGACGTCAGAGGATGAGATGGCTGGATGGCATCACTGACTCGATGGACGTGAGTCTCAGTGAACTCTGGGAGTTGGTGTTGGACAAGGAGGCCTGGCGTGCTGCGATTCATGGGGTCACAAAGAGTTGGACATGACTGAGCGACTGATCTGATCTGATCAATACAAAATAAAAAGTTATAACAAAACTATAGTAGGGAAAGAGGGATTGAGGGGACAGCAGTGGGGTGAGTTTTAATTGGGGAGGTTAGAGTAGGTCTCATTGGGAACATAGCACTTGAGATGTATCATTTAATCTGTAACAGTCACGCTTTAAAAAAAAAAAAAAAGTGAACTACTCTGTATTATCCCACCTTGGCTGGAGACCTTTCACATGACTACGCCTGAGAAGACAGCCTCAGCCTCATTTCTAGAACTCAACCTCCCTCATCACTAAAGCCACATTCCATCAACAGCCTCTTCCCCATGCTCCCGTCACCCGCCAGTCTGGACAGCAGCTCTGAGAGTAACCAGATCAATACCCTTAGCAGATAAGAAACCAAAGGTGAAGTTTGAGTCACGGGGCCAAAGGGTACCTGAAATTGCATCTTGCATCATTCTCAGCAGTTGCTGAGAATAGAGGCTGGCGTAACATTCTGACTACAAGACTACAGATAACTTCCCAGCCACTCACCAGCGCCCAGGTGCTCAGGCCACTGCCTGGCTCTAGCCTCTAGCCTTCTCCACACAGGGCTGGTTGGGGAGGGATGTCCCCAGGCAGACAGGAAAGGGCCTCTTTTTCCCTTCCACAGGATTATTCATGTGGGGTCAAGCAGGAAGACACCATTACCAAATGGGGTCCCTGTTAAATCCCCAAAGACAGCGAAGAAGTCTTTTCCAGCCATGGAAGGATTCTGTGAGCACTTAAATAATTAAAACAGGACAGATACACCAGTCTCCCAGACCTTGCTTTTCCTAGCCCAGGTCCCAGGCCACACCCAACAGTTCCAGTTTGTTGGGCAGCTGGCAGAGAGAAGGGGAGGGCTTCCCCTGGCCCACTAACTGTAAACAAATCCTCAGGGTTGCAATGTATACACACTGGAGATGTCTCTGCTGCCAAATGGCACAAGAAAAGCTATTGTATTGGAGTTGAATCTGCTCTGTCCTTGGGTTTGGGTCTTGAGTGTTTCCTGGGGCTCAGGAGACAACTTGGGCTGCAAGCACCCCTAGGCAGAGATTGTCTTAACCCAGAGTGCCAGGGGGAGAAGGCAATGGCACCCCACTCCAGTACTCTTGCCTGGAAAATCCCATGGGCGGAGGAGCTGGTGCGCTGCAGTCCATGGGGTCGATAGGAGTCGGACACGACTGAGCGACATCATTTTCACTTTTCATGTTCATGCATTGGAGAAGGAAATGGCAACCCACTCCAGTGTTCTTGCCTGGAGAATCCCAGGGACGGGGGAGCCTGGTGGGCTGCCATCTATGGGGTCGCAGAGAGTCAGAGACGACTGACGCGACTTGGCAGCAGCAGCAGCAGCAGCAGAGTGCCAGAGAGTCATCCTCCTCTTTTGCTCACCATTGTCACAAGTTCAGAGAAGGGCAGGGTTGAGGGGGTTGGTCTGGGGGAGGAAACAGTTTGCAAAATTCAACCCAGCATTGAACATGACGGTCGCCTATGCCCAGTGGGGCAGGGAGTGCAGGTAGGGATGGGGGCAGAGTCACCTAGCCCTCTTCAGAAATGCCACATCTGGGACTTCCTGCCATACCAAGGGCAACACTCAACAGCCTGACCTGAGTGAGGTCAAGTTTCATTCATCCTGCAAGTATTCAAATACTTACTGTGTGCTAGGCAGTGGGTTCAGCAATGGGGAAAGTTCATTCAGAGTTCCTAGTCCATCAGGGGATAAAGCCACTTCCCCAGGTGGGAAACAAGTGTTCTGTGAAATGTATCCCGGCTCTGGGAGCATCTGTGGAACTGGACAAAGTGTGTGTGTGGCAAGAGATACATTTATCCTCTGTACTTTAAATTTACATATCATTTCCTTTGAATAAGGCAAACTAAGGTCTTGTTTGTATACACTGGTGTATACCCAGCAATGTGCCATGTGTATTCAGCATTGTGCCGTGTGCAGAGGGCCAAAGACTTAAAAGACGCAGCTCCTGCCCTCTGGGGACTAAACACTAAAAGCACTTATAGAAGGATGCAGTGTGGAAGATGAGCTAATGAATTTGAAGGAGAAGCCAGTATAGACTGGAGACGGTGGAGGTACCTCCAAGGAGCACTAGCTCCTCAAGGATGTGTGGTCCTTGATCCCCTGGCTTTATTGCCAATAGCCTTTTGTCCAAGGTCAATCAAGGACGACCACCCCACAAAGGAAGCCGATGGCTGCTAAGATCCCAACTAAGATCCCAACCAGGGTCACTGTCACCAAACCATCTTTCTCCACTGTTGTCTGTGACTCTCCATCCACTCTTCCACGGCGAGAGTGGTCACCACTTTAGGCAGGATAAACCTCTGGGGAAGAGAGAAAGAGGAATACCCAGATGTTGGGTGAGAGATGGGGCATGGTTGGAGACACAAGAGCAGGACAAGCATGAAGGAAAAGGGTGAATGAAGGGGAATGGTGAAGAGGCACTTCTGAGGGGGGGTAGAGAATCTGCCTTTAGTTGAGAGGGAAAGAGAAAAGGCTTCCAAATGACTGAATAAGACAGTGGGGCCTGATATAGACACTGCAGCACAGGAGTCATTCAGTTCCCAAACGCCAGAGAGCCTTGGGGTGCCAACCTTGGCCAGCTGGGTTGGGTAGAATTTACCAGGAAAGCCCTCATTAAGTCAATGCCAAAATCATCTTACCTCAGTCCATGAGAATAGTATAGAAGAGTTGCTGAGCCACTCATAACCTGGTGACAGGTGGTGACAAATCCCACTGGATCTCAGATCAACTCAGTCAGCTTTGATCTACTACTGCGCTTCCAAACAAGTCACAGTCCAGCAGCCCAACCCCAAGGAAAGCCTTGCTTCAGTAAACATTTCCAAAGGCCTCCCAAGCTTATTGCTGATCAAGTGAATTATGAGAGCATGGAGGTCAGCAGAGCCAGTACCATCCACCGGAGTTGATAAGAGCCTGTACAAAGATAGGCTGGACAAAGTGCTAGGACTAAGTCACTGCAGGCAGGATAAAGACAGGCTGACACAAGAGGTTGGGAAAGAGGCCTCTTTGCAGAATTAGTCTTCACACCACTGGTTGGGCCAATGGTCAGGGCTCACCAGATTCAATGTGCAAGTGGCCTCAGGCCACACCACAGGGAGGGAACACAACCTCACCCAGCCTTGCCCATCAGAACAAGACTCAGTTTTCCCCACAGCCAGTCCCTCCCATCAAGAAGCTTGCACAAGCCTCTTATCCTCATCCATTAGAGGGCAGACAGAAAATCACAAGCACAGAAAAACTAACCAAACTGATCACATGGACCACAGCCTGGCCTAACTCAATGAAATTATGAGCCATGTCATGTAGGGCCACCCAAGACAGCAGGTCATGGTGGAGAGTTCTGACAAAACATGGTCTGCTGGTGAATGGAATGGCAAACCACTTCAGCATTCTTGCTTTAAGAACCCCATGAACAGAATGAAAAGGCAATGTGCAAACAAGCAGCTTTATTCCCCAAAGTCTCAGCTCCAGTGGTAAACTTTTAAGGCCCTATCCTTTCCAGGTACCTGAGTATCAGCACTACCATCTACCAGATAGGTGGCCCTGTTTGATTTCTCCTAGTCTGACAGTTACTTAATGTCACTGAGCATCAGTTTCCCTCCATTGCACTCCAGAAGGGGCAGATTAGTATCCTTGCTCTGGATGAACCTTTCAGTATACTGTCTGGGACATGGGAAGCCCTCAGTGAAGATAAGCTTCCTTTTTCCCTCTTCCACTTACCTCGTTTTCCAACTCCTTGTCAATATCAGATATTCTATTTTTAGATGTCCCCAAAGTGAAGAGTTGATCATGGACTTTGTACTGTAATTGCCCTTCGACTTATATGCAAATGTATTACCATCTCCTCATTTGCCTTCAAACAGAGGATTTCTAATTGGAGGCCACAAGGTCTCTCTCAGCCTTGTGAAACTCCTGCATCCTCCCACAGCCACCTCAACTTCTTAGAGTAGAATGACCCATGGAGAAACCCAGAGATCTACGACCAGCTCCCCAACAGAGGGTGGGTACCATGGCCTGGCAACAGCAGTCCAAGGGCTGCCTAACCTTCTGCACTTCAAAGCTCTTATTTATATTAATGACATGAATTAAGAGCCTGGGAAATACCAGGCTCTGTGCCAGGGGAGGAATGAGAAGTGCATTTCTGATCTCAGGATGCACAGTTACATGGGGGAAGAAACAGACCAGGATATGTCTACAGCAGGGTGTGGAGAGAGTAAAAGCGAAGGCTGACCTCAGGGCTGCTGGAGACACGTCACCCCGGCAGGATGTTTCCAGATGTGGGTCACCTGAGGTCATATCGCAAATGGGAGTCAGTTTATCTGCTAGCCAGGCATATGAGACAGACAGAAACAGAAATCACATTCCTGATTTCTGAGAAATCTCCAAATCCTGGTTTAGGAATTCACCTGCCAAGAAGTGGGAGTTGTTTTTTTTTTTGAAGGGAGGGCGGTGCAATCATGTAACTTTATAAAATGAACCACTTAAAAGTAAACAATTCAGTGGGCACTTAGTACATTCATAATGTTGTACAACCACCTCTGTCTAGATTCAAAACACTTTTGTCATCCCCAAAGGAAATCCTCTCCCCATTAAGCAGTTACTCTTCTTTCCTCCCCATCCCTGGCAACCACCCATCAATCTGCTTTCCATTTCCATGGATGTGAAGTGGGAGGATTTGCAAAAAAGAAATTTCTCCTAGTTTGTTGCTCTTAGGTCCATGCACTAAACTAGACTGATCAGAAATGGAGGCAGAGTTTGCCCTCAGAACTAAATGAGCCAGATTCCACTCAGTCTTTTCATACTGTATCCAGTTTGTTCCGTCTTGGTTTCCCCATCTACAAAAACACATACCTACCTCATAGGACTGTTTTTGAAGATCAGGAGATGAAAGCCGCATAAAACAGTAAACACAGGACTGCCCCCACAGTAAATAGTCAATGAATGATAGCTGTACTATTTGCATTCTAGAAAAATGTCAACCTAAAAAGTCTCTAATAGATACATGAAGTCAATATCTACCTACCTACCTACCACCTAGGTCACCATACATAAGAATCTTTTTACAAATGAAAATATCTAGGAAATCCAAAGAAGGGCTAACTCCACACAGAGGTGGATGGAACATGTCTTTTAGCATCATATGGACTGTAGCTTCAATTCCAGTTGACAGCTGGCTTCACCTCTCTGAGCCTACTCCCTTCACCACCTATCTCCTAATATTGTCTTAATGTCAGAGTACCCATGATGATCTGGTGCTTAACTGGCTTGCACTTCCCTCTCTCGCTTCGTTTCTGTATACTTTCTCCTTCCCTAACACCCAGCCCATTTCTTTTATCTGGAGTTCCCCCTGCATGTTTAGCATTCAGGCATTCAATGATACACTGATATTATTTTAGGTGTCATTGCCCCCAGAGAGTTAGAATATGACTCGGATAAAAGATTATTTTAGGTCAGGACCTCAACAAATATACTTGGCTGAAGCATCCTGTTTGGTCTGGATAATATTTAGGAAAAAAACAAAACAATATTACATTGAATGAGTGAAGTTGCTCAGCCGTGTCTGACTCTTTGTGACCCCATAGACTGTAGCCTACTAGGCTCCTCCGTCCATGGGATTTTACATGCAAGAGTACTGGAGTGGGTTGCCATTGCCTTCTCCAGGAGATTTTCCCTACCTAGGGATTGAATTGGACTATGTTTATCTGGGGTGTGCCTGCCTTGCATTCTGTCAGACTTCCCCACCCCGACCTGCATCTTATTTCATATAGTCTACGTTACTTAGCTCTATTGCCTGTCTGTTCTATAATTATTTGTGACTCTGTTTTATTTCTGGTTCTGTTCCTTTTTTTGTGCCAACTGCGTAAGTGATACTTACAAGAAGTTATATGACGTCTCTTCCAAGACTATTCAGTGTTCAACCTCAAATATTTATCAATTGGAGGGAACAACCATAAAGTAACTCCCATGCTGGAATACAGAGGGCAGTATCCCCCAAACCAATGACTCCTTTTAAAAATTTTTAACTGGATCAATCTTTTATTTTTAAATTAAATTAAATTTAGCTTAATTTAATTACTTTTGAAGACTACTAATTACCTACAAATCAGAGTTTAGATTCAATCCTGCTTTTCAAATAACCAAAAAGACAGATACCCACAGAAGGGAGTAAGCTCCAATAATGAAATCCCTTCCCAACACTCACTCCTTGAAGGCCAACTTGTGGCCCTACCCCTTAAAACAGACTCAGCTTCATCCAGAAAGCATTCATTCCATCTGTCACACATCTAGCAGCTCTTCCCCTCGGAAGATCTCAAAATCCATCAGGAAAATTGAGGGCACCCTCCAGCCCAGATCCCTGGGTTGGGAAGATCTCTTGGAGAAGGAAATGACAACCACTCCAGCATTCTTACCTGGGAAATTCCATGGACAGAGGGGCCTAGCATGCTATGGGGTCACAAAGAGTCAAACATGACTCAGTAGTGCTCTTCTCTTCCCTCCTAGCACAGCCCAGGGGAGCTGTAGGCAGAGCCTCAGGCCCTCAAAAAGGGGTCTGGGTTTTGGTTCCCTTCCCCAAGAGAGGCAGGAGAAAAGAAAACCAATTCCTGCTCCACATTCCTCCTCCCCCTTGACCTTCCTGATGAGAAGGGTTTAAAAAAGTCCTTCAGAGACCGGGGAGAAAGCAAGTGCCGACACGTGCTTGGGACACAGGAAGTTCCAAGCTCCCCAGAGCTGGGGGTCAGGATGCCCCCCAGGCTACTGCCCCACACCCACAAGACCCCTTGCCAAATACCCCTGCCCCCTTACCCTGTGAGGGGACCACATCTCTTGGTGCTCCCAGTGAGTGGAGCCTCCTGGCTCTGAGTGCCTGTGAGTCCTGGCAAATGAATTGCTGCGAGTCCTCACCCCTCACCCCAGCTCCTCCAGGGTCAGGGGGGCTTCAGAGCATCCCTGCAGGCTGAGGATCTCTGGTTCCAAGCCGTCAGCCCCGAGTCTGAGCTGCCCTGAGTCAGGAGTCAGGCCACAGCGGGCTTCTAACGTGCTCGGGGACTTCACTTCCTGGTTTTTCTTTCACAACAGAAAGTGGAAGTGTTCTGACCAGAAGGAGAAAAGCCGCCAAAGCTCCTCTGGCTGGGTTTCAGAGCCTTAACTGGCAGTCCCTGAGGGCTGATACAGCAGCCAGCCTGCATTCACAGCTCATGCTCTGTCTGCCTGATGACGGAGAACCAGACGGAGATGATGGAGGTGCCCCTCGCAGACCCCCCTTGGCAGAGAGGTGAGACCCATGCTGGATTCCTGGGACAATGAGGTCCAACCACAGGGCACCTCGGCCCTCACATCCTTCCCAGGACCATGTGGACACCTGGAAGCCAGCTCTGCTGGCCAGCCGTGCATGTTGTCGCCTCTCCCCAGTCCCCTCTTGCCTGCCTCAGATCCTGGAGCTGTGCTGAAAAAGCCAGCAAAACAAGCACATCAAGAACCACAGGGACAGCGCGGAGAGTCTGTTTCCTCTGACACATCCTCTTCAGGCCTCCAATGTTGAATTAAAAATGTTTGCAGCTCGCACCGTCACCTCCCAGATAAAATCTGAGAAATTGTAAAATCAGGAATCCACAAGCACGCATGCCATTAGCTGTCAGACTGACCCTGCATCTCGCAGGAGCCTCTGAAAAACTTCACTGTACACTCGTGAGACAACAACAGTGAAAAGGCAGACTACTTCTTGATATTTTTATAAAAGGGGCTTCCCTGTGGCTCACTGGTTAAGAATCTGCCTGCAGTTCAGGAGACACAGGTTGGATTCCTAGGTTGGGAAGATCCCCTGGAGGAGGAAATGGCAACTCGCTCTAGTATTCTTGCCTGGGAAATCCCACGGACAGAATATACTGGCGGGCTACAGTCCATGGGGTTGCAAATGAGTTGGACATAACTTAGTGACTAAACAATAACAATTATTATCAAAATTGCTTTGAATGTGAAGACACCTTGAAAGCGTCTTGAGGACTGGTCTTCAGGGCATCAGGACGCATAGTAGTCTCATCAGATTCACCTATTGCTGTGGCTACAGAAGGGCATGGGAGTTTCTATTCTCAGATGTGAAGGCAGAAAAAAATGAGGTTCCTACCCTTTCCCAACCCTATCTCTCCCCACCACCTCTCAGACACCCCAGAATTAAGCAGCACTTTCCCCCAACCTCAGTCCCTTTAAGAAGGCTCAACGTAAAACCAACAAGAGCCCCGGTCTTCACTAGAGATGTATTAGGATTCCCTTTCTACACAGAGGAGTTCCTCAAAGCTTCCAACCAGAAAAACCAGAGTGAGCTACGCCCCAATCTCAGGGAACATAGGAGCTGGTCCCTTGACCTCACAGGATCCCACTTTAGACATGGAAGAAAGCTGAAGTAGGTTAGGATGAGGGTGCCCGCCGCCCCCCCCCGCCCCGCCTTTCCATATTTGGGTTCAGCTCTTGGCTGGAGGAACACTTGTCTTTGCTAAGTTTCCAAGCTCATCTCCCCAGGGGTAGCTCCCTCCGGCAAAAAGCAGAGGATGGGAGAATGGGTGTCGAATCTCAGCCATTCAATGCTGCTGGGCTTTTCCCTGGGTGCTTTCTTCTTTTACCAACCAGACGAAGAGCTTAGGACCAGGAGAAGATGGTTTTCTCCAGGATCAAACGCTCAAGTTTGGAAGATTCTGTGTGGTTCTAAAGCTCTAGCACCTGGAGATGCATTCTTGTTCAATCCTATACACACACCAGGGACACTGCCAAATTTTGAGGGAATGATGGACAGTTTTCACAGCACTCAAGAATTCTGCATCAGGCAGCAAACCGATCAGGACTCAGATTCTTGCCCCACCTCCTCTTAGCTATGCAGCCCAGGCCGAGCTGTTTAAGAGCCCAGAGGCATGTTATTCACCTGTGATGTGGGAATGATACCCCCTTACCTTACAGGAGGTAATAAGCCAATGTATAACACACATCTAGTACAGACCCCAGCATCGGACAGCAAGTCTGCTAAGGGTTCCCTTCCCTGCTTCCTTCCAAACGGGAGGGGCTGCAGCTGTCCGATGATGGCCTTTCCAATCATACAGACATTTCAAAATGGAAGATGAAGGAGACCTACATCTTGGCTTTGGCTATAACCCTTAAAGCTTTTAAGTCTGTTTTATTTGCACTTAGTGAAATCAACCACTCTCTCTTCCAAGTCCATTTCCTGCTAGCAGTTCAGATTCCTTCCATGTCTCCACTCCCCTTTTGCAGCTGATTTTTTTTGCCTCCCATGCAGGTCAACTAAGATCACTATGCAAACAAATGCTATTTCATCTTGTAAAAGAGCCTTAGGCTGAGAAAAACGTCCAACTTTTTTCTCCCCAGTTACCCCCATCTCTACTATCCCATATCATATAAGCTATAGAGCGGGTAGCATTATTGCAGTTTACCTTGTAAGAGTCTGCTCACTCCTGGGTTCCAGGAAATGTGCCCCTCACAGCTGTCTGTTCTGGTTCAGCACAATATTCAGGAGCCTCTGCCTTTTCCTTAGCGCTGGAGTCGGGACCACACCTGAAGCCAATGTGTATCGTACTGAGAGTGGCTAACCAGCTCTCATGGAACCTTTGAACCTATTGCAATAGAGGTTCAAAGGTAGACATTACCTATTCAAACATTTGCACAGTAACCTCTGGCAGTGAGAAGTGTAGGATTTGGCAAAAGGTTAAAACAGGAGATTGTTATGCAATGGGCTTTAGAGGAAGAAAAGGAAGGAGAGAGAAAGAGAATGAAAGGGAGAGAGAGAGTTCTCAGCTCAGAAAGCTAACTTATAACAAGCAAAACCTTTTATAAAGCCCATACCTTGGGGAAGAGGAGGAGGCAAACAAGGCTTTGCATCTTCATTTTTGGGCAGAATCCCTGAGATTGTGATAGGAAGAGGAAGGTCTAAGTAACCTTAGAGGGAAAACTTAGTTTCCTCTAAGAGGGGGAAAGTGCTCCTTGATTTTAGGGGGAGAGAAAATTGAGACACCACTCTAAGTGGCTCCAGTTATAACTTTAAGATTCGGATAAGCAGAGGTCTGTCTTTTAGAGATAAGCCCTCTTCTGGAATGGGCTGGTGACCCCTCTAGAATTACAATGTTTTCTTTTTTTTTTTTTTTCAATTTAATATTGACACTTGAGTTTATTAAAGCACAAAACTAGTCTAAGACTTTTGGAACATTCTCTATATGGTTGGAAATATTACGACAGGAAATTAGTGAATTACAATGTTTTCAAGTCACTCTAGAATCTAGACAGAGGGATAGGCATAGCTGGGTCGGATTTAGAACCCAGAATGATGGGTACAGCCTGCACCACCCACAGCTGAGCGAGCACTGAAGAAGCAGGGTTGCTAAGGCATCACAGTTCAGCCTGTCCTCCTCTCTCTTTCCATTTTAAAGTCACTCGTCATCAGTCTCCAGTCCAAAATCTTCGAGACTGCAAGGCATCATCACTAGGCAAAAATGCTGGATGGGCACGCAAGCAACTCTGGAGAGCAATCTCTATTTTATGGGTGAGGCCAATGAGGCCTTTTCAGGTGAAAAAAAAAATCACCCAGCATCATGCAGTCGGTTAGCAGTTAAGGCCGGACCTGACCCAGAGCCACAGACCACCACACAGGACCTTTGTATGGGGCTGCTTTGTTGCTAAACGTTCATTTCACCACAGGCAGACCTCAAATACTTGAATGCTTTCTGAGTATCAGGCCTGCAGAAATTCGTGGAAATGCTGCATTAGGTTTCTGCTCGCTGAATTTGGTCAGGTGGCCAATATCTAAATCAGAAGGCAACACCACTTCCTGCTGACTCGGCCTGGAGGAGTCGTCAAGTCCTCATTAATAGTAAGAGGTCTTAGGTGGCCAGAATCTCATCTAGGTTGTCGGCACATTAATTCCACAGACATACTTCTTGCCCCGCAGCCCTAAGCCTGACCTGGGACCTGAAACAAAAAGTCTTCTAAGAGGTAGCTTAGACAAAGATACAGTTCAATAGGAACTGGGGCAGGATTCTCATTTGATTGGGGTAATGTCAACTTGAGTTAAGTAGCAACCCACTGAACACCTGCTGACACCACACTTGCCTGAGAGCACGATTCTCTGAGTGGTTCCCAAACCCCAGGGAGCTATATAGTTCCCTGTAGAGCGTGTTATGCTGATGGCTGGGCCCATGCTGGCGTTTCTGACTCAGTGGGCCTGGGTCAGGGCCCTAGAATCTGCATTACTAACAATTCCAGGTGATGTGGAGGCTGCTGATTGGGGGACACACTTGGACCACCACTGCTCCAAGCAGCCACCCCATCGTCCATGGGCTCAACTACTGGACTGTTAAAAAGAACTCTGCATTGGGCCATTTTGGCTCTGGTGACCCTATAATTGGGAGGACAACTTGACGCAGAGTGGAACTCATGACGTGCCCTAGAAGAGAGGTGATGCTCAAGCCCAGCGAGGGGCCGAGACCTGGAGGGTGCTTTGACACTAGCAGGAAGTGTCGCCTCTCACCCTGCTTTATGTAAATCAGCGCTGGCATCCTAGCTGGATGACCCGTGTGGGTGTGGAAGGGGCACCCCCTGATCTAACAACCATAACTTTATTCTCCAGGGCACCCGAGACCCCAAAAGATGAAGCAGCCAGCAAGGGTGAGTCATCAGTTTAGTAGGAGAGGGGAGTCCCGAACCCAGGCTTCCACTACTTAGCAGACCACACTGTCTCACGCTCAACTATGGTTTCCTACAGCCTCTTTCTTCAAAAATCCACATGTTCGACAATGCTCTGCAACACCCTCCCTTCACATAGCCATTTGCGTTGAGAAATCAATAAAAACCAAGCCCCTTGCCAGTCCAGGCATCCCATTGCCTCTAAAAAGTGCAAATCTTCATTGTTTTATGTCTTTCAAGGGTGAGGTGTCCGAGGTAAGGAGTCTGACCCAATAGCTGTATTTCTGACACACACGCTCGCTGCTCTGGTCAGCAGGAGGGGAACGGTGTACACTATTTTCCCTTTTGTAGGGACAAAGGAACCACACATCTCATTTACAACAGTTGGAGAAGACCAGAAGCCAACAGTCCAGAGTTTTGTAACACAGTCTGGAAACAGCCAAGATACCTCATGTGATAGGGCTGGCAGGTCATTGGAAGTAGAAACCAGGTTTCCTATATTTTTAAAGTGGAATTTCTCCTTTGAATAAAGCCTCTGCCCTCAGAACATAGATGACTCATCTTGCATTTCTGGCTCCTCTGCTTTAGAAGACTTCACTGGGTTCAGATTCCGGAATAGCCGCTCAACAATGCTCACCATCGGCATTCCGAGGGAGGGCAAAGAAGGAAGCTGGAGATGAGAAGGGGCGGCACAGGACGGGTGGAGTAGCTGAGACATGTGGTGCCTGGCAAACACTTATCAAGGAAAGATCTGAGGCTGTTTCAACTGCTAATCTAAGACTTTAGAAGTCAGGCAACATGACCCAAGAATAAAGAGAAGCAGAGTCCTAGAGCTATGGTGGTGGTTTAGTTGCTCAGTCATGTTCAACTCTTTCGACCCCCTGGACTGTAGCCCGCCATGCTCCTCTGTCCATGGAATTCTCTAGGCAAGAATACTGGAGTGGGAAGAATCCTAGAGCTATAGGCTGAACCTATTCATGTTGACTCCTGTCTGATTCATCAGACAGGAAAGAGATGTCATGTCCCTCCCAGGAGTCAGTTGGACAGCAGGGCAGAGGGTGCAATGGTACAAATTGGATGAAATGTAAGCTGTGATGGATTAACCTTTAGCTTCCCACATGGCAGAGCTAACTTTGAAGTTTTCCCTTCCACTGAGATGTGAAAAGGAAGGGACAAAGTTCCCTCAACTTGACAAAGTTGCCCTAATTGACTATTCTGATTATCAGAATTCCATACCTACCTTTTCCTTGGTTATCTGAGGTTTCAAAAGGCTAGTGGCACTCAGAGTACACCATCAGGGGAGCACTCTTAGGTTCCCAGGTCAACTCCGTTCCCAAGGCCTTTGAAATGATTGTGAATATTATTGAGCACTTCCCATGGGGCCCTGCTGGGCTGAACTGTCTGCAATACCTCATTTAATCTTACAGCAGTCCAATGAAGAAGTTATTATCATTTTGCAGAAGAGGGAAGGCTAAGGGAGGTCAAGTTAACTCACTCAAGGCACGTGGCTAAGAGTTGGCAGAGTCTGAAGGGCAGATTTTGAGTTCAGGTAGTCCTGAGTCCATAGCCCAAGTACATTGATTAAGGATGACTCATTCCATGTAATCATCCCATGGTGTTGGAGAAGACTCTTGAGAGTCCCTTGGACTGCAAGAAGAACCAACCAGTCCATCCTAAAGGAAATCAGTCCTGAATATTCATTGGAAGGACTGATGTTGAAGCTGAAATTCCAATACTTTGGCCACCTGATGTGAAGAGCTGACTCATTTGAAAAGACCCTGATGCTGGGAAAGATTGAAGACAGGAGGAGAAGGGGATGACAGAGGATGAGATGGTTGGATGGCATCACTGACTCAATGAACATGAGTTTAGGTAAATTCCGGGAGTTGGTGATAGACAGGGAGGCCTGGCCTGCTGCCGTCCATGGGGTTGCAGAGTTGGACATGACTGAGTGATTGAACTGAACTGAACTAATTCCATGTAACCTGTGCAGTCTCATTTGTTTATACATGCATTCCTCTTGGGAACTCTGATTCGTGTCTCAAAGAGAATCAAGAACCGTTGGCCTAGAAGAAGGAAAGCCCAATGGCCACCATCAGGAAGGAGAACCTGATGCCCAGGGTGGAACAACGGCTCCCTTGCCCTTCCTCTGAAGGGCTTCCCACCTCCCTGGACGTGCTTCCTGAGGCTGAGTTCACTTCCCACACAAAGCCTTGCTTCACTCAGCTGAAGGTGGGCTGGGCTGACGCTGGGTGGGGCTGGGGGCGGGGTGTCAGTGGGTCACATCTTTCAGCTGTGCCATCCCCAGCTCTTTCTGCTTTGTTGTCTGCTGTTCTGGGAGTGGCCACAGTGCTTTTCTGGGCCCCACTGTCAACCACATGGGACAAGATGACCCCAAGGCTCAGCGGCTGGAGGAGCTTGTTTTGCTCAACTCAAGTGGCTGACAGCAACAGCTTGGGCACCTGAGCTCATGAGGCCACTTGCTCATTCTTTGTGGGAAGGAGGTGTTACTTAAGATTGAGCACTTGATTGGTAAGAATGGTTTTTGCACAGATTGCAATAAAAAGCTTGCCTCCCTCCCCCAGACAACCCTCAGGGTGCAGACTGCCTTGCAAGTTTGGATCTGAGATTCCCAACTGGCAAACCAGAGCACACCAGTATGTACTGTATGGCCCACGTAGGGGATTCAGTGCATCATATAAAACTATTATTCTCAGGGTCACGTCAACAAGGTTGGAACACAGTGACACAGACAACTTGCTCCTTTATAGGCAAGAGCAATTAAGAGTCAGATGAACAGTGAGAAGGTCCTCAGAGAGGCTCTGGCTCTGAATTCCCAGAACCAACAGCCCCATAGAAAACATCTCTATCTCCCAGGTGATTAGACGCATAGCTCAGAGTGAAGGTTCAGACGTGGACTGTCCAATACTGTAAGCAGTCTCTCCGGGTGGCAACTGAGTACTTGTAACGAAGAAAGTCTGAATTAAGATGTGCTTAAGTACAAAATACACCAAATTTCGGAGACTTAGTATGAAGCAAATAACATAAAATCTCAAATTTTAAAATATGGAGTATGTGTTGAATTGATAACATTTTGAATAAACTAAGTAATCAATCTTATTTGCTGCTTTTAATTTTTAAATATTTCTGCTGGGAATTTTAACACTACATAAGTGACTCATGCTCTATTTTTCCTGGACACTAATTTAGACCAAAGATCCTCTGGCCTAATGCCTATACGATAGAAACAAAAAGAGATATTACCTGATGTTAGCAGTGAACACGTTTATACCTGCTCTGGGTGTTCTTGGAGACAATGAAATCTTTCATTTGTTCCTCTGGGTTCTATAGCAGCATCAGTTTGTTTCTTTGAGTTTATATAGCATTCATTCAACAGAAGTCATGATTTTCTTGACTGACACAATAGTTCCTTATTATAAAACTGCTATTATTACACACTGCTCTGTGTAAAATGGTAACTGATAAGGACCTACTGTATAGCACAGGTGTGTGTGTGTGAAAGTCACTCAGTCATGTCCAACACTTTGTGACCCCATGGACTATACAGTCCATGGAATTCTCCAGGCTAGAATACTGGAGTGGGTAGCCTTTCCCTCCTCCAGGGGATCTTCCCAACCCAGGGATCGAACCCAGGTCTCATGCATTGTAGGCAGACTCTACCAGCTGAGCCACCAGGGAAGCCCATAGCATAGGTAACTACTCAATATTATATATAACCTAAATGGGGAAAAAAACTTTGAAAAAAGAATAGATAGTTGTATATGTCTAACTGAATCACTTTGCTGTACACTTGAAACTATTACAACATGGTTAACAACTGTGCTCTAATATAAAATAAAAAGTTTAAAAAGATCTATTATTTCACCTAATCCTCTCAAGAGCTGATCAAGGTAATTAAAAATGAGGAAACTAAGGTTCATATTAAATTAAATTAAACTAAAGTTCAGACTTAAATTGAAGAAAGTGGGGAAAATCACTAGACCACTCAGGTATGAACTAAATCAAATCCCTTACGATTATACAGTGGAAGTGAGAAATAGATTTAAGGGCCTAGATCTGATAGACAGAGTGCCTGATGAACTATGGACTGAGGTTCGTGACATTGTACAGGAGACAGGGATCAAGACCATCCCCAAGAAAAAGAAATATAAAAAAGCAAAATGGCTGTCTGAAGAGGACTTACAAATAGCTGTGAAAAGAAGAGAAGCAAAAAGCAAAGGAGAAAAGGAAAGATATAATACACATTTGAATGCAGAGTTCCAAAGAATAGCAAGGAGAAATAAGAAAGCCTTCCTCAGCAATCAATGCAAAGAAATAGAGGAAAACAATAGAATGGGAAAGACTAGAGATCTCTTCAAGAAAATTAAGAGATACCAAGGGAATATTTCATGCAAAGATGGGCTCAATAAAGGACAGAAATGGTATGGACCTAACAGAAGCAGAAAATATTAAGAAGAGGAGGCAAGAATACACAGAAGAACTGTACAAAAAAAGATCTTCACGACCCAGATAATCACAATGATGTGATCACTCACCTAGACCCAGACATCCTGGAGTGTGATGTCAAGTGGGCCTTAGGAAGCATCCCTATGAACAAAGCTAGTGGAGGTGATGGAATTCCATTTGAGCTATTTTAAATCCTAAAAGATGCTGCTGTGAAAGTGCTGCACTCAATATGTCAGCAAATTTGGAAAACTCAGCAGTGGCCACAGGACTGGAAAAGGTCAGTTTTCATTCCAATCCCAAAGAAAGGCAATGCCAACAAATGCTCAAACTACCGCACAATTGCACTCATCTCACACGCTAGTAAAGTAATGCTCAAAATTCTCCAAGCCAGGCTTCAGCAATACGTGAACTGTGAACTTCCAGATGTTCAAGCTGGATTTAGAAAAGGCAGAGGAACCAGAGATCAAATTGCCAACATCCGCTGGATCATGGAAAAAGCAAGAGAGTTCCAGAAAAACATCTATTTCTGCTTTATTAACTATGCCAAAGCCTTTGACTGTGTGGATCACAATAAACTGTGGAAAATTCTGAAAGAGATGGGAATACTAGACCACCTGACCTGCCTCTTGAGAAACCTATATGCAGGTCAGGAAGCAACAGTTAGAACTGGACATGGAACAACAGACTGGTTCCAAATAGGAAAAGGAGTATGTCAAGGCTGTATATTGTCCCCCTGCTTATTTAACTTATATGCAGAGTGAAAAAGTGAGTGAAGTCGCTCAGTCGTGTCCGACTCTTTGCGACCCCATGGACTGTAGCCTACCAGGCTCCTCTGTCCATGGGATTTTCCAGGCAATAGTACTGGAGTGGATTGCCATTTCCTTCTCCATATGCAGAGTACATCATGAGAAATGCTGGGCTGGATGAAGCACAAGCTGGAATCAAGATTGCCAGGAGAAATATCAGTAATAACAGATATGCAGATGAGACCACCCTTATGTCAGAAAGTGAAGAAGAACTGAAGAGCCTCTTGATGAAAGTGAAAGAGGAGAGTGAAAAAGTTGGCCTAAAGCTCAATATTCAGAAAATGAAGATCATGGCATCTGGTCCCATCACTTCATGGGAAATAGATGGGGAAACAGTGGAAACAGTGGCTGACTTTATTTTTTTGAGCTCCAAAATCACTGCAGATGGTGACTGTAGCCATGAAATTAAAAGACAATTACTCCTTGGGAGGAAAGTTATGACCAACCTAGATAGCATATTAAAAAGCAGAGACATTACTTTGTCCACAAAGGTCCATCTAGTCAAGGCTATGGTTTTTCCAGTAGTCATGTATGGATGTGAGAGTTGGACTATAAAGAAAACTGAGTGCCGAAGAATTGATGCTTTTGAACTGTGGTGTTGGAGAAGACTCTTGAGAGTCCCTTGGACTGCAAGGAGACCCAACCAGTCCATCCTAAGATCAGTCCTGGGTGTTCATTGGAAGGACTGATGTTGTAGCTCAAACTCTAATACTTTGGTCGCCTGATGCAAAGAGCTGACTCATTTGAAAAGACCCTGATGCTGGGAAAGATTGAGGGCAGGAGAAGGAGGTGACAGAGGATGATATGGTTGGATGGCATCAATGACTCAATGGACATGAGTTTGGGTAAACTCCAGGAGTTGGTGATGGACAGGGAGGCCTGGTGTGCTGTGGTTCATGGGGTCACAAAGAGTCGGACATGACTGAGTGACTGAACTGAACTGAAGGTTCATATAGTACAAAACATCACAACCAGCCTAAGTCTTATTGCAAAAACTTGTGCTCTCAACATTTCTGTTACACTGCCTCTTACAGGGCAGTGTGGAGAAATCTCAGACAAGAGTATCAGTACTCTGGGTGGGGCATCTTACAGTTGTCCTCTTGCCAAGGCTTTAAGGACAGCGTCCTCAGCTTTGCAGCCTTGGTTCCCTGGGCTCACAGCGTGGGAGAACAACCCTGAGTGCGTGGCTAGGGAGCTGTTTGGGAGCTTTTAACACAAACAGAGTAGGAACGCCAGGAAGTGGGAGGGGTTCTGGTCTCTCCAGACCAGAAGCTGAAGAGGGTGGGGAGCCGCAGGGACATCCTGCTGGGTTTAGATGGCTGCGTACCAGAGAGATGGCGCCCAGATGACAAGCCAGGTGCTACCCAGGCCTCCGATTGGCTCAGATAGCGGAGCATGTCCTTCTTATGGGTCAAAGGTGGGTATAATCCCCAGAGAGAGATGAAGTAAGGCAAGGACACATTCATTTTTAAAAATTAATGAATTAATTTTTAATTGGAGGATAATTGCCTCACAAAGTTGTGTCAGTATCTGCTGTACACCAACGTGAATCAGCTATGTGTGCCTGCTAAGTTGCTTCAGTCGTGTCCAACTCTTTGTGCCCCTACAGACTGTACTCCACTAGGCTCCTCTGTCCATGGGGTTCTCTATGCAAGAATATTGGAGTGGGTTGCCATGCCCTTTTCCAGGGGATCTTCCCGACCCAGGGATCGAACCTGTGTCTCTTAACGTCCCCTGCATAAAGGCGGGTAAAGGTCTTTACCACTAGCGCCACTTAGGACAACCCAAACCTTTTCAGAAACAAGCAGCATGTTCTCATCAGAAAACCAAGGCCAGTGCCCCATCCTTGGCCTCTGGGGAGTAGTATGTGCACGATTACCTAAAGGAGAGGCTTTGGATTCAAGGAATTGCCTTTTGTTGCAACCTAAGAAACACATCTCCCCTTTATACAAAGTCAACCTTTACTCCACTGTCCTACAGCTGTTTAAATATTTACTTACCTGGAGATTCTTTTTACTTGACTTCATCACAACTATTTACAAGCACTGAGAACATAATAGGGAAGTTTGAAGCTCACACCCCAGCAGGTGAGAACAATTTTGACTTACACTTACTTGTAGGATGGTTGGTACTTGGTGGACTAGACCTTCAAGATAGGAACTCTAAGCAAGACCCAGAAAGAAACTGTTGCATCACTGGCATGGAGTACTGGGTTAATTATGAATCCATCAGACTCCTAGACTTTCAGGACAAGAAGCTGGTAGGTGAGAAGTCTCTGCCTGCCAATGCAGGAGATGCGGGTTCCATCCCTGATCTGGGAAGATCCCACATTCAACAAAGCCCATGCACCACGTCTATTGAGCCTGTGCTCTAAAGCCTTTACAAGAGAGGATACCGCAAAGAGAAGTCCGCGCATCTCAACTAGACGGTAGGCGCCATTCCCCGCCCACGCTTGCTGCGACTAGAGAAAAGCCTGAAGACTCAGCGCAGCTTGAAAGAAAAAAAAAAAAAACTTTAAAATATGCTATAAAGCCTCTACAAATAAAACATTAAAAAAGAAAAAGAAAACGGAGGCTCAGATCCAGTCTTATTCACTCCGGAAAGCCTCCAGGGATGCCTGCCTCTCTCTTCTCTTTCCCTCAAGGTGGGAAACTCCAGGCTCACTCTATTGTATTCTGAGTGGGCCAGACACCTTTTTCTATTTCTCACCTTCTGGAGAAGTTACAACCCAGCCTTTCATTTTTTTTTTTCTAAACAGGATCAGATCAGGCCACAGATTTATAGATTGAAGGGAGGGAGGGGCAAGTGGGAGGGGAGGAAGGGCAGGTAGAAAAAAGCCAGCCCCATCACCCTGGAAACAGCTAATCATATCTGATCTTGCATGTGAACAGCTGGCCCTATATCTGGTTTATGGCCCAGCTGGTCAGCAGTGAGGAAACTATATATTAGGAAGAAAGAATCCTCCCTCAGTAACAATCTTTTCAGGAAACAGAGATAAGATAAAGTATCTGGGAATCAAAGTGCTAATATAGGGAACCAAGCTCTGCACCTCCGGGAGCCAAGCACAGATTACTTCTATTCCAAAGCATCGTAGGGTGAAACAACGTGACCTCCCCTATGTACCACCACAGCACTGGTAACTTACAAGCCTAAGAATCTCCTAGAAAAGGGCAGGGCTGAAGAAGCAAAGTGGACAACAGTGTGCCCTCTCCAGCAGCCACAGTCCCTACAAATCTCCTTAGGCTGGTTTTAACCTCAGGCCTTGCCACTCTTGCCAATCAAGCACTTGGTACAAACAGGGGAGGGCTGTTACCATGACAACGGTTCCCAGATTATGCTCACCATTACCCAGACCCTCACGTCTCTCTCCCTCTGAGGGCGATGGAGACGCAGAAGGGACTGAGCTGAGCACAGCATAAGCCAAGTGCAGAGACGTGCAGGCCCAGACCAACGTGAAGTTCTGCTGGTGCAGAAATCCAGACGGTTTAATCCACTGTGATGTCACTCTGCAAATACAAGTCTAGGTTTGTTTTTAATTAAAACTTTCCCTTGTCTTCCTTATTGCAAAGACATGAAGATAAAAAAATATGAAAATTATGCAAAAAGAAGAAAAGACACCCCATAATTCCTGTCACCTGGAGTTTTTATTGGCTTGATGCATATAATCTTTTTTATGCAACTTTATGTGCTTTTAAAAAAGACAACAAAAGATGGAATACTGTTCATGTTGTTTTAAAGTGTGCTTCCTCTCTTAGTTGTGACTATCTTTCTGAGTCAATAAATGAACATTTAAAACATCATTTGTAACGACTGCTCTCTCCACAGTCATATGAATTCACTCCATATTACTCTTCCAGGCCTCTACTGTTGAACATGGAGGATGTATCTAGTTTTTGACTGTCAAAAAAAAAAAAAAAAAAAAGCATTATGGGGACTTCCCTGATGGTCCAGTGGTTAAGACTTCACTTTCCAGTGCAGGGGATGCAGGTTTGATCCCTGGTCTGGGAGCTAAGATCCCACATGCTTCGCAGCCAAAAAACCAAAACATAAAACAAAGCAATTTTGTAACAAATTCAATAAAGACTTTAAAAATGGTCCACATCAAAAAAAATTCTTAAAGTCTTTTTAAAAAGTGTTGTGGTTATATCTTATCATATGCTCTCATATGCTCTTGTTTCGGTGGGATAAATCCCCCAAATTGAAATTTCTGGGTCAAAGATGTATATGAGACCTGCTATCAATCAACATTCCTATGAGGAGTGTATGTCTGTTTCTTAAATTCTCACCAACACTGAACGCCATTGGCATTTTCTCCTAGTTTTGACCATGCTTAATACAAAAATACTTACGATTAATAATAATTTGCATGCTTACCGGTGCAACAGTGTCCTGGATCTGAGGCTCCAAAGAGGAACACATGCCGTCATCTGCCTGAAGGTTTCTTATGGGAAGGCAATCTATAATCCCAGAGAATCTCAAATTATCCAGAGTGGGAATACCCATTTTAAGAAGTTTGTATGTGATAGTGGGAGAGAGGGGACACGGAGTATATCATATAATATTGTTCCCAGAATCCTGGTCTCGAGACCCTGCCTTATGCAATGACATGCCCTGACATGCCCTGTAGACGTGCTTCTTTACAGAGTTCCTACTAAGTGTGGGGCACTGTGCTAAGTACTTATGTCATCACATAACACCTTTACAACATCCTTCTGAGATAGATATTGTTCAGCTCTTTCTGAAGTTGACAAAACTCAGGCACAGATTTAACTGACTTACCCAAACCTACTTACATCTGGTAAGCATTTGAGCCAAAAAGATTCATGGAATTCTGCCTGTGATTAGAGCAAGGGAGTCCTTAGACTCAGACTTTAAAGAATTTAGACTTTAATCTTTAAGGTGTAGCAAGTTGACACCAAGTTGTCCTAGAAGAGGAGAGAGAATCTGAAGTTCAGTGCAGAAGCAGCGATGATGAATTTGGTTTGGAGAAAAGCAACTCCCCCTAATCCAGGGGTTTTGAAATGCCCTCTGAAGCAGATCAGAGCTAAAGCTCAGTAATCCCATGCTGGGAATTTGCTACTGAGGGAAATTAAGTAGTGAAGTTAATGGTGATTCTTGACCTCTCTCGTTTTAGACTGTCTCAGAGCTTCTCGCACTAGTGTATTTAGGAGTATATGAGCATCTGTTGAATGCAGATTCCTAGAGTAAACTCAAGGCATCTGGTTCATAGGATCTGGAGTGGAGGCCTGGAATCTGTCTTTTTAACCATAAGAGGCTGATGTAAGCGGTCCTCAGATCAAGCCTTGAGATTCATAGCGAGTCTTCTGTGTTAAAATACATGATCCTGAGATGAGTGGGAGTTGCCAGCTCCCACCCTGCAAGGGCCCAAAAGAAAATCCATTTTAGTCGTATTTGAATTCTTTATGGAAACAATGACAAACTATTTTGGGGGCCTCCAAAATCACTGCAGGTGGTGACTACAGCCATGAAATCAAAAGACACTTGCTCCTTGGAAGAAATGTTATGACCAACCTATACAGCAAATTAAAAAGCAGAGACATTACTTTGCCAACAAAGGTCTGTCTAGTCAAAGCTTTGGTTTTTCCAGTAGTCATGTAGAGATGTGAGAGTTGGACTCTAAGGAAAGCTGAGTGCCGAAGAATTGATGCTTTTGTACTATGGTGTTGGAGAAGACTCTTAAGAGTCCCTTGAACTGCAAGGAGATCCAACCAGTTCATCCTAAAGGAAATCAGTCCTGAATATTCATTGGAAGGACTGATGCTGAAGCTGAAACTCCAGTACTTTGGCCACCTGATACAAAGAACTGACTCCTGGGAAAAGACCCTGATGCTGGGAAAGATTGAAGGTGGGAGGAGAAGGGGATGACAGAAGATGAGATGGTTGGATGGTGTCACCAACTCAATGAACATGAGTTTGAGTAAGCTTCAGGAGTTGATGATGGACAGGGAAGCCTGGTGTGCTGCAGTCCATGGGGTCTCAAAGAGTCAGACACAACTGATCAACTGAGCTGAATTCTTTACACTGATGTGCATTTACCTGGTTGGTGGCTAGGTCATCTTACCTGGGGATAAAAATGGCTTCCCAAGAGTCTTGTCATCCCCGTAATATTAATGCTTAATATAATATGATTCTTTACAAGCAAAGTGTTCATACTTCATACATAATTATTCAGTAAAGAACTGTCCTCAGCTCTTTTCCCTGATCTGTGTAGAGGGAGAATTAGTATTTATTTGCCAGTAACCTTCCCATGGTCTCTAGACCAAGGTGAGGGATGTCAACTGTGCCAGTTGTGAGTAAACTCTTTCATAACCACTCATTCTAGGAAAATTTCTTATAAGATGGATTCAGAAATAATGACCATCATTACATGATCAACATCATCAATCACCCCATCATCCTTCTCACCACCACCACCATCATCTGACACTGACAAAGTGGCTCTCTTTGCTGAGATGTTGTACCAACCACTGGACTTGTATGATCTCTTTTAATCTTTACCTTGTCAGCTGAAGAAGATTTCATTAAATTTTATCCCCAATTTGTGGATCTGGAGATGAAGCCATAGAGAAGGGAAGTAACATGTCCTAGATCACATAACTACATGTGATGGAGTCAGAATTAAATCCTAGACCATCTGTCTACATTTGAATGGCTCCCATGATTCATATTTTACTAGGGGAGAAGGGCCTGGGGGTTGGAGATGATCTGGGGTTATGTGACTTGTCAAGAAACACGAAGTTGGACAGTGGTACCACTGGATCAATGACCAGGGCCACATCACCTCCCTGCCCCAGGCTCTTTCCTCAATACTGCTGCTTCTAGATGTGTTAGGACAGTCTCTGGAAAGGAAGAGTTTGATTAATTAACAGCATTGAAGAGAATACAAGCTGTGGTCCTCAGGGAACTTTGCACTGTTATTTAAGCTCTGGGCACAAGTGGTCAGGAGGCTGAGCCTCTCAGAGTTCTGCAGTGATCCAGGTATTAGACACCATTCATGGCTCCCAGGACAGGTGCTAAGCCCTCAGTCAGATCTGGGCTCTGTTTGGGGGTTGCATGCCATGTTGGCCACCCAGCACTAGTTCTGATGCTCTTTGCCAGTGTGCTGATGACATGGCTTGAGGCTGCTAAACTCACTGTGGGTTTTTAGGCCCCCTGAAACATCTCCCATCCATTCAGTGTGCAAAGGTTGGGTGGTGGTCTCCAGACTGCCATGGACAAGATCAACTCCGAGCTGGTGGACTTCGGAAATTTCAGCTAGGAGTTTACTTACATCAACTCAACCTGTGGTGCCAAGGAGTCTCTCGCTCTTTCCATCAGCCAGGTCCAGAAAGAAGAGATTTCTCCCTCGTTTGGACCAGCATGCCCAGAAGCCACAGAGGTAGAATATACAGCCTTCTAAGAAAACTCTGAGTTTCCATTGGAAAGGGTGACCTTAAAGTGATGGTATAGAGTTGAAAAATCTTTTGACTTGGATGGCATTATTATAAACAATAACTGTGTCAAGTCTTGGGTACCATTTCTTTAAAATGTAACCAGACCATGCGATGAAAACAATTAACACTTTCTTTAAAGAAATCCTCACAAGTCAAGAATTGTTAGTTCACTCACTAACTTGTTGATGTTCACTAAAAAAACCGTGGATTGTTTGGTCCTGGTGCTGTTGGATATGAACTCATTATTCACACTAACGTTGTCAGCCATGTGGTTCAGAAGAAACTGAACACAACTTTAAGTAGAAAAATATCTGTGTAGGTTTCCCTTTGGTGTGCATAACAGATTGCCATAAGCTAAGGCAAGAAAATGAGAGAAATGAATGATTTGTATTGGTTTAGCTAATGAGATTAGCTTTGTTAACATCCTTGGGATCTTGTGCTCTTACAGGTGTAGATGCAAGGCTGAATAGACAGTACAGTGTTCATGTTCAAAAATCCTGCAGAACTATTATTAGTGGGTGCTACAGAGTTTAGTTTACATTTGAATTTGAATCTGAATTCCCCATTTGACTAACAAAGCCTACCCATTCTTCAAAGTCAAGCTCAAAAGCCATGGAGCCTGTCTTTATCCCTCTACCCTCAAGATTCACATCCCTAATTCCCAAATTAGAAGCAATTTCTTACTTCCCTAAGTTCCTCTAAATCTATTGTCTATAAATGTTGAAAGGCATATTTAACTCTACAGCTATTTTTACATGTCTTAACTCCTGTAATAATTGATCTCAAGATCTTTTTTAAGAGGAAGGTCTCTGAAGTTTCCTGTAAATAGTAGGCTTATAGTGGAAAGACTAAAAAAAGTAAGTAGTACCTATGAGTGTGGGCTCTGCTATCACACTACCTGAATTCCAAGGTTTACTACTTGCTCGTTTTGTAAGTTCCATTTCTGTGCCCCCACGTTTTCAGCTCTAAAATGAGATGCTAGCTATTGCTACTATTGTTTTCTGAGATTTTGCATCATCAAGTTGGACCTAAGACGTTATCAGTACTCCAAAAGAGATGGTTCAGTATGACCCATAGACTCACTGAATCCAAAGTTGAGGCAGATATTTTATAGTGGAGTTGGATAGTAACAAAACTCAATTATGGAAAGACATCCCTTTGGTTACTTTAAGGTTATTGGTTTGCTGGCTTCTGAGTGGAACATCCCCATGTTTGACTTTGCTGGACAAACAGCGCAACTGGAGAACAACTTCTTGTATGATACCTATGTGAACCTCTTGCCATCCATGCACCAAGTCAGTGATGTCCTCCAGAAAAGCCTCCACTACCTGGACTGGAAACACATTGGCATGTTTGGAGGTCACTTCGGGACTTCCTCCTGGGATGGAGTGGATGAGTTATGGAGGGTTGTAGAGAATGAACTCAAATCCCATTTCACTGTCACCACCAGCGTAAGATATACCAACAACGATCCGGTCTTCCTTCAAGAGAATCTTAGGAGCCTGTCATTGATTTCCAGGGGTAAGTAGGAAAGAATTTTCTGTTCCTTCTGTTTAGAGAGGCAGATAGAGAAAAAAAAAATGATTGTATGAAAAAAACTAAGAATTTTCATTTTTCTATGAATGTAAGCAGATGAAAACAGGGTATATAATTAATGATACATAAAAGCATCACTACCTGGAGAAGGAAATGGCAACCCACTCTGGTATTCTTGCCTGGAAAAGTCCATGACAGAGGAGCCTGGTGGGCTGCAGTCCATGGGGTTAAATGGCTGAGCCTGTGTGCATGAAGGTGGAGGGTGATGGGTTGGTAGCAATAAACTGGTAGAACTAAAAAAAAAAAAGCATCACTACCAACAAGAAAAATATCGTCTACAGTGAAGTTCTTGATGCTATAGTGTTTTGATGTAAATGGTAATTTCTGGAAGAACTTGCTCTGTGGGCTGGGTCTTGGTCTTGGGTTGTCATTCAGAGCTAGGGCTCTGGAGACAGACAGTCCTAGGTTTGAAACCCGTCTCTCACACTTTCTAGCTGTGTGCTCCAGAGCAAGTAGCTTAATTTCTCAGTGCCTCAGACATTTTATCTGTACAGCGAAGACAATCATCTTACCTATCTCATAGAACAGAGAGGATTAAATAAGGTCATGCCTGTAAAGTGCCAGACCAAGTAACTGATAAACATATCATAGTGAATATTGGGGTAATACTTCTAAGGCTCTACTTTCTAGCAGGAATTAGTAACTGACTCCTTTCTCTTCTTCAAATAAACTGCTCCTTCTGGAGTTAGGATTTTGGGACTTGCTGATCCCTTGGCCTGAAGTTCCACCCATAATCCCACCTCACCCCACCCAGCACTCTTTTCATAGATAGCTTCCTCTCAGTCTTCCAGACTCAGCCCAGAGCCCATGCAATGTCCTCCAAGGGACCTTTCCTGACTACTTGATGTGGAGGAATTCCCCTCCCCGCATTAGTATCACAGCATTGTTTTTCCCCTTCATTCACTAGAATCCCGAATGACCTCTCTAACCTTTTTACTTGTGTATTGTCTGTCTGACTGTCAGCTCCCTGAGAACAAAGACTTTCTCTTTTGCTCACTGATGTATCCTTTGCTTAGCACATTGCCTGGCACCTAGCTGAAGCTCAGATAAATAGATTATAATTTATCTCATTTTAAAAAATAAATCACTAAAATAGATAACCAACATGGACCTATTGTATAGCACAGAGAACTATACTCAATATCTTTTAAAACTTATAAGGGAAAAGTTATATATATGTGTGTGTGTGTGTGTGTGTGTACATATATTTGAATTACTTTGCTGTACACCTGAAACTAATACAATATTATAAATCAACTATACATCAATTAAAAATAAAAATTCTGAAGTGAAAGTATGCTCCAATATAAAAATAAATACATACAAGTAAATCATTGTTGTGCCCTCAGAATGCATGCTGATGTGTTTGGATGGAAAAAAAATACCACGGTCTACTCATTTTTTCCCCATCCCCACTCAGACAGTCTAAGCTCTCCTGGTTTTCAGTTCTCTGTCAATCCAACCTACCTACAAGCCAGGTCTATTGTTCTGAGTCAATTAAATGAAGAAACTGGATCACAGAAGTGGTTTCAAACTTTTTCCATTTGTGCTCTGGGAAAGAGCTGCAGTGAAGACTTTAATTCCATGAGGTGAAAGCTACTGGTCTGTATATGGCTGGTATGGTTCAAGAAGTACAGGCTCATACAGACCTGTGGTTATAACCCCAAATCTTGATTACATAAAAACGGATGCTTAGTTGTGTAAATACACAAATGAGACCTAGAAGGCACACCAAATGGTCAACTGCTTGTGATTATGGATGACTTGTTTTTGCTCCTTGTGTTTTTGTTTTTTTGTTATGCACGTGTTAACTTTTAAAAAAATAAATGACAAAGAAGAAGCATAGTCTGAGGGAGCAGTTTAGGCATTCCTGTTTCCTAAAGCATGCTCAAGGAAAGGCAATGCTAATGTCTCATTTGCAGTGACTTCAGGCTAGACTTTAAAACGTGTATATGTGTGTATGCCCATGTGCAGTTGCTAACTCCATTTTGTCTTATAGTTATCATCTTAATCTGTAGCTCAGAAGATGCAAAACTTATCCTGCTGGCTGCAGAGAACCTGGGACTCCACACAGGAGAATTCATCTTCATCATTTTGCAGCAGCTGGAGGTGGGTGTCATGACCCCTCAATGGCTCCGGTAGGCAGAGGTAACAAGCACTCAGCACTTGCTAGGTGCCAGATGCATTAGCTCACTGAATACTCAACCTAGGAGGCAGCAACTCTTGCGTCCTTAACTGAAGATCAGGAGGCTGAGAGGAAAGAACCTACCCAGAGTTTGTTCACTCAGTTCCTAGGACAGGGAGACTGGCCTGGAGCCAGGCTGCTGGTCCTGGAGCCCGGCCCTCTATAGTCTATACCAGCCAGCACCAGCTGAGGAGAAACTGTCATTCCTACTGGATTGCTAGACCTACCCTAATGCTCTCAAACTCAGGGCCTCCCAATTTCTTTTCTCCCATAGCCACCTCTGTTTGAGCCCCAATAAGTCCTGGAAAAACCAACATGCTGGTCCAATGAGGCAATTTGTAGGTGGTTTGGTTCTTTTGGTAACAATAGGGACAGCTGACATGTACCACGAATCCCACCATGAATACCAAGTTCTGCATTATATCTGCACCAGGGCTAGATTTTCCCAACAGCCCCTGAGGCAGATGGATAGTCCATCCATTATTTACATGCACCATTGCATTTGATATTTTCAACAGCCTTGTAATATAGAGATTATTAGCATTGCAACTCAGAGATGAAAAAAACTGAGGCTTAGAGAAATAAGGAAACTTATCGAAGATCGTGGAGCTCCCAAGTGACAGAGCTGGTCTTCTGAACTCTGGGACTGAGCCCTTGGGCCCAACAGCTCTGCTTTGTGGAGTGTGTGCTAACTGCCAGGCCCCACTGTGAGTGCCTGATAAACTAAAACTAGCTCACATCATCCTATGGAAAGATAAGAAAACTGAGGTCCTGAGAAGCAAATTTATTTGCCCAAGGCCACACAGCTAGTGCATGAGGAAGACTGAGTAGTCAAACTAGGTGGGCTGGTCTCAGTACATTTAACCACCATACGTGCACCCACAGGCTTCTAAGAAAAAGCTTCTTGCATTTAGCCAAGGACACGCTGTGTAATTTTCCCAGCAGTTTTATCTTTGTAAAATGAACTTGTTTTATATGATCATAAGAAACTGGGGTTGCAAAGAGTTGGACATGACTGAACGACTGAACTGAAATGAAGAAATTGAAATGGGGAGAAAGCAAGTAGCGGAAGATGCATAATAACGTTCCAGGTTTCTTTCATCTTTTCATCATGAATATTTCAGATTACCAAAGTGTCTCGGGTTTCATTGGGCAGCCAGTTGGAATTCTAATTGTAAGCCAAGATTTTCAGAACCTCCTCCTCCCTTCCCTTTTCACTGCTGTCCACCTTTTCTCCTTCATTTTTCCTCCTCTCCTTCATCTGCCTTCAGACACGTGAGGGGAAGACGGTGCACTAAATCTCAGCGTCAGCAGGGAAGCCCATCCAACCCCCTTGTCACTTTCTCCCCAAACCTTGATGATCCAATTCCAACTGGTTGGAAGTGCAGAAAGAATTTGGGCCTAAAAGTAGACCTCACGGCATCCATACAAGTGAATTCACGATGTTTTAAAAAAAGAATAGCGCAAATCCACTTCCTAAAAGTGTTTACAAACTCCGGGAGATAGTGAAGGACAGGGAAGTCTGGTGTGTAGCAGTCCGAGGGGTCACAGAGAGTTGGACACGACTTAGCAATGAAACAGCAAAAAGTGTTCTCAGTATAAGCTGAAGTTGACAAAAATCAAGCTGCAGAACACCATTATAGCATGATACTATTTGTGTAGAATGTACATATGCTCACACAGACCTCTGTCCGTGTCTAGAACATTGGAAACCTCTCAGAGGAGATGAGGGAGTAATAGGGAAACTGGAGAAGATCTCACCGTTTTTCACGTATGTACACACAGTGAGCTGGTATTACTGTCATAATTGTAATAATGTATGTAATAATGATATTAACCAATCACTTAAGCTATGCTATAAGCAGAAATTTGAGAATCAGCCAGTGTAAGTTTTTCAAGTTTTTGCCATCCATTGCTTAAAGGTGAGCTTCTTGCATCTTAGCTGCTCTTATTGTAAGCTTTCTTATTGATTGATTTTTTTTTTTTTCTCATTGCTTCAGTGCTTACTAGAAGACATAGACTTCGCATAGCAGGTCTTCCAGAGCCATCATCATGAAGTATTTCAGACTGCCAAAAGTGTTTCCAAGGATTAGAATAGACATTCACAATTGACCCTGACTGTTGTTCAGGGTGTTTCCTGAGAACAGCTCATTTATTTCATTATTTTTCAGGACAGCTTTTGGAAGGAGGTATTGACAAATCAGAAGGTGACACACTTTCCTGCAGTCTACGAGTCAGTGTTTCTCAGAGCCCTCAGCTCTGCCCGAGAAGGCCCTAGTGGTGAAGGCTTCCGAGAGCAGGTCTACCGAAGGCTGCGGGGGCGACCGTTCCACAGCCCCATCCACACGGCACAGCAGGTCTGACGGGGTCCTCCTGTACACGTCCGTCCCCCCTTCCTCGAGGATATCTGTGTCTGGCTTTCACACTTCCGCTCTTATTCCTTCTCTTCTCCCCCGACTCCCCAGGCTCCTCACACACACACACACACACACACACACACACACTCTCTCTCTCTCTCTCTCTCTCTCTTCATCTTCCTCAGCCCCAAATAAACAGTGGCCGGATGAGTTGTGAAATCTGCACCCAGGTTCACGAGAAGGGCAGAGGTTATTAATTGAGAGGTCGTGTGGCTTGGGCGTCAGAGTCGTGGGCTTCCATCCTCGCTCTGCTTTTCACTAACTATGAGACTTTGAGGGGAATTGTTTAACCTCCCCGCACCTGAGTGTCTTCCAAAAACGTGACTGGTAGTGACATCAGCTTCCAGTCTGTAGTTTGGAGAGTCTGAAGACATAGTACACGGAAGTGGCTGAACACATACCGGTGGGCACTCAGACCTCAACGGTTTCTTTTCCCGGCAGGATGCCGGGACCGGGAGCCAGAATGGAGTGTTCAGAACTGTGGAGCTAGGGCAGGTCGAGGCCGGCAGATGGTCTGGAACAGGGAGAAGGCAGCCATCAGCCAGTGGCAATTCCAGGCTGAGTGGGATAATGGGGCAACGTGTCTGGTTAGCCAGACAATTGGCCAGAGTCGAGCTCTTTCCAGTGTGGGGCCAAGCTGAGCCTGAAGCTGGTGAGAAAGCTACTGATGACAGGGATTCCGTGCGGAGTGAGGCAGCCGAGTGTGGACCCCAACACACAAGAAAAGATGATCAATGAATATTTGGGGTGTCATTGACTAAGTGTCAGCTCCATACCAGGTTCTATGGTGAGAACAGGGCCTCGCACCTAGTAGGCACTTGCATTTTTGTTGACTAAGTGAAGACCAAATATGTGCCACTTAATACAATAGATACCATACCTATTCTGCCTCATTTAACTGTCTTTATACTCACCACAACAGCCTTCTGCCTATTTTATAAATGAATGGGCCGAGATTCAGAGAGGTTCTGGAACTTACCCAAGTCTCACAGTCAGTACCAGGACCAGCCTGGCTCCTGGCTCCAACCCTCTCGATTAAACCCTATCCCCTCCTGCCCATGGCTGACAACACTGTTCCCCACCTGAAGGATGATGCAACCTGCTAGAGAAAACAAGACCTAAAGAGGAAAAGTGCAGCTGTGATCCCCGGGTATACCGGCAGAGGCCAGGACACGTGGAGGGCCCTCCCTTCTGGGTCGGAATGATGCAGAACCTTTGCTAGGTTCTATGTCACCATGTTCCAGCGTGCTATGTCACACTGTTAAGAGGACGGAAAAAAGTGCTTCTAACTGAGCCCAGACTGTGATGGAGGAAGCCCCCAGCCCTTCTCAATGCTGCCTTTGCTTCCTCCATCTAAGGTGAGCGTTATGCTGCCTACCCTCATGGTGCAGTCCTTCTGTATGCTGAGATCCTGATGGAAGTGGTAACAGCCGGGAGCGTTTTCCTGGATGGGAGGCCAGCTAGTGATCTGGGAGTCTGAAAGGCTCCAACTGGACCATGTTGCAGGGTAAGTGACTTGACTGTGGTGGGTTTTCCCGACTCGGTCCAGCTTCTCTGTCCGTGGGGCTTGGAGTTTGTTGGGCTTGTGATTACAGAATTCTTTCTCGTGGAGATTCCAGCCTTCCAGGAGAGGTGGTTGAGGTTCAGTCTCCAGTGGCCACAGTCTGCTATTCTTGCTCTGTCCAGGGGCTGCTCCAGGGGGTTCCTCTAGAATAGCTTTCCCCCCTGAAAAGTCCCTCCCACAGCTCCTTTCAAACTCAATCCATTGAGAATAAAACTCAAGGGAGGGAAGTGTGGGGGAGAATGGATACATGTATATATCTGACTGGGTCCCCTTCACTGACTGTTCAGCTGAAACTATCAGAGCATTGTTTGTTAATTGCCTGTGTGTATGCACTAAGTCACTTCAGTCATGTCTGACTCTTTGCGACTCCATGGGCTGTAGCCTGCCAGGCTCCTCTGGCAGGAAGGAATCCTGGAATGGACGGCCATGCCCTCCTCCAGGGGATCGTCTCAATCCAGGGATCCAACCCAAGTCTCCTGTGGCTCCTGTATTGCAGACGGATCTTTTTTTTTTTTTTTAACCACTGAACCACCAGGAAAGCCCATTAATTTTCTATAGCGCAATACAAAATAAGTTAAAAAAAAAGAATAAAACTCAAGAGGGTGGGACCTACCTCTTGGGATCCCCCCTTGAGGCTCCCCAAGTTGTATCTTCTCTGCTGCTGTGCCTGCCTGCTCAGGACCTCAGCCTCTAAGGATGGAGCCGATCCCATTGTCACTTTCCTTGCAGGTGAGAGGATGGGCAAACTGTGTCGAAATCACCCTGGGAGCTGGCCAGTGGAGGTCGTCTTGCTGTACTCCAGCTTTCTATTTTGTAAGACAGAGATAATACCTGCTGCCATCTCTAATAATAATAATCAGCATCTATTGAGGGCTTACTTTATACCAAGCTGGGTGCCAAGAGCTGTGCTCTATTTCATTTAATATTCACACCAAACATGAGGTAGTGCTATTACCGCCTATAACACACTACACAGGCATGAAAGCCCAGGGTAAAAATGTTACCTACTGGCCCAGGGTCACAAAGTTGTGGGATGGAGGAGTTAGATTTCAAAATAAGGTCTGTTTACTTTATTTGTTTTCTCAGGGTTCATATTTTCTATCATTGTGTAATACTGAGAAGTAATTAAAATATACCATGTGAGGGACTTCTCCAGCAATTGTGTGGTTAAGACTATACGCTTCCAATGCATGGGGCTCAATCCCTGGTTAGGAAACTAAACTAAAACATATCAAGTGCTTGGTACATGGTATGCACTCACTTTAGTTCAGTTCAGTTCAGTCACTCAGTCATGTCCGACTCTTTGTGACCCCATGGACTGCAGCATGCCAGGCTTCCCTGTTCATCACCACTCCCAGAGCTTGCTTAGACTCATGGCCATACAGTCAGTGATGCCATCCAACCACTTCATCCTCTGTTATCCCCTCTCTTCCTGCCTTCAGTCTTTACCAGCATCAGGGTCTTTTCCAAGGGGTCAGTTCTTTGCATCAGGTGGCCAAAGGATTGGAGCTTCAGCTTCAGCATCAGTCCTTCCAATGAATATTCAGGACTGATTTCCTTTGGATGGACTGGTTGGATCTCCTAGCAGTCCAAGGGACTCTCAAGAGTCTTCTCCAACGCCACACTTCAAAAGCATCAATTCTTCTGTGCTCAGCTTTCTTTATAGTCCAACTCTCACATCCATACATGACTACTGGAAAAACCATAGCTTTGACTAGACGGACCTTTGTTGGCAAAGTAATATCTCTGCTTTTTAATATGCTGTATAGGTTGGTCATAGCTTTTCTTCCAAGGAGCAAACATCTTTTAATTTCATGGCTGCAGTCACCATTTGCAGTGATTTTGGAGCCCGCAAAAATGAAGTCTGTTACTGTTTCCATTGTTTCCCCATCTTATTTGCCATGAAGTGATGGGACCAGATGCCATGATCTTAGTTTGCTGAATGTTGAGTTTTAAGCCAACATTTTTTTTTTTTTTTTTGCTTTCTGCCATAAGGATGGTGTCATCTGCATATCCAAGGTTATTGATATTTCTCCCAGCAATCTTGATTCCAGCTTGTACTTCATCCAGCCTAGTATTTTGCATGATGTACTCTGCATATAAGTTAAATAAGCAGGGTGATAATATACAGCCTTGACATACTCCTTTCCCAATTTGGAACCAATCTGTTGCTCCATGCCCAGTTCTAACTGTTGCTTCTTGACCTGCATACAGGTTCCTCAGGTGGCAGGTCAGGTGGTCTAGTAGTCCCATCTCTTTCAGAATTTTCCACGGTTTATCGTGATCCACACAGTCAAAGGCTTTGGCATAGTCAATAAAGCGGGAGTAGATGTTTTTCTGGAACCCTTTTGCTTTTTTGATGATCCGACGGATGTTGGCAATTCGATCTCTGATTCCTCTGCCTTTTCTAAATCCAGCTTGAAGATCTGGAAGTTTCCGGTTCAGGTACTCTTGAAGCCTGGCTTGGAGAATGTTGAGCATTACTTTGCTATTAGGTGAGATGAGTGCAATTGTGCAGTAGTTTGAACATTCTTTGGCATTGCCTTTCTTTGGGATTGGAATGAAAATTGGCTTTTCCAGTCCTGGGGCCAATTCTGAGTTTTCCAAATTTGCTGGCATATTGGGTGCAGCACTTTCACAGCATCATCTTTGAGGATTTGAAATAGCTCAGATGGAATCCAATCACCTCCACTAGCTTGGTTTGTAGTGATGCTTCCTAAGGCCACTTGACTTCACATTCCAGGATGTCTGGCTCTAGGTGAGTGATCACACCATCATGATTATCTGGGTCACGAAGATCTTTTTTGTATAGTTCTTCTGTGTATTCTTGCTTCCTCTTCTTAATATCTTCTGCTTCTGTTAGGTCCCTACTATTTCTGTCCTTTATTATGCTTATCTTTGCATGAAGTGTTCCCTTGGTATCTCTAATTTTTTTGAAGAGATCTCTAGTCTTTCCCATTCTGTTGTTTTCCTCTATTTCTTTGCATTGATCACTGAGGAAGGCTTTCTTATCTCTCCTTGCTTTTCTTTGGAACTCTGCATTCAAATGGGTATATCTTCCCTTTTCTCCTTTGCCTTTAGCTTCTCTTCTTTTCTCAGCTATTTGTAAGGCCTCCTCAGACAACCACTTTGCCTTTTTGCATTTCTTTTTCTTGGGGATGGTCTTGATCACTGCCTCCTGTACAATGGCATGAACCTCCGTCCACAGTTCTTCAGACACTCTGAAGTATGCACTCGTTCAACAGCAAAAGAATCTGCTGCACTGCAGGAGCCTCAGGAGACTCAGGTTCGAGCACTGGGTCAGGAAGATCCCCCGGAGGAGGGCACAGCAATCCACTTCAGTATTCTTTCCTGGAGAATCCATGGACAGAGGAGCCCAGTGGGCTACAGTCCTTAGAGTCACAAAGAGTCAGACACAACTGAAGTGACTTAGCACGCACGCATCCATGTGCCCGTTAAAGGCAGCATTTATCTTTCCTTTGGCTTATCGTTCCCTTAATAAATTAAGATTTATACTTCACATGACATTTCAAAAGGACAGCCAAGCCCTGATCTTTGGGATACTCATAGATTCAGTTCACAAGGATCCCATCCACATCTTTTCCAAGTGGAAATATTAACTTGCTTCCCCTCTTTTCTTCCTGACCCTGAAGCATTTACTTAAAAAGGAAGGAGGAAGTGGGAGGAGTCTGTCTTCCTGATCTCAGTTTAATTCTCTGTCAGATCCATTTATTTCCTGGTTCAACCCTGGTTATTGCCCTTGCTGCAGCCCTTCTCCTGTGCAGACCTTGGGAGGGAGCAGTGTTCAAGCCCGAGCATTGAGGACACCAGCAAGTGGGCACAGCAAAGCAGCGAGAGGTGTGGAAGACCACACACCTGGGGTCCAACAGGCCTGCGTCTTCCTGGCTCTGCAAACTCCAGGGAGTCTGTGCCTTTAACCCCTGCTTTTTAGGAGTGGATGGTGGTGCCTCCTCTGCGGGGTCCACCATGACTGAAAGTGAAGTGAAAGTGTTAGTTACTCAGTCATGTCTGACTCTTTGCGACCCTATGGACTGTAGCTTGCCAGGCTCCTCTGTCCATGGGATTCTCCAGGCAAGAATACTGGAGTGGGTTGCCTTACCTTCTCTAGGGTTAGTCGAGTGAAATCACGAGAACCTGCAGCGCTGGGTGCATTGCAGGAGCTGATGAATGTTAGTGTTGTGTCTTGTCTTGGGTGGGAACACATCTTCAGTAAGTCCTAGGTCAGACCCCAGGTCCTAGTTTGGAGTGTGAAACTGCTATATTTTACTCCTACGGGATTGCTAACGTAGCCTTTGTGTGTGGGGCTTGGCATGTACTAAGCAACAACAAGGAATGCCCCTGGGCCTGGTCTGAGCAGCAAGCTTGCTGTTGCTGCTAATTCACTTCAGTCGTGTCTGACTCTGTGCGACCCCATAGACAGCAGCCCACCAGGCTCCGCCGTCCCTGGGATTCTCAGGCAAGAACACTGGAGTGGGTTGCCATTTCCTTCTCCAATGCTTGAAAGTGAAAAGTGAAAGTGAAGTCGCTCAGTCATGTCCGACTCTTAGCGACCCCATGGACTGCAGCCTACCAGGCTGCTCCGTCCATGGGATTTTCCAGGCAAGAGTACTGGAGTGGGTTGCCATTGCCTTCTCTGGAGCACCAAGCCTGAGCACAAACCAAAACCAGAAAGGAAGGCTGAGGGTGAAGCTTGCAAACTCTTGCCCCAGGGCCTGGCAGCGTGGAGAATGTGGGGAGGGCATTCCTCTGATATGAGTCGGCAGGCTGGCATTTTGAGCTCCAAGTTCCTCTCTCTGTCCCCTTTACTGTGTGTAAATGCTTTTCTTTTCAGTAATCACCAGCCCCATGTTTGTGGACTCCCAGGGAGAAAGGCGCATGGATTACTCAGTCTATGCCCTACAAAAATCCCGAGACGACTGCCTCTTTATGCCTTTTTTTCAATATGACAGCAGTCAGGAAGTCATCAGGTATGGCAGGACTTTCCCAAGTTTAGTTCATGCTACGGAAAGAGGCCTGGGAGGAGACAGAGGGTTGGGGTTCCTGTTGGGAGGTCAGTTGGGGAATCTAGCTCCTATAATTAAGTTGGTGCTCTCTGAACTCATAAGTCATGGAGAAGTTCTATGCAGTCAGCAAAAACAAGACCAGGAGCTAACTGTGGCTCAGATCATGAACTGCTTATTGCTAAATTCAGACTTAAATTGAAGAAAGTAGGGAAAACCACTAGACCTTTCAGGTATGACCTAAACCAAACCCCTTATGATTATACAGTGGAAGTGAGAAATAGATGCCAGCAAATTTGGAAAACTCAGCAGTGGCCCCAGGACTGGAAAAAGTCAATTTTCATTCCAATCCCAAAGAAAGGCAATGCCAAAGAATGTTCAAACTACTGCACAATTGTACTCATCTCACACGCTAGTAAAGTAATGCTCAACATTCTCCAAGCCAGGCTTCAGCAATATGTGAACCATGAACTTCCAGATGTTCAAGCTGGATTTAGAAAAGGAACCAGAAGACTTAGAGGAACCAGAGATCAAATTGCCAACATCCGCTGGATCATCGAAAAAGCAAGAAAGTTCCAGAAAAACATCTACTCCTGCTTTATTGACTATGCTAAAGCCTTTGACTGTGTGGATCACCCCAAACTGTGGAAAATTCTGAAAGAGACAGGAATACCAGACCACCTGACCTGCCTCTTGAGAAATTTGTGTACAGGTTGGGAAGCAACAGTTAGGACTGGACATGGAACAACAGACTGATTCCAAACAGGAAAAGGAGTATGTCAAGGCTGTATATTGTCACCCTGCTTATTTAACTTATATGCACAGTACATCATGAGAAACCCTGGGCTGGAAGAAGCACAAGCTGGAATCAAGATTGCTGGGAGAAATACCAATAACCTCAGACATGCAGACGACACCACCCTTATGGCAGAAAGTGAAGAGGAACTCAAAAGCCTCTTGATGAAAGTGAAAGAGGAGAGTGAAAAAGTTGGCTTAAAACTCAACATTCAGAAAACTAAGACCATGGCACCTGGTCCCATCACTTCACAGCAAATAGATGGGGAAACAGTGGAAGCAGTGAGAGACTTTATTTTTTTGAGCTCCAAAATCATTGCAGATGGTGACTGTAGCCATGAAATTAAAAGACACTTACTCCTTGGAAGGAAAGTTATGACCAACCTAGACAGCATATTAAAAAGCAGAGACATTACTTTGGAAACAATGGTCCGTATAGTCAACACTATGGTTTTTCCAGTGGTCATGTATGGATGTGAGAGTTGGACTATAAAGAAAGCTGAGCACTGAAGAATTGATGCTTTGGAACTGTGGTGTTGGAGAAGACTCTTGAGAGTCCCTTGGACTGCAAGAAGATCCAACCAGTCCATCCTAAAGAAGATCAGTCCTGCGTGTTCATTGGAAGGACTGATGTTGAAGCTGAAACTCCAATACGTTGGCCACCTGATGTGAAGAGCTGATTCATTTGAAAAGACCCTGATGCTGGGAAAGATTGAAGGCAGGAGGAGAAGGGGACAACAGAGGATGAGATGGTTGGATGGCATCACCAACTCAATGGACATGAGTTTGGGTAAGTTCCGGGAGTTGGTGATGGACAGGGAGGTCTGGCGTGCTGCGGTTCATGGGGTTGCAAACAGTTGGACACGACTGAGTGACTGAACTGAACTGAACTGACTGAACTCATAAAGATTGACTTTGGGCCTTCAAAGAGATCTTGCCCTTGACTGTGGGTATGGCTCAGCCACTTCAGATTCCACTTATAGCATCCCTACCTGTACCTCCACGTCAGCCTAGGCCTCCTGTGATGCTGCATCTGGGCAGGTCCCACTGCCTGGTGTCTCAGGAAGAGGCCCTGGCCCTGGTTGTTGCTGGAGCACAGCAGCCCTTACAGGATTAGGTTCACAGTCAGTGAAACTGCCTCATCCAGACAAGACACGGGGATGCCAGGATGTGTCTGCCATCCTGGGCTCCCAGTACCCAGAAATCCTGGGGGAAATAGTCTCTGTTTCTGTTTTCTCAGCTACAAATCAATGAGCAACTAAATGAGAATCTAAAACTTAATTCAGTTTCTGCTTGCCCCCCACCGCCACTGCCTACAATCAAGATTTGATTTGACACTTCTCTTTCCCCTTCTCTTATGGAATGTTGTTGTTGTTGTTCAGTCACTAAGTTGTGTCCAGCTGTTTGTGACCCCGTGGACTGTAGCATGCCAGGTTTCCCTGTCCTCTACTATCTCCTGGAGTTTGCTCAAATTCATGTCCATTGAGTCAGTGATGCCATCCAACCATCTAATCCTCTGCAGCCCCCTTCTCTCTCCTGTTCTCAATCTTTCCCAGCATCAGGTTTTTTTCCAAAGAGTCTATTCTTTGTATCAGGTGGCCAAGGTTTTGGAGCTTCAGCTTCAGCATCAGTCATCTAATGAATATTCAGGGTTGATTTCCTTTAGGATTGACTGATTTTATTTCCTTGCTGTCCAAGGGACTAAAAGTCTTCTCCAGGATGACAATTCAAAAGCATTGATTCTTTGGTGTTCAGCCTTCTTTATGGTCCAACTCTTACACAATACATGACTATTGGAAAAACTACAGCTTTGAATATATGGACCTTTGTCAGCAAAGTGATGTCTCTGCTTTTTAATATGCTTACTAGGTTTTTCTTAGGTTTCTTTCCAAGGAGCAAGCATTTTATAATGGAATTTTAATGTTCCCAAATGGATTGGAGGAGATGCTGGTTTGATTTCTGGGTCAGGAAGGTACCCTGGAGAAGGGATAGGCTACCCACTTCAGTATTCATGGGCTTCCCTGGTGGCTCAGATGGTAAAATGTCTGCCTGCAATGCAGGAAACCTGGGTTCAATCCCTGGGTTGGGAAGATCCCCTTGAGGAGGGCCAACCTACTCCAGTATTCTTGCCTGGGGAATCCCCAAGGACAGAGAGCCTGGTGGGCTAGAGTCCATGGGATCACAGAGAGTTGGACATGACTGAAGAAATAAAGCGACCGTGGCCAACTAGGTTCTCAGTGTTGCAGGAACAGGCATTCTCCATGCAGTGGGGATGTTATAGTCTGTGAAGTGTGAAGATGCTTTCTAACAAGATTTGTCTAAATCAAACATGGAAGAAAACCCCAGCAACATCGGAGAATTGACACATCATCTTTGAAGTCAGAAGTGACATGGTTTGAATCAAAAGATCGAGTCAGTTATTCTGCCCAGCAAAAAGATATTGCTCTCTCATGAATTATACTACCTAAAGGCTAGGTTCCAAGAGTCTAGGTGAGGTGGGGAAACTAGATGGGTCAGCAGATGTTTGAGTTAAGAGACCAAGGCCTGTTTTTGCAATGACGTGTGTGTTTCAGCTGGGCGATGGCACCCCACTCCAGTACTCTTGCCTGGCAAATCCCATGGACGGAGGAGCCTGGTAGGCTGCAGTCCATGGGGTCACTAAGAGTCGGACATGACTTTCCCTTTCACTTTTCACTTTCATGCATTTCACTTTTTCCTTTTCACTTTTTACTTTCATGCATCGGAGAAGGAAATGCAAAGTTCTTGCATGCAGCAAGAACTCCAGTGTTCTTGCCTGGAGAATCCCAGGGACGGGGATTCCGTCTCCGGGGTCACACAGAGTCAGACACGACTGAAGTGACGCAGCAGCAGCAGCAGCAGCTATACCTAAGGTAGAGACAAGTAGAATAAATCAAGTTGGCACTGACCTTTAATTGTCGTCTTCTTTTTTTTTTAACACCCACGGGGAATTTCTCCACTATTTCTTGGCTCCATGGCTCCCTTCTTGAGGACAGACCTGGCTGTAGATTTTCCAATGAGCTTTGTGAAACTGAGCTGGCTTTTACAGGTCAGAGTGGCCGCCTGGAGAAGGGAGCAGAAAAGGATTCATTACAACAGGGCTTCTCAGCAGTGGCAACAGCACTGATGTTTAGGATGGGATAATGTCTGTGTGCGAGGGGCTGTCCTGTGCCTTGTAGGAGGCCTACCAGCGTCCCTGGCTTTCACGCACTGATGCCAGAAGTGGCCTCTGGCTGTAACAACCCAAAATGTCTCCAGACATTGCCAAATATCCCCTGGGGAGGCAGCGTCACCGGCCTCCCCTACTGAGAACCTCTGCCCTGAGAAAACTGGGCCCCTGAGAGTTGAGTCTCGGGAATTCCATTTCTACAGAGATGGAGTCTGGAAAAGGGAGTGTTACCTGGTGGTTAGGAGCCCAGGCCTGCAATGAGGTGGATCATAACTGAGAACAAGTGTAAAGAGAAGACATAGTATATGTTGAATGAAAGGTGGTTATGGTATTAGAGGTTTTCTCTACAAGGGAAGTTTCTATACAAGGAAGAGGTGAGTGCAGTTACCATGGGAATCAGATGGGTGTGGGAAGACCATGCACTTGGGGCCCAGTAGGATTCCCCGAGAAGACACATCTGAGTAGACTCTGTGTGCTTTAACTTGGACCCGAGCCTGGGCTGCTGTTGAGCCTTCTGTTTGGCAGGGCCAGGCTGGGGCCCCAGTGTGGTCACTTCTGCTCCTAGGCGGGCCTCAGCAATGCTATGTCTTTGCCCTTTAGGTGTGACTGCTGTGATCTTCACCCTAACCCTCCTGATTACCATCCTGGGAGATGTCATCATAGGTCTGATTTTAAGGATAAAGAGAGGAAAACTGCAGAGGCAAAATAAAGATATTTGGTGGCAAATCAATTATGATGACATCACCATTCTGCCCCAGAGCAATGTGAGGCCACGCCTGGCCCAGACATCCACTTTCCTGCTCACTGCTGGTGCCCCATGGAAAGGTCCTGAGCTAGGAGCCTGTGAGGGTGCAGGCTGACTCACTTATAAATTGAAGGCTTAATGGAGAGTCTTGGGCCCTGAGTTCTTGTTCTAGACCTACCACTTTCTTGCTGGGAATATCATTTCCGGGCCTCAGTTTCTGAATACTAAAATATGATCAGATGGTGTCTAAAGTTCCCTTCAGCTCTGTTTTGTGGTGTGTAGAAGAACCTGTATGTATGCATGCATGCTAAGTCACTTTAGTTATGTCCAACTCTGCGGCCCACAGACTGTAGCGCACCAGGCTCCCCTGTCCATGAGATTCTCCAGGCAAGAATACTGGAGTGGGTTGCCATGTCTTCCTCCAGGGGATCTTCCTGACCAGAGATTGAACCCGCGTCTCCTGCATCGGCAGGCAGGTTCTCTACCACTAGTTCCCCCAGGCAGTAGAAGAACCCATACATCCTGCTCAAATATGAAAGCTGTCTCCTGGGGAGCGTTTAGTTATTTTCAAAACCACATTAACTTCTTTAACTTACTGATCATTAAGACAATACAATTCATTTATTCAACACACACATGTGTTGCCCATCTACCTCAGGCCAGCAGAGTGGAGGGTACACGGGGAACGGATGCCTTCTGAGGGAGGCGGGTGCTCTGGGAGGTGCCTACAGAGTGAGGCAGAGGCCCCCGCAGGTCTTTGTGGGCGTGGCACCGGGGTTGAACGTTGCAGCACTGTGAAGGCTTCAGAGAAGAGGTGTCATCTGGGGAGGGTGGGTTTGCTAGTGGTGACCAGGAGAGGTAGTGCCAGGGTATACTGAGGTGTGGGCTTCTCAGGGCTTCGAGGCTTGACACACATCTAACAAGCATGGCCTTCTTTGATACGTATATAACATTTATGGAATTCCAGAAAATACAGCATTAACTGTATTTGATGCATCCTTTAAGCCTGAAGTTTTGAAGTGTCTTTTTTTCTTCCCCCCTTTTTTTTTTGTTTTTGTTGTTGATATTAGACAGGGTAATTTTTGCCAGGGTATATTGATTATTCTGAAGTACTTTTTGCCTTCCCAGAGGGATTAGTGAGAAATGTTCTTTAGAGTAGAAAGACAGAAGCCGAGTTTCTACACTTGGATAAGAGCTCTTTGTTCCTGCGGGAAGGTGCAGGGAGGGTTTCAAGTTTACTTTCAAGTGATTCTCAAAGTGATTGAAAACCCACAATTGAAATAAATTTTATGTCAAAGATTAAACATTTTAGAATTTCAGGTAGTACTTGTTCAGGAATACATGCTTCTGATGATATTCAGAGAATCACAAGACAGGCAGATCAACTATTGAGTTAGAATCTATGCACTTCAACAAGTATATGAATCTCAAATATCTCACAGCGTAAGTGTTCCAGAATGTAGTTACTTGATAGAAAAGTGCTCAAGTTAGACCAAGGAAAACAGGTTTGTTCTGAAGACATTTAGCTTAATCGTAAAAATCAAGAAAGCACAATGAGTCAAAATCAGACATTCTTCTCGTGTTATGTATATTTTATTCCTGTTATATTGGCTTTATTTTCAAAATTGTAGTTTGCAAAATTAGTTTCCTTTTATTGGTATTCTTAAATGTACTATTTATTGAATAAATGAATTATGACTTTCAATAAAAGGTGGCTTGACAGGTACTAAGTCAAAGAGTGGAGAAGGTAATGGCAACCCACTCCAGTATTCTTGCCTGGAGAATTCCATGGACAGAGGAGCCTGGCAGGCTACAGTCCATTGGGTTGCAAAGAGTCAAACATGACTGAGAGACTAACACTTTCAAGTCAAAGAGGCTTGATCAGGAGATTGGGGTTCATTTGTAAATTATTTTTCAAGTGTCCCTGGGGATCCTGGGGCTCACTGGTCTGGCTTTGGGTGGATGGTAGAATGAGGTAGAGGTGTGGTGAGGAGGAATTGTGAGCCACCCTCTTCTGCAACCAAAACAGCTCTGCATTGGTCTATTGTATTCTATATTAGGGTCCTGAGTAAGACTCTTCTTGAAAAGCAGGGTTACTCTGTTTAAGATATATTCTCTAGGGACTTCCCTGGTGGTCCGGTGATTAAGGCTTTGTGTTCTCAATGTAGGGGACCTGGGCTTGATCTCTCGTCATGGAACTAGATCCTGTATGTCACAATGAAAGATCTTGCATGACGCAACTAAGACCTGGCCCAGCCAAATTTAAAAAAAAAAAAATTATAAATTAAAAAAAAAATCTTAAAATACATCCTCTAGGTGTTGGGGAGGCCCTGGGGGCGGGACGCAGAAAGGTCACATCCTCACATGCTCATTGAGGAAAATGACTTCAGCGTCAGGTCATGCATCAGCTTAAGTGCCAGGGTCAGAACTTGAATTGGGGTAGCCTGAGCCCAGAGTCTTAACCACGACACTGTGCTCATTGGCACAGACCCAGCAGTGATGTGTGGAGCAGTTCAGCACTTGCACTGCAGGTCAGAGAGGTCAGGGTTGGAGTCCTGACTCTCATTTATTAACTGCTTCTCACCTTGGCACTAATCGTCCTCATCTATAAAAGTCACAGTCTCATTAGTACTTGGTCATCCTACTGAGAGCAACTGAGCTGTGTCCTGTTTTGCAGCCACCCCAGAGGGCCATGCCTGTGTCCAGAGGGAACAACAGTACCACGTCTAGTGCGACCATTTTGGGAGATGTCAACTCCTTTACGGACAGCCAGCGGGGTCAAGAGCTCTTTTATGCCCCCGTAGGGCTTTACCAGGTACTTATGAGGGCAGAGTGGTTACATGCAGATGTTCAAATTCTGGTTGTACTCCCTACAGATGTGTAACCTTGAACAAGTTCCCTAACCTCGATGATCTTGTCTGTAAAAGGACGAATCATACCTGCCTTGCAGGGCCATGCTGCCTGTTAAACGAGGTCTCCCGTGTCGAGCAGTGAGCTCGGATCCTGGACATAGCACCGTGCTACCCCACGGGTGGGTTTGGGCTGGGAGGTGCTCAGTGATTGCTTCCTAGGTGGGTTTTTTCCCAGTCTTCTTTCCCTCCCTCCACTGCCCCCACCCTTTCCTAGCTCTTCTGAGTGTAGCGTTTTCTGGTTAATCCTGGGTTAAGAACATTCTGCTCCATCTCTGGCTCTAGGGCAAACATGCGGCCATCTGGTATGTTGGTGACCAAGCAGAAGCCTGGATCAGGAAGCTGCCTGTGTTGCAGGAAATCTGGCTGGTGAGGCCCCCACCCCTGGAAGGAGACAAAGCTTTGCTGCCCTCAGCCTCTCCTCTGCCAACTCCCAATTCCCACCTCGGGTGGGAGTGGCCCTCACCCCAAAGGGCAATGGTGGGAATCTGCTTCCTTAACTTGGCCCAAGACCACCACCCCAAGAGCCCAAACTGAGGTCTAAAGACCTCAGTCCCCTTACGCCTGACTCAGCGCCTGAATCCTGGGAGCTCTCCTAGCCTGTTTTCTGCCTTTAATCCTGGCTTAATCCTGCCTCTTCATTCTTTGTGTCTATCTCCCTCGAACCCAGTCCTTGCAGGGAGTCAGGTTTATAGGGTTCACTTCTGGACACCCTGGTTTTATGTTGTGTTGTGTTAGTTGCTCAGTCATGTCTGACTCTGCGACCTCACGGACTATAGCCCACCAGGCTCCTCTGTCCATGGGATTTTCCAGGCAAGAATACTGGAGTGGGTAGCCATTCCCTTCTTCAGGGGATCTGCCTGACCCAGGGATCAAACCTGGTTCTCCTGCACTGCAGGTAGATTCTTTACTGTCTGAGCCACCAGGGAAGCCCTGTGGGTTTAGTAAATCCCCATTACTGGGGAGACATCAATCATCCTTCTGGTTTATTTGCTGGAGGCAGACTGCCTGGATTTACCTCCCAGCTCTGCCACTAAGAAGTTGTATGGTCTTTAACACGTTACCTTATCTTTTGAGCATCAGTTTCCTAATCTGTAAAATTCGAGCAGTCATAGTTCTTATCTCACAGGATCTTTGTGAAAACTAGCTGACAGTGTGTAAAGCACATACCATCATCCCTAGGGCAGGAAACATACTATACTCACAAGCTATTATTCCATCATTATTTTCAGATGTGTGAATTAAGGCATGTTCCCTTCTTTGGTGTTTGCACAGAATCACCGAACATCTGCATTGTCACCTAATACTGCAAAAAAAGGAAGTCTTAAGGTAAGCAAAAGAATCAGTCTTACCTCACATTTGATTAGCAGCACCCTTATGGCAGAAAGTGAAGAACTAAAGAGCCTCTTGATGAAAGTGAAAGAGGAGAGTGAAAAAACTGGCTTAAAGCTCAACATTCAGAAAACTAAGATCATGGCATCTGGTCCTATGACTTCATTGCAAATAGATGGGAAAACAGTGGAAACAGTGGGAGACTTTATTTTGGGGGGCTCTAAAATCACTGCAGATGATGACTGCAGCCATGAAATTAAAAGACGCTTACTCCTTGGAAGGAAAGTTATGACCAACCTAGATAGCATATTAAAAAGCAGAGACATTACTTTGTCCACAAAGGTCCATCTAGTCAAGGCTATGGTTTTTCCATATGTATGGATATGAGAGTTGGACTGTAAAGAAAGCCGAGCACTGAAGAATTGATGCTTTTGAAGTGTGGTGTTGGAGAAGACTCTTGAGAATCCCTTGGACTGCAAGGAAATCCAACCAGTCCATCCTAAAGCAGATCAGTCCTGGGTGTTCATTTGAAGGACTGATGTTGAAGCTGAAGCTCTAATACTTTGGCCACCTAATGCGAAGAGCTGACTCATTTGAAAAGACACTGATGCTGGGAAAGATTGAGGGCAGGAGGAGAAGGGGATGACAGAGGATGAGATGGTTGGATGGCATCACCGACTCAATGGACGTGGGTTTGGGTGGACTCCGGGAGTTGGTGATGGACAGGGAGGCCTGACATGCTGCAGTTCATGGGGTTGCAAAGAGTCAGACACGACTGAGTGACTGAACTGAACTGCGCTGAATAAAGAAGCTTATCAATGCTTTTGCCCCTTCATCCAAGAGGAATTCTCCAGTCTAATTTCAAGATCTGAATTATCTTGCTGGGATGCCTGCAGAGGATTAAATTAGCACCGCAGTTGCCAAATGTCTGGTTTCTCTGTTCTGGGTGGAAATTGTCTGAGTTTGGTTTTGTCTCCTATGGTGTCATAGCTACTTCTGGACTGTGTTCCTGGGCCCATCCTCCCAGTGGTATGTGACCATCAGCTTTATGTCAGGAACAAGGAAGTATTTGTAAAACTCAAGACTGCATAACTTTCTCAATATTGAATTGGGTTATGGTTTCTCCCAGGAAGAGTTCTGGTTACTAGATTTAGAGTTCTCTGCCACAGGTGTTATCATTTCTGCTTAACCATCCAAAGCATTAGGATCAAATCTACAGACCCTATGAAGCTCCCTGTGCTTCAGGTGAGTCACTTGTGATGTTTGGAATAATTGTGTTTTTCAGGATGTTTTGAGAAACTCAGGCCATGAAATGGATTGGATATTCAAGCTCTCATTTGCATATGACATACTCACATATCATATGTGAGTATCACATAAACCTATGTAAAGAACAAATAGTGTTCTTGAGTTGTTCTGTGTCTAGGATTAACTGTAATCTTTCTTGAAAATTCTGGTCCTCCTTAAATCTCTTCAAACAAAATAATTCCACTCCTAAAATCCACCTCTTCCATCAGATTTTCCATCCTTTTCACCCTCCCTGATCTCAAATACATGTCAACAGAGTAAAATATTTTACACTCAAGTTGGAAGGGATACCTAAATATGAACGGAGTATTTATATTTTAATGTAGATTTTTTTATCCCAAAGAAAATCTGATTACTGGATCATAAAGTGAGTTGGAGAGGGAGATCCTAATAACCCTTCCTTATCCCTAACCCTTGATTCTTTTCTCCAGAAAATGGGAATAACTGCCACAGTCACCATAGAGCTGTTGATCTAAGAGGTGGCCTTAGGATGCATATCTGAGAAAGCAACCTAGTAGATGAATCTTTACTTTGGGCAAAGAGGGTTGTGATGGATGTAAAGAAGAGGAGGAGCAATAACAGTAATAATAGCTAAAATATATTTAGTGCTTACTTTGTTCTCACAACAAAATATAAGGAAGATCTAAAAAAAAGGTAGATTTACTATCATCCTCATTTCACAGGTGGAAAATGACTTGGGGACCCATTCTGAGGGTGCTCTCTTCACCCTGGGCTAAAATCCAGCTGGTCTTCCTAAGCTCACTGCATCCGCTTTTTCCACTAGAGGGGACCAAGCCAATGACCTGGAAATGGGTCCTGGTGCGGGAGTCACTCACCCTGACACATGGCAGGAGGACAAGGCTGTCTGTCCATGAATCAACATTCCCATCCATCCATCAGCTGATAGACTCCTATAGGCAAGACCCTGCCTGAGTGTTGTAGGGGATACATGGGTGAAATTTAAACTCTGCTCTTCTGGGTTTTTAGGCCAGTGACTCACTGAGTGGCTGTGGCACATTACTTCCCCTCTAATGGTAGGAGCGGATCATTGAGCTTAGAAAGAGCAGCTGGATGGAGCCTAGGGTGAAGAGAACATTTTCAGAATGCTGGTCCACAGTGTCATGGCCCACCTGACTCATTCTCCATCTGAAACAGGGATAATAATAGATTTGCCTCATATTCTGTTGCAAGGATAAAGTAAATTAATGAACGCAAAGTGCTAGAAAGTGAGCCAGAGGAAGTATTGTTGTAGCTACGCATTCTGGGAAACAAACTCACTCAGAAGGACAATGCAGATAGTGGAGTGCAGTTTATTACACCAGTGGGCCCAAGGCAGAGTCTCCTCTTAGCCAAGGACCCCGACCAGTTTTTGTGAAAACCTTATATACCCTAAGTGTATGTGCTCAAACCCATCTCCCCAAATTCCTTGAAACTAGTCTGGACAAGGTAAAAGAGAGATACGATCAAAGTTATCCCATGATTCATGTGTCACAAGACTAGATAAACAGTGGATATTTATCAACAGGCCTGTGGTCATATCCCGATAAACATCATGGAATTTACCACTTTGTTCTGTTACAGAGATAATTAGCATATTCTTTTAGGCAACGGAGAGTCCAAGTACAAGTCCTGAGGCTCTTTTATCCGGGGGTCTGGTTTTCCATTGGTATGCCATTTCTATAGACACCTGACACAAAGTTCAGAATCCACTGGGAGGGTGACCGTGCGTGTAGCCTAATGTTCACAGCCTGGCCTAAGATGGAGTTCAGCTCTGTCTGTTTCCTCCTTCATTCCCCCTCTTGATGCTCTTAACTCATATTATGAGCATCATTCATAGGGATATATTGCACCCTGGCTCTCCGACCGCCAATTTGGGAGAATGACATCAACTTTTGGGTTACAAAGTTCATAATACATTGTAAAATTCAGGGTCCACAAAGCAGAACTATCAAGGCAACTGTAACAATGATAAATATAGTTTTCCATCAATCGCCCTTCACCCAAGAGAGGACCAAAGTTCAGAAAGGAATATTTTCATTTGATATTGCTTTTACTTGGTTTTTCATGTCATCTAAAGCAGTCAATACATTGCCAGATAAGTCAAGAATGTATACACAACATTCAACCTTAATCATAGCACAGGTCCCTCATTGAGCAACTGTGAGTATGTCCAGAGCAATTCTATTATGAATTACTGCTTTTCTCATTTGGATTTGCTCTTCATTTAAGGCTTGGGTGGCTTTTGTTCTATCTAGGAGGGCCTGTTTTGTGAAATTAGTCAAGGCCTCTACTTTAATCATAATATCTGTTGTCCCTATAGTGAAAAGTGAAGTTGCTCAGTCGTCTCTGACTCTTTGTGACCCCGGGATTTTCCAGGCAAGAATACTAGAGTGGGTTACCATTTCCATCTCCAGGAGATCTTCCTGACCCAGGATTTGAACCCAGGTCTCCCAGATTGTAGGCAGATGCTTTACCATCTGAGCCACCAGGGAAGCCTAAGGCAGCAATATACTCATACCATTGAAACACAGATCTTGTCCACCTAGCATGTAAATAAGGTAGATTTATCGGGGCTTGTTGAAGGTTAGGCTTTTGTTACATTGGCATTTATATCAAATGTAACCCCATGACCCGAGTCTATTGACTGTAGGTCTTACACCAAGACAGCAAGGCGAGGTTATGATTGACAAGAGAGAGGAAAGTCCCTTTTTGTCATCCCAGAAAAGAGCAGAGTGGTTTAAAATCTCCTTGGCAGAGTGGTGACACCCACCAAGGAAGTCCATCCATCACTGACAGAGGCATAGCCCCACATATCCAGCAGCTGGAGGTGTTTTGGAAGTCTGCGGAGGAATGTGCCCAAGAGATGAAAACATTGTCCTGAGCTGAAATGGAAGTTAAATTCAAAATCATGTTGATGAGGCCAAGCAGCAGGAGTTGATTGTGCGGCTTCATCCTGAAGGGGCTCATCCAGGATCTTCTTTTCCTTCTTCTTAAGGATGATCTTAGTCTCTCGAGGGTCAGCGAGGTCCCTCTGTGCAGTCCATTCAGTGTTTTTTGGGTCTGCGTGGTATGTTCTCTTCACCCTCGTATGATGGATCCAAGGGACAATACCTGCAACTTTAACTGCAGTAGGGGTAGTTAGAATAACATAAGGGCCCTTTCCAGAGAAGGCAATGGCACCCCACTCCAGTACTCTTGCCTGGAAAATCCCATGGACCGAGGAGCCTGGTAGGCTGCAGTCCATGGGGTTGCTAGGAGTCGGACACGACTGAGCGACTTCATTTTCACTTTTCACTTTCGTGCATTGGAGAAGGAAATGGCAACCCACTCCAGTGTTCTTGCCTGGAGAATCCCAGGGACGGCGGAGCCTGGTGGGCTGCCGTCTCTGGGGTCGCACAGAGTCGGACACGACTGAAGCGACTTAGCAGCAGCAGCAGCAGCAAAGGGCCCTTTCACCAAGGGGCTGGCAAATCATGTTTCCAATCTTTGATCCATATTTAGTCACCAAGCATAAACTCATGAATCTGTTCCCCAAAGGGGAACAGCACCCATTCTTGTACAAACTTAGTTACCTGATTTATTACCTTACCCAGTTCCATCTGCTGTGAAGTCCTATCCCCCATTACCTGAGGCAAATTTGTTGACACCTGTTTTATTTTGGGAGGGGGCCTCCCATACACAATTTCGTATGGAGAATAGCCTTGGGACTTCGGGGTCATCCTGAGTCTGAGCAGAGCTGTGGGAAGCAAGTCCACCCAGGAGCAGTCAGTCTCTATGACCCACTTGGAGAGTGTCTTTAAGTGTCCAGTTGGTTCATTCCACCATCTCACAACTCTGGGCCTATATGCAGTGCGCAGTTTCCATTTGATGTTTAAAGTTTTGCTTACTTGTTGTACTAAATCAGCTACGAAAGCCGGGCCATTGTCTGAACCAATGCTGGTAGGAAGTCTGAATCTGGGAACTATTTCCCTAAGCAGGCACCGGGCTACTTCTGATGCTCTTTCAGTCAAGGTAGGAAAAGCTTCTACCCATCCCGAGAACGCACATACCGTGACCAGCAGGTAACGGTAGTGTTGATGAGGTTTCATTTCGGTGAAGTCCACTCCCAGGTGTTCAAAGGGCAGCGTGCCTTTCAGCTGAATACCCAGAGGTTTTTGTCCGAATACCCGAGAGGCAGCATTAACCTGTGAGCAGGCAGCATGGCCTAGGTGGGTCGCTTGGTGTGTTTGGCTTACCAGATTGTGTGCCAGCTCCTTTGGTACCAATAATTTGCTACTTGGCAATTCCCACCATCCCTTTTCAGTCTTGATGGCCCCTTCTGCTTTGGCTAACCTGACAGCCGTTGTCCTTGTTTTATCAGGCTAGTGCCTTCAGTATATAGGACCCAACTAGGGTCTGGACCCTTGCGTCCTTCTTTAAAACAAACCCCAGATACCTTACCTCCTCCTTGCAGATCTGTGCCTTCTTCTTCGACACCCGGTAACCTGCTTCCATCAGCAGCTGGAGCAGAGCTTTTGTCCCTTTCTAGCATTTTTCCCTGGTCTCGGCAGCCAGCAGCAGGTCATCCCCATATTGTAGGAGCCAACATCCATACTCTTCCAGATGGAATGAGTTCAGGTCAGAAGCCAAGGCTTTCCCAAAGATGGCTGGGGAGTTCTTAAACCCTTGTGGGGGAGTCCAGATGAGCTGTTGTTTGGTGCCCCCGACTGGATCTTCCCATTCAAAGGCAAAGATGGGCTGTGATGCTGGGGCGAGGCATAAGCAGAAGAAGGCATCCTTGAGATTTAGGCTAGTATAAACTTTAGTCCTCAGTGGGAGGAGGCTAAGTAAGGTATAGGGGTTTGGAACAGTGGGGTGTAAAGTCAAGTAGCCTGACTGACTAGCCTGAGATCTTGTACAGGCCTATAGTCCTGTCCTCCTTCCTTTTTGACTGGCAGGATCGGCATATTCCAAGCCGACTGACACTCTACTAGAATGCCCACTTGTTTCAATCTATTGATGTGGGGCAGTATGCCGGCCCAGGCCTCTATTGGTAGTGGGTACTGGCGCTTTCTAACCGGGATGGTGCCTGGTTTGAATTCTATTATCTTTGGGGCTTGATGTTTAGCCAGCCTGGGGGGAGAAGGGGTTGTCTTCCGCCCAGACCTCGGGGAATAATTGAGTTAGCTTGCTCTCATGAGCTTCCGGCCCACCCAGTTCTTCCTCTGGAGGCTCATGCAACCTCCACTCATCTTGGGGTGGAATTGAGAGAGAGAGCAAATAAGTCATAGTGTCCATCTGGAAGGTGGGCCTCTCCTCAGGGGAGAAAGTCACTTGTGCTCCTAGTTTGGAGAGCAAGTCTCTTCCCAACAGGGGTACTGGGCTCTCAGAAATGTAGAGGAATTCATGAATCACTTGGCGCCCTGCCACCTGACATTTTCTGGGCTGGCAAAACGATTTAATCATCTCTTCTCCCGATACCCCAGTTATAGCAGTAGTCTTTTTGGACAGTGGTGCCACAGGTTTTGTTACTACCAACAGTTCTGCTTCTGTATCTACCATGAAGTCAATGTTTTGGTCCCCCACTTTTAAGGTTACCAGCAGCCCTATTTAATTTCCAAGCCGGCAAGCCCCGCAACTGCGGGAGCTTCCTCTTCCTTCCTTGCCGTAGGGCATTCATCCTTCCAGTGGCCAAAAGCTCAGCACCAGGCACACTGGTTTGGCTGTAAAGGGGCCCAGGGCCTCTGTTGGGATGGTTGAAGGACTGTCCTGTCCCTGGGGCAGATGTGGTTTTCCGGAGGGCCTGAGATAGACTTTCCCAGAGCAGCAGCTAGCATTGCAAATCTCTTGTCTGTTCTCTTTTGTTCCCTCCGGTTCTCTGGCAGAGCGCAGTCTCTGCTTAATTCCAACGTCTCCCTCCCCTTCATGTCAGTACTCACCAGGAGAGGTGGGTATAGCTTGGGCGGTTTGGCTGGAGCCGGATCCTGGAAGTGTTGGCCAGAGGCTTCTGTCACCGGGATCGGAGCCTGCCGAGGTGGTGGCTCTACGACCTCGGGGAGAGCTGGCGAAGGAGCAGTGGCTGCTTCAGGAACTTCACCTGGCCCTGGATTGGGCATCAAGGCGGCCTTCGGTCCTGGTGGAGCACTGAGAGGCAGGCGCGTCCTTATCCAGTATGGGGGAGGGGTCAGGTCGTCCCCGTCCAAATCCTGTAGAATTTGCTTTTTTATCATCAGTCAATTTTTGTGCCACTAATATTTTTCCCTTTCCCTTCTGGATACAGAACCTTGTCCAAGTAGGAGGGTCTTGAGCTAACCCTAGCCATGAGTCAATATATGGATATTGATCCAGGCTCACCTGTGACTACTGTATAGACTGCTTCCACTATTTTTAAGTTCATGGTGTACTCTCGTGGCCATCCTACTCCCATAGTGGGCCATTCGACCTCAAAGAGTATGTGGAGGCTGTTAGGCTTCATCTTCACCTCATAGTCTCCTCCTAATCCCTCCTTTAATTTTTAATCATGCCCTCCAATATAGTTGCCTTAGATTCACTTCCCCCCATCTTGCTTACCTTCTCGGACCTTCTTCTACTTTTCCTTTTTGTTCTGTCTACAAACTTCTCAGAACCCTATGTACTTCTGATATTTCCACTCAATGACACTTAAATTGGCATTCTGCCTCCTTCCTAACTGGGGTGAGAAGAGCCTTACCTGCCAGATCCCAGAGGGAGAAGGGGGATCGGCGTGTCTTCACCTGCTGGTCAGCACAGCCGAACCAGAACACCATGGGGTCCAAGACTGTTTCTCCCTTAAAGTCCGTTCTGTCTTGGTGGGCTTGATCAGGTGCAGATGAAAACACAGATGGGTTAAATATCCCATGTCCCAGGCCATCTCTGGAAAAGCCAATTCATATTCACTTATGTATCTCCCTCCTTCTAGCCTAACAATTCCAAGGGGGTCAAGAATTTCACAGCAGACGGGACACCTCCTGGGGGAGAGCAGAATACGAGCATACAAGGACCAGTTTCTTATCCTAAAAATCTCCTGGTGATCGCTGGTAATAATTTTCCCTGAGATGGTGTGGACACACCTAAATGACCTTCACAAATTTCCTTCCTAAGCCCAAGCACGCTCGTCAACCTGTGTACCAAGCAATCGCCACCTGCCTATTCCAGGCTCCTTGGGTCCCCCACTCCTTCTAGTCCCTCCTAGGCGGGTGATCAGGCCCCCTCTTCCACCCTGCCGGGTGGGTTCCTCCTCACCTGAGCACTCAGTTCCCCTGCTGCCATGCGCTACCTGCTAACGTGAAAGGTCCGGGTGTTGAGAAGCAGAATCCTTCCAGAAGGGCGAGGCGCCTTCCCCACTCTAGAAGGTTCAAGCCACAAGGCCTCGGAGTAGTCCCAAATGGGACTTGTCTCCTCAAAGTGAGGAGTTTCCCAGCCCATGCACCAAATGTAGCCACGAGTTTCGGGAAACAAACTCACTCAGAAGGACAATGCAGATAGTGGAGTGCAGTTTATTACACCAGTGGGCCCAAGGCAGAGCCTCCTCTTAGCCAAGGACCCCGACCAGTTTTTGTGAAAACCTTATATACTCTAAGTGTACTTGCTGAAACCCACCTCCCCCAATTCCTTGAAACTAGTCTGGACAAGGTAAAAGAGAGATACGATCAAAGTTAACCTGTGATTCATGTGTCACAAGACTAGATAAACAGTGGATATTTATCAATAGGCCTGTGGTCATATCCCAATAAATATAATGGAATTTACCACTTTGTTCTGTTACAGAGATAATTAGCATATTCTTTTAGGCAATGGAGAGTCCAAGTACAAGTCCTGAGGCTCTTTTATCTGGGGGTCTGATTTTCCGTTGGTATGCCATTTCTATAAACACCGGGCACAAAGTTCAGAGTCCATTGGGAGGGTGACCATGTGTGTAGCCTAATGTTCACAGCCTGGCCTAAGATGGAGTTCAGCCCTGTCTGTTTCCTCCTTCAGTATCAGATATATTTTAGCTATTATTATTACTATTGTTACTCAGCCTCCATGTAAGTTTCTTGGATGAGGTTGACCTGATTGACCTCGAAGGACATTTGTTCCTCAAGAATTTGATTGCTCTTTGTGTCTAAGGAGCTAAGTCTTAATGACCCTGTTAAACTTTGACCTCCCAGGCCTTAGTGGGAAGCCAATGTATTGTTACCAAGAGAAAGGCAATGGCAACCCACTCCAGTACTCTTGCCTGGAAATCCCATGGACGGAGAAGCCTGGTGGGCTACAGTCCATGGGGTCGCTAGGAGTCGAACACGACTGAAGTGACTTAGCAGTAGCAGCAAGGTAGACAAAGAGAACCTCCCTGTGACTGGTTTCCGTGGACAACTCTGAGTCACCACTCATACTATTTTAGTAAAACTTCATTGAGCGTCTCTTAAGGGTTTGATCTAATTTGTGCACGTTCTTAGGAAGACAAGGACTTGTTTTCATCTTTGAATGGCTTAAAATTAAGTTTGAGAAAAAGTGAAAAGGTCAGGAATTGTACACAGGAAATTATTTAGATGGTGGTGTAACGGTTTTAAAATAGGAAGCTCTGACGTGGTGTCCTCTCTTCTGGGATCTTCTCTTTTTCCCCTCCCCTACTTTCCATTACCTTCCCGCTAAGCCCAGGGAAGTAGTCTCATCTCATCTCCAGTGCTCTGCCTCCCATCCCAATCAAAGCAGTTGGCATCGTTTATATTGGATGTAAAGAGAAAGCTAGTAAGTTCTCACCATGATATGAATGACTAGCCTTTTTGATGTGGGTGTTTGGTCTTCGAGAATTAACTCAAAGGATAGTCTGGAGAAATGCTGGGGTGGGTGTGAATGACACTTTGAAGGGGACAGTCTCCCCAGTGGTCATCAGCTATTTTAGGGTCACTGAGTCTGTCCTCCATTCCACGCCAGAAGAACAAAGGACAGCTCGACTCTGCTTTGGAAGGCTCGCTGTCTCCTGAAATGAAGTATGCACCTTGCCCTATGTCAAGGCTCATGTAGGGCCTGTGAGGCCAATTACTCTGCAAACATTCGTTGAAAGGGGATTAAGAATAACAGAAAATTCCCTAGATCATGTTGGAGCTTTGGCATGGGTGACTTGCGAACCCAGGTGCTGGATCGAGCTCTAGGGGTCAGGTTGCACTTCTGGCCGTCACATGCCAGTCATAAGAACAATTCCTCTCCCGATGTCCATTTGACCAGAACCTCCTCTATACCCCGTAGCAGGGAGATTCTGAGATGCCACCGACTTTTCAAGATAGCAAATGTATATTAATCAAGCACCTAATTGGGTTAACCCAATTGGGAGGGTGCAGAGGAATGTGTCTTATTGTCCTGTGCTCAGAGAGTTCAGCCCAGTGGGGCCAGCTTGGGAAGGATCTTTGGAGAGTATAATACTCATCTTGAGTTAGGGATAAGCCTTTGTTTCTCAGTGAGAGATATCTTGATTAAATGGATGAAGGACAGTTTGGCATAGAAGTTGTCTTGGGGATTTAAACCCTGGCTCTGCCATGTATGCACCAGATGACCTTAACTCGTGTCCCTGTGTATGAAATAAAGATAACAACAGTACCTGCCTCATAGTGTGGTTATGAGCACTAAGATATGCGTGTTGCTTAGCATCATGCCTGCTCCAAAACAGTTATCTAACAAATGTTAATTGTTAGTATTAGCAGGAGTATGGTTTACTCTGGAGGAGGAAATGGCAACCCACTCCAGTATTCTTGCCTGGGAAATCCCATGGACCGAGGAGCCTGGTGGGCTACAGTGCTTGGAGTCACAGAGTCAGGCACGACTTAGTAACTGAGCATGCATGGTCTTACTGTTACCCCAGATAATCCAACTGCTAATACTAAAAACCATACACTTTCTTATTTAATTGAACAATAGGACAAGCCTGCATTGTTTAAATATGATACCACCAGCTACATGTGACTACTGAACATTAGCAGTGTGGCTAGTTCAAATGGATATGTGCTAAAAGTATAAAATGCATGCCAGTTTTTGAAGATTTAGTTAAAAAAAAGGAATGTGAAATAGCTCAATAATATTTTCATGTTGATTACATGTTGAAATGATAAGTTTTTTTAATACATTGGGTTACATAAAATAGTAAAAGTAATTTCACCTGCTTAACTAAAAAATTAAACATGATATATCTGTTTACATTATATTTCTATTAGACAGTGCTCTTCATAATTAGCAATTAACCTTGTGGTTAATTTATCCTTAGCTCCAATATTTGTAATATTCATATTTACTTCATTTTCAAAAGGAAAAATAAAGAGGTTTAGTGAGGTAAAGTAACCAGCCCAACTGGCAAGAGGCAGATCGGGCTCTGCAACCAGTCTGTCTCCAAAAGCTGAATTTTTTCTTCCCTGCCAAGTGCTAGAGAACACAGGTGTGGGATTCAGAGGGAGGAGCCGTGTGGGCCAGTCTCAGCCTTCCAATTGGAAAATAAATGTGGCCTCAGACACGTAGGTAATAGAACTGCCAAAAGTATATGAAACCTGGCACTTAAATTGTGAGACTCTAATGGTTTTTTTTGTTCTCAAACAACAGAATACATTTCTTATACACCTTATCGGACATTTCCATCAAGATAGAAAAATAAAAACAAAACAGACAAAAGCCACCTCTTGGAGAGAACTACCTTCATAGGATATCAGGCATCCCTAAACATGTCATTTTTGTCCTCATGGAAGGAATTCTGCTAATATCCCTGGGTGTCAGTGGTGGTCAGCAGCAACCAGAATGTAGAAGGTCTTACGTCTGGGGTGTGCCTGGCACTAGCAAGGGCAGGGACAGTCGTGTGTGTCCAGGAGGAGTCCTGCAGAATGGAGAGGTCTCTGTGAGGTCTGAGAGGACTCTGGATGGGACTCAGGTCTCCCCAGATTTCAAGCCCAGGCCTCTGTTTGTTGGAGCCTCGCCGAAACATTCCAGAGACAACCCCACCCGGGCCCCTCTGGGACTGGTTCAGCGAGTTGCATTTCTAAAATGTGATTCAACTTTGTCATCTCAAGAAACAATGAAGCAGGGTGGTAAAGGAACACAGCTTCCTGATTTTTTAGGGGTGAGGTGGGGGTAGTGTACCCCCTGAGTGAGGGGCTCTTGAACAAATGAATGTGGAAATGAACATGTCTCCCACCATGGCCTGTCTGTTTCTGTCCATCAGTCTCTGTCTTCCAGCAGCGTCCGTCGGCACCTGCTCTAATCCATTTACTCATTTTCACTCTTCAGGGCCTGCTGTTCCTCCACAGGAGCCCCCTGGGGTCCCATGGCAACCTGAAGCCTTCCGACTGCCTGGTGGACGCCGGATGCAGGTGAAGCTGTCGGGATTCGGCCTGTGGGAACTCGAGCATGGCCGGACACACAGAACATACAATGAGGAAACGACGGACCCATCAGGTAACCACTGCAAATCCTGCACCCTCTAGCTGTCAGGAGAGGGGTACAGGGCTCCTCACCCCACCTGCGCTTTCTGATGCTCACCCGCTCGGGTCCCTGCTGTTGGGCCTTCCTCTGGGGCTGGTGGATGCGGTTATTCCGGTCACCCAAAGAGAGGGGAAAAAAACCCAAACAACCCACTAGTGGCCTGAGTCCATGGTGGGGTGTCTGAGTGAGGAGCCTAGTCCTTGCCCTGACTTAGCTGGGTGACCTGAAGGGAGTCTCTGGCCTTGTCTTCAGTCTTCTGTGTCCCCTCGTGTCTTCATGCCGTGTTCTCAGCGGAGAAGGCACCACCTGCCAGGCCCCTTACAGCTGATGAGCTTGGTAGTTCCCCACCCTCTCTGCACTTCAGTATCACTTGAGAAGCTTCAAAAGACACGAAAGGGGCTGGGTCCCATCCAGTGCCAACTGAATCAGAACTTATGAACATGGGGTCTGGGCATCTGTGTTGCTTTCTAAAAGCCTCTCGAGTGATTCTGATGTACATCTCGAGACAAGGCACCACCTGGAGTCCAACCCTCCTGCACACGTGTGCGAATTGAGACTCCACGGCTCTTCCTACTTGTCTAGGCTTACTGAGCACTCTTGAGTCTTGCCGTGCACTGACCTGGGCCCTAGTGAGCCCAGTGTGCTCCGCTTTGACCACCTCTCTCTGAAGCAGCAGGCTGTCAGCAGCTTTGCTGTGTGCATGTGGGGAGGTGTCTATCATATGGTATCTTGCAGAAAAGACAAAGGGGGAAATGTTGAAAACCTCTTAGTAGCCATTTCTTTCTCTTCATCCTGCACTATATTTTCTTTTCATGATTGTAGCCTATAATGATATAAAAATCTATAAACACCACCACAAAAGAAATGTAAGTGTATAAAATATCCAGCACAGATACATCTGTAGAGACAGAATGCAGATTGGTGGTTGGCAGGAGTTGGGAGGTAGGGAAATGGTCAGAAACTGGTTCATGGATTCAAGGTTTTACTTTGGGGTGTCAGAAATGTTTGGGAACTAGATGTACTAGCTGTATGGCATTGCCAGGGTGCTCAATGCCACTGAGTTGTTCGCTTTCAAGTAGTTTTATGTTCTATGAATTGTTACATGATTTTTTTTTTTTTAATGTAGGCAGTACAGAAAGGAAAAAGGAAAAGAAAAGCTGCCTGTAATTGCACAGTCATGAGTTAACTGCTGTTAACTTGTTAGGGCAGGATCATCGTTCCTTCATATTCACACACATGGGCCCCCAAGTGTATGAATCTAGAGATATCTCCAACCATCAGGGTCAACTTCTTGGGGACTGGATACTTCAGGGCTCCTGTGCTTCCTGGAAAAAGAAGGGGTGACTTTTTCTGTTCCACCCAGCAGCTCTGACCTTTGACAATCTTGGCTTTGCAGAATTCTTACTGGGCAGCCCCAGAACTACTGTGTCTCCCCCAGGTGCCCTGGTCTGGCACCCAGAAGGGAGATGTTTACAGCTTTGCCATCCTAATGAGAGAGCTGATCCAACACCAGGACCTTGGACCTTTTGATGATCAAAACCTGACCCCAGCGGGTAATGCTGGGAGAGACTCCTTGGCCGGCTTGGTCATTCAATCTAGACTTTTTTCTTTCCTGTGTAGTCAGTTCTTTATTTTAAAAATCTTACATCTTTAGACCCTTTTTGAACAGTTCCATCCTTTCACCTTCTTTGGTCTTTTAAGATACTGACATTTTCAGAGTCCAGATCTCTTGTCTTGTAGAATGTAGTACTACCTGGATTTGTCAGTTTCCCAATGGCTGGATGTAGGTTATTTTTAGCAAGAATACTTCTTCACATCAGGAAGCGCAGGCTATCGTTGATGTCAGTTACTTCCCTGCTTGCTCAGCTGGTAAAGAATCCAGCCGCAGTGCAGGAGACCCTGGTTCAATGCCTGGGTTGGGAAGATTCCCTGGAGAAGGGCATGGCAACCCACTCCAGTATTCTTGCCTGGAGAATCCCATGGACAGAGGAGCCTGGGGGGCTCCATTCCATGGGGTCGCAAAGAGTCGGTATCAACTGAGAAACTAAGCACAGCAAAGAGAGCTACCTTTTAAATGCTTGCTTTTATTCTTTGTTTTGTGAGATGTTTATTAATTTAGAATCAATTCCAGTCTTATTTTTTTATTTTTAAAATTCATATTCCTTCTTAAAGAATTAGAAGACAAATTACAGTTCGGTTACAAAAAAATTAAGGAACTCAGAACTACATACTCTATTCAATAACAGCAGCCAGAGCAATTCTGTAAGAAAATGAGTCAGATTGTGTCACTTCTCTACCCAGAATCTCCCCCTGACTTCCCATTTGGGGAGTGAAAGATAAATCCTTACAATAAATAGCCTGCAAGATCACTGAAGGCTTCTGATGGGGCCTCTGTGACTTATATTAGTGTTTGGTGGCTCAGTGGTAAGGATTCTACCTGCCAAGCAGGAGATGCAGGTTTCATCCCTGGTTTGGGAAGATGCCCTGCAGAAGGAAGTGGCAACTGACTCCAGTATTGTATTCTTGCCTGAAAAATACCATGGACAGAGGAGCCTGGTGGGCTATAGTCTGTGGGGTTGCAAAGAGTCAGACATGACTTAGCAACTAAAACAACAAGGGCTGTGACCACAAGCTGGCTAGCTTGAAACAATATTCTTGCACAGTTCTAGAGACTAGAAGTCCAAAATCAAGGTTTAGCTGGGCTGAGCGCCCTCTAGAAACTCTGGGGGAGGCCCAGTCTTTGCCAGTTTCAAGGTAGCTGCCCCAGCCTTCCTGGGTTTGTGGCCATGTAGGTCCAATCTCTGCTTCCATCTTCACATTGCCACGTCTTCTGTGTACATTTCTTCTGTATGTGTCTTATGAGGACACCTGTCCTTGGATCAGGGCCCACTCAAATAATCCAAGATGATCGCTTCAACCCCAGATAATTATATTTGCAAAGACACTTTTTCTTCAAATAAGGTCACATTTGCAGGTCCTGTGGATCAGGACACAGGCGTATCCTCTGGGGACCACCATTTGGCCTTCTCCATCTTCCTAATTCTGCCTCCCATGCCTGGCTCCTTTTAATCACACTGGCCACCTTTATGTGCCTCCACAGTGACGCACTTTCACTCCGGAGTCTTAGCAAACGCTGTGCCCTCTGTCTGGACATCTGTTATGCCATATTTGTAAGTACAAATTTGTTTTGTTCTTTCTTAAGGACTACAACAGTTTTCACTGTAAGCTTATGCTATATCTTGGGCTGGCCAAAAAGTTCATTTGGATAAGATGGTACAGACAAGCCCAAATGAACTTCTTGACCAACCCAGTATTATTGATTGGTAGATGTTTTGATTGTGTGCCATTATTTTTTTTTTTCTTTTCCAAACTCCTGCAGTGAGTAGTCATGAATCTTTGTGGACATGTGTGAGTATTTCTTCAGGGTGGATTTCTGTTCATGAAATTGAAAAGGTAGACCTATTTTAAACATATTTAAATTTTCTGCTAAGTGGTGTCCACTTTTCTACTTACAAAGGATATATTCAGGTTTGAGAGGTTTGGGGAGCCAGGTTGTCTCTGAACACAGTCCATGAGGGAATTACAGGAAAAGTAATGGGAGGTGAAGCAAAACCTGATCAAACTCGTTTAGAAAATTCACAGTAGGCGTAACCCCCAGCACTGTTATTTTGCACTTTGGCTGCACATTGGAATTTCCTGGGGAACTTAAAAAATGTCTGAGGTTTGGATCTCAGCCTCAGAGAGCCTGATGTCACTGATCTGGGTCTCTAAAATTTCCCAAGTGATTCTAACATGTAGTTCAGGTTGAGAACCACTGTCATGGAGAGAGGATGTGTGTGTGTGTGTGTGTGTGTGTGTGTGAGAAATGTGTGTTTGTGTGTAAATCAGCCCACCTTTCTCTCTTGATTTCTTTCCCCTTGCAGTGCTGTGTTTAGTCACGTCTGACTCTTTGCAACCCCATGGACTATACCCTGCCGTGCTCCTCGGTCCACGAGATTCTCCAGGCAAAAATACTGGAGTGAGTAGCCATTTCCTTCTCCAGATCTTCCTGAGCCTGGGATTCAAGCTGTGTCTCTGGCATCTCCTGCATGGACAGGTGGATTCTTTACCACTAGCGCCACCTGAAGGCCCTTATCTTCCCCCTTTTGTTTCCTGCCTTCCCTACCATTTCTAGTCCATCCCCAATGGCTCATCCCAAGCTGCTGCTTTAAATCGTCGTGCATTTCCTGGAGACTTTTTCAAGTAAGGAGCCTTTCTGAGTGTACTAGTCACTTTGAAAGCAGATTCTGGTTTCTAATTTGTGGCAAAATGTAGGAGAGATGAGACTACTCCCAAAAGGTTGATCTCAAATCCAGGGGCATCTGAATTTGGAACCAAGCAGCTAACAGATCTTCCCGCACTGAACCCAGGTGGACGCCCACCTATGCTTGTTAAGCTCAGCTGCCATGTGATTGTGCCAACTGGGTGGGGAGGGGGGTGTGGAAAGACTATGGACAGTGGGTGCATTTCCCCCTCATTGTGGGCATCTGCTCACCAAGCTGGATGAGAGGCAGTCACAGGGGACGATGGGTACAGAGGACCACAACCAGGAAGAGTACAGTGAGCCCATAGTTTATGGGCTAACAGTCCCTTCCATTAACTTCTACATCCCTGCAAACAAATCCTGGTCCTGGAAACAATGTCAATTCCCTGCATACATTAGAGCCATGGTTCTCAAACCTTTTACTGCTTCCCAGGTGGCTCAGTGGTAAAGAATCTGCCTGCCAATGCAGGAGACACAGGAGACAGTGGTTCGATCCCTGGGTCAGGAGGATCTACTGGAGAAGGGCACAGCATGCAACCCACTCCAGTATTCTTGCCTGGAGAATCCCACGGACAGAGGAGCATGGCGGGCAACAGTCCGTAGGGTTGATACGAGTCGAAATCAACTTAGTGACTGAGCATGCATACTCGCAAACATTTTAGCGGGCATCAGAATCACCTGGAGGGTTATTTGAATTGAAAAGTAGAGGGATGTGCCCAGGATCTGTGTTTTAATTAGTTCCCCAGTTGATTCTGAGACCCACTAACACTAACATTTGAGACTCGATTTCCTCTCTCCCTGTACTGTCCTCTTAAGAAAGAAGTCTCTGTGTGACGGTTTCTCCAGAGGACAGGGGCGTGTGCTCCACCACTTTGAATGGAGAACAATCTGTATAAATTATTTGGAATTTATTTCTACAGGTTCATCTATGCTCTCCCATTTATTTATTAATTCAATTACCTATTACATTTCACTTATGAAATGCATATATAATTTATTATATGATATAGTTATTTTATATTTTGAGTTATCTAACACTACTTTGTTGCTCAAATTGTTTTATCTTTGACCGTTTCATTTCGATTGCCTTCTGTATACCTTTGACGTATACCTGTTGCAGGGTTTTATTTTGTGCTTCCTTAGTTTCTGGTGGTATAAGATGCTTTAGCCTCATCTTGGATTTTCCCTGCTTCAGAACTAGAGTCAACTGCTTTTGTTAAGAAACCCTGACTCCTTTATTGGAAAAGGAACACCTGGATGCTAGGTGTGCTTGTTGCTATGGGCATGCTGTTGTTTCTAGCCCCTCTTAGTAGACAGAGTAAGATAATGTGTGTGTATATACCAACTCACACGGACACACACATTCATATCATTATCTCCCCATCTGTGTCTACATTAAGGTAAACACGAGTTCGTGTTGACATCTTCAGTGTCATTATCGCATGGTTTGTTTATTTTATTCTCTCCCCATCACTCATGCATCACCTCCTTTTCCAATAGCGAGCATCCTGGCTCCCGCCATCTGCCACCCGTTCACTTACTTGTTCAATCCCAGTATATGTTTACAGTAGTATCAGAGTTTTTCATCTGAATCCCCAGGAGAAGCATTTCTACCAGCTAGAGGATAGTGATTACGGATATTTCCTTTTGACTTTAGTCTTACCATCCCTACTCGTTTTATTTTATTTTTGAGTATTTATTTATGTAGCTGCATTAAGTCTTAGTTGCGGCGTGCAGGATCTTCACTGAGCCGTGCCGGTTCTTTTCTTGCAGCCTGTGTGCTCAACTGCCCCGTGGTATGCGGGATCTTACTTTTCGACCTGGATCAAGTCAACATTCCCTGCATTGCAAGGCAGATTCTTAGCCATTGGACCAGCAAGGAAGTGAACGCCAAGGACCACCTTAAGAGAACCACCTTAAGAGAACTCTCTCTCCTTTTTTTAATGTATCTAGTGGCATGTGGAACTTCCCCAACCATGGATTCAACCTGTGTCCCCTACAGCAGAAGCTCAGAATCTTAACCACTGGACTTGCCAGGAAAGTCCCTATCTACTCATTTTAGAAGCTGCTTACATCAGTGCTTTACTCCCTCCCCCTTCAATGAGGTTATGTCACACATTTGTAAAACAGATTCTTCGGTCTCTGTATTCTGTCTTGCAGTTGTCCGGTCTCCCAACTGGTATGTTTTTAAATTTGCATTCTTTAAGATTCATTCTCGAGTTGTAAAGCCCTGTGGGTTTTGGCGAATACACAATGTCATGATCACAACCAGAAAAAAATCCCCAGGGCTTCCCCTATTTAACTTTTCCTCCTCCCCAAATTCCTGGAAGCTTCTGATCTATTTTCTGTCTATAATTTTGCCTCTCCTGGGATATCATACACACAGAATCATACAGAATGTAGCCTTGTCAGACTGGATTCTTACACTTAGTAAAACATTTAAGATTCATTCATTTTGCCACACCCACAGTGTTTTTATAACAAAAACATGTACATTGTTGTCAAACATTATTTCCTCTACAAACCAGAATGTTTAATAAAAGTCTGTAGATGCTAATGAGGAAGTGAAAGAAAGTAGGTTTACATAGCTGGACAGAGGCAGAACATACTAGTTACAATTTATTGTTTGTTAAAATAACTTTTATGAACAATTTTACCGGTAATGGAAATTTCATAAAGCACACTTAGGGTGTTTCTAGTACCAAACGGATATATATTCCTAAGATCACAGGGAGATATCCTTCATTTCAAGAAAAGTTTTATTAGAAAAAAATCAGATTAATATATATCAGGAGTCCCCATTTTCCAGGAGAATTCTAATATTTCCTGTAAAATATTCAGATTTCTTTGAAATTTTAACCTGTTTGATTTGCTTAAAAACTGAGTTTGTAAATTTGAAAACACCTCTGTTTAAAGCGAAGTGTCCTCAATGGCCCAAAGTTCAGGCATTGAGCTACCTAAACTCCAAATGGATTTCAGAAATCATCCACCGAATCAAGGACCCCACGGCCTCCGAGTCACTTCGACCTTCCCTATCAGAGGAGAAGGGAAATGAAATTATGGTGGTCATGGTGAAGGCATGCTAGGATGAATCTCCAGAGAAAAGGCGCACTTTCTGTTCCATCTAGATTTTACAGGAAGCCAGTCTGGAGGGTGAGTAGGTGTGTAGCAGAGGTTTTCTCCTAATTATTTAACCATTAGAATTTTAAAGCTCTGTGACTATGATTGATTCTGGGTGCCTCCCTCCCTCCCTCCATTTCCTCCCTCCTCCCATCTCCCTCCTCCCTCCCTCCCTTCCTTTTCTTCCTTCATCATATACTCATTCAGTGCCCATCATATACAAAGCACTGGGCCACGTGCTGGCTGAAGTCTAGTGGTAGATTCTCCCTTTATTCCATAAATGATTTAAACATGGATCAGACTTTCATTGCCTTCCTTTGTCCACCCCAGATACTGTGTCTCAATCAAGACTCTCCTTCCCAAGGAGTTCTGATATGACCTCAGAATCTTTTTCAAGCCAACATTCCAGGGGGTTATGACTCATTCATTGGGACTGGATTGTAGGATAAAAAAACGATTCACCAAACTTAGAGTAGGTTATTGACTTGAATTATTCATGGCTCTTGAATAGTTTTCTCAGTAGTGGCTTCACATGAGGGTCACTGTATCATCTTTTGACCCGTTGAGTGTCAGAAGGTACAGCCTTTGAGAAGTAGCTGGAGTTGATAGACGCCTGGGTAGGAGTCGGGCATCTACTCCTAATTTTGCCATTCTACTATACCTTCTTAACAGAACAACCCCGTGTTCTGCATTTTTCATGTCAAAATAGTTTTAAATAGTAGGTCTCAGGTCAGTGAATATTTTTTGCTTAGGAAATAGGGTCGCCAATGTTAAGGTAAGTGTATTTCCTATAAGAGCCTCAGTCTCCTCATGTGAAAGATGAAAAATTTATTTGATTTCTCTGACGACGCCTCTAAAACAAGAGCCTATGGGATCTAGAAATGCCCCTGATATCTGTCACCAGAAAAGAAAACATCTGGTGTTGCCATCTGAAGAGAAAAGAACAACTCATCCTGAAACCTACACTTCCGCACGCCCATGACAATGACGTGAAATGTAGGGAAGAGGGGCGTGGGGAGGGCAGTGAAGGCTACTGTTTGTCCAGTGCCCGCTGGGTAGCAGACACAGCCCTAGTACTCACTGCCTCCCTGAATTTTCCGAAGGACTCTATGAAGTGTGTATTATTATCCTCATGTCTCAGATGAAGAAACAGACTGCACAGACGGAAGCGGGCAGTTCAAGATCACACAGCTGGTAAAGGACGGGCTGTCCTGCCAGGTGCCTATGGCCATTGGCATTTCACTGCTGTCCATTGGCAGCCCTTGAGTATGAAAGCTTAAGGGCAAGACCTGCTGTCTTGGAATGTATACTTGGATGTTGTGTTCCACTGTGGCCCTAAAGTTCTTGGACAAAGATGTAAATCTCTGGGTTCTTTTAAAGCCACGTGAGTGTACTAGAGACAGTGTGATGAGCTAGCTGGAAGTGTACGCCAACCACATGGAGGAGGTGGTGGGAGAGAGTACCAACCAGCTGCTGGCCGAGAAGAGGAAATGGATCAGCTTTTGTCCACAACGCTGCCCAGATATTCCAAAGTTCCGGGGGCCTTGACAAAAGAACCAGGAAGCAACACCATTGCTATTTAAGGAGGCCCCACATGGAGAGACAATCTCCTTTGTTCTTTTCTTAAGAGACTGTTAGGCTCTTCTAAAATGGGTCAAGCATTCTGTGTGTCATTTGGTACATTTTGTAAAGGGAGACAGAAGCAAATGCCCTCCAAGCCACAGGAATTACAGAATGCTGCTAAGTCACTTCAGTCGTGTCCGACTCTGTGCGACCCCATAGACGGCAGCCCACCAGGCTCCCCGTCCCTGGGATTCTCCAGGCAAGAACACTGGAGTGGGTTGCCATTTCCTTCTCCAGTGCATAAAAGTGAAAAGTGAAAGTGAAGTCGCTGAGTCGTGTTTGACTCTTCGCGACCCCATGGACTGCAGCCTACCAGGTTCCTCCGTCCGTGGGATTTTCCAGGCAAGAATACTGGAGAGGGTTGCCATTGCCTTCCCTAATATAGATAGATCTGTAAAAGATGGAATAGTGAATGCAGCAATAGGAGGATACCACTAGATGGCGCTCTGGCTTCATGAGTCCGATGCGGCGGCGGCGGCTGCTGCTGCTAAGTCGCTTCAGTCGTGTCCGACTCTGTGCGACCCCATACACGGCAGCCCACCAGGCTCCCCCGTCCCTGGGATTCTCCAGGCAAGAACACTGGAGTGGGTTGTTTTTCCTTCTCCAATGCATGAAAGTAAAAAGTCAAAGTGAAGTCGCTCAGTCATGTCCGACTCTTCGCGACCCCATGGACTGCAGCCTACCAGGCTCCTCCGTCCGTGGGATTTTCCAGGCAAGAATACTGGAGAGGGTTGCCATTGCCTTCTCCGCATGAGTCCGATACTCTCGGTCTATTCAGATTACTGTTCAGTCTCTGAGTCGTGTCCCACTGTTTGGGACCCCAGGGACTGCAGCACGACAGCCTTCCCTGTTCTTCACTATCAGATTATTTATATTATACGTCTGTCCAGATATTTTGCACAATAGGCACTACTAACTTCAGATTCAAAACTTGCTTCATTTTTGGCTCTGTTATCACCTGGGCACTCTCTGAACACTTGACAGAGCATCTGCTGTTAAAATTCCTGTACCCTTCCCTGTGTCTTGACAAAGAAAGGGGGTTGGTGATTTGAATGTGTTAATGTGAGATTGGTTGATAGAAGCAAAAATGTTAATTAATGAATTGATGAGTGTTTACAATTGTTTCCACATCTGCAGGCTGAATCTTTCTAATCAACTCTATAACCAGTAGGGGCAAATGCAGTTCTCTCAGGGAGAAAATCTTTTTTGAAAAGGCATTTATGTGACCTGCTCCTCACCCCTCCCTGAATTTATACCTACCAATTAAAATATCTCTTTAGAGAAAATGCAGGCTGGGAGATGGGTGTCAGAAAATTCCCTCTAGATGATGGATTCTTGTTAACCAAAAATCTAATGCACTGAAGCAAAAAAGATCTACCAGGGAGACTTTGTAGGGATGTGTAGGAGACAATTGGAGAAGGCAATGGCACCCCACTCCAGTACTCTTGCCTGGAAAATCCCATGGATGGAGGAGCCTGATAGGCTGCAGTCCATAGGGTCTCTAAGAGTCGGACACGACTGAGCGACTTCACTTCCACTTTCACTTTTCATGCATTGGAGAAGGAAATGGCAACCCACTCCAGTGTTCTTGCCTGGAGAATCTCAGGGACGGGGGAGCCTGGTGGGCTGCTGTCTATGGCATTGCACAGAGTCGAACATGACTGAACCGACTTAGCAGCAGCAGCAGCAGCAGTAGGAGACAATATGAATAAGATACTATTCAAAAACGTCCAGCTTCACTGGAGAATGGCTTGTTGCAGGAAGGTCCGTGGAACCAGAGCATTTTGAGTCCGTGACAATCTTTTTCTCTGACATTGTTGGATTCACAAAACTCCGCTCTCTCAGCTCCCCCCTGCAAGTTGTGAAGCTCCTTAATGACCCGTACAGTTTATTTGATCACATCATTAAAACTTCTGACGTGTGTAAGGTGAGGCACCTGGTCCTGGGTCGTGGGGACACACACGACCCTTGTAGCTGTCCCCCCTGGGCGTGAATGAAGATGAATCCAGCCCAAGACATCAGTCAGGAGGAAGGCTCTATGTTAGGCTGGCAGTCTATCTCAATTCATGGCAGAAACTCAATATTTGATTCCTGTTTGTTTTCTTGGAAAAGGGCTTGATTCATCACAGATGTAGGTGCTTGTCAAGAATCATCAGCTATTCCCTCTGTTTCCTTCCATTATTTTATCTCACAGTAAACACATTTCTAAAACAGGCATTGACCTTCTACTGGCTAATTCCTCCCGTTCCCTCCTGAATATTTCTTTTTCATATTCAGAGAGGCTCACATTTACTCTCCTTTAAAGCTTGTCTTTGAATCCGGTGTGTCTCACTTCTTTTACTGTGATCTTTAGCAATTCAAGCTTAGATTATCAGACTCATGACTAAAGGTCAGAGAGCAACTACCTGACTAGTACTACTGCTCTGGAGAGGTATGAACAAGTTCACCTGGAATGAAGGGTGAGTTTTGCACAAAAACTGACAATGTGGCTTCATTCATTAATGCCAAGGCCACCTTGTATGTTTTCTGGTGGGGCCAGATGATGACTCCAGGATGCCCATATTCACACACACCAGGTGGGCAGCCACAAGTTCATCAGCTCTCACCTCTGATACCAGGGCTCTCTGCCTGTGGTCCTGGATCAGGAAGACTTGGGGCAATGGAATCATGTCCTCTGGCAACACATCCTCAGTGGTGTTCCCCCAAAGTTCCCCAACTATGTAGCCCCAATTCCAGAGAGGATGGAAAGATAGTACAGACAATCTCGAAGAGCAGATCATATTCACCCAACAAAAACACAAGCTGCTCTGCTTAGAAGATCCTCCTCTGGGATTGCCTCTTAGCGTTTTCTTCTCAGCTACATTTTGCATGAATGAATGCTCACATCAGTTTGTATTATTAAAGGATGTGCCCAAGGTGGGGTAAGGTAGCCTAGAAGCAGTTTGACTTGTGTGCTTGTTGATTTTGGGTAATTTCAGTGTCACCAGGAGGCAGACGTGTTCTTACTGCCTGGCTAAGGCCGGAAGTTTCACCTTTACCATCATCATTGGAATCTGCTGAAATGCAGATGGATCTGAAAGGAGCTGTAACTTTATACTTACGCTTGCCATTTATTCTCTCTTGTGAATGAAGGATCTGAAGGATGATTTTATTAGGAGGATTAGGGAAAAAGAAGACAGATGCCTGCTGCTGCTAAGTCGCTTCAGTCGTGTCCCACTCTGTGCGACCCCATAGACGGAAGCCCGCCAGGCTCCCCCATCCCTGGGATTCTCCAGGCAAGAACACTGGAGTGGGTTGCCATTTCCTTTTGCAATGCGTGAAAGTGAAAAGTGAAAGGGAAGTTGCTCAGTCATGCCCAACTCCCAGCAACCCCATGGACTGCAGCCCACCAGGCTCCTCCATCCATGGGATTTTCCAGGCAAGAGTACTGGAGTGGGGTGCCGTTGCCTTCTCCAAGACAGATGCCTACATTTATATATCTTGTGTAGTATAAATGTATGCATAATGGTACCTAAGGGCCCTTATGTGGAGTGAAGATATTCCAGGTTGGATAAGGTGGACTGCCCTTGAGGGATCCAGGAGATCTTTTAAGGTCTGCCTCATCAGTGTATCGCTGTCTGTCTAACGAGTTTTGAACTTGGGTTGGGGGAATATGGTCACCGGCAGCCTCAGATTTCAGAAGGGAAAGTTGTGACTAGGGGAGAGGGTTGGGGAAGGAAGGCTTCATGGAGGAAGCAGGGCAAGGGGGAAGGACCTTGAGCAGGACCTTGAGGAAATGCTAGGACTTGGATGGTGTGGCGGTCATGGAGGGTGGCCCTTCCAAGGATGGAGCCCAAAGCAGGATCAGTAGCGAAGGGCCTGGTCTCGCACCCATCCCCTCACTCCCAGCCTCCCTTGGGAAGAACACAAAGCCGCTTTCTTCCTTTGTTTCCAGGTTGAAACCACTGGAGATGCATACATGGTGGCTAGCAGACTTCCCATCCGCACTGGAATCCGACACGTGGATGAGCTTGCCACCATGTCCTTGCACTTCCTCCGTGCCACCATCCACTTTCAGACTGGGCACATGCCCAAGGAGAAGCTGAAGCTCCGGATTGGCCTCCACACAGGTAGACAGCACCAAGGGCAGGTGGCCTTGTGGCCCCGATACAGCAGCAGATAGTTCTAAATCCACACCCTAAGCCCGAAATGGGAAAATCCTCAGAGGGGAAGAAAAGATCAAATCATCTTTGCTTGTGTGTTTCCACTTAGCCAGATTGCTTGGTAACAACAAGGAGACACAAAGATTCCAAGATGTTTAGCCCCAAAATAGGAGGGGCCTCCAAACCAGAACAGTTATTTTGGGCTTCTTTCCCTCCGTGCCTCACCATCAAATGCCCTTTGATCTGTTTTTATCAAACTCATGTGACTTGAGTTTCCCTATGACTTGGGAATGGATGACCTGCACTTGATTAAATGCTATCCTGTCACTGTCTTGAAATTCTTGATAATTTTTGAATGGAAGATCCCTTATTGTCATTTGAGACTGGACCCTGCAAATTACGGTAGCCAGACCTTCTCCTCCCTCTCCTTCGCAGCTTAACTAAAATAGACCCTGACTCCTAACCAGAGTTAACCACTCCGATGTTTGTGCCGCTGATGCTTTGTGTACATCCCAAGGGCATGAATAACATCATCATTGATTTATGTCTTAGTCAGCCTGGTTGTTAAAATGCCATACATAGACCGGGTGGCTTAAACCACACACTTTTCTGGCAGTTCTGGGGGCTGGAAAGTCTAAGCTCAAGGATTCTACCACAGTGGGTTCTACCTGTTCAAGCTTGTAGAGTGCCTTCTGGCTGTGTCCTCATGTAGAAAAAGAAAGAGAACTCTGGTGTCTCTTCCTGTTCATTTCAGGGCTAAGTCATTTCAGTCATGTCTGACTCTTTGCGACTCCATGGACTGTAGCCCACCAGGCTCCTCTGTCCCTGGGATTCTCCAAGCAAGAATACTGGAGTAGGTTGCCATGCCCTCCTCCAAAGGATCTTCCAGACCCAAGGATCGAACCTATGTCTCATGTCTCCTCCATTGGCAGGCGGGTTCTTCACTGCTAGTGCCACCTGGGAAGCCCAATTCCTCTTCTTACAAGGGCACTAATCCCATCAAAAGAGCCCTACACTCACGACCTCCTCTAATTACCACCTAAAGGCCCCACTTCCTAATACCATTGTATTGAGTTTAGAGATTCAACATGTGAATGTGAGGGGAGGCACACAGACATTCAACCCACAACAATTGATTATGTTGCTTTCCACTCAGAGTCTGTGAATTCCATAGTTTGCCTCATTGTAATCCTTGAAATCTGTTGCCAAACTTTGCTCCAAGAGAGTACTTGACAAACATTTGTTGACTGGATGTGCATTGTGGAGTTGACACTGGGGAGATTGCGGACTGGCCATGCCCTTCTGTCCTTGGCTTTGCAGGTCCCGTGGTGGCTGGCCTGGTGGGAATCACCATGCCCAGATACTGCCTGTTTGGAGACACCACGAACGTGGCACCCAGAATGCAAAGCAGCAGTTTGCCTGGGTATTGTTTACAGCACTTTGCAAACACAAGCTTGCTGTCCCTCTGGTCCCCTATCTTTAACCAGAGAGTATTTTTAGAAGACCATTTGCATTTTGTCTACTCTTTTCCATCTGAAGGATAAGATCGTTATCCATTTCAGACAACACGGGTTGCAAGCTTTGTAGATAAACCTTTGCACTGAGCTCTTGATGGAGCCCTGCAAACACACGTGGAAGCTCCTAAGACTTTCCATCCTAAACACTCAGGTTCACCTAGGGTACTGCTAAGTCGCTTCAGTTGTGTCCGACTCTGCGCGACCCCAGAGACGGCAGCCCACCAGGCTCCCCGTCCCTGGGATTCTCCAGGCGAGAACACTGCAGTGGGCTGCCATTTCCTTCTCCAATGCACACATGCATGCTAAGTCACTTCAGTCATGTCCGACTCTGCGCGACCCCAGAGATGGCAGCCCACCAGGCTCCCCCGTCCCTGGGACTCTCCAGGCGAGAACACTGGAGTGGGCTGCCATTTCCTTCTCCAACGCATGCAAGTGAAAAGTGAAAGTGAAGTTGCTCAGTCGTGTCTGACTCTTAGCGACCCCGCGGACTGCAGCCCACCAGGCTCCTCCATCCATGGGATTCTCCAGGCAAGAGTACTGGAGTGGGGTGCCATTGGGTAAGATCATTTAAATAAGGAGTAGGAGTTGGCAAACTTTCTGAGCAGGACCAGAGAGTAAGTATTTTAGGCTTTGCAGGCTATAATCTCTGTTGCAACAACGTAACTGTTGTTGTCATGCGGAAGCAGCAGTTTGCAACCTGTAAATGCTGGGTGTGTTTATGTTCCAATAAAACTATTTGCAAACACAGGTGGTGGGCAGAATTTGGCCTGTTGGTAGCAGTGTGCCAAATGTGATGTATAGTTTTGGTGATACCAAAGAAATCTATGGCCAGGAACTCTGGGGAACATCAAATTCTTTTGCTTCAGAGTAGTTTTATTGCACTGATTATTGCTAGACATATATATGCCATTTATTGACAGATATTTATCAACTGGAAAACTAATTATTCAGTGATTTAAATATTAAAAAATTTAGATTAACATCTTTTGAATTTGTAGATCTTTCACAGCACATAAGACACACACACAAAATCTTTTCCCCTCTGATTACTTTATTGTCTAAGTTAATCAATTGAGTTCCCAAATCCAGATTTAAACCACTGTCTTCGCTTATAAGTTAAGAGTTCAAGGATAAAATATGAAATTGGAAGTGCTGATGTAGGCTCCGAGCCTGACTTTGGTTGCAGTTCAAGTTACAAAGGACTTTTTCAGTGGTACCTCTCAGTTCTGGTACCATCCCAGGGAGCCTGAGGGGCCCAGCTGACCTCCACCCATCAGGAACACCAGCTTGCATATGGAGTCAGTTCTGTCTTATTTATAAACTGAACCTATTAAAGCTTGAGCAACACCTAGCAGCGTGTGAGCAATGCCTGTATGACTGGGGGTCCCAGCCCATGTGTCCCAGATGTGGGAGATGTTGTCTGTGATTTGCTTAATGAGAGGTGCTGGTGGTCCCAGAATTTGAGCCAAGTGTGAGGTGTTCCCTCAGCCTTTGCCCTACTTTTGACATCCATAGGAGATTCACAACCATGGTGATGACTAGACTGTAACTGGTTTCTGGCAGCTGTCCGGATCCAGGTCTCTCAGAGCACTGCCAGCATCCTGCTGGCATGGGGAGGGTATGATTTGCAAAAGAAAGGCACCATTCCAGTCAAGGTAAGACCAGGGCCACTGTGAACACCCGTCCCCACTTGGGTCCCGGAAGGAGATGTCAGGAAACTTGATGGAATGAGTGAGTCTCCATGCCCTGGTTCATGGAGACCACTGAGGGCCACATAGAGCGCTTGTGACTGCCAGTTGTCTTCCTCCAGAGAGGGCTGTATGGTTACCTTAATGGTCAAGCGTGGAATCTGTGACTTTGGCTCCCACCTAGACTAACCTCTCGTGCGACGCCTCCTTCCTCTTTGCTGCACTGGTCTACTGGCTTCTGCTTGAACACCCCAGAATGACGTAGTCTCCCACATGGAGCAACAGCAAATACAACCCAGGAATAATCATGCCCACATTCTTCTATTTCTCTTCTCCTGAGTCTAAAGTGCCCAGGTGGAGGTGATGGAAGCCCATTGGTCTGGGGGCACTTAGGCCTCATCTCATCTCTACACATTTCCGTATCTCTTCCCTTGCCCTCTGCCTTCTTTCCATGCTGGCTCCCAGTCCATCACTGAAATGTACCATGAAACCACCTCATCTTTTTGATAAACCTTGCCTTTCTGGGGATGGTGGTACTTCTCACATCTTGGAGATGTTCACTGTGGGGGTGGTGAGTGGTTACTGGGACTTTGGGAGCTTGAGTGAGTGTCAAGGTCCAGGGACAGAAGTGAAGCAGGGAGGGGGTGGTACCTTCAGTTTACTAAGCCTGGCTCTGGCGTCATCTAATGTCAGGTAAGAGGAAGCTTTTTTTTAGATGGCAGAAGTGTAGACCTAGCTATGAATCCTGTTCCCACTAGTTCCTAGCTGTCTCATTTGGGGGCTTGGTGTTATAATCTGTAAAATGGGAACAGTGATAAGACTGCCCTCACAAGGTGGCTGTGAGTGTTGTGAACCTGGATGTGAGGTGTTTCACCTGGTGGCCTACTCACGGTAAGAGCTCAGCAGATTTTATTATTACTTTAAAAGATTTTCTTTGCAGTAGACTGAGACTCCACTAGTCCTCACCCCCTAGGCCATTTGCTGAGTGTCCATTTGGGCTTATCAGCCTAGTCCAAGGACATGATCACGATTTAATCGGTGATGAAGCTTCTCCCTTCCCGAGGCAGCTCCTGCCTGGAAGCAGTTTGGGCTACAGATGTGATTCTCAGGAAGCCAGCAAGGATGACCTGAGTTGTCTGCTGAGAGACCACACTTGACAGACCGCCTCTCCTGCTCTGAGATTCACCAGCCCTCCTTGACTTCCCACAGGGCAAAGGAGAACAAATCACGTTCTGGTTGAAGGGCAGAGAAGACTGCAAAGGAGAACAAATCACGTTCTGGTTGAAGGGCAGAGAAGACTGCACTATTCCACTCCTCGAATTTGCTCAGAAAGAAGCTGAAGTCCCAGGGATCTTCTGAGGTGAGTATTTTCTTCAGAGGTGTTTGTGGGGTCCCAGGAAAGTCTGTGGGGATGCCTTAAATATCCCATTTAGGGGTTGTGGTTCAGATGGCCAAGTAGTTAAGAACCTACCTACTGATGCAGGAGATGCGGGTTCGATCCCTGGGTAGGGAAGATCTCCTGGAGAAGGATATGGCAACCCACTCCAGTATTCTTGCCTGGAGAATCCCATGAACAGAGGAACCTGGTGGGCTATAGTCCATCGGGTCACAGAGCCAGACATGACTGAGCCACTGAGCAGACACCTATGGTTCCAGGGTGTTGAGTCAGGCTCCCACTTGGGGGAGCCATCTAACTGGCCTCAGCGCACCCTGGAGCCCTGTTCAGTTCAGTTCAGTTTAGTTGCTCAGTCGTGTTCAACTCTGTGACCCCATGGACTGCAGCATGCCAGGCCTCCCTGTCTATCACCAACTCCTGGAGCTTACTCAAACGCATGTCCATTGAGTCGGTGATGCCACCCAGCCATCTCATCCTCTGTCCCCTTCTCCTCCTGCCTTCACTCTTTCCCAGCATCAGGGTTTTTGCCAATGATTCAGTTCTTCGCATCAGGTGGCCAAAGTATTGGAGTTTCAGCTTCAACATCAGTCCTTCCAATGAATGTTCAGGACTGATTTCCTTTAGGATGGACTGGTTGGATTTCCTTGAAGTCCAAGGGACTCTCAAGAGTCTTCTCCAACACCCCAGTTCAAAAGCATAGATTCTTCAGCACTCAGCCTTCTTTATAGTCCAACTCTCACATCCATACATGACTACTGGAAAAACCATGGCTTTGACTAGACAGACCTTTGTTGGCAAAGTAATGTCTCTGCTTTTCAATATGGAGTCCTGTGGCCTGGAGCAAACCTAGAGTTTGATGAACTGGATACAGTGAACTCAAGACCAGGGCTGCTTGCTGCTCCCAGACCTGCCAGTGAGCCTGCCTCCCTGCCAGAAGTTTCCAGCCCATTAGCTTGCGAATTGGCAGTGAATCCAACTTCATTCTGGGGAAGGAGAAAGCTGGAGAATGAAGCCTGGGGCCAGGGGCCTGCCTCCCTTTGCAAAGTGCCTGCTCCCTAACCTCTAGTGTTTATTATCCTTATCAGCTAATCAGAAGGCAGGGACATAAAAGCCCACAGCCGAAGGCATCTCAGGAATGTTTTCTAGGTTGAAGCTCTATCTGAGGTGTGAATCACTGAAATCCAACAGAATTAGGCCACCCGGGCAGGCAGAACCCCCGCACTCTGGCTGGAAGGCCTGGCTTCACTTCCTGTGAGCACTGCGCCTTCCAAATGCATAATATCCTGTTCTCAATTTATTGCTTAATTTCTTTCCTATCCACTGAGCAAAGGACAGAATCGAGGCTTGAATTTTAAGTAGGATTTTTAAAATTCATTTATGAAGTATTTAATTTTTTAATCTCCAGGAGAAAAGGTGAACCCATCGATTCTGCCATGAGTAATTTCCCCTTTACAAAAAGAATGGGTTTTGCAACAGATCTACTGAACCACTGATGCATTTACAGTATATATTTTTTTAATTCCATGAAACTCCTTGCATCCAGATTATCTTCCATGTGGCTGCCGCTGAAAATGGCAGAGCAACTTGAATGATATGTCCTCTTTGAGTCTTTTTCTATTGAATTTCCAGGACTGAAGATGTGAAAACCAAAGAGGAATATTTTCTTTTTCATTTGACCTCAGAGTGGCCTTTGTGGAGATGTTTCTGAGCTCTGTATAGGGCTTTTTGGTGGGATGGGAGCATTTAATACCAAATTTGACAAAAGGTTTGGTGGAATTCCTGCCTTTCTTCAGGAAGAGGGACACCATCTAGGCACCAAGGGTAGAGCTTTGCAAATGGTAACCCAGCTCCATGGAGTGCCTGAGCTCCCATCAGCAGGACTCTTCTGCCCTGAGGTGAGCAGTTGAATTCTAGGACTTGCACAGATGCCACAATTCCGTTTTCACTGTGGTGGGCTCTGCTCCTCTCCAAAGCCCTTCAGCATCAAGGATTGAAAGCTCGTGACTGATGCTTGGAAGGAGAGAGGAAGAGGCATTTATATGTAGGAAACATGGAGCTACGTTGGCATGGAGACCGTGGGCCAAAAGTTGCTCCTCATGCCTTATACCTTCTTCCCTTGTTTGGGATCAGGGCTTCTGAGTGCTAGCACTTTGTCCAATCATGAATGCAAACAAGGCAGCTTCTGCTCTGGGTGTCTCAGAGAGATTGGCCAGTCCCATCCATCCGTCCATTCGTGTACATATCCATCTATTTCTCTACCCATGTATCTATCCATCCTTATGAACATTTCATTAATTCAAAGAGCATTTATTGAGTACTTACTCTGTGCCAGGTACCACACTGGGAGACACAAGAAAATATGAAACTTTCCATGATCTTTAGCTCTCAGTTTACTGGGAGAGAGGAAGCATACTAGTAATGCAATGTATTAAGGACTAACAGAGGTAAGTGCAAAAGAGCAGGAGTGACTGAGAAACCCAATATTCGTGCATTGAAAGAGAATTAGAAAATGATAGAGATGTAGGGATGGGGTGGGATGTGGTAATCGATTATTAATGTCCAGTCTTTGTATTTGTATCAAGTGTGGGTGTTGGTTCCTTTCCAGCCCTAGCCCACAAGCATACACAGTTATGTTCACATAGTAAAGACTGTTACTTCTGCCTTTTTCATCAAACATTATGATACAAACTTTTGGCATCCAACCACACACATCCATACACACACACACACGTGCCTACATATATGTATTCACACACATTCACATATATACATACACATGCACACACATAGACTCATATATACACATATGCTGAGTATATACATACATCTCTCTATATCTCTCTATAGTTATAGGTATAGCTGTATCTATCAGCTGGCCAATAGGTAGAGATTTCTGTGCATGTGTACACTCAGTATATATATGTATGTGTATATGTCCATGTCTCTCTCTATGTATATCCTTTGAATTACTCAAGTTAAGAGAGAGAGATGTCTTTAGGACTCATAACCAGGAATTTCGATAAGAGCAATTTCCTAAAATCTGTATCCAGGTTTCTTCTATATCAAGCAAGGATGCCTAAAGGGGAAATTATTATTCCTTCCTCTTCTCAATGTCTATTTTTTCTTCAGCACTAATGGGAATTTGCAAGACAGAATGTTTGGAGAGTAGCTTTCTGTTAGTGATAGAGAAGTTGTGAGACATGAAATATACAACCAAATATCATAGACCTGTTAGTTAACTTCAAGTCTAAACATATGTAGTTGCTACTGAGACATGATGGCCTTAGAGACAGTGATGGCCACAGAAACTTTTCCCCCAAACACTCACCACGTGAAATGGCTGCACCTCCTTGCACAGAAAGCCAATATTGGAATTTTCGGAATGCAAATGTAGGATAAAATGATTGAACACCAGTGGGATATATGTGAATCTAAGAAGGTCTAGTTATAGAAACCTCTGAGTGGATTGAAGAATTGGCTATCAACATGACATATTAACACAGTAAGCTATAGTCATTGGTTATTTACTTTAAGAAGATGTTTTATTTATTCTGTAGCACCACAAAGAGATACAAGATCATTAAACATTATGATAAAACAAAGCAAAACTACCACAACATTGTTTTACTCTGACAGCCAAGGATTTGTGATTATGCCTGTGAGTATGCTATTAAAGAGTTTTTGATTAGAACCGATAAAATATATCTTCTGTCTTTTTGAAGTAAAGGCTAGCTACAAAAATTCTGAATTTATAGGAAGAAGAGATCCCAAATGGTTGGAGTACGAGCTTTGAGACCAGTTCGACTACCTCAACTTATTTTAATGTAACCTATTGCTAAACACGCACTCTGGGTCTCCAGAGATTTTAGAATTAGCTTAATTTCTGAGTTCATTAATACCATTTAAAAGCACCATCAAACTACAGATCTTAAAACTTCTCAAATACATTAAATGCAGAGATACAAGCTGACAAGATTTCCAACAATAAGCCCAAATCTATACAAGACAAAGAACAGAATTTAAAGCTCAGGCTTTTCCAATGACATCCCAGCTGCTAGCCTCAAACTGGGGTCCTCAATATATTTTCTGGGATCTGCCGATTCTCTACCAGGACAACTTCTTTCCGTTTTTCTTTGTTTGACTGTATAAGTCATTCCTCTCAACGTTTTCTGGGTCACTGGAGTGGCAGTGCTCTCAGCATCAGACACCACATGGTTTCACTGGCCATTTGTTTTCATTTTCTTTGCATTTATGTTTCCGATGTTTTGTTGGTTCCCTTTGAACGATACAGGTTAGTGAGAGAAAAACAGATATGGGCTTGAATGTCACAGTCAAGGCTAAATGAGGTCATTCCACTCTCTGAATCAAGATTTCTTAGCAGAGTGAATAAAAATAGTGAGAGCCGTGGGCATCACAAGGCACAGCAGGATGGGATTGCCAAGCTGCAGAGAACCTGTCACGCTGGTCCCTCTGAGGCATGGTGCAAGCAGCAGTTTCGTTTAGGCAATGCTGTATTATCATGTGAAATTAATGCTAATGTTTTATTCCTTTTGCAGCTTGAGTCCTATTCAATTTGTCATTTTCTTCTCATCTTAGAAGTCTATATCAGCTATAAACATAGTGAGTGTCTACCTACATAATGTCTATACATATTTTAAAACTTTATAGTAAAAAAAAAATTAGGTTAGCACTCATGGGGATTTCTCAAGAATCATTTTCCTTCATACTGTTCAGTTTGGAGCAAAATAAACGTTTCTGCTCTGATTACCACATCATCACTTGAAAGATTAGAACCCCTGCCTAGTGGCTCAACCCTGGTCCTTAGATAGGAATTGCACAGCCTTGATGACAAAGGCCCCTTGGGCAGACTTGGCTGTTCCGTGCATACTGTCCCCAGTGCTGACTTTGTGCTTATTCTCTACCGTCTCCTCAAAATGTTCAGCTGTGCTTCGTTGCTACTCTTTTCAAATCAGAATAACTTTCAAAGGAGTCCACTGCAGCCCCGACTTGAATCTGGGGAAAGGAGACTTCCCCACCAGCTGCAGGGGAGAGACAGCAGAACCTAAGAGCTACAGGAAGTCACAAGAGGAAGTGGGGCACCAAAGAAAAAACGATCACTGAAATTCGCAAAGATCACCGGAACACGTTTTTGGCAAAGCGCTATTCTCTGCTCCCCAGTGATATGGTCTTCTGTTTGTTCTTTTGGGCAGCGCAATAAATGTGGTTTGTCATTGACAGAGGAGATGGTCTTGGTGGAGGAGCTGCATCTGCCTGCCCAGCTTTCCCTTATAACACAGCACAAACCCCCAGCATCATGATGAGGTGATAGAGGACATCTGTGGACCAGACAGGAAAGGAGACAGAAACAGTTCAACAAGGAGCAAGGAGAACTCAGGAAAAGAGTCAACATCAAAGAGTCCACTCAAGGGCATTGAGTGGGTTTTCATAAAACTCTGCATGTTGTATACATAGTCAGATTGTTTCATCCTCCAGGGTTTCCATAGCTCACCTTCATCAGTGCAAAGAACCCAACAGATAAGCTCAGGATATGGAACTCTGACAAATGGGAACCTGAACTTAAATAATATAGTGATGGTGCTTTTCACTGTATGGTGTTAGCTGTAGAACTTCCTTTAAGAATGAGAATCCTGGTATCATAAAGAATTGATTTGTACAATTTCCTGTAATTATGAGAGCAAAGCCTACATCTGTGAGTTTATGAATAAATAGAACTGGCTTGCCCATCTTCTCGCATAGCTACCTCCTTCCTCTAAGAGGCTTCTCGGGCTGCTGTCTAAATCACTATTCAGCTCCCACCCACCCCACTTCACACACATTAGGAAGGGCAGGAGCCCTGCTTGCTTTGTTCACTGTAATAGTCACACCACCTAGAGGAGTGCCTGGTACAGAGTCAATAATTATGGTCGATATTTACTGGATGTTTGCTGCATGCTGAGCATTGTTTAGGGCTCTTAGCTGTAATAGTTAAGTCACACAACAACTTCTGTGTATGAGATGGGCAATTATTAACCCAGCTTCAGAGAGGGAACTGGGGGATGCACGGGTGAGGTCATGGCTCAAGGTCACTCAGTTCATGACGGCAGGGTCACAGAAGGGACTAGAAATATTTGTTGAATGAACAGATCATTGAAAACTCAAGCTTTGCAAATGCAGAAACCCCCAGGAAACCACCTGGTGATGTCTGTGCTCAGACTTGGTGGGGATGGGGGTAGGGGTCCCGTTCTGCTCCATCCAACTTGCCCCCAGCTCCTCCCTTCCGAGCTCAGGGGCTGGTTGGAGAGAGACCACTACCTCCAGTCCCCCTCCACCTCATTCAGATGTGCTTTAAAGTATACCTTTTAATTCTTAAGGGACCAAAGGTAAGCTTCTTTTAAAACATAAGAGGAATTTGCTGTATGGCTCAGGAAATTCAAACAGGAACTCTATCAACCTAGAGAGGCGGGCTGGGGAGGGAGATGGGAGGGAGGTTCAAAAGGGAGGGGATATATGTACACCTATGGCTGATTCATGTTGAGGTTTGACAGAAAACAGCAAAATTCTGTAAAGCAATTATCCTTCAATAAAAAATAAATTAAAAAAACACATGTGCATGCTAAGTCACTCCGGTCATGTCTGACTCTTTGCAACTCTACGGACTATTGCCTGCCAGGCTCCTCTGTCCAGGAAAGGTTACTGGAGTGGATTGCCGTGCCCTCCTCCAGGGAATCTTTCTGATCTGGGGATCGAACCCTGCATTGGCAGGTGGGTTCTCTACCACCAGCATCACCTGGGAAGCCCCTTTGAAACACACATCTGCCTGTTAAAAACATTGCATGGAGCTCTTTTCCTTACCTGAGAAGCTATAGAGACCAGAGGATCCCCTGCCTGTAGTGAGTAAAGAGAAAATGCAGAAGCTTTAAGAAAATATCACAGAGGGAGCAGCTGTGTTCCTAAAACACAAACCTGACTGATTTTCCCCTGATTAAACCAACCAACTCCCCACTGCCTTTAGGACAAAATTTCTAGCAGGCTTGACAAGGCTTCATCTCACCATTCTCTTCTCAGCTCTCTCTAGCAGGGCTTGGTAAACTTTCCGGAAAGGGGAGGTGATAATAAATATTTTCAGCTTCACAGACCACATGGTCTCTATTGCAACCACTTGAGGTGGTTGAAAGCAGGTGGAGACAACCCCTAATTGAACCAGTGTGGCCATGTTCCAGTAAAACTTTCTGTAGAAACACCAAAATTTGAATTTCATATAATTTTTGAGTGTTATGAAATACTGTTTTGATTTTTTTCAACCACATAAAAAGGAAAAACCATCCTTAGCTTGCAGATCATACAAAATCAGGCAGTGACTGGGTTTGGGTTCCTGGCCAGAGTTTGGTGACTCCAGCCTTGCCGCAGGCTTGCCCACCCTTGATGTCACAGCCCCCTTGAGGGCCTGACTTCAAGACGACCCACAGAGGTCTTCCCTAAGCCTGCCTAGGTCGAGTTGCCCATCCATCCATTCCCACAGACCCTGCCTCCCCCACCACGATGAACAGTCACCTCCCTTTCCCTTAGCATTTAGCATCTCTCTCTTTGCTGGATGGTACATTCTAGAAGATGAGACCCATATGTGGCTCCTTTATTTCTAAAACACCAGCACCAACCCAGGCCGAGCTCGCTCCTTTACTGGTTTGTTGAATTGCCCTGGATGCCCTGCTGCTGCTGCTGCTGCTGCTAAGTTGCTTCAGTTGTGTCTGACTCTGTGCGACCCATAGACGGCAGCCCACTAGGCTCCCCCATCCCTGGGATTCTCCAGGCAAGAACACTGGAGTGGGTTGCCATTTCCTTCTCCAATGCATGAAAGTGAGAAGTGAAAGTGAAGTCGCTCAGTCATGTCCGATCTTTGCAACCCCATGGACTGCAGCCCACCAGGCTCCTCTGTCCATGGGATTTTCCAGGCAAGAGAACTGGAGTGGGGTGCCATTGCCTTATCCCTGGATGCCCTAGTAGCTTTGTTTTCTATTATTATTGCCTGCACACCGTGTCTGGAAGTTCAGCACTTCCTAGTCCCTGCGGGGCATTGGAATTGCAGCCACAGGCCCAACTTTTTAGGGTAATTAACAAACTTCCCCACCGCCCCCAGGTGGGGAGACTTGTTGCAGGTAAAGGTTGTGTCTACAGGCACAACTGGTTTGGCAATTCAGTGAAAATGCTCAAACTGGCCGTGCCTGTGAACATAGCCCGACATGAAGGCAACCGTTTGGAAAACAGAGACGCTTACTACGGAGGGAGAGCTCCACCACCAGCACGCCCCCAGTCTGGTCCCGGAGGAGGCGTTTCCGCTTGTCACAAGTCTGGAGACCCAGCAGAAGCCAAGGGGAGAGGAGGGGAGGGCGGAGGTGGGATCAGAAACAAACACAGGAGAGAAAAGAGATTTTTTTTTTTCAAAAGTCACAAACTTGATGGAGTCAAAATTCCCCAGACCTCAGATACTAGTTCCCTTATTCTTTTATAACCAAGAGAGAGATGTATCTCATCCCTTCTCTGACTTGACAAAAAGGAAGAACAAAAAGGAAGAAATCTTTCCATCATGAACTCTTCAAGCTGGAACAAATCCACATAGCGTGTGGGAACACTTTTGATGAGAAGTAAGACTTTTGCCCATAGTTACTCTTGTCAGAGTGGTCTGACATGTGGACACCTGCAAAATGTGTTCCAGTTCATTTTGTTTTTTAAAGGTAATACCAATTATCCTTCCAGGATTGTCCTTCCAGGAACAGTTAAATGTTTCTCTACTGCCTTCCCTTTATCTGTGTATAAGTGACTACTATCTGGCCAAATAGGGATCAATAGAAATAGAGATTATCATCTTATATCTGTTGGTTACTACAGGTGAGCAGGTACCCTCTTCAGAAACACTGTGTCCCTCCTCACCGAGGTCTCTGGTCCAAACAGATTGGAGGAGGTAACAGTTTGGAATTAAGCGCTTTGAGGTCTTTAAGGCAGTGGTTTCCAAACTGGAGCATGCCTCAGAATTACCCGAAGAGCTTGCTAAAGCACAGATGGCTGGGCCCACCCAGAGTGTCTGGGGTAGGGGGCTGAGAATTTGTATCTTCACCTAACAAGTTCCCAAGTGATGCTGAAGCTGCATGGACCGCACTTTGGAACTACTGCCTTAAGGACCAGGTTCACACCAGGTCCCAATGGAAAACTGTCTCCCACCTGAATTCACTCTGCATGTTGATCTTGCAGCAACTTCTTGGGGGAGAAGCAGAAGGGAAACTGAGCGCCCTGCATGAGCTACACTAAATGTGTCTGTGAAGCTGGGCCCTTTCTCTCAGGTGATCAGAACAACTATGATCTCATGTGGGAATTCCTACAGCATCTCTCTGGTCCCTCACAAGTCCCAGAGATGGACCCTCAGGCTGGTAAGTCAAGAACTCAAAATACCTTTGCCTTCCATCCAGAGCTTACTGCTATCACCTGGATTTTGAATTTCCCATATCCTTTTAACTTTTCCAAAGCATTTCCACGTCTGTTATTGCTTTCATTTTCTCTAACACTGCTCTCTGAAGAGAAGGGCCGCTATTACTCATCACCACTCTATCCTTAAAGATGGGAAAACCAGGCTCAGGGGTTAAGTGACATGGGCCAGACCATGTAGCTTGTTGGTGGCGGGGCAGAACCACTTGGGACATCTGCTCCCACCCTCAGCATCCTTTCCTCCAGAATGTCCTCAGCACACACCTACAGGGTCAAGTGATAATTTCCTAGCTTAAAAAAAAAAATACAGCTTCTCAAATACTGCTCTCCCTCACCCCCAGGCTCAGGTAACACTCTTGTTCTGGGGAGGGGTGGCTCACCACGGGGCAGGAGAGCTTCTCACTGTCACAGATGAACGTCTCGCAGTGTAACCACACCTTGGATAGTTTGGGGATGTTCTGGAACCGGAAGGCATTGAATTGGAAGGTTGCCCTGTGGTCTTTCCCGTTCTCATGCACAAGGACGGTTTCATCCGTGGGGCAGCTGGAGCACACGGGGTGGAGGGAGGGAAGTGGGGGAGACAAGGTCACCTCGTGAACTCCAGCAAGAGTATCTGAGGCAAAGTCACGCATAGCCGCCTCTGGGCTGTTACACAGCACACTCTCCTTTTGAAACACTTTGGGGGCACCTCACTTGTCTTCGTTTCTCTGGGGTCTCTGAGGAGCTATGAGATGGCTGTGGTCATCCCTAGTCTACAGACAGAGTACAGCCAGGGTGAAACAACTTTGAGAAGCCACACATCTGGTAAGTCATCACATCTCTGTCCCAAAGAAATGAAACCCCCAAGATAGTGTCCTTGGCGGACTGGAATGTGTCCAGACTCTCAGCATGTGTCCAAAATAGAGACAGTGGTGCTAGGAGCAGCATTTCCCAGTCTGCTGCCACAGCCACCTCTGCCCAGGTCACACCCAGCATATTGCTGTGTGTGTATTGTGAGGTTTTGCCACTGGGAATTTGAATTTATATTACTTAAGTTTTATGTCCATTCTATTATATATAATTACTTTGGTAAAAAAGTGATATTTTTAATATGCGCACAGAAAAAAATGGCTCGAGGGATACTACCTAAATAACCCTGGCTATTACGGACTTTTTTTTTTTTTTCTAAATTCTCTGTAAGGAGAATGTGCTATTGGGAAGTTTCAAAATTCCAAAAGTATATTGTAGTAAAAGAAAAAAAAAATGATAACAGATGGACATGGGTTGAAACCCATAGTTCTCACCTGGGGGCCATTTGGCATGTGGTTGTCATGACTTGGGGGACTGGGGAATGCTCCTGGCGTCTAAAGGGTAGAGATCAGGGATGCTACAGAATGTCTTGGAGGGCACAGGACAGACCCCACAACAAAGACTCATCCAGCCCAAAGAGTCCATGGTGTTGAGATTGGGAAACCCTGGTTTAAGCACAGTAATTTTTCATTTGCCCAGCACATGTGGATTCTCTACATAAGTGCCAGACATTCAACCAGGTGTTTGGAAGAGACACAGTGTTTCTTGGGAATATACAGAGGCCCACAGAGTGTGGGGACTTGCGTATAGGTGACGGTGAGCATCAGGATCTGTCCTCTGGAACAAAGGTCTATGGGTTCAAAAGCTCAAGACCAGTGAACAGCCCTGCTTGGACCCCAAAGTTCATGCCTCTCCTGGCGTGTGCCTCTGACTCTACTGTCGTTCCAACTCAAGACATACAACAGAGAGCAGAGCAACCACCCCAGGGAACCTTCATGGTGGACCCTCCCTTGCCCCCTCTATCAGAATCAGACATTAGGGCCAAATTAGAGGTAGGACAGAAGGGATGTTAACTCTGAGAGTCATTGAGTGAAATGAGGCCTGAACACTGCACCTTTTATCTGACCAAGGCTGGAAGCGGGGTTCTGTTGGTGGAGGCCTCTGAGCGGTGACAGAGCTTAGGGCATTTTCTGAGCTGTGAAACAAGACTCTTGAAGGATCATTCGGTCTTTAAACCTGAGATCCTCATACGAATTCAAGACTAAGTGCTTAAAATAGATCCTTGCTGCTGGAGTGTCCAAGGCCGGGTGTCAGCCAGTGGAAAACAACGTAAGCAGAGCTTTGTTGGCGGCAGGCAGGAGGTAAGCCATAGGCAGGCCTAGATGCCTTGGCACTTCCGACTGTGGCATTTGCCTGTCCGTGACAGGTAGCTCAGGATTGTAGAACGTCCAGAGGGAGGCTTTTACATCGTCACCACTGGAGTCTCCTTTCTCCACCTGAGGTCAAAATTCCTGACAACCTATTTATTGCAGTCTCTCCAGGCATTTTGAAAACTGGGCTTTCCTCCCAAAGGGCCTGATGTGAACCAAAAGCATGTGGAAGGTTATGGAGTGGACTTTCTAATTGTCCCCCCTTGGCACTGGTCTTTGTGTATGTATCTCCAACTTCAAGGGGCCATTTCAACTAGGCAGAGTTTGCAACTATATCGGGGCTGCTTTGATTTAGCAGCACTTAAATGCATATTCCCGGGGTTCACCCTGGGATCTCCTGAAGTTGTAGGTTTGCGATGTGTCTGCATGAGTAGCAGGCACCCGAAGGAAATCCTGTGCACACTAGAGTTCGAGGACCACTTGTAGAGACTACCCCAAAGTCACAAGCATCCCCTTTTCTGTATCACACATCTGCTAGGTGAGCAAGAGTATCAGAACTATCTGAGGAGACAATTCCATGATGTGTCAGAAGACTTTGCCCTTGGTTGGCTAGTGTTTGAGAGAGGTTCCCAATGCCTGTTGGTAATTTCAAGGTCCCTACAGGTCAAAAATTTATTTTAGAGTCTCTCTGAAGTCATTGGATTTGTACCTACAACAACAAAACCTAAATGGCTCATTCAATAACATATGAATTAAGGAGCCAAACTGAGCTCTCATCCCTGCAGGAAGATAGGTGGCTTGCATGTGGCCCTTACTGACCTGTCCTACCTGGTGTTCTAGGGTGATGTGTGCGTGTGTGTGCGTGTGCGCACGTGCACTCAGTCGTGTTCTACTCTTTGCGACCCCATGGACTGTAGCCTGCCAGGCTCCTCTGTCCATATGCTGCTCAGATCATCATCCCTTTACTATCTTAGACTTGTGGAATTTGAATCTGCTTGTTCCTCACTTTCCTCATCTATAAAATAGTGATTATTATACTACCTACTTTCTAGGGATTTTAATGATATTGAAAAAAGTATTTGTAAAATACCTATCTAGAGCAGTGTCTGGTATGTTGTAAGAGCTATATGAAGTGAAAGTCACTCAGTCGTGTTCAGCTCTTTGCAACCCCGTGGACTATACAGTCCATGGAATTCTCCAGGCCAGAATACTGGAGTGGGTAGCCTTTCCCTTCTCCAGCAGGTCTTCCCAATGCAGGGATCAAACCAAGGTCTCCAGTATTGCAGGTAGATGCTATACCAGCTGAGCCTCAAGGGAAGCCCAAGGGCTGTATGAGTGCTTCTTAAATAAATATAGATAAATATCCAAAGTGGCTTTATCTTTGATATCTCATCATCTTTGTCCCTGGCCCCTGTATTTTTGCTTAGCCCTGATGAGTTCCAGTGTAATTGTCTGCTTTGGTTTGGGGAATGGCCTCTTCTGAGTTTACTGTGTGTGGACAATGTGTAAACTTCTGAGTTTACTGTGTGTGGCCTCTTCTGAGTTTACATTGCGTGGACAATGCCTGCATCTCAAGTATACTCATCTACTCATCTAGTATACTCATCTACTAGCATACTCTAGTATACTCTTTTGCTTTCCAAAGTTACAATTCTAAGTGTTTCTAGACAACTGTCATCTCAGGGTCAGCATGTCATCACGAACTCAAGGAGAATCCAGATTCCCTTACCCAGAACCTCTCTTCCCTGGGAGCTTACAAACCATTCCTCATCTTCACAATCCACAGTCAACAGTAGAAAGCATTCTTTGTCACGTGATCTTCAGATGCTGTGCCCTGTCCTTCCCTCTACTATATCCGATCAGTTGCTCAATTTTTATTGCTTCTCCCCACTTGGATGGCGTTGGATGACCTTCTTTTCATTCACTTAGCTACAATGGTCTTTATACCTCTTGTGTACTGTTTCTAAACCATCTATGTGTGATTTCTAGAATCACTTTTCTATGCTGTAATTCCAATACTTTAGTCCTCTACTCCAAATTTTAAGAATTACCCATGGAATTATTAGTAAATAAAAACAGTGATATTAAAATTGATTGGATACCAACCAGGTACTATATGCTAAACTTTTTACATGGACATCTAATTTAGTCCTCATCTGGGTTCTGACGTCAGATGGACTGGATTTGAACCCAATGTGCCCATTTCCCCATAAATACGCACATATACTAATTATGTGACATTACTTAACCTCTCCTATGCCTCAGTTTCCTCATCTGGAAAGAGGAGATGATAGTAATCATACTCACTTGTCAGGTAAGTGAGTTAGTACATGATAAAGCTCTCAGGATAGTATCTGGTACCTAGAAAGCAGTATGTAAGCTTTTCCTGGTATCATTACTCAGTTTGGAAACACAGAGGAAGTCACTAATGTGGCCCCAACAGGCTCCATCTCTTCCTCCCAAGCCGTCCTGAGCCAGAGTCACCCCGGATCACCTGGTCCCACCACTCAGGCTTGTGATCCAGAGAACGGTACCTACCCCTTGTTGATCAGCTGCCACTGCAAAGGATACATGAAGTCAGCCGAGGGTGTGGCCCAACAGCTGTTCAAAACCACTTTAAACCTGAAAATGAAACAAAACACATCTCACTTTAAGCCTGAGAATTATATGCCTAGAAACGCTGGGTGATTAAAAAGCCTCTGGTCTGGTCTTTTTTTGTCATCTTTGTATTTACAAATACAGACAATAAGAACACATACTTACCTAATGCTTAACCCTTTGGCTTCTACTCCTGCAAACAGATCTGAACCGATTTCGGATGTCTCCAGGATAAAAGGCGCTTCTTTCTTAATGGAGAACTTGGCATTCTTTGGAAGGAAATTGACACTGGGCATTATGATCTGTCAGGATGAGTAGTTTGGTCTGACAGGAGTAGATACATCAGGACGGGGTTGGGGGTGGGGATCAACCCAAAGACACAGGCTCGGGAGGCCACAGTGAGACCCTCGGAGGCCAGAGAAGTGGTACCTCCTAGGATCCTGGTGCCATCTTAGCATGGATGAGGACATGATATAACTGGGTTTACTGGTTACAGTGAGACAGGTACTGTATGTCGCATCCATGCCGATGAGGAGCAAGACTTGCTTGATGGAAAAAGAGTGGAATCCAGCAATGCTGGATTTCCTTGAGCAGATTCCAGCTTGGATTGGAACGTTTTTACTTTTGATTCCCAAGTCAGTTAACAATAACAACAGAGACAACTTTCTGATCACCTACTACGTGTCAGGAACCGCTCTCTATGTTGAGAGACTAAGTCAGGCCGTCCTGTCTGTCGAGATTTATCAGTGAACAAGAAGAGAGCTCTGTCTCCAGCCACCTGACGTTCTAGCAAGGGAGTTGGACAGCAGGCAGTAGGTTAAGTGAATTACATGGTTAGGATAGACTATAGTATTTGATATAGAAAAACTATGGAAAAAAGTGTAGAGCAGGGTGAGGTGGATTGGGAGTACAAGGAGGGGACAGGTTTTAATTTGAAATACAGTGGTTGGGAGGCTTCCTTGAGGAAGTGACATTTGAATCAAGACTGGAGGGAGGAGATGCCAGGCAGGCATCAGGCCATGCAGGAAAAGGCCCTAGGGGGAGAGAGTGGCAAGCAGGACAGCAGGGTGGCCAGTCTGCTGGAACGCTAGTGAATAAAGGGGAGGTGGGGAGAGGCAGGGAGTGAGGAGGGCAGGAGAGGAAGTTAGACTGTAGGGGTGGATTCAGGAGACTATGGCTTCAATTCAAGGACAGCTGGGACTCATTGCCGTGATTCAAGTACAGGGGAATCAAGACAAGGATCCTGGATTAATCCTAGTTCCCATCACTAACTTGGGACACACCACGCAAGCCAGACTTTTGATCCTTAGCATTCCCATCTGCAAAATGGGAATACCTTTTGCCTTCGTCTGCCTTGCAGAAATGTTTCTATGATGCTGGCTATATGCAATAGGAGCATAAAGCTTAGACCAGGATACTAATGATTTCATGAACTTAGAGATTTACAGAACTGCAATGGGTAAACAATGACAGCAAGGACATCTAGATAAAATAGACCTTAACACCCTAAGGGTCAAATTTAGGGAACTGACAAGAGGGTTCAGAATCATCTTCTAGGGTCTCTTACATTATCTTATCAATCGCAGGTCCAGCCAGGGCCTCCTAACTTGGTCACCCAGAAGTCAATTTTTTTCTTTCCCTTCTCTCAGCCCCCGGCACCATTTAAATGGTTGTAATGATTAAACAATAACATTCTTAAATATAAGTGATCAGCTTAATGTGCAAGTTGAAGTGGCAGAGGATAGTAGCTTCTAATGTTCCTTATTATTTTCTGAGATTTATTTTATTTCAAGGGACAGTTTCCAAATGTAGGATCTACCTGAGGATGATAATACCATCACCAATGTAGCCGGAGGTACTTTTCCTGGCCCCCATCTCCTAGGAACCAGGAATTGGAATACTGGAATGCCTCCACTTGCAGAGGAACCCTCCTGATTGTTACAAAGTGTCAAACACAATCTTTACCCTTAATTCAATTTCTGAGAAGAAACACCTTTGATGGTCAGTTTCTCGACTTCTCACCTGACAGAAGGCAATGCTCAATGTGCCCCCACTTTCTTGATAACACGAAAATTAGGGACCTATGTCCAGAGAACGTCACCCTTTAATACCCAGGCAATTTGTTTTGGCAAATTCTGGGCTCCACCTTTTAGTAGGAGCATTAACCCAGGGGATCATACGCAGAGAAGAGTGAATAAGATGATGAATGGACCACCAAGAGCGGGATGATATTTCGTTTGGGAAAGACAGGCTCAAGCTAGTTGAAGGACCTTCAGCAGTATCATTTCAGAGGAGAGAACTGGGACCAATGGGCCAGAGTTCAGGACGCCAGATTTCACATGTTGACCTAAAATGGGAAGGCCCAATTTGTCATCGTCCTTGGAAGAGATAGGGAGTTCATCCCCCAGCAGTCTTGCAGAGGGTTTGGGGCATTAGAAGGAAGGTCTACATTAATCACTTCTGAGGTTTGTTCTGACTCTGGAAGTCTATGATTTTGGTTTCTATTTCTTACATTTGTTCCATCCCAACTTTGTCATTTGTTTCTGTCTAACTAAAAGCAACAGCCTATACCATTTTGATTGAATAAAAGTCAACCTAATCCCACTCTGACATTGACGTTAACAATGCTAGAGCTAGGAGCTCTCAGTTTCCAGTTTGAATGAGGTCTGGAGACTTCTCTGGTGATCCAGTGGCTGGGACTCTGATTATCCAATGCAGGGAGCCTGGGTTCAATCCCTGGTCAGGGAACTACATGCTACAACTAAGACTAGACATAGCCAAATAGATAGATATTTTAAAAATGAGGCCAAAGTTTACAACTATGAGAATGACTACTTCCTCGGACACTTATTTGTGCCAGGAACTGTGCAAAGTGTTTTATAAGGATTATTTCATTTAACCCTTATAACCTCTTGGGTAAGTGCTGTTATTATCCCCATTGAACAAATTCGTAGGTGGAGACAAAGAGGAGTTAACTAACTTGCCCAAGGTCATACTACAGTAACTAGGGGACCAAGCTTCCAACCTGTGGTCTGATGTCAAGGCCTATTTTCTTAACCTCAACGTTAGGCTACTTCTGCAAGTTGACTGCCTTCCTTTATTTGGAATTGAGAGTCAAAAAAACTTTTCACCAAGAATACCAACTACAGAACCACTCGCAGTAACAAGTAGAAGAAATGGAGAGAGAGGAGAGGAAGCAGGCTGAGCAGAACTGGTGGTTTTGGAGCCCAGCGTTTGGAGCTCTTGGAATCCTGGGCAATTAGCAGTGCTCGATTCCACTGTCCCAGGCAGGGTACTGCTCTGTCTCTGCTAATTTGATGGAAATTTATGCAGGGAGCAGCTGTTGCTTCAAAAGCACACAAGAATGCTCTGAAAGTGGAAGAAGGGAGGAGAAGAAAAATACCAACCACATGGGTAAGGCACAGGAAACCGAGCCCATTGTGGGAATGTTAATCAGCACCAAAATCTCGGTTGTAACCTCAGAGCCCCCTCGATGCCAAGGTTCATTTGTCCTGTAAGGGTTGTGTTGGGCCCTAGGGAAGGCCTTAGCAAGAGCTCATTTCTAGCAGTTCAAGGAAGCAGTCTGTCTAGCCCAGAGGATGGCCTGGTGATGCTGAGAACATGCTTCCTGATTTTTGTTTTTTCTTTAAAAAGATCTAAGGTTTGATATTCATGTCTGAAACTTCGCTCCACATAACTGATGGTGAATGATGCATTTACACAATCATGGTGCCTCTCCATTTCCACCTGTCATAAAATCTTCATGGGGTCATATCTACAGTTTTATCTGGTTAAAGCAACAATCCTATACTTTCGGACAGGGACTCAGTAGTTAAGATAACCCATCATCAACATGTCCCCTGGGTCTGTTGTCATGTGTAAAGCTTATTTTCCTTCCTAGAGAACTCTCCTCAGTTACTTCAGTGGTTTTGCCATTCTTTCATCACCCTGGTGATCCACATTGCGTCAAGCCCCTGCCAGTATAGGTCAAGGGTTGTATGGGATTCCTTTTCTCAGGACTTAATCACTAGTGGTGTGTAGCCTGGGGCAGATCTAGGTTTTGTGGGACCTTGAAGCTTATTTAGAGAGCCCTCTTGAAAGAAAAGAATTAAAACTTTGAATACAAAATTAGACACAGGGCCTTGAAAAGGGCCTGTGCATGTCAGATTGGAGGAGAAGGGGATGACAGAGCATGAGATGGTTGGATGGCATCACCAACTCAATGGACATGAGTTTGAGCAAACTCCTGGCAATGGTGAAGGACAGGGAAACCTGGCGTGTTGTGGTCCCTGGGGTCACAAAGAATCAGACATGACTGTGCAACTGAATAACAACAAAGAATGTTGGGGGTCATGACACTTACGCTTCATTCCCCGCATAGGAAGTTTGCCCTGGAGACCAGTGTTAGAAGACCTTGTTCGAGACTGGGAACTGCTCTAGACCACAAGTGGGGTCTTGAGCAGATCATTTTCTCATTGGGTTTTAGATCCTTTTCTGTAAAGTAAACTAGGTTATTCTAGGATCCCTTCTACGTCTCACCTTCTAAGTTCAGCAGATTAATAGCTTCCAGAGAACTGGCAACTGGGCTCCCCTTGTGGCTCAGTTGGTAAAGAATCCTCCTGCAATGCAGGAGACCTGGGTTCAATCCCTGGGTTGGGAAGATCCCCTGGAGAAGGGAAAGGCTACCCACTCCAGTACTCTGGTCTGAAGAATTCCATGAACCACAGTCCATGGGGTTGCAAAGAGTCGGACATGACTGAGTGACTTTCAGTTTCAGGAAACTGGTAAAGTGAGTTCCAAGAGTTCAAAGTCAGTGGAGCTCCAGGTAAGATAATTGTTTCCTTTATGAAATGAATAGGTTGCACTTGATGGCCTTTAAGGCTATCTTCCAGTTCTAATCTTTTACGTAAAGATTTCTATTTCTGATTTCTGCCTGTGGTTTCCTTTAGCCAGCTGGGCTATTGCCTCCTCACTGGAAGCTGCGGATCTAAAAGACAAAGCACCTCTGTAAAAGGAGGGCAGCTGGGCTAATGGCCATTGCATAGGTGGTTTCTCTGGAGTGTTTTATTCTGAGTGCCTTTAGCTTCAGTGTCAACATAGGCAGTATGCTGAAATTAGACAAAGAGGAGACCCACGAAGCAAAGGGCTTTGGAGACCAAAGACCCAGGGAGCAGCAGCCACCCTAACCTTTCCCCTTAGCGCTGTCCAGGTAGGAAGCTCACTACGCTGTGCCCGAGGTTTTAACAAGAGTTGGATCCTGAATTTAAATCTCTAGAGTGGGTTGTAGTGGAAACTAATCTTGGTTAGGAATTAGACTGTGGCTGTCTTTACCACCTACTGACCTTTGGTAACTCACAAGATTTGTCTTGTCTTGATTTTCTCATCTGTGAAATGGGAAGATTAACCTTATTTCTCTGTGACACCTTTTCTTTCTTCCATCCAATCTATAAGTCTGAATGTCTGTTGCATCCAGTCTTCAAAGAGGCTTAACACTAGACCAAAGCTTATGATTCAACACCAATTCAAGAATGGGCTTTCATATACAGCTTAGAGGAGAACAAACGCTGTGGAAACATCCCATCATCTCCTGTAAAGGCCACGGGGCAGCAGTGGGGACCTGGAGACCACTTACAGTATAGAAGTTGAGAGACAACTGGCTTTCAAACGTGCCCATGCTCCCGTTCTTCACATGAACAGTGGCCACTCTGAAAAGGGGAGAGAATTTTGCATAAGGACTGAAACACGCCTGGTTGACGGGGACTGCAGAGCACGCGCAAGGCAGCCAGCCCTCCTCTCGTAGAGCAGCTTACCTCTGGTCAAAGGCAGCCTGGTCCACCAGGTAGGTGGAGTGATAGGTGCAGGAAAAGGAGTAGTTCACGGGCTGGTTCTTGACGATCACGGTGCTGTCGTTGGAGACGATGTGACTGTAGAAGTGGTAGATGGGGGGCTTATACTGGAGAAAGGAAGCAGGCAGTTAGGGTAGCCCTTTACCCCCATCATGTGAGTGAAAGTTCTTGGAAAAATGATGGACGATGGCTCAGAAGAAAGTCCATGGGGAGACATAGATGTTTGCCATTGATAGAACACCCATTCTTGTTTGTAGGTGAGCTGATCATTTTTGTAAAGAGTTCCTAAGTCTATTCAAGATTGTTTATAATAATCTAAGTTGAATGTGGTACACTTAAAATAAAAATCCATATACCTATCAGGCTTCTGACCAAACAACTGGTTCAAGAATCTCTTATCTCCCAACATCAACTTTTTATTTATTTCCCCTGCCCAAGTAATCTTATGTGACACCTTCACCTATCTCCCAGCTCTAGAACATTACTGCCTAGTTCTTGGTCTTTCCTTCTTCCAATCATAAGCGCTAATCCTGAGATTCTTTCCTCTGACTTCTTAGACTTTAAAATCACCGAATATTAGTTAAAGGGGATCTCCAATACTCACTTGAGAAGTGATCTGCCTGAGACCACACAGATGATTTCTAGCTCATTTTACCAGGATATTAAAAACCGAGATGTTTTTGTTAATCATGACCATGATTCTTCCCACTAGATCACTGAATCACTGAATCACTGTGGGGCTTTTAGGAAGTGAATGTGGCCCCAGGATCTGAGACCTAGTAGATGTACCCTCTCCTACAGTCAAGGCAGTAGGGATCCTAGACCTAGCCTTTCTTCATGATTGTATCGCTACTGGTTGTGGCCTTGAACTGTGACTGGGAAGTCTCCAATTTCTCCTCCATTCTATAAGGACACTTGACAGGAGGTATGGTTCCTTTTCATTCTGATGACCTATCCTAGGTGCTTCACAAGACCCGATTATGGGCTGTGTTATACTTTGGTCTCTCCTTTAAGATGCCTGCGAAATGTACTTTGCTACCACTTCAAAATCTAGAGTAGAAGATGGCCCACCTATCCAGCCCAGAAAGAGTGGCAGTGATGAGCACATAGTCAGAGCTCCAAGTGACACGGAAGTGGGAAATGCATCGAGTTGGCTGTAAGATGTTACAGAAAACCCTGAATGAACTTTTTGGCTAAACCAATAGTTTGTTCTGCTCACAGAGGTGGTCTAGCTGCTCAGGCAAAGAATTAGAAGAATAAAATTTAAATCCCCAGAGTCACCTAAACTAGGCAGAAGAGAAGAATTTAAATAACACTCACATCTCAGGAAATTTGGGGGTCGGGACTGACTCTTAATTGGACAGTGGTGAATTTTGAATCCTTTGAAGGATGGACCGCAGACGGGCCTACTTTCCTCCTGTTAGCAGCTCTTCCCTGTGTAGTTTGGACTTACCTCAGACTGGGTTCCACAATAGGACTTGTTTTTAGGTGACAAATCTGGGATTACGAATTGGTAGTAGCCTGCTTCATGGACCCCATTGTAACATAGCCCTCCAAGTGCCAGCTGGTGCACTTCCCATCCATAGGGGCACTCGGGGATTTTAGTGATGATTGTTTTGGGATAGCAAAACACGAGAATGACATCTGGAAAGATGAGAGACAAAGTTTCAAATTGGATCTGGTAATCATATTAATCTACATACGGTGGCTCCTATTACAGCTGAGCATGTAATGCAGTTGGTTAAAAATATTTTCCCCACTATTCTTCATGAGCTGTGATGAAAGTTCCCCCCAACATCAGTCACTAAAGTTTCCCATTTATAGGTTTTGCAACCTCTGTGTAAAATCTGCACTATTCTTAACATGTATTCAAAACTAGTCCACGTTTAAACTCGAACATATTTTAAGGAATGTATTTTTGAAACCAGATTGAATGAATTGGAAATACATATATATTTCAATCTGGTTTCATAAATATGTATATACATATTTTTTAATCCCATGAAATGAGCACATTAAAGTTAAAATGTCAATTTATGCATAATGCTATATAATAGTAATTTATGGCACAGCACAGAAAATCAGTAATCAAATGGACAATAGGAAAAAAAGGTGAAGATTTTATCTCTATTTATCCATCTATTTAGCACCCTCAATGTGAGAGACATGGGTTCGATCTCTGGGTTGGAAAGATCCCCTGGAGAAGGGAATGGCTACTCAATAGAATTTTATTGCCTGGAGAATTCCATGGGCAGAGGAGCCTACAGTTCATGGGGTCTCAAAGAGTTGGACACGACTAAGCACCTAACAGTTTCACAATTTTAAAAAGTGTAAGTTTATCCAATATGTTGGTACTTTCTGCAGGAAAAATCGAATGGACATTGAGGTCCTTAAGTGCTTCTGTGTGTGTTTGTCACTCAGTCATGTCTGAACCTTTGCCACCCCATGGACTGTAGCCCATCAGGCTCCTCCATCCATGGGATTCTCCAGGAAAGAATCCTGGAGTGGGGTGCCATTCCATTCTCCCGTGGATCTTCCTGACCCAGGGATCAAATCCAGGTCTCCCGCAATACAGGCAGACTCTTTACCATCTGAGTCATTAGAGAAGACTATGTGGCTACATAACAGCATTTTCCCAACAATATAAGTACAGAGCTTTGAGCTCTGGGAAGATACGCATCAGGAAACAGTCCTTTCCAGGAAAATGGGGTAGTACCAGAGCATACCTGCTTTATTTGGAGTGCAAGATCTTGCAGAGGCTTCTGCGAAGACAGCCAACAGGACAAAGGCCCTCATCACCATTGCTTTTGCCAGGTGGCCGAATCAAGCTGGCCAAACGTTCACAGTCTTGCCAGGGCCTGAGCCTTGATCATTCTAGGTCAGAGATATATGCAAGAAATTAAAATCAAGGGTGAGAACAAAAGCAGCACAATCCTAGGATACTGGTCCTGTCTCCCATTTCTAATGGCTCCTCATCTGGGCTGGGAGGCAAACGTGAGACTCATACCGCAGAGAGCGTCAATTTCACACGCTGCTGCTCGTGTTCCCAACTGTTTCATTCTCCCAGACTGGAGGCTGCCTCTCAGGTGTTCCTCAAGCCTCTGTTCCCAGTCCTAGCTGGACTTTATATAGCCTGAGTGTGTAAAAGAAACCTACTCCAGATAAATCACAATGAGCACGCATTATCCACTGTGGGGGGAAATAAAAGGCAATCTTGCACAATAATCCGATGGGAAGCTCAGTTACGGCCACTTGAGGCTACTTTCTTTTGCTTCACAAGAGTTGGAGAAACTTTTTTTAAAAACTAGTTTTTAAACCAGGAGTGAAATAAAAAGTTGAATTTTTTTCCTCCTCATCATAAAATAACTGTGATCAGAGGCAAACTATTTTGTGCACGGTTCCAGGTTGCAGTTTTTTTTTTTTTTACCTCTTGTTTTCTTAGGTTTATTTCTTGCTTTCTTATTTTTTATGCGTAGGTGATCTAAACTGCGAATGTAGAAAGACGTTAAGTCCCACAGTGTTATGCCTGATACTAAAGAAAAAGCAGGCTGTTTGTGTTCATGCAAACATGTTAAAGATTTTTTTCTCTAATATTTTATAATAAACCCTGAATTTCTAGAGTTTCATCTAGAAGTTCATCTAGAACTTCATTCTGAAATACAACTTTGCTTGTAGACACCTGAGTTTTCTAAAGTCTCGTTAGTCTCCCAGAGTGATGATACTGGAAGAAGGAACTTAGAAAGACAATTTAAAAAAAATTTTTTTTTAAATGGAAGTATAGCTGATTTACAGTGTTGTGTTAATGTCTGGTGTATATCAAAGTGATTCATATATATATATTCTTTTTCATACTCTTTTCCATATGGTTAATTATTTAATATAGTTCCTTATGCTCTACAGTAGGACCTTGTTTATCAATTTTATATATAGTAGTGTGTATGTGTTAATCCCAAACTCCTAGTTTATCTCCCCATGCTTCCTTTCCCTTTCAGGAAGCATAAGTTTTCTTTTGTGTCTGGGACTCTGTTTCTGCTTTGTAAATAAGTTCATTTAGATCATACTTCAGTTTCCACATATAAGTGATATCATGACGTTTGTCTTTCTCAGAAAGGCAATCTAATGACTCAGTTCTTAGTCACCAAACAAAGTCTCCCCAGAAACAACAGATAAAATGCTGCTCTTGCAAATTTCTAAATATATTCTCTTGGAATTTTTAGCACCAGGAAATTTAAGAATGAAAAATAAGAGTTTCTTGTAGCTTTTGTTTTTAGAGGGAAAATAGACTCTTTTATCAAGCAACTGTGAGCATACTGTACAGAAGCCACTATATTAAGCATTTTGGGAAGACAGATGTAAAAAGTGTAGAAAAATGCCCTGCAAGCAGGAGTTTACAATGTAGTTGAGAAGGTAAATCCTGCACAGTGCCTCAGAGTTAGAATGCTTGTTAAGTCATTGTTCTGTTAACCTTATCACATTTCGTTAGTTTTAAGATACATGTCTCTCCCTCTGAGTGCATGTAATTTAAAGTCTCAGAAACATTGAGGTGTGTCTTATAAGCAATATGAATTTACAATATGATAGAGATCTTTATATCATCAAAATCTATTGTTGAATCAATGGTGTAGCTTACAGTGATGTGAGGTCGCTCAGTCATGTCCAACTCTTAGCGACCCCATGGACTGCAGCCCACCAGGCTCCTCTGTCCATGGGAGTTTCCAGGCAAGAGTACTGGAGTGGGGTGCCATTGCCTTCTCCCGATGATACCTAAGAACTGAGGAAATAGCCATATGGCCAGCCATGATAGATTTTTGTGACTCAGTTTCCTTCTCTGTAAATGGAAGTCTCAGCCCCAACCTCAATTCAGAGGGTGGGAGAGCAAAGATGCAAAGGCTCTTGTAAACTTTAAATTGCTAGGTAAAGAAACAGATGACATAAAATGATGAGTAAAAATTTCTGGCAACCAGTATGCATCCCTGAGTTGATTTTTTTTTCCCAAGGGAAGTACCATGAAGTGCCCATGGTAGAGTCATGCAACATGAGACATATCTATATTGTATAACACACATGCAATGAGTGTTTTTTTTACATAAAGACTGAATGGGCTGAAGAGGGGAAAAGGAGGGAACACATTAATGCTTCTAATACTGGCATCCAGTTCAGTGTGACCTGGAAGTATCAGCATGTTTTTACTGGTCTCTGCAACTCATTTGGAGAAGGCAATGGCAACCCACTCTGGTACTCTTGCCTGGAAAATCCCATGGACGGAGGAGCCTGGTAGGCTGCAGTCCATGGGGTCGATGAGAGTCAGACACGACTGGGCAACTTCACTTTCACTTTTCAGTTTCATCCATTGGAGAAGGAAATGGCAACCCGCTCCAGTGTTCTTGCTTGGAGAATCCCAGGGACGGGGGAGCCTGGTGGGCTGCCATCTATGGGGTTGCACAGAGTCGGACACAACTGAAGCGACTTAGCAGCAGCAGCAGCAGTTGCAACTCATTACAGGCATTACTTCCTGAGCAATAAATGGCACTTGAATCTCACAGGCATGCGTGGATTCTGAGTTTCTCTTTCCTAGGACTTAGCACTATCTCTGAGCTTCTTCCTCCATCTACTTTTTAAAACATATGTTGAGTACCTACAGTATACCAGGGATGAGGCCCTGGGAAGACAAAGGCAAGTTAGCAGAACTAGGAACTGGGCGGGTGGATGGGGTGGGTGGGATGCACAGAGTGATGGGAATCTGTACAGGGAACATGCGATGGGAGAAGGGGAAAGGGAGGGTCAGCATGCTTGACAGAGTAACAAGTAAGCCTAATGGCATAAGAACAGCCACTCTGATTGGACACAGATGATTATTGATCACTGATAATTCAGTGTTGATCTTCCATGTATGTTAGGATCCTTGTTTCCATTTCAAGATAATTCTTTTTTAAAAAATTATTTATTTATTTTAATTGGGGGCTAATTACTTTACAATATTGTGGTTTTTGCCATACACTGACATGAATTCTTTTCACCGATCTTCAATACGTCCTTCTTTTCAGCCAACCTTGGCCTAGTCCAATCAATAGGATCATCTGAACTCATGAGGAAGGGCAGAATTCACTCACGAAAAGGGTTTCAGGGGAACTACAGACCTCTCCCATATCCCAGTGGAAATATCTGGTGGATGCCTACAAGATGCCTGGGATCAAAAGCCCCCCTCTGCCACTTACTAGCTGTGTGTTCTTGGGCAAGTTACTTAGCTTCTGGGAGCCTTAATTTCTTCCTTTCCTGAATGGCTATGATCATATCTATGATAACAGTTACTCAGAGTATTAAAAGAAATATAAATCAGTTTACATACAGTGACTACTTTTTTAAAAAATAAGATTGACTTTGTTTATTTTAAAAATTTATTTTCTTGTTGTTTGCTGTGCTGGGTGGTTGCTGCTGCGTGCGGGCTTCCTCTAGTTGCGGTGATGGGGGCTACTCTCTAGGTGCAGTGAGTGAGCTTCACATTGTGGGGGCTTCACTTGTTGCTGAGCCTGGGCTCTAGGTGCCTGGGCTTTCAGTGGTTTTGGCCTGTGAGCTCGGTAGTTGCTGCATGTGGGCTCTAGAGCATGCGCTCTGTAGTTGTGGCACATGGGCTTAGCTTCCCTGAGGCATGTGGAATCTTCCTGGACCAGGGATCGAACCCACGTCCCCTGCATTGGCAGGTGGATTCTTAACCACTGGACCACCAGTGGGAAGGACCAGTGGGAAGCCCTAGAATGTCTTATTGTCCTCTACAGGGGCAGAACATCAGGGAAAACTTTGGTTTTATGTGCAGTTCTACTTGGAAAATCTGAAGCGGGAAGCCTCTTAGGAGTGGATTGTCACTGGATGGTACATGTTAATGTCATTAGTGCTGAATTATGTCATAGGTAACTAAGAGCACAGGTTCTGGAATTAGAGGTTGTGGCTCTGTCACATTTCCAATTGTGTGATATTGGGCAAGGAAATTGACCTTTCCAAGCCTTCAGTTTCCAAGTCTGTATACTCAGGCTCCCCATCTCCTGTGGCTGTTGCAAGGGCCTGATGAAACTATGCCCCTGAATTGCCTAGCACTGTGCCTGGCACACAGTAAGTGCTTGACCCACATTCACTGGTTTATTCATCTGAGGTTGGTGCCTTCAGGCTGGGAAGACGTGTCAGTTGTGTTCCCGTATGAACTCCGGCCATTTTTCTAATGGGAATGTGTCTCTTTAGAAGCCCACCTTCACAAAGGGCAGGTGCTTTTGATTTCTAAAGAAGCCCGATGATGATAAGATCTTGCCTACAATTTCTCGGAGGGGGGATCCAGCTAACAGTCAGGTACATGATACTCCTTTCAAGGACAAGCTGAATGAAGTCAGGGAAGCAGAGTTAACTTTTGTGGCAGGCTGGTCTCTAGATGTTTAATTTGCATAAGAAACAGAATGGGACAAAACGTACTCGGGCCAAACAGTATTTGATACTTGCTCTGATAAAAGGTAGGAGGCTCCTATTTTTTCTTGGTAATTACCCACCATTCCATGACCTTACCCCATCCCCTCTCTGCTTTTCACCACTCCTCTCCCTTCCTGAGATGATGGAGTGAGAGGGGTACCACTGGGAGATGACCCCAAAGCAACATCGCCCACTGAGTTCCACGGCTATGTCTCCATAAAACACAAAATGGATGGGAAGATTTTTAAAATATCAGGATCTTAAAAGAGCCCCTCCAAAATGGCTTTATGGCAGGCTCATCTGAAAGATGTTTTGTCTCTCTCTGTGTCTTTCTGTTGTGAATTGCCAGGCAATAGGAGGTACCAGTTCTATTCAAAGGTCTTGCATGATTGTTGCAAGCTGGCCCAGATGCAAAAGTGTTGCCATCTGCAGAATTCCAATCAACGTTGTCATTCATAGCTCAGGAATCTTATAGGTGATGAATCATGATGATAAACAAACCAGTAAACTCTTACTGGGGTAACAGATGGTACTTTGAAAATGAGACCAATAAGCGTGCAGTAAATTTAAAAGGCTGCTTTGTTAACTCTGTTTTTAAAGCACACTGTTTCAGGTTCTTTAAATGTTGGCTTTGTTGAACGGACTCCATTGTTTCCTTTAAGTCCTGAATCAAGCCTTCTTCTACTTTGTGGGAGACTCTCTTCGCCAGTTTGCAAATTAGTGGGTGTTCCCTTGCAGGCCTCGATGGCCTACGCCTCTCACAGTTCTCCAAAGAAAGTGGTGTTTCTCTCTTAGCAAATGCACTTCATAAAGGAGAATTGAGAAATGAGTAAAGACCCTCTTCTGACAGAGCCTCCGAAAATTAGAACAAGGAGCTCCACCGCCCCCATCACTCCCCAGACCCTGTAACCACCAGTTACATCCATACAAATGTAACTACATACTAATTGGCTTTCCCAGGCTTATCTGGCTCATCTCTAAGCAGGAGATAAAGCTTTACTTTCTTTCTCTGAGGACTAGAACCCTCCTCCAATCATAGGACTGAAGAATTAAAACAGCTCCTCCTAAGATCAAGATTAGGGATATTATTGCTGGTCTAAAACATTAAAGGCAAATAATTTGTTCTGTTCTGAAAACTTCTTAGAGTATCATCTATTTATTCTTTCATTCATTTACTCACTCATTCATTCACCAGATACGTAATGAGTGTCTGTAATGTACCAGGTAGTAATTAAATACATATATATATGAATATCTACCTATCCATCTCCTACTTGGGCTAAATAAAAGGATATTGATAAAGGACACAAGAAGGCTTTAAAAATAAAGAATACTGAGACAGAGAAGAGGCATCTAATTTAGATGATTGAGGAAATCTCTTTGAAGAGACTTAAGATGGGACCTGAAGGATGAGAGGTTGCGGTAGATGCTGATGGGATGTGTGTGTGTGTGCATGCACGCTTGTGTGCATGTGTGTGTGTAGGGACAGAATATTCTAGGCAGTGGGTAGGGGTATGGCACTTAAGGAGGCTCTGATGTAGGATGGAAATAATACATTCACCAACCACCATAGTTTTTATTTTAAAGCTCTTTTCCCAGACACCCAAGCAAGCTTTCCTTTTTGACTTGAAGCACATTTCCTCTTGCTTGGGCTTTGATATCTTCAGCATTTCCATCCTTGGTAGATAGTGCCAGTCTGAGTTTTCTTTCTCTGGCAAATTAGTGTCATTCTGGTTATGTACTCATTTATGTCTGACTCTTTGCTACACCATGGACTGTCGCCCACCAGGCTCCTCTGTACGTGGAATTCTCCAGGCAAGAACACTGGAGTGGGTTGCCATGCCCTTCTAAGGGATCTTCCCAACCCAGGGATTGAACCTGTGTATCCGACATTGGCAGGTAGACTCTTTACCACTGGCGGCATTGGGGAAGCCCCCATTCTGGTTATAGATTTATAATTAAAATTGGAGTAATTGTTCCATGGATCTTTAGAAACTTAACACTGATTCACAGACTTGCCCTCTAGGATCCATGTTTTGGTTGACTGATTTTTCTTTTCAAAAACTTCATGGGGAGCCTTCTCTTACCCAATGAGCCACTTGTGACTTCTTCCTTGCTCCCGGACAAAGTCTCATGAAGTCTGATATCTGTGTAATTGTGCCAGAGGTAGAGTGAGTTTCATCTTCCTTACTGTCTGTGACAAGTTAGTGTAGACATACTGGCTAGTCCAGTTCTCAGGTAGCCAGAGATGGGTGGAAGTAAGAAGCAGCAGAAGAAAAGAACCTATATAGTGATCTTGTCTGCTACTGCTACACAACTGTGCAACTGTAACCACATATCACTTTGTTCTCAAATGCCTATATGCTCTTGATGGATACCAGGTACATCAGGTATATGGCACACATACAGTCACTTCCCCCTCTGTACGCATGCCAGATTCACTCATCAGGAAACTCTTTTCCTTTGACCTCAAACAAGACCTTAGAAGCATTATTAACACTGTACTTCAGACACTGTTTGCATCAGTTAGAATTAGCATATGAGTTGAAACCCATTCAGTTATCTGCAGTATAAGCAATTGGATTGCTTCTTAGACAGAATTACACCATTAGAATGAATGCACTTCTCCTATATAGCATGTATCATAGTATGACTTCAGGTTTTGGAATGAACCTCCTTCACCAGAATGAAACCTTCATGAAGGCAAGGGTTATATCTGGGTATTTGCTTAAAATTAAATCCTTAGCTCCCAGCACAGTAGCTAGCCAATAGTTGGTTCAGACAATAATTTTTGAATGAGTGAATGACACAAAGTTGTTTTTTGGGAGAAGCCAAAGGACATTTCAAACTGCAAAGCAATTTCCGTCAGACACAAACCTCTACTGAAGGCATTCTGGATTTCTTTGTTGTTGTTGCTATTTGATTGCTAAGTTGTGTCCAACTCTTTTGAAACCCCATGGGCTGTAGCCCACCAGGCTCTTCTGTCCATGGGATTTCCCAGGCAACAATACTGGAGTGGGTTGCCATTTCCTTCTCCAGGGGATCTTCCTGACCCAGGGATTGAACCTGTGTCTCTTGCATTAGCAGGGTGATTCTTTACCGCTGAACCCCCAGAGAAGACTTCTGGATTTCTATGTGAACTCAATTCGATTTGGCTAGTTAGCATATAATGACCTGATCAGACTTTCCCTGAAGCCCTGAAAATGTGTGTCTCTGATTTTCCTTCAGCCAGATCTTTGCAGTCAGTACTAGTTCTCAGTACCTGGTATGATTACAGCAGCATCTGCAGGCATCATTGTTTAAGTGTTTCTGAAGAGAGGATCATTTCCATATTGCATCAAAGTGGTTTCTGTAGTGTATATACCCACCAATGTTCCCCCTTTCCTCTAAGAACCAAATAGCATCCTGAGGTGGAGAAGGAAGTGTTTCAAAATCCTGCAGCCTGCTTAGCACTCTCCTGTAAAATGCATGCTGAATGTTGTGATTAAATGTTTTAAATGGTCTCATGTACCAAATTCTGAGTAGTCCTGTTTTTCTGTTTTCCTTGACACTGTATGTGTGGATCCCATTTGTCTAATAAACTGGCTGAACAATGTCTTTAAGTCTAATTCGCATCTCAGTGAATACATTGTGCTTTTCTGAACCTTGAGAATTACCATGTCTGTGTTCAACATTTGGGGAAAATTGAAAACTTGGGAAGTTACAAAGGTAGTTTCTACTATTCCTATAAAATAGGCACTCAAAATAGTTTTAAAGACTAAAAGGCAGGGTAATTCCTGGCAGTCCAGGGGCTAGGACTCCGTGCTTGCATTGCAGGGGACATTGATTTGATCCCTGACTGGGAAACAAAGATCTTACAAGTTGCATGGCATGGCCAATAAAATAAATACGTTTTTTAAAAGACTACAAGGCAATAGTTTTGATTAAAGCAACTAATAAATCATGGCAAAATTCCCATCTTAGCATCTATAATTCATTACTTACAGAAGGAAATTAGAGCAATAAGTTTATATTGTAGACTTTCTGTGTATGGTAATGACCAAAAAAGAAAACCCTTTCATTAGGTTGATCAATCTTTTGATTAAAACAAAACCCTCTCATTGAATTGATCAGTCTTTTGATTTCTGAAATGAAGCTCTTTGCTTGTACAGCCAGAGGAAAATGGTAATGCAAATGGATTTATTGATCAATAGCTGCAGAAAATGAAAGTGTTAGTCACTCAGTCATATCTGACTCTTTGTGACCCCATGGACTGTAGCCTGCCAGGTTCCTCTGTCCATGGGATTCTCCAGGCAGGAATACTGGAGTGGGTTGCCATTCCTTTCTCCAGGGGATCTTTCTTACCCAGGGATAGAACCCAGGTCTCTTGGATTATAGGCAGATAATTTACCATCTGAAACACTGCTGCTGCTACTGCTGCTAAGTCACTTCAGTCGTGTCCGACTCTGTGCGACCCCATAGACAGCAGCCCACCAGGCTCCCCCGTCCCTGGGATTCTCCAGGCAAGAACACTGGAGTGGGTTGCCATTTCCTTCTCCAGTGCGTGAAAGTGAAAAGTGAAACTGAAGTCGCTCAGTCATGTCCGACTCTTAGCGACCCCATGGACTGCAGCCAGGGAAGCCCAATAACTGCAGGGAGCAAGGCAAAAACCTTGAGCAATGTACACGCATAATTACAGTCTCACTGACCAGTGGTTGACCAGTGGTTTTCTAAAAGCCGTAAATTCAGGGCTGTGATAGACCCAGGAAGAGGAGATTCAAAAATTCTGAAGCGCCTGTCCTTCCTTTCTTGAGTCAGAGTTTTCGGAAGTTAGATGCTTTCAGAAAGTGCAGGTGGCTGGCATAGCAACCTGGGCCAGACCACATTCTACATCATTAGCAACAGACATGAAGAATAGAGAAATATTAGGTAAGAGTTGAAGTGTTCTACAGACTACAGGGGTAGATACTTAATTATGGGGAGTTTTTTGTTGATTTCTTAAAATGTTGGTGAATGAATGGAGTCTGCATTATCCAGACAATTTATAGCCAGTCTCCAAAGACAAACTCAGTGCTGCCTGCTATGTGAGGCTATCTCAGATCTCCCTCCTGGGGATTTGAACTTCCGTCATCTGCATCACATATACTGTGTGCTGCTGTGTGTATCTTGTCTTCTTAAACTGAGAACTTGTAGGTCTTTGTATTTCTGGTAAAACAACCAAAACAGGCATAATGATAATTTATTGAGGGATTACAATGTCAGGTTGAGTGCAAGAATAGAAAGATAGAGATCAGGCCCAAAATCTGAGGAGTTTTTACAAACAGCTGAGACAATAAGAGAAGCAAAAGGCAAAGCAGAAAAGGAAAGATACATCCATTTGAACACAGAGTTCCAAAGAATAGCAAGGACAGATAAGAAAGCCTTCCTCAGTGATCAGTGTAAAGAAATGGAGGAAAACAATAGAATGGGAAAGACTAGAGATCTCTTCAAGAAAATTAGAGATACCAAGGGAACATTTTATGCAAATATGGGCTCAATAAAGGACAGAAATGGTATGGACCTAACAGAAGCAGAAGATATTAAGAAGAGGTAGCAAGAATACACCGAAGAACTATACAAAAAGATCTTCATGACTCAGATAATCACGATGCTGTGATCACTCACCTAGAGCCAGACATCCTGGAATGCGAAGTCAAGTGCGCCTTAGGAAGCATCACTACGAGCAAAGCTAGTAGAGGTGATGGAATTCCAGCTGAGCTATTTCAAAAAGATGATGCTGCGAAAGTGCTGTACTCAATATGTCAGCAAATTTGGAAAACTCAGCAGTGGCTACAGGACTGGAAAAGATCAGTTTTCATTCCAATCCCAAAGAAAGGCAATGTCAAAGAATGTTCAAACTACCGCGCAATTGCACTCATCTCATATGCTAATGAAGTAATGTTCAACATTCTCCACCCTAGGCTTCAGCAGTACATGAATCATGAACTTCCAGATGTTCAAGCTGGATTTAGTAAAGGCAGATGAGCCAGAGATCAAATTGCCAATATCCGTTGGATCATAGAAAAAGCAAGAGAATTCTAGAAAAACTTCCACTTCTGCTTCATTGACTATGCTAAAGCCTTTGACTGTGGATCACAACAAACTGTGGAAAATTCTTAAAGAGATGGGAATATGAGGCCACCTTACCTGTCTCCTGAGGAATCTGTATGCAGGTCAAGAAACAACAGTTAGAACTGGACATGGAACAACAGAAGGTTTCAAATGGGAGAGGAGTATGTCAAGGCTGTATATTCTCACATTGCTTACTTAGCTTATATGCAGAGTTCATCATGCAAAATGCCAGGCTGGATGAAGCACAAGCTGGAATCAGGATTGCCTGGAAAAATATAAATAATGTCAGATATGCATATGACACCACTTTTATGACAGAAAGTGAAGAGGAACTAAAGAGCCTCTTGATGAAAGTGAAAGAGGAGAGTGAAAAAGTTGGCTTAAAACTCAACATTCAAAAAACTAAGATCATGACATCCAGTCCCATCACTTCATGGGAACTAGATGGGGAAACAATGGAAACAGTGACAGACTTTGCTTCCTTGGATTCCAAAATCACTGCATCTGGTGACTGCAGTCATGAAAGTAAGAGATACTTGCTCCTTGTAAGAAAAGCTATGACCAACCTAGACAGCATATTAAAAAGCAGAGACATTATTTTGCCGACAAAGGTCCATCTAGTCAAAGCTATGGTTTTTCCAGTAGTCATGTATGGATGTGAGAGTTAGACCATAAAGAAAGCTGAGTGCTGAAGAATTGATGCTTTTGAAGTGTGGTGTTGGAGAAGACTCTTGAGAGTCCCTTGGACTGCAAGGAGATCCAACCAGGCAACCCTAAAGGAGATCAGTCCTGAATATTCACTGAAACAACTGACGCTGAAGCTGGAGCTTCGGTATTTCTTCACCTGATATGAAGAACTGACTCATTGGAAAAGACTCTGGGAAAGACTTTGGGAAAGATTGAAGGCAGGAGGAGAAGGGGATCACAGAGGATGAGATGGTTGGATGGCATCACTCAATGGACATGAGTTTGAGTATGCTCCGGGAGTTGGTGATGGACATGGAAGCCTGGCATGCTGCAGTCCATGAGGTTGCAAATAGTCGGACATGAATGAATGACTAAACTGATGGAATATAATAGAAATTCATTTCTCATGTAAAGTTTCAGACCATTATTCCCAGTTGGTCAGTAGTCTTTCTGTGATTGTCCACAGAATTGGGCTTCTTGCATGTCATGGCTCGGTTCTCTGAGTCCTCAGAGATCTCTGCATTAAGCCAACAGATGGAGAAAGAGTATGGGGGAGCTCCAAGGGGGGATCTGTAAAGGTCAGGCCTGGAAAGAGCACACATCATTTTTACCTACAGTTTATTGACTAGAACTCAGTCATGCAGCATATAACTTCAGCTGTCTGCCCAGGGAGAAGAAAAAATGGGTTTTGGTGAACAGATAGCAGTCAAATACATAGAGCTACCTTTGGGAAGAGTCTGTGTGTACCCGTCTGTCTGTCTATCTGTTTATTTTTCTATCTACCTACCTATCTTTCTAGCTATGAGTGGGTTTTGCTATTCTCATTTTACAGATATGACGACTGAAACCTGGGATGATTATGTCACTGCTGGAGTAAATGCTGGTGTTTGAATGTGATCCATGATTGTCTAATTCTACAGCCACTACACTATATTTGCCTATTAATGGGTTTATGCCACTGTTCCATGGTTCTCTATGTCCCCTGTCGTCATTTTTATTCATGTCCCACAACATCCAAACTTAACTGCTAGAATAGTCACATCTGTGTTCCTTGATGTCCATCAACCAGGCAAATTATTGACAGATCAATCTCCTTAAGAGACAACTCCAACTTTATCAGTTTATGACCTGAAAAATCTTTAATAAATGCTCAGTAAATATTGGTTAACTGACTGCCTAATGAACACAAATCAAGGGCCTTGGACTTGGTTCAAGGCCCCCAATTAGAGAAATTTTGGGAAATAAGCTGAGATTATGCACTGGGTCTTAGACTGTTCTAACTTCTGAAAGGCTGCTCTCAGAAGCATTGGTTCTGGGTTGTTAAAGAGTGACTTCTTTCCTTATCTCATTCTAGAAAGGGTTGGGTATCTTACTCCCCGAAAATCTTCAGGTTTGGCAGAGAGAGTGAGAGAAGAAATCACCTTTGGACATGCCACACTGTTCTTGAATCCACTGCTCTGCATATACTCAGTGAATACCAGCCTCGGCACTTGTTCTATGCAGGGAAAGGATCACAGCATGTTCCGGAGCCTGAGTAGGGGTTCTGCAGAATGAGCCCAGTGATGTACCAGGAAGAATTAGCTTATACACAGTGGTGGCGAATTTTCCATAAGGAAAATATTTAAAGCAGCAATAAGAACGGGATGTTTCGGTGATGGGTAACTTACATAAGACTGAAAAATCTCAGTTGTTCATTTTGAAGACTGACATGGTTGATGTGGATTATAGATAAACTGAGGTCTCCCAATCCTCTCTAGTTTTTTGTACATCTGTCCAGGAAATAGATGTGATGCTGAGATTCTCTGCCCTTCCTTCATCCCCTCTGCCCACCTCTGCTTCCTCTGGCAACATCGCAAGGTTATGCCTGTCAACCCAGGCTGCATTAGAAGTGCCTGCTGGGGGCCATCTCCTGGGCTCTGGCCCAGCAGAACTCCAGACAGTATGATGGCTTTTTGATGGCAGCCGACTGTGTGGGAAAAAAAACATCAAACAAGCCAACTGAAAAGGTCTCATTTTCCCTTTTCTTCCCTCCACCGCTGAAATCTAAAGAGCAGGCAGGCCCCACAGAGATAATGAGAACACGGTTCAGTAGAAAGACTACACACATTTCAGACAGGCCTGGCTTTCTGAACAAAGCAGGTAAGCCTTAGGCCTCAGAGTTCAGGCTGGTGAACTCTGGCCTCTAGGGGACAGAAGAAGTTGGGGTCCTGGGCTGGAGCTTTCATGGGGCTATCAGACCTGGCAAAGGTTTTGATGATCATCAGGCCAGAAGAGTAAATCTCGGCACAATGCTGCTGCATCTCCTTCTAGTTCCCAAGACATTCTGCCCACCTGCTCCTCTGCTTGCAGAGCCCTATGTATTTTCTGGGACAATCCCAGGAGAAGACATGATTGGTTAGCTAGTTCCTTATCGGTGGAGCTCTTTGCCAGGCCAACTGTCTCAGTGGTTGCAAACCAGCCCATACATTGACCAATCTCTGGTCCAATCAGTGGAGATTAGAGAGTCAAGTTCAAATTGGTTAAAGTATGCTGATCAGGCATAAGGCAATGTTGCCTTTCCTTTCCTTCAGAAGAGGGTTATAAGTGGAAGGCCCTCAGATTGTTATGTCTAGGACATTCAACAGGCCCTAAGGACTGGCTTCCTTATCTTCAAAGTAAACATGTTATTGAAAGAGATTTATTTTTGAAGTTGGATGATGTTAGTAAGATATCTTATAATCCCAGCTGATAGTTATGCCACATTTACAAGCTTAGCACTATTATAAACACTTTTTGTGTGTTAACCAATTTATTCTTGGCAACAACCCGATGAGGTGGATATGTATATTTATCTCCAATGTACAAGTGAGGCTATTGAGACCCAGAAAGGTTAAGAATCGTGCCTACATCACACAGTTAATAATGAAAGCCTAAAGATGACCCTATGCTGTGTGACTCTGGGGTAGGCATTAACTAAAGTGCTTATGAATTCAATTCAATTTGTAAGAGGAAAAGGAAAGCAAAAAATTCTGTAGGTCTTATTGGCAAAAGTAGTAGTTAATAATGATCATATCAGGTGACTGGTAAATATTTATTATATGAATAAAATAGCAGAAATAAACAAAACACAGAAGCCTTGGAATGGCAATACTTAGGTATTCAAGTGGTTATTCCTCTCTTTAATAATTTTATTATTGACCACATAGATCCAAGTCATCAGTTCTCAGAAGTTTTGGTCTTAGGATTCCTTCAAGCTCTTAAAAATTGTTGAAGAGCTTTGTTTTTGTGGTTTATGTCCATTAGTATTTTGCCATATTAGAAATTAAATCTGAGAAATTTAAAAAATATTTAAAAATGTATTTAAACATAATTTGTTGTTCTTGCTGTTTAGTCTCTGAGTCATGTCCAACTCTTTTATGATCCCATGGACTATAACCCATGACGTTATAGAGGAGCTACCCCGCGTCCAAGGTAAGGAGCAGTGGCTGCGCTTTGCTGGAGCAGCCGTGAAGAGATACCCCACGTCCAAGGTAAGAGAAACCCAAGTGAGTTGGTAGGTGCTGAGAGAGGGCATCAGAAGGCAGACACACTGAAACCACAATCACAGACAACTAGCCAATCTGATCACACGGACCACAGCTTGTCTAACTCAATGAAACTAAACTGTGCCGTGTGGGGCCACCCAGGATGGGCAGGTCATGGTGGAGAGGTCTGACAGAATGTGGTCCACTGGAGAAGGGAATGGCAAACTACTTCAGTATTCTTGCCTTGAGAATCCCATGAATAGTATGAAAAGGCAAAAAGATAGGACACTGAAAGATGAACTCCCCAGGTTGGTGGGTACCCAATATACTACTGGAGATCAGTGGAGAAATAATTCCAGAAAGAATGAAGGGATGGGGCCAAAGCAAAAACAACACCCAGTTGTGGATAGGACTGGTGATAGAAGCAAGGTCTGATGCTGTAAAGAGAAATATTGCATAGGACCTGGAATGTTAGGTCCATGAATCCAGGCAAATTGGAAGTGGTCAAACAGGAGATGGCAAGAGTGAACATCAACATTCTAGGAATTAGTGAACTAAGATGGACTGGAATGGGTGAATTTAACTCAGATGACCATTATATCTACTACTGTGGGCAGGAATCCCTTAGAAGAAATGGAGTAGCCCTCATAGTCAACAAAAGAGTCTGAAATGCAGTACTTGGATGCAATCTCAAAAATGACAGAATGATCTGTTTGTTTCCAAGGCAAATCATTCAATATCATGGTAATCCAAGTCTATGCCCCGACCAATAATGCTGAAGAAGCTGAAGTTGAATGGTTCTAAGACCTACAAGACCTTTTAGAATGAACACCCCCAAAAGATTTCCTTTTCATTATAGGGGACTGGAATGCAAAAGTCGGAAGTCAAGAAACACATGGAGTAACAGACAAATTTGGCATTGGAGGACAGAATGAAGCAGGGCAAAGGCTAATAGTGTTTTGCCAAGAGAATGCACTGGTCATAGCAAAAACCCTCTTCCAACAACACAAGAGAAGACTCTACACATGGATGTCACGAGATGGTCGATATTGAAATCAGATTGATTATATTCTTTGCAGCCAAAGATGGAGAAGCTCTATACAGTCAGCAAAAACAAGACCAGGAGCTAACTGTGGTTCAGATCATTAACTCCTCATTGCTAAATTCAGATTTAAATTGAAGAAAGTGGGGCAAACCACTAGGCCATTCAGGTATGACCTAAATCAAATCTCTTATGATTATACAGTGGAAGTGAGAAATAGATTTAAGGGACTAGATCTGATAGACAGAGTGCCTGATGAACTATGGATGGAGGTTCGTGACACTGTACAGGAGACAGGGATCAAGACCATCCCCTAGAAAAGAAATGCAAAAAAGCAAAATGGCTGTCTGAGGAGGCCTCACAAAGTTCCAAAGAACAGCAAGTTTCCAAAGAATAGCAAGTTCCAAATGCAGAGTTCCAAAGAATAGCAAGGAGAGATAAGAAAGCCTTCCTCAGTGATCAGTGCAAAGAAATAGAGGAAAACAGTAGAATGGGAAAGACTAGAGATCTTTTCAAGAAAATTAGATACCAAGGGAACATTTCATGCAAAGATGGGCTCGATTATGGACCTAACAGAAGCAGAAGATATTGGTGGCAAGAATACACAGAAGAACTATATAAAAAAGATCTTCATGACCCAGAGAATCATGATGATGTGATCACTCACCTAGAGCCAGACATCCTGGAATGTGAAGTCAAGTGGGCCTTAGGAAGCATCACTACGAGCAAAGCTAGTGGAGGTGATGGAATTCCAGCTGAGCTATTTCAAGTCCTAAAAGATGATGCTGTGAAAGTGCTGTGCTCAATATGCCAGCAAATTTGGAAGACTCAGTAGTGGCCACAGGACTGGAAGAGGTCAGTTTTCATTCCAATCCCAAAGAAAGGCAATGCCAAAGAATGCTCAAACTACCGCACAATTGCACTCATCTCACACGCTAGTAAAGTAATGCTCAAAATTCTCCAAGCCAGGCTTCAGCAATACATGAACCGTGAACTTCCAGATGTTCATGCTGGTTTTAGAAAAGGCAGAGGAACCAGAGATCAAATTGCCAACATCCGCTGGATCATGGAAAAAGCAAGAGAGTTCCAGAAAAACATCTATTTCTGCTTTATTAACTATGCCACAGCCTTTGACTGTGTGGAATACAATAAACTGTGGAAAATTCTGAAAGAAATGGGAATACCAGACCACTTGATCTGCCTCTTGAGAAACCTGTATGCAGGTCAGGAAGTAACAGACTGGTTCCAAATAGGAAAAGGAGTATGTCAAGGCTGTATATTGTCACTGTGCTTATTTAACTTATATGCAGAGTACATCATGAGAAACACTGGGCTGGATGAAGCACAAGCTGGAATCAAGATTGCTGGGAGAAATCTCAATAACCTCAGATATGCAGATGACACCACCCTTACGGCAGAAAGTGAAGAAGAACGAAAGATCCTCTTGATGAAAGTGAAAGAGGAGAGTGAAAAAGTTGGCTTAAAGCTCAACATTCAGAAAAGTAAGATCATGACATCTGGTCCCATCACTTCATGGCAAATAAATGGGGAAACAGTGGACACAGTGCCTGACTTTATTTTTGGGGGGCTCCAAAATCACTGCAGATGGTGACTGCAGCCATGAAATTAAAAGACGCTTACTCCTTGGAAGGAAAGTTATGACCAACCCAGATAGCATATTAAAAAGCAGAAACATTACTTTGTTAACAAAGGTCCATCTAGTCAAGGCTATGGTTTATCCCATGGTCATGTATGGATGTGAGTTGACTATAAAGAAAGCTGAGTGCAGGAGAATTGATGCTTTTGAACTGTTGTGTTGGAGAAGACTCTTGAGAGTCCCTTGGACTGCAAGGAGATTCAACCAATCCATCCTAAAGAAGATCAGTCGTGGGTGTTCATTGGAAGTACTGATGATGAAGCTGAAACTCCAATACTTTGGCCACCTGATGCAAAGAGCCGACTTATCTGAAAAGACCCTGATGCTGGGGAAAATTGAAGGCAGGAGGAGAAGGGGATGACAGTGGATGAGATGGTTGGATGGCATCACCAACTCAATGGACATGAGTTTGGGTAAACTCCGGGAGTTGGTGATGGACAGGGAGGCCTGGAGTGCTGTGGTTTTTGGGGTTGCAAAGAGTTGGACACGACTGAGTGACTGAACTGAACTGGACTATTACTCACCAGGCATCCTCTGTCCCTGGGATTTCCCAGGCAAGAATACTGGAGTGGGTTGCCATTTCCTTCTCTAGGGGATCTTCCTGACCCAGGGATCAAACCTACATCTCCTGAATTCACAGGCAGAATCTTTACCACTGAGCCACCAGGGAAGCCCAAATATAACAATACTGAACACTGTTAGCATAAATAATGTATCTTACTGAAAAATAACCATATTTTTGAAAAGAAAAAATTTCATAGCAGTTCTGTTTCAGATAGTCATAAGTCTCTTTAGCATCTAGCTTTGTAGAAGATCACTGGATTCTTGTACCTGCTTTTGCATTCAGTCTTTTGTGATGTGTTGTTTTGGTTGAAACATAAGAAGAAAATCTGACTTCACACAGGTTTACAGTTAGAAAAGAAAGGAGTGTTTTGGTAGAGCCTTTGGATAGTTGTGGATGTTCTTTTCTGATATAACACCAAAACTCGATGAATTGTAATTTCCTATAAGTTAGCTGCAACATGGGGCTTCCCTGATAACTCAGTTGGTAAAGAATCCACCTGTAATGCAGGAGACCCCAGTTCAATTCCTGGGTCGGGAAGATCTGCTGGAGAAGGTATAGACTACCCACTCCAGAATTCTTGCACTTCCCTTGTGGCTCAGCTGGTAAAGAATTCACCTGCAATGCAGGAGACCTGGGTTCGATCCCTGGATTGGGAAGATCCCCTGGAGAAGGGAAAGGCTACCCACTCCAGTATTCTTGCCTGGAGAATTCCATGCATTGTATAGTCCATGGGGTCACAAAGAGTTGGACACGACTGCAAAAGAGTCACAGCATGGAATCTGAAACCTATAAATAAATTTTTTGTACTCTGCAACTCTGAGTTCATTGGTCTACCTTACACTTTAAGAGATTTTTACTTATGCATGATTTATAACATTTTGAATTGGTCTTTTCAAAAATCTTAGTTCATGAAGTTTTGCAAATTCTCCAAATGCTGACACATTCATTGTAAGTATTTTTTAAAAATCACATTCATTAAGATCACCAACATCTCTTTGGAAAATTCAGTGACTATCAAGAAGCTGTTGAAATCCTGATGGTGGATAGTAGATTTTGGAAATTCTACTTCTCTAGCAGAAGTTCAACTTTTATCATTGACCACAAATATTATCAATTATTTTCCTGTAGTGATAAGCTCACTTAGTTTGTTTTAGAGAAAATTCCTGCCAAAGATCCAAGTCTGAATCATTGTAGTTTGTCTGCCAGTTGTTTATTCAAGTAAAAGTGCTATTCCCTGAAAAAGTGACTAGTTCAGCTTTTCTTGAAAATAATCCTTACACTTTGGTATGTAACAGAAGTGCTTTATACATATCTCCCATTCTGTTATATGCAATATTAATTTAATGTTAAAAAGTTAAGTACTCAAGTGTTGGTTGTTTAAATTAATAATTTTTACTGCTTCATTAAGCATATATTATCCTTTAGTGAAAAACAGCTTTTTTGCAAATCTAGGAGTGTATTGCTTTGACAGTTACAAAGACTTTTGATATTGTTGGGTGCTAGAGCCTTGATTCTTGCTGAGGCACCAGTTTTATCCACCATTGTTTTTGCACTATTAGTGTAAATGTCAGCTTAGTGAAAAAGGCAATTAATGCCTTAGTATTATTATGAAAAGGATTTTCAATTCAGTTCAGTTACTCAGTCATGTCCGATTCTTTGCTTCCCCGTGGACTGTAGCATGCCAGGCTTCCCTGTCTATCACCAACTCACAGAGCTTGCTCAAACTCATGTCCATTGAGTCAGTGATGCCATTCAACCATCTCATCCTCTGTTGTCCCCTTCTTCTCTCGCCTTCAATCTTTCCCAGCATCAGGGTCTTTTCCAAGGAGTCAGTTCTTCATATCAGATGGTCAGAGTATTGGAGCTTCAGCATCAGGCCTTCCAATGAATATTCAGGACTGATTTCCTTTAGGATGGACTGGTTGGATCTCCTTGCAGTCCAAGGGACCCTCAAGAGTCTTCTCTAACACCACAGTTCAAAAGTATCAATTCTTCAGCGCTCAGCTTTCTTTATGGTCCAACTCTCATATCCATACATGACTACTGGAAAAGCCATAGCTTTGACTAGATGGAACTTTGTTGGCAAAGTAATGTCTCTGCTTTTTAATATGCTGTTTAGGTTGGTCATAGCTTTTCTTCCAAGGAGCAAGCGTCTTTTAATGTCATGGCTGTAGTCATTATCTGCAGTGATTTTAGAGCCCAAGAAAATAAAGTCTGTCACAGTTTCCATTGTTTCCCCATCTATTTGCCATGAGGTGATGGGACTGGATGCCATGATCTTTGTTTTTGGAATGTTTTCACCTCACTTACTCCCAAAAATGGTCTTGGGAGCTCAAAACGGCCTGAAAACAAAAATCCCTTGTGTCATCATTTCCTACGCACTCTGAAGCTATCAACTGCGTGCTTTCACAATCACATTATTGTTTCTTGTTGACTGCTTCTCTCTCCCACTCTGCCGTAAGTGCTGTGACGGCAGGGGGCCCATCTTTGGATTATCTGCAGCCCAGTTTCCGTTATCTGGTGTCTAGCATTCAGCTAACTAAATATGTGTTAGATGATGACATGAAATACAGTGATTGCTGTTTGAGTCTCATCCTGACTGGGAGAAAGCAGCCCAGCCTGGGTACCTGAGCATGATGTAATTGTTCCAGGAGTGATGAGAGGGGCATGTTGATAGGAAGGTATGTGTGGTTGTTAGAGCCAAGGCACGAAAGCGAGAGAAACCAACTGTGGTTCCTTGGATACATTTCTTAACCTCTCTTTTCTCTGACCTCCTTCATTTGGGAAATGACAGGAATCCCCACACCTGTCTCCAAAGAGTGTTGTAATGCAAAATGAGAGAAGGTAGATAAAGACTTTGGCGCCCAGTAAGCACTCAGTAAATGGCAGTATTGCTGAAACATTATCCCTGTTTCTCCAAGTCCTTGTAGGAGCGAAGTTTTATCTGGCACCTTCTTTTATGGAGTTCTGTTCCCTTCATTTAAAGGACATATTTCACTGCAAATAATTTGGAGTCTGTTATACTGAGTGAAATAAGTCAGAAAGAGAAAAACAAATATTGTATATTAATGCATATGTATGGAATCTAGATAAATGGTACAGATGAACCTATCTGCAGGGAGGAATAGAGATAAAGATGTAGACAGTGGACATGTGGATACATGGGGGAAAGAGGAGGGTATGATGAATTGGGAGAGGAGCATTGACATATAGCCAGTGGGAACCTGCTACGTAGTGCAGAGAGCTCAGCTCAGTGCTCTGTGATAACCTTGAGGGGTGGGATGGAGAGATTGGGAGGTTCAACAGGGAGGGGATATATGTATACATATAGGAGCTTCCCAGGCAGCACTAGTGGTAAAGAATCTGCCTACCATACAGGAGACATAAGAGACACAGGTTTGATCCCTGGGTCAGGGAAGATCCCCTAGAGGAGGGCATGGCAGCCCTCTCCAGTACTCTTGCTTGGAGAATCCCATGAACAGAGGAGCCTGGCAGTGTATGTAGTCCATAGGGTGGCAAAGAGTTGGATACGACTAAAGTCAGTCTCTCCCATCAGGAAGCTTCCATTAACTTCTTATCCTTCTCCATCAGAGGGCATACAGGATGAAAACCACAATCACAGAAAACTAATCAAACTGATCACATGGACCACAGCCTTGTCTAACTCAATGACACTATGAGCCATGCTATGTAGGGCCACCCAAGACAGATGGGTCATGGTAGAGCGTTCAGACAAAACATGGTCCACTGGAGAAGGAAATGGCAAATCACTTCAGTATGCTTGCCTTGAGAACCCCATGAACAGTATTTAAAGGCAAAAGATAGGACACTGAAAGATGAACCCCCCAGGTTGGTAGGTACCCAATATGCTACTGGAGATCAGTGGAGAAAAACTCCAGAAAGAATGTAGAGATGGAGCCAAGGCAAAAACAACACCCAGTTGTGGATGTGACTGGTGATGGAAGTAAAGTCTGATCCTATAAAGAAGAATATGGCATAGGAAACTGGAATGTTAAGTCCATGAATTAAGACAAATTAGAAGTGGTCAAATAGGAGATGGCAAGAGTTGAACATTGACATTTTAGGAATCAGTGAACTAAAGTGGATTGGAATGGGTGAATTTAACTCAGATGACCATTATATCTACTACTGTGGACAAGAATCCCTTAGAAGAAATGGAGTAGCCCTCATAGTCAACAAAAGAGTCCAAAATGCAGTACTTGGATGCAATCTCAAAAATGACAGAATGATCTCTGTTCATTTCCAAGGCAAATCATTCAATATCACAGTAATCCAAGTCTATGCCCCGACCAGTAATGCTGAAGAAGCTGAAGTTGAATGGTTCTACGAAGACCTACAAGACCTTTTAGAACTAACACTCAAAAAAGAAGTCCTTTTCATTATAGGGGACTGGAATGCAAAAGTAAGAAGTAAAGAGATACCTGGAGTAACAGGCAAATTTGGCATTGGAGTACAGAATGAAGCAGGGCAAAGGCTAATAGAGTTTTGTCAAGAGAACACAGTGGTCATAGCAAACACCCTCTTCCAATAATACAAGGGAAGACTCCTACACATGGACATCACCAGATGGTCAATGTTGAAATCAGATTGATTACATTCTTGGCAACCAAAGATGGAGAAGCTCTATACAGTCAGCAAAAATAAGACCGGGAGCTGACTGTGGCTCAGATCATGAACTCCTTCTTGCCAAATTCAGACTTAAATTGAAGAAAGTAGGGAAAACTACTAGACCATTCAGGTATGACCTAAATCAAATCCCTTATGATGATATAGTGGAAGTGAGAAACAGATTCAAGGGATTAGATCTGATAGACAGAGTGCCTGAAGAACTAAGGACAGAGGTTCATGACATTGTACAGGAGGCAGTGATCAAAACCATCCCCAAGAAAAAGAAATACAGAAAGGCAAAATGGTTGTCTGACAAGGCCTTACAAATAGCTGAGAAAAGAAGAGAGGCTAAAGGCAGAGGAAAAAAGGAAAGATATACCATTTGAATGCAGAGTTCCAAAGAATGGCAAGGAGAGATAAGAAAGCCTTCCTAAGTGATCAATGCAAAGAAATAGAAGAAAATAGTAGAGTGGGAAAGACTAGAGATCTTTTCAAGAAAATTAGAGATACCAAGGGAACATTTCATGCAAAGATGGGCACAATAAAGGACAGAAATGGTATGGACCTAACAGAAGCAGAAGATATTAAGAGGTGGCAAAAATACACAGAAGAACTATACAAAAAAGATCTTCATGACCCAGATAACCATGATGATGTGATCACTCACCTAGAGCCAGACATCCTGGAAGTCAAGTGGGCCTTAGGAAGCATCACTATGAACAAAGCTAGTGGAGGTGATGGGATTCCAGCTGAGCTCTTTCAAATCCTGAAAGATGATGCTGTGAAAGTGCTGCACTCAATATGCCAGCAAATTTGGAAGACAGCATTGGCCCCAGGACTGGAAAAGGTCAGTTTTCATTCCAATCCCAAAGAAAGGCAATGCCAAAGAATGCTCAAACTACTGCACAATTGCACTCATCTCACACGCTAGTAAAGTAATGCTCAAAATTCTCCAAGCCAGGCTTCAGCAATACGTGAACCGTGAACTTCCATATGTTCAAGTTGGATTTAGAAAAGGAACCAGAGGATTTAGAGGAACCAGAGATCAAATTGCCAACATCCACTGGATCATCAAAAAAGCAAGAGAGTTCCAGAAAAACATCTACTTCTGCTTTATTGACTATGCCAAAGCCTTTGACTGTGTGGATCACAATAAGCTGTGGAAAATTCTTAAAGACATGGGAATACAGACCACCTGACTTGCCTCCTGAGAAATCTGTATGCAGGTCAGGAAGCAACAGTTAGAACTGGACATGGAACAACAGACTGGTTCCAAATCAGGAAAGGAATACATCAAGCCTGTATATTGTCACCTGGCTTATTTAACTTATATAGAGAGTATATCATGCGAAATGCTGGACTGGATGAAGCACAAGCTGGAATAAAAATTTCTGGGAGAAATATCAATAACCTTAGGTATGCAGATGATACCACCATTATGGCAGGAAGTGAAGAAGAACTAAAGAGCCTTTTGATGAAAGAGAAAGAGGAGAGTGAAAAGTTGGCTTAAAACTCAACATTCAGAAAACTAAGATCATGGCATCCGGTCCCATCACCTCATGGCAAATAGATGGGGAAACAATGGAAACAGTGAGAGACTTTATTTTTGGGGGCTCCAAAATCACTACAGATGGTGACTACAGCCATGAAATTAAAAAGACATTTGCTTCTTGGAAGAAAAGCTATGACCAACCTAGACAGTGTATTAAAAAGCAAAGACATTACTTTGCCAACAAAGTTCTGTCTAGTCAAAGCTTTGGACTTTCCAGTAGTCATGTATGGATGTGAGAGTTGCACCGTAAAGAAAGCTGAGCACCGAAGAACTGATGCTTTTGAACTGTGGTGTTGGAGAAGACTCTTGAGAGTTCCTTGGACTGCAAGGAGATCAAATAAGTCCATCCTAAAGGAAATCAGTCCAGAATATTCATTGGAAGGACTGATGCTGAAGTTGAAACTCCAATCCTTTGGCCACATGATGGGAAGAACTGACTCCTTGGAAAAGACCCTGATGCTGGGAACGATTGAAGGCGGGAGGAGAAGGGAATGACAGAGGATGAGATGGTTGGATGGCATCACCGACTCGATGGACATGAGTTTGAGCAACCTCCAGGAGTTGGTGATGAACAGGGAAGTCTGGCTTGCTGCAGTCCTTGAGGTCGTAGAGTCTGACATGACTGAGCAACTGAACCAAAAGTGACTTAGCACACACAGTTGATTCAGGGTGGTTATAGCAGAATCTAACGTAACATTAAAAGACGCTTACTCCTTGGAAGGAAAGTTATGACCAACCTAGATAGCATATTGAAAAGCAGAGACATTACGTTGCCCACAAAGGTCCATCTAGTCAAGGCTATGGTTTTTTCAGTAGTCATGTATGGATGTGAGAGTTGGACTGTGAAGAAAGCTGAGCGCTGAAGAATTGATGCTTTTGAACTGTGGTGTTGGAGAAGACTCTTGAGAGTCCCTTGAACTGCAAGGAGATCCAATCAGTCCATTCTAAAGGAGATCAGCTCTGGGTGTCCTTTGGAAGGAATGATGCTAAAGCTGAAACTCCAATACTCTGGCCACCTCATGCGAAGAGTTGACTCATTGGAAAAGACTCTGGTCTACAGCCATACCACCCTGAACACGCCCGATCTCATCTGATCTTGGAAAAGACTCTGATGCTGGGAGGGATTGAGGCAGGAGGAAAAGGGGACAACAGAGGATGAGATGGCTGGATGGCATCACTGACTTGATGGACATGAGTTTGAGTGAACTCTGGGAGTTGGTGATTGACAGGGAGGCCTGGCGTGCTGCGATTCATGAGGTTGCAAAGAGTCAGACACGACTAAGCGACTGAACTGAACTGAACGTAACATTGTAAAGCAATTATACTCCAATAAAAAAAGTAATAAAAGACATCTTTCTTCTGAACTCTCAGAGGTTCCACTGGAGAGGCTCAGAGGTCCCCATGTATGTGGTATTGTGAGTCTCTCTTGCACGAAATCCAAACCATTGTCTTCAACACTCTGTGAGCTTCAGACCTTAAGGTACTTCTGGCCTGCAGTCCAGTATTTCTGACGTTGAGTTCACTTTCAAATCCCATCCTAAGGGACCATTTATCCCCCAACTCTGTCTTGTCAGCCCACATTTCCTCATCGGTTGGGAAATTGGGTCAAAGCAAAAGAACATGCATAGTTAGAACTTACAGGATGAATTTGGTCCAAATCCCTACCACCTCTCACCTGCAAGATTGGGACACCAATGAGCTGTCTTTCTGGTTTCATTCCCATATGTTTTTATTGTCATTAGCTGTCTTTATGGAGCCAGATGATTAAGTGATTTTTTGTGGTCACTGAATATTTCTCCAGCTGTGAGATATTTTATGGGAGTATGTGGTACAATAATATATATTTTTTCCTTTTGAAAACAAAAGAGTAGCTCAATAAGTTGAATTTGAGCAATTTGGAGAGTTGCATGATCAGGCCTGGACTTGTTTCAAGTATTGCAAATGCTGAATGGTTCTGTGGTTTCTTGCCCTGACCTTTGCACCCTATGGCCTTCACTAGTTACTTCATACTATTTACACAGCTTTAGTTTTGGATTTGCAATCAACCCTATTCTCTTACATCTTACATTGGATTAAAAAGCTGTGGACATCTATCCTCCCCAGTGGACTTAAAAGATGGTTAAAATTGATAGGAAATCCATTTGCTGCTCTGTGCACACTCCAAGGTAACCACAGGACATCATGGTCTGCCCTTGGTCTTGGGAAGCCTGAGTTTCCTCCAACCCAGCCCTCATGCTCAGTTTGGTTCTGCTCTTAACTCTCTGTGCATCCTTGGGCAAATGGCTCCACTTTAAAAACTATAAGTTCACACACACTACAGAGATCACCATTTCCAACACTAAAGCTGGCCTTGTGGCTGGTGGTGTTTTTATCTTGTGGGAAGGCTAGACTGTTGTGCACATTACAATTTACTGAATGTGCAAATAGAGATAAGGCTTAAGTAGTGACTCTGAGCTGGAGCTTGCAGGCTTGGGTTAGGTTAAAGTTAAGTTTAGGTTGGGTTAAGACATGGCTCTTAGCATCCTCTATTGTCCTCTTCTTTCAAATTTCTTACCTTCATTTTCTCTCCCCTTTAGCTTCCTTTTTACTTGTTCTTTCTATAGAAGTAATATTTTCTCTTTGCAGACTATCTAGAAAGTCTATAAAATATTAAGCTGAGAAAATGAATAATTCTAGCCCCTTGAGGCAACTCCTACACTATTCTGTATTTTCTTTCTTTTGTTGTTTTTATTATTATTTTTAAGCTATGCATTTAAAAAACATCATAAAGAGTCTATTATTTATGAAATTTTGGTATCCTGATCTTTCTTATTTCTACTGTAGTAGAACCTTGATAATCTTTAGGGATGGATCTCAGGAACTTCTTTTTTTATAAAGATATTTACTTATTTGTTTGTTTGGCTATGCTGGGTCTTAGTTATGGCAGGCAAACTCTTAGTTAGCACGTGGGACCTCGTTCCCAGCCCAGGGGTTGAACCCAAGTCACCTGCATTGGGAGCAGCAGTCTTAGCCACTGGACCACCAAAGAAGTCCCCCACACCTTCTTGAATCCCCATTTTGATAATACCTGCATAGAATATGGTTTCCCCAATAATGATAAGAGTAGTATCTGACACTTTGCAACCCCATGGACTGTAGCCCTCCAGGTTCCTCCGTCCATGGAATTCTCTAGGCAAGAATACTGAAGTGAGTAGCCATTCCCTTCTCTAGGAGATCATCCCCACGCAGGGATTAAACCCAGGTCTCCCACATTGCAGGCAAATTCTTTACCATCTGAGCCCCCAGGGAAGCCCTATTCACTTTCACCTTTTAAATAAAACTTCTCTATTTCACCAGCAATTGACTCTGCTCAGGGTACTTTCCACAACTTGTCATTAACTAGTACCCACGTGACAATAAACTGCATTGCACTCTGACCTGTTGATGGGGCTCCACCACTAACTATGGAATCAGATCCCATAACCTAGTCCCCCACTACTTGAAACTCAATTCACTTGACTCGAAAGAGCAAATGACTCCATGTCTTGGACTTTCAGGATCACTTGTGAATAGTTTCAACCTCAAATATTCCTGTGTCAAGAATGCCCGCATCCCCACACTGCTGAGTAGGAGAGGGGCAGTACCAGATTCTGTTTCTCATCTCCTAGGTGGAGTTTGGGGAATTGGAGCCTTGAAGAATCACCTCACTTAGCCTCATAGCCATCCAGGGAGTGGGGGAGCACACATCTTTATTTCCCAGCTGGTGAAAGGGGTTGAGGTGGGGATAACAGCACTGTGACCATAAACTACATGCCTGAATCTTTCATCAGGGTCCAGGAGAGGGTCCCTATCAAATGGCCACTGGAAAAAATGCAAATATCAGTCTCTCCCCTGTGCCCCTGAGCTTATCCTGAGTGGGGATCGGAATTCTTTCCTTCGCATCACTCAAGCCCATGACTTTGCGCCAGGGCCTCCTTTTCTGAATACACTGAAACCATTATCCTGCTGGGCAATCCCTGTTTTTCTACATTTATGGTTTCAAGGGAGCCGATCACGTCATCCCCATTGTCCCAGGCCTTTCAGAGCCCATATTAAGTAACTCCTAGGTGGCCCTTAGAGGCGGCTTACACATTGCAAGTGAGAGAATGACCAGAAAGTGGCTTTTGGGAAAAAGAACAAAGTCAAGTTGGCAAGTTTGCGCTTGGGTTTCAGCTGTGCCTGTACTGCCAAAGAGGCTGCAGCTTCCACTGCTTTCCTTTAATTGTAGTCAACTGGTTTAATTAAGGGGAGGGAGGCAGTTTCATTCTTCAGAAAAGGAGATTCTAGGGATGGCCTGGAGAAGGCAATGGCACCCCACTCCAGTACTCTTGCCTGGAAAATCCCATGGACAGAGGAGCCTGGTAGGCTGCAGTCCATGGGGTCGCTAGGAGTCGGACACAACTGAGCGACTTCACTTTCACTTTTCACTTTCATGCGTTGGAGAAGGAAATGGCAACCCACTCCAGTGTTCTTGCCTGGAGAATCCCAGGGACGGGGGAGCCTGGTGGGCTGCAGTCCATGGGGTCGTGAAGAGTCGGACACGACTGAAGCAACTTAGCAGCAGGGATGGCCAGATTTTCAAAGATCTTTCTGCAGGACAATGCCAATCATTTTCCTGCTCAAACATATTTAATGGCTCCTTGTGAATTTCCAGGATCAAATCAAATCCCTGGATATCAATATTAAGGTCCCTCAATGGCCTCCCTTAACTTATGCTTCTGGTTTTATTTCCTTCTTCTCCATCCCTCTTAGTAAATTAATCACAGTTCCTCCGTTGTGTGCCATGGACTAATAACCCCCCAACTCTTGCTCAAGTGTTTCCACACTGTTGATAGTTGTTCCCTATTTTCTTTCCAGGGTCACTTCCCACTACTTACCGAATCTGTAACTATTTACAGAAGAGCATTCCCTAGATCAGAGGTCATGAGCAGGCAGGCCATTGGCCGATTTAGCCAGCAGGTGACATGACTTGTTTGGCTCTCATAGGGCTTTATGAATTTGAGCCCACATTTTAAAATAAGAATTTACATAACAACTTAACTTTTAATTTGCAATACAGTGCCCACAGTGGTAGCTGTGCACAGTGGTAGCTGTGGTTGCAAAGATGCCCCTGGCCCCCATTGACAGATCACAAACTCTCCAGTTGTCACTGCCACTCAGAGTCTCTAGCTGTGCTTCCACTTGCTTCTGGCTCTCACATTCCTATTTCCTGTCTCAATTCTGAAGGCATTTGTGTTTGCAACTCCTGCTTTAAGTGAAACAATAAAAATTTGAAAATAACATATAACTAAGACACACTCTAGGAGAAGGCAATGGTACCCCACTCCAGTACTCTTGCCTGGAAAATCCCATGGATGGAGGAGCCTGGGAGGCTGTGGTCCATGGGGTCGCTGAGGGTCGGACACGACTGGGCAACTTCACTTTCACTTTTCACTGTCATGCATTGGAGAAGGAAATGGCAACCCACTCCAGTGTTCTTGCCTGGAGAGTCCCAGGGACGGGGAGCCTGGTGGGCTGCCGTCTTTGGGGTCGCACAGAGTCGGACACGACTGAAGCGACTTAGCAGTAGTAGTAGTAGTAGTAAGACACACTCTGTCCATGGAGTTCTCCAGACAAGAATACTGAAGTAGGTAGCCATTCCCTTCTTCAGGGGAAGATCTTCCCGCCCCAGGGATTGGACCCAGTCTCTTGCACTGGAGGCAAATTCTTTACCATCTGAGCCACCAAGGAAGCCCAAGACACTCAGGATATCTTCTAAAGAATTACTAAACACCTAGAACATGACTTTGCAGACTTGGAGGAGATGTCTGGGTTGAGATCTGAGGAAAGCCTGAATCTTCCCATTCTGGCTGGGGCCCATCAGTACTTATGTGGGCAGACCACGAAGAATGAGATGTGGAGTATGGAAGGCAGAGAGGACTCCAGCTCTAGGGGGTTGCCCAGTGTGGACAAGATTTGTCTAGCCTAGAAAGAGACCTAATGAAAGGTCCCAGGTTCTATGGTCTGTTGCAACATGGGAAAAGGTTGCACTTCAGTGAAGGAGGCACTGAAAATTCATTGAAAGTGACTGTTACACCATGTCCTGCCCAAAAAGAAATCAAGTTCATGGCTGGAGGCTTTTCTTGGTCAAAGACAAATGGAACTAAAAGGGAAGGAACTGATAGGAGAGCGATTCCTGGATTGAGTTTTGACTCTGCCCACAGGTGAGCTGAGTCCTCCCTTGGGTTTCTCTTACCTCACTTGTGCAGTGGGAGGATGGCACGCAGAGATCCTGGCCCCACCTTCTTTTATCTCCGCGTAGAATTAATTCTGAACCCTCCCATTCAGGGCAACAGGGGAAATCCCCGTGCACCTTCCGCTTCTCCTTCCGCCACCAGCTTCCAGCACTTTCCACAGCAGAAGGTCCACGAAAATATCACGGGCAGCCTTTTGAAGGAGGAACATGTCACAGGAAGTCAGCATGCACCCCCCACCTGCCCCCGCGAGTGGGTTGTGGACGTGACTGAGGCAGGAGGCAGGAGCGCGATGTTTGACGTAGGAAGAGCTGAGGCCTGGTGAAGTGGTTAAGCACAGGCTGTGTTAAGACTGCAGGGCTTGAAGCTCTTAAAGTCTTATGTCACCTCTTGTCCTATTTGTAATTCAAATATAAATACTAAACAGCAAAATAGATATCAAGAATCCAACGCAGTTTTGAATTTTTAATTTTTTTTTGGAAATATATATATTAAAAAAAAAAGCAAATTCTTTCAAAACTCTCTTCTGGGGTGGTGAGGTGGTGGAGGAGGCTTGTGCATTGCCAAGGTCACTATCACAGCCCTGGCCTCCTCCACAAATGCTGAGGAGTCACCTCCTTCCTGGCCACCACGTCCATATCTGACCCTGAAAAGAGGCACATCTCCTGGTGTCTCCAATGAGCAAAACAAAGAATTTGGAATAAAGTTTCTCTAAAAACACTTGATAGAGTCAGTGTTTTATTATTTTACAAATAAATCTGGTGCTTTGGCTTGGTTTTAAAAGTCTACCGAGGGAGGAGGAATCTGCCTTAAAACAAACATATGCAAAAAAAAAAAAAATGCCTGGCAGTGTTTTGTATGAGAAGCAATCTGGTTTTCTGCAAGCCCGTCCTATCTGCCCACTTTGTGGGGAGCCGAGGACCAGGAAGTGTGGTGAACAATACTACAATACTACTCTTGGGTGTTTTTTGTTTTTTCTCTTGCAAGTGGATACACTTTGTGGGGCAGGGTGGAGGGGAAATGTGTGAGAATATATGGAACATTCCAGTCTGGTTTCACCTGGCTCCTGTCCCAATATTATGAGAGGGATCTGGTAACAGTTAAAGCATTGTTCCAAAAGGCTTTCTGTTTTCTTCTGCTTTTCAAAAAGCCCCCTTTTAACCTCCCAAAGTGGTGGGAGAAAGAGAGGGTCCTGAGGGAGAAGCTGACAGGTTTGGCCTGTTCCCTTGTTCCAGTGTGACCACCCCCTCCTCCTCTGTCCCAAGGCCAAAATAGAGAAAGGTCTGCATTGGCTTCCAAAAGAAAAACTCTTCTCAGAGTTGGGTGGGAGGGCAGGGGAGCTTCGGGGTAAAAGTGGCCATCTTCCAACTTCTGAAACAGCCTCCTGTGTTAGAAGAAAACATGAGAAACTGGAAGGAAGGAAAATGCGATTTTTATCAGATTTGTAAAAGCGCTAGAGGGTGAGGGTGGTGTAGATGCGGGGGCTGGGGGAACACGGCGAGCATTTCCTCTTGGCTGGTTTCAGGGCCTCCTCTCCACTGGCTGCTTCCACTTTTTCAGGAAGGTTGTGAGTGACTGAAAGATGCAGGGAAATGGTGAGTTGGTTCAGCAACCGCAGTGCCAAGCGCCATTGGAAGCTGAGTGTTAATGCCTTCTCACTTCTTACAGATGCCACTTTCCTAAGGCGCCATCTGAGTAAAGTCCTGGGGCCTCGAGGAAGGTGGTTACCTCCCTGGGATGGTCAATTTTTGGGTTCAAAAATATCTAAGGAGCAGCATCTCTGTCTCTTACTCAGTTCAGTTCAGTTCAGTCGCTCAGTCGCGTCTGACTCTTTGTGACCCCATGAATCGCAGCACGCCAGGCCTCCCTGTCCATCACCGACTCCCAGAATTCACTCAGACTCACATCCATCGAGTCTGTGATGCCATCCAGCCATCTCATCCTCTGTCGTCCCCTTCTCCTCCTGCCCCCAATCCCTCCCAGCATCAGGGTCTTTTCCAATGAGTCAGCTCTTCGCATGAGGTGGCCAAAGTACTGGAGTTTCAGCTTTAGCATCATTCCTTCCAAAGAACTCCCAGGGCTGATCTCCTTCAGAATGGACTGGTTGGATCTCCTTGCAGTCCAAGGGACTCTCAAGAGTCTTCTCCAACACCACAGTTCAAAAGCATCAATTCTTTGGCTCTCACCTAGTTAGAAATAAAACCAAATCTTTGTTTGTTTGTTTTTTCCTGAAAGCAGATTGGATATTTCTGGAGACCTCTGAGAAGGCAGAATATTTACATGGAAAAATGCTCATAATTTAATGCTTAGTGAAAAAAATTGGTTACGTTATAAAACATTAGGTATAGTATGATCCCAAATTTAGATTGTACATACACATATACATTATATATATACACATATGTATATTGTATATATATATACTATATAAAATGCTAACAGCTGTTATCTCTGGGAGAAGAGATAGTTATGGACTAAACGTGTTCCCCTAAAATTCCTATGTTGAAATTCTAACCCTGCAGTGTGATGGTATTAGGAGGTGGGCCCTTTAGGAGATGACTGGATCATGAGGATTCAGCCTTCATGAATGGAATCAGTGCCCAGAGAACTCTTTCCCCTTCCACCACATGGGGACACAGCAGGAAGATAGCCTTCTATGAACCAGGAAGTCACCCATCACCTGACATCGAATCTGCTGGTGCCTTGATCTTGGACTTCCCAGCCTCTCAAACTGTTAGAAATAAGTTTCTATTGTTGTAACCTACCCTGTCTCTGGTAGGACTTCCCTGGTGGTTCAGTGGTTAAGAATCAGCCTGCTAGTGCAGGAGACATGGGTTTGATCTCTGGGTCAGAAAGATCCCCTGGAGAAGGAAACAGCAACCCTCTCCAGTTTTCTTGCCTGGAAAATCCTATGGACAGAGAAGCCTGGTGGGCTACAGTCCATGGGGTCACAAAAGAGTCAGACACTACTTAGCAACTAAACAACAGTCTTTGGTATTCTGATATAGCAGCTTAGACGGACTAAAACAAGGATTGTGGGTGACTTTTACCTCTGGTTTATGCTTTCCTATACTTTCCAATTGTACATAAGAAAATGAGTTGCTTTCAAAATGTAAGCAGTGCCTAGAAATGGGAAGACTTCTGTCATCCTTGATGCTTAGTTGACTTGTGAGCTTTCTTTCCATGGCAACATTTATAGCTTCTGGGTTTCCTTTCACACACTATAAGAAGGATGGACCCATTCCCTACCTGCCTTTAACATCATAAAGGCAGGCTGTGGGATGTCCATGAAAGCCTTTCATCCAGGGTACAGAATGGAGATATTCCCCCAGGATCCTACAGCCTGGTGCCAGGAGCTCTTAGTATGCCAGCTGTCCCTGCTTTGGTTGCCTTCAGAGCTAATTCTTCTCAAGGTGAACTTGCATCTCCCCTCATCCCCACTCCCCACCCCCACCCCCAGCTGTGTATTTTAATGAATCTGTTTACTTTTAGTAAGCTCTGATAGTCCAAGGCAGGCCTGGACCTGACACAGATACACGACCACAGGAGATCTGAGGGAGACTGTTCTGTGCTATGTTTCTCAAATTTTCTCCCTCACAGTGGAATACATGCATGGATTATGCCTCCTCCCTGGTCTTAAACAGCCATAAAAACTTTTGACACTGCATTATTTCTCTCTGTGTGTGTTTTTTTCTAAAAAGCAAAACTAAGGTTTTATATAGCCACTTTAGAAACTTAGCATGAAAAATTAAAGTTGAAAAATGAATTAGAATAAAACTGGTGTCTCAGGAGGGTGAGTTGCTTGCCCAGTGCCTTTGCGTGTCCTCAGCTCCTGCCATATTCCTGCAAGGATACTGGTCCCTTAATTTGAGAATGAGGGTTTGTAGCCACTTAATTCTGTCTGTCGAGTGTGGAAAGCCTGGACAATGTGTTCCCTTTGTGGGTGCTAGAGGGGTGAAGGCAGACCTTTCCTATCCTTCAGGGAGAAATAGCTGCAACAAAGATTCACTTAAAAATATCGGCCCGTTTTCAAGTAGCAAATTTTTGTTGCATCATTTTGCTGACAGGGTTTCTGTCTGTTTCCTCCGTTTTAGGAAAGACTCTTCCCAAAGTAACTGGGAGCCACGATAGAGGCAGGAGGTGACAGAGGCCAACACATGTCTTCTGACCTCGATCTAATTTAACTTTCTCATCTTGATGACCATGAAACTGAGGCCCAGAGAGGGGAATAGGAGGAGACAGGCACCAAAATTCATTTCCATGGGCTGAGCACAGGACTGTGTAAGTCCTTTCCACACCAGTCTTGGTTATTCCTCACAATCCTATGAGTAAGGGGCCATCATTGCCGTTTTTCAGATGGAAAAAACAGAGAAGGCACTTAACTTCCTGAAGTCACACAGCCCAACATCAAAGCTGAGATGTGCTCTCCTAGTGACCTGACTATAAAGTCACAGTCTCGCCATCCACGCACATTGTGGTTCTTTAGCTCTGTATGCTCACAGTCTGCTGGAGGGATATTACATGAGTTTGTAACACACACTCACCGGAGCACTTGCATCTGGAAACGATTAACTTTTAAATTAAATTGGGAGGGAGTTCTGTTGCTCACCTGTTCATATGCTTTCTTGGATAGAAACAAAAGGAAGGACAGAAGTGGGTGAGAAGCATGGGGACCTGGAAGGATGCAGGTGTGTGGTGTCATAAAGACTGTTCTGGAATATGCTGTTGATGCATGCAGACTGAGTGGGAATTTTTGTCATATTTTACTTTCCTGTACATTAAAAAAAAACACACATACCTGTTTTCCAGTGGGAAAGTCATCTGTCATTTGGTTGTGGCAGAATACAGGTTCAGTTCAGTTCAGTCGCTCAGTCGTGTCCGACTCTTTGCAACCCCATGAATCACAGCACGCCAGGCCTCCCTGTCCATCACCAACTCCCGGAGTTCACTCAGACTCATGTCCATCGAGTCAGTGATGCCATCCAGCCATCTCATCCTCTGTTGTCCCCTTCTCCTCTTGCCCCCAATCCCTCCCAGCATCGGAGTCTTTTCCGATGAGTCAACTCTTTGCATGAGGTGGCCAAAGTACTGGAGTTTCAGCTTTAGCATCATTCCTTCCAAAGAAATCCCATGGCTGATCTCCTTTAGAGAATACAGGTTAAGAACTGCCATTAATCACCTTGCTTTCAAGGATTTACCTTTGGCTATTTTGACTGATTAAGCAACGACTTTAATCAGAATTCAGGTTTCCCAGTTTCCAGTCCAAAACTGTGTAACATTTTCACTTTTAAGATTTGGCCTGTGAATGTTGATTTACATGATACTTGGACTGAGGAAAAGAATTTGGTCACCTAGGAGAACCCCAAAGGCTTTACCTAAGACCAGTGAAATAAATAGTCTGCACTTTGCACGCTTCTCTTCCTTTAGCTATTAATCCAGGTTGTCATTGTTTAGTTGCTTCGTCATGTCCAACTCTTTGGATCCCTCCATGGACTTACAGCCACTCCAGGATCCTCTGTCCACGGGGTCTCCCAGGCAAGGATACTGGAGTGGGTTGCCATTTCCTCCTCTATCGGATCTTCCCAACTCAGGGATAGAATCTGCATCTCCTGCATTGGCAGGTGGGTTCTTTTATCTCCGAGCCAGTTGGGAAGCCCATTAATCCAGGCAGCAAATGGTTATTAAGGAGGCGTTCATTCCACATCGGTTAGATGGATGACTGGGTGTGTACTGTGTACTTAGGGAGGGGGGTCTTCATCCACTCTGGGAATCTGAGTAAAGCTACAAATTCTTGTGGTGGACAAATGAACATCCTCAAAAATACTCACAGACATTTTTAAAGGGTTATTAGACCTGCCAGAGCTTGTGCATTGAGGTCATGGATAAGGGCTCAACCTTGAATCAGATGGTTTCAGCTCTCAAGTCACTCTTAATCTGAGTATTTACTGCTTAACTGTGAATTTCACAGCCCATTTCATCTCAGAATTGACAACAACAATCTGGTAATGAAGTAAAATGTGCTTCTCATTACAGTTCCCATGGTATTGAGAGGAGAGCCATTCATTCTCAAGCTTTAAGAAAGAGACTTTAAGCCAGGTGCCACGGAGGGGGCAAAGATGGAACCCAGACAGTCTCTGCCCCGAGCTGTCCTTTGTCTCTGAGAAAGTGTGGACAGTGGTACTGAAGCAGAGCCATTTCAAGGCCTGGTGAGCGGGACAGCTGGTGAGAGGGAGGGTACCTGGTGGGCTCAGGTGAGAGGAGGGGAAGTGGAGGTCAAATCCTTGCTGTTGGTTCCTATGATGAGACTCAGAGCAGGGCTCATGTGGGGTAAGTGCTCAAATAATGCAGCTGTTAGACTTCACTCCTAGGACCCAGCATCCAATATTACTGGAAATAATTACAGAGTGATCGGGGGGGGTCATGGAGCCAGGGGAGCCTGGGTGGGAATCCTGACTCCATCAGTCACTGTCTGGGTGTCCTCAGGCCAGTTCCTTAATTTCTCTGAACCCCTATTTTCTATAAGATCATTGGAAAAATTAGAAATAAGATGTAATACCATAGACATGTGGCTGCCTAACAGGTTAAGGTGTGTTAGTTTTCTCCCCTTAGTAGGTCAGGGGCCAGGGTGATGTTAATTCCTTCAACTTGTCCCCTGTCTGCCCAGCTTCCCAGGCAGCCACTCATTCCTTCCAACCCATTTCACCAGAAAGCATTGGGAAGGAGGAAGGAACAGGGCATCTGGAAACTAGAAGTTCGTTCCCAGTCTTCACTCACTAACTTGTGAATAGCTACTTAACATCCCAATCCTCAGTTTCCTCATCTTTAAAATGGGGATATGATATCTGTCTCACAGAGGGCTGTTGTGAAGATTAAACGAGAGACTGCCTGTTGCAAAAAACCAAGCCACTGGGTTCTTATTGTTCAGTTGCTCAGTCGTGTCTGACTTTGCAACCCTATGGACTGCACTATGCCAGGCCTCCCTGTCCATCACCAGCTCCTGGGGCTTGCTCAAACTCATGCCCATTGAGTAGATGATATCATCCAACCATCTCATCCTCTATTGTCCCCATCTCCTCCTGCCTTCAATCTTTCCCAGAATCAGGGTCTTTTACAAGGAGTCAGTTCTTTGCATCAGGTGACCAAAGTATTGGAGTTTCAGCTTCAGCATCAGTCCTTCCAATGAATATTCAGGACTGATCTCCTTCAGAATGGACTGGTTGGGTCTCCTTGCAGTCCAAGGGACTCTCAAGAGTCTTCTCCAACCCCACAGTTCAAAATAATCAATTCTTCGGCGCTCAGCTTTTTTTGTAGTCCAACTCTCACATTCATACAAGACTACTGGAAAAACCATAGCTTTGACTATATGGACCTTTGTCAGCAAAGTAATGTCTCTGCTTTTTAATATGCTGTCTAGGTTTGTCCAAGGAGCAAGCATCTTTTAACTTCGCGGCTGCAGTCACAATCTGCACTGATTTTGAAATCCAAAAAATTAATGTCTGTCACTGTTTCCATCGTTTCCCCATTTATTTGCCATGAAGTGGTGGGACCGGATGCCATTATCTTAGTTTTTTGAATGTTGAGTTTTAAGCCAGCTTTTTCACTCTCTTCCTTGACCTTCATCAAGAGGCACTTGAGTTCCTCTTCACTTTCTGCCATAAGGGTGGTGTCATCTGCATATCTGAGGTTATTGATATTTCTCCCAACAATCTTGATTCCATCCTGTGCTTCAGCCAGCCTGGCATTTTGCATGATATACTCTGCATGTAAGTTAAATAAATATTGTGCTACTAAGTCACTTCAGTCGTGTCCAACTCTGTGTGACCCCATAGACGGCAGCCCACCAGGCTCCCCGTCCCTAGGATTCTCCAGGCAAGAACACTGGAATGGGTTGCCATTTCCTTCTCCAATGCATGAAAGTGAAAAGTGAAAGTGAAGTCGCTCAGTCGTGTCCAACTCCTAGGGACCCCATGGACTGCAGCCTATGAGGCTCCTCCATCCATGGGATTTTCCAGGCGAGAGTACTAGAGTGGGTTGCCATTGTGAGTGATCCACAAAAATGCCTGTTGACATGATGATTTCAGGAGGAAGCGTACAGACCAAGGCAAACTGGCCTGGCCTGTTATCTCTAAAGAGAAGATGGGAAAGAGATCAGATGGAGGCCAGAGTTAATGATCTGGTATACTCTCTCTTTCCTTGGACTCATCCAAACCAATCGTGAGGGGCCCTGAAAGGGATAGAATGAATGTTTGCCAAGAGCTTGCTCTATGTCATGCACTGAGGGGGGTGCTTTGTGTATATGAGTTTGTTTCATCCCAAGAGGTCAGTATGCTTATTGCATTTCAGAGATAATCTACCTGAAGCTCAAGAGACCCTTTCAAGAAACTTGTAATCAAAATTCCCCTTGAGTGTGACTGAAAATGATCTTTTCAGAGGGAAGAGATGGAGAGCAAGACAGGTCAAGTGGAAGAGGAGAGAAGATGCAATCCTGAATCGTTCTGGCATCCTCTTTACAGAGACTTAGATTTCACAGGAGATTAATAGTTTCAGAGCTAAAAAGGAGCATATGGAGATGATTAAGATTAGATGCTGTTTTGTAAGTTGAAGTTCAGAGACTACAGGGAACTTGTGCAAACTCATGGCTACAAAGTATAAGAGGCTAGACTAGAATTTAACCCTCTGGACCCTGAAACCTGCCTTGCTCCTTTGCTCCATCATTCCATACTTCTGTGTGTGCCTGTGTGTCTGACTAGGGAAGAAGAATCTGGAGAGGAAAAGCCTCTTTTGAGAGCATTACTCAAGGAGAAGTTCAGAGATCACTTTTCAGCATTGCTGAGATGATTATTGGTAACACTTAATGGGTTGTGTTTATGTCCAGGACTTGTCTTTCTGGGTTTGGGGTAAGCAGAGTCAGGTGGGCTCTGGGACACTTGGCATTCACACGAGCTAAGAATGCTTTACTACAACTACACTTTGCTGCTTGAACATTATTAGTTGTGAAAGATGCTGTCTGGTCTCAGAGCCTGAGTTAAACTTGGAACTGATAGTCAGGTCACGGGAGTGAAATGCAGTATAGATACAGTGAGCTATGGATGAGACACATTGATTATTCATTCAGCACGTGTTTGTCAAGCACCTATGTTTACTCTTGCCAAGCTCTGCCGTAGACCTTTCTAATGGAGGGAGGTGATCATAAATGAATAAGTAAAATATTTAATAGTGATAAGGAGAAGGTGACAGGAAGTTCAGGAGATGAGGAGTTAAGAGTAGGCCTCACCGAGAAAGGGACAAAAACTTGTAGGAGGCTGGAGAAGGAGCCACATCAGTGACTGGGGAGGAGTTATTCCGTGCAGAGGGAAGAAGAAGCACAAAGTTCTAGAGACAAGAGCCATCCTGGCAGATGGAAGACTAGCCCAGAGGGGAATGTGGCTGGGTCAGTGCCTTAGGGAGAAGTCACACAGGATACGAGGTCAGAGTTGTTGGTACCAGGGGCCAGAACATTGCAGGGACTTAGGGCTCAACCAGAGTGATAGCAGCTGGGGTGGGAGAGATGGTCTGATACTGAATGCATTTTAAACTTATCACCCAACACAATTGTTGCTCAGTTGCTCGATCATGTCTGACTCTTTGTGATCCCATGAACTGCAGCACACCAGGCTTCCCCATCCTTCGCTATCTCTCAGAGTTTGCTCGAACTCATGTCTGTTGAGTCCATGATGCCATCCAACCATCTCATCCTCTGCCTCCCTCTTCTCCTGCTGCCTTCATCTTTCCCAGCATCAGGGTCTTTTCCAATGTCAGTTCTTCGCATCAGGTGGCCGAAGTATTGGAGCGTCAGCTTTAGCATCAGTCCTTCCAATGAATATTCAGGATTGATTTCCTTAATATTACCCCAAATATTAAGTATGTGATGTATGCTTTTAACATTCAAGATAAATACAGCTCAACTCTGAAGCACTCACCATGAAGATGAAGTGATAAGAAACAGCTGCAATACAAGGTTGTGTAAGCCAAGCACCAAGAGGAGCAAATCACTAGGGGGAACCACTCTTGTTCTGGCCAAGGTCAGGATCAGGGACAAGGCTTTACTGAACTACGTAAAAGTTCTAGCCCATGAGGAGCCCTGTTCTTAACAGAGGTTTCTTAGTTAATTCACTTGGGGCCTGAAGGATGCTGCTTTACCTTCATCTACAGAAGGATGATAATAATGACGGTTCATTGTTCTCCGAGTTTTCTCTTTTCCCTTCCTTTTTCTTCATTTCTTTCTTTTTGTCTTAAAATAACACAAATTTATTGTCTCACAGTTCTGGAGGCTAGAATTCCAAAAATCAGGATGTCAGTAGATGTGCAGCAGAAATTAACACAGCATTGCAAATCAAGTATATTTCAAAAATTAAAAAAAAAAAAAACTATTTGTTTGATTTTGTGTTAAAAAAAAAAGATGGCAGCAAGCCATGCTCCCTGTAAAACCTGTAGGAGAATCCCTTGTATTCCCTGCCCCCACACCACCCCTCTACTCCTCACATACTACCCTCCCTATCTGTCTCCTTCCTTGATTTAGGTTTTCCCCCAGCACATATCATTACCTAACATCTGATGTTCTTCTTAATCAGCTGTCTTCCCCACCATAACATCAGCTACATGAGAACAGATTTTGATCTTTTGAGTTTCGTAGTATTGTTCCAGCATCCAGAAGGCTTTATAGGATGTTGTGAAAGTATTTGTTGAATGCATGAATGATGTAGAGGATGGGGAAAGCCTATATTGTCTGGCTTGTCAATATTCACTCTCTTCTTTGTGGGCTCAACCCCAGTGGGGATTTCCCAGCCTCTGAGATGCCAGGACCTCCCCTCCCCTCATCTTTTCCACCCCCAGATCTTTAGATGTCTCATCGTTTCCCTTCACACTATAATTCAGCTCCTTTGAATTTGCATGCCCCACACAAGGAGGTCAGTCAAAAGGGGCCTAGAGTTCAGGAGAAGGTGAACTTTACAAAATCTTTTTTTGTTGCTTCCTGTCTGCATAAAGTGCAGAGGCCTGAACAGAAGTGCAAGGGTAGCAAGTGTGCAGTGCTGACGGCAGTCCTGCCCACAGAAAGTGCTCACACGCCTGCTGGGGGAGTCTCTAGGAAAGAGGAGTCAGAGGTGTTACCTCAGCTCACAGCTCGCTCTCAGAAGTGAGGTCCCATTCCAATGTCATGTTTCAGAATCTGAACACATCCCGCTCCACCTTCTTTCAGGTTTTAAAAGTCCATCAAAGAAGGAAGAGGTAGAATCTGGAGGAACTGGGATGCATGTAGATGTTGTGAATCCCTGCTCACCCATCTATCTCTTCAGGCAAACCCTGAAGGGTGTTTATAATGTACAAGGGAGTCTAGTAGAGATGCTGGCACAACGCACAGAGGGTGAGAGCTTTGTCATTTTCTCCTGCGTGTGGCGCTATTGCTTAAACATGCTAAGGCAGGAAGAGGCATAATAACTTAAGATGCTGGGTTGGTTAGGAGCCTGAGTAGCAAGCCGTCTAATGGATTGGGACTGGTTTGTTCTAATTCTCTGCTCATCTCCAACTTGCTGTGTGACGTTGAATGACATCCCTACCCTTTCTGAGCCTTAGGATGAGCCTCTGCAAAGATCATCCATCGGCAGATTACAATATCAAGTGGTTTTCAAAGGCTGGGCTACTGCTTGGTGCCCGTACAAGGAGATGCCTGGGACACACAGGCCTTTGTGTTCAGTTTGCCTGAGACCTAAAGTGGAAGTGAGAAGCAGCTGCGTGTCTGGTGTGTAAAGTTCTCAGTAGAGATGTAGACAGCTTTTGCAAAAACTTCAGGTACTGATGCTTCCTGGGGGTGTTGCAGATATGAATACCCAGCTCAGTTCTCCCTTGTCAGTGGGAGGACCTTTGGACTCACGTGAGGAAGCCGGACTCTGTCCTCAACCCTCTTCTCTGTGCTCACGTCTAATCACTGTTTTTAAGCAATTCCCTGTCCTAAATTTCCTCCAAGTCACTGACTTAGCTCCATTTGCCCAGACACCACTCTAGCCCAACCCCCCACCCCACCCCCTGGTTCCTGCAATAGCCCCCTCTCCTGCACTGTCCCTGGTTTGTAGAGTAGTTAGAATGATGGTTGAAGTTAAACTATGATATTGTCCATCTCCCTGTGTTTTGTTGCATAAGCCCTTCAAAGACTATTCACTGCTGTCCTGTCAAGTTCCAATTCTTCCCAGGACCTTCACCACCCTCTGTGTTCATGTCTCCAGCCTCTTCTGCCCCCTGCACTTTATAATGCATGGAATTTATAAAATTTATAAAACATGGAATCATTTGCCCCCTTTCCAACTCCTAGTCCTCACACGGGCCCTGCTTCTAGCTGGGACCACTATCTTTTCCAACTTCACTTGGGAAACTCCCGTCTGATCCTTAGGCCACTCTGTTTGGGAGGCACCTTTACTCTTGCCTTGAAAATCCCATGGGCGGAGGAACCTGGTAGGCTGCAGTCCAGGGGGTCGCAAAGAGTCGGACATGACTGAGCGACTTCACTTTTCACTTTCACTGCTCCACCCAGTCTTCCTGACCCACTGTCTTGGGCTTAGGCTGCAATTTCTCCTCCTGTGCTAACTCTGATTAACTGAAGGCATCTGCCTGAATGCTGGTTTGAGAAGGCTTTGGAGACCCCAGTGAATAGAAAAGAGAGCAGTGAAGGGGTGCAGGCGTTTGCAGTGGGGGGGAGGGGCATGTGTGCAGCACAGTCTTCACCGTGGGATTGACCTTCCCCTCACCTGTGTCCAGCCCACTCCCCACCCCAGTCATGAAATCCTCTGACCGCTTCTGCTCACATTGATCTCAGTATCTCCAGATGCCTTTGCGTAGAACCAGAGCCACACAATTTGGCCTTGAATTCTTCCATAGTTGTGTTAGGTGTCGTTTCTGCCTCCTAAGACTGGATACTCCTAGGAAATAAGAAACTTTTAATCAGAAGTCTTCTGTGTTCCCACTCAGCAGGGCTGGAAAAAGTCGCTGAGAGCTTTTCTCCTTCGCTCTGTTCTCCATTACCCTGTTGATGGCCGCTTGTCCTCCTCCCTATAAGACCCCGTGCTCACAGTGCTCTGATCTCACCTCCGGCTGCAGCCTGTCTGTAGCATGCTTGAGCTCCTCACGGCTCCCCCATTCCCACTGTTCAAGTTCAATTCAAATATCATCTCCTGAAAGACCCTTTCCTGACTACTGTGCTCTTTTGTGACTCTCTAGAAACTTGCCCTGCTTTATATTCCTATCCAGTATGAATATAGTTCTTTACATTTCTTATGAAAGCATGTATTGCTGTGTTTCCTGTTTTCTTATCGTCTGGCCCCCCACGCCCCTGTGCCCTGCAAATGTGAAGTCCCGTGTTTTGTTTGTCTTGGTGTTACTGTATCCCCTCACCAGGCACTCTTGTTGAATGGTTAGATGGAAGAGTGAGTAGATGAAAGAAAGAACGAATGCCTGAGGAATGGGCTGTCCATCATTGGGATGGAGCCAGTGGGGGCAGGACTGTTAATTTCCCAGGCCTTTGGGATTACAGCCTCTGCCTCTGCATATTCAGGAGAATTGTAGATGGCCTTTTACTTTCTGGGAGAAAGCAGTAAAGACAGAGAGAGAACCAGAGAGAGAAGGGAATGGCTGCTGGATTTGAATATGGACTGGGCCATCTGAAGGGCAAAGGAGCCATCAGCCATCTTTCTGGTCCCCAGCTTCTCCTGCTCCTGGGAAGAAAGGAGGCTAGGAAAATGTCCCTTCCAGTGGCCACATTTGCTAAAAAACAATCCGCCATGTTTCACAGCTGATGTACCAGAAAGGAACAGACACCCCTCTGTTGGGCTCTGAGCCTCGGACTTGAGAATCCCCTGAAGATGCTAAAAGGGTTTAATATTTCTCAGCAGAAAGTGCTTTTGGAAAAGGGAAAAGAGGAATGAGGGAAGCTTTTTCCTGTATCCTTTTTGCTATCAGCAAATCAGGCTTGTTCCTCTGGTGAATGCTTTTCTTTCTTTCTTTTTTTTTTTTTTTGCTGCAATTTTCATTCGCAAATCCTGTTGTTCAGTGATAAGCAAGGCTGTCTTTCCTTCAAGACTAGGCAGAGAACTGCTTAACCTGAGATAGCTGTTTGTTTCTAATATTTTTTACTGTGATTATTTTGGAAAATGCAAAAAAGCAGAAAGAAGAAAATTAAAACTATCCATATTCCCAGCACTCAGAGAAATCTCCAGGCTTTTACTTCTCTCATATACATATTATTTACTTCTGTCATATATGCTTATGAAAATTGGGAACATGTCATATACTGCTTTTTCATTTGACTATGTCATAAACCATCATAAGTATTCTTATTTAAGAAATTTTGTTTTCCTATTGTAAAATAACAATAATAAAATAACTAGAAAAAATAAAATGAAATAAAAACCCCAGATAGCACAAAGAAATTTTAAAAATCTATGATTTCACAATTCAAAGATAATGACTATAAAATATATACCTAACTATTCTTTAAAAACATATTCCTAAAATATAATTATGTCTAAAAGCTAGTCTTAATAAAAATTCCAATAAAAATTGGGCCATATTGCACATTTAGTAAGGCCAGGGAAATAATCTCTTATAATATGACCACTTAAAATTCAGTGTGTTTCATACATAACATGATTATTATGTGATGGAATACGGAAGATGCTATTGGTCCAGTGAAACCTATTTAAATCACCTTCTTCCTTTTTTCTCTACTATGGAACCTGGAAAATGAAAGGTACTGTTTCCCTTGCTGCTGGGTGTGAAAGTGAAAGTCACTTAGTCATGTCCAACTGTTTGCAACCCCACAGAGTATACAGTCCATGGAATTCTCCAGGCCAGAATATTGGAGCTGTTAGCCTTTCCCTTCTCCAGGGGATCTTCCCAACCCAGGGATTAAAGCCAGGTCTCCTGCATTGCTGGTGGATTCTTTACCATCTGAGCCACAGGGGAAGCCTGCTGGGTGTGGTCATGTTATTTCTTCTGATCAAGAGAATGAAAGCATATATCTGAGAAAGGCTTCTCTTCCCAAATAAAAAGAAAATAAAATTAGAAAACTTTTGCTGTTTACACTACCCTTTCTTTTTCCTTCTTAGAATGTGGATGTGATGCCTAGAGTGTAGCAGCCGTTTTGAAAATATGAGGACAAATCCACTAGCAAAGAAGAAATTGTTGATAAAATATCATGATAGCGTCTCCAGCTCTGAGCTGTCTACTTTTGGAATTCTTGTTGAGTGAGAACTTGTTTAAATCGTCATTGTGAGTTTTACAGCCACTATTTATGATTTCCCTCCTAACTGATTTGAGATTCATATAGAATTCAGTATTAAATAAGTCTGTCCTTTATCTCTCCTTGCTCCACGCAAAATTACCAACTCTCATTAGTGGCTTCCCTGGTGGCTCAGACGGTAACGCGTCTGCCTGCAATGCAGGAGACTCGGGTTCAATCCCTGGGTTGGGAAGATCCCCTGGAGAAGGAAATGGCAACCCACTCCAGTAACCTTGCCTGGAGAGTCCCATGGACGGAGGAGCCTGGTAGGCTACAGTCCATGGGGTCGCAAGGGGTCAGGCACTGAGCGACTTCACTTTCTTTCTTTCTATTATTGAACTTGGTGGGGCCATGTTCACAGTCATGTACTTAATCCAGGAAGGAACCTATTCACATGTTCATTTCAGTGGGAGTTCATAACCTCTGGCTATTTTCACTCAATGATTTTTATGTAGGTTTGTGATTTTTATGCCTTTAAACCTCCTTCAGCGACCCACTCACCATCCCCAAATCAAGAGCTAAGCTTTGTATTTCAGTGTATCAGCTCATAGCACAGTGCTTTGTGAAATGTAGATACTCAATAAATTAGTGGTTTGATTGTCTGATTTTAACTCTCTGATCTCTTGGTTACAGAATGTCTGAATTAGTCAGAATTTCTGAGACTGTTGATTTAGAGGTCTTCACAGAATGCATGAACACAGAACAATGTTTTTTAAAATGTTAAGCAGAGTGGTCAAAACGACACTACAGTACTCTTTCACTTAAGGGGTATTTTCAGCTGCCCATCATCCATTGTTATTACCTCATATCTCAGTCCAGGGGTAAGATTAACCTTTTGAAAGAAAGGTTTTGTTTGAAAAGATCTGGAAATGATTAGTGAGGAGGCTACGGTTCTGCTCATGTCTACTAACAGGAGGTGGTCAGTTAGTTGAACTATATGCTTGGTGATGTGCTCTCTTATAATTGAGGAGCTGGTGTTCTTGCCTGTCTGAGCAGGTAGTCATCAGGGAGTCTCGTGGCAAGGCAGAAAAAGAAGGCAAGGGTAGTATGGTTGCCCAATAAGTCTTCAGATCACATTGACCCAAACTGTTTGTGGTTTCAAAAGTCACCAAGTGCTTGCTATGCGGCTCTCCTTGGTGTGCCATTGCACAATGGTTGGGGGTGGGGGTGGGAACCTTGACCTCTGCCTGGCCACTTGCAGCAGCAGGATGAGAGCCAACTGTTCAGTGAATGCCTTCAGTTCATGTCTCATTTGCCTGGCTCAATCCATCTTCTTCATCCAGGGGGAACAGCATGACCAGGAAGAAATCTCTTGAGAGGATAATCTTAGCTTCCGCTTGGTGGGAGGCCAGAGGGCTAAAAGCCAAGGCCCCTTGGTGACTGTAGGAGCTGAAGGGGCTTTGACCTCACAGCGCATCAGGTGAGTCACTTGAGCAAGAGAAGAAGAAGGACAGCCAATGACTGGGCTCCAGGAAGGAGAGGTGCAGGGGAGGAGGATGGAGCAGGAGAGAGGGCTCAGGGGTTAGTTGAAAAGAATAGAATAGAGAAATCAACTCTGTTATGCTCCTTCATCCCCCAAACTAACTTTCCTTAAGAAGTAAAATGTTTTAAAGACTCTCCTTTTTTCAAGGACCACATTAAGTTAACACCTTAAGTCATTTTTCCTGCAGAGGCATCAGGAGAGGGCCCATAAGAGGTAAAAGAGGAAGATGCTGGCTGGGGTAGATAGGATCATAGATGTTGGCACTTAAAGGGATTTGGAGGTCATTTAGGCCACCAGTTGCCCTTTCTGATATGGAGACGCTTAAGAGAGTGAGTTGGAAAAGGCAATGGCACCCCACTCCTGTACTCTTGCCTGGAAAATCCCATGGACGGAGGATCCTGGTAGGCTACAGTCCATGGGTCGCTGAGAGTCAGGCCCAACTAAGCGACTTCACTTTCACTTTTCACTTTCATGCACTGGAGAAGGAAATGGCAACCCACTCCAGTGTTCTTGCCTGGAGAATCCCAGGGACGGGGGAGCCTGGTGAGCAGCTGTCTGTGGGGTCGCACAGAGTCGGACATGACTGAAGCGATTTAACAGCAGCAGCAGCAAGAGAGTGAGTGGTGTGCCCAGGGTCATATGGATTTAGGGTGTAACCTGGATGCCAGGCATCGTAAAACTTCCCCACATCTCTTCCAAGCCTTCTTCTATGTTTCCAATGAGAAACAGCTCCCCACTCCCCTCCAACCTCGGGGTTCTAATTCCTGTGCTCTTCAAATCCCTTTTCCTTCCCCTCTCATCCTCTGCCCACTGATGGCCTTCCTTAATAAGGAAAAAGGAAATAAATATAGAGCCCGGAGGTGGCTTGGTGCTTGAGGAGTGGTGAGTGGTTATACAAGAGGAACATTACAGGGAAATTAATATTACCTAAGATTCAGGTTGCTGATGTGGCATCCAAGACAGGAGTGTCTCCATCTTGAGCCTAGACATTTATTTCAACAGAAGGAAGATCTTATTAGCCTCACTTAAATAATAATAATAATAATAAACTGAAGCACTGTGAGGTAAAGTACTCTGCTCAAGGTCTCCATGGTCACATGTAACTGAATAGGGAACCTTGATTCACTCTACTGCAGCTTGTGACTTCAGCATAGAAGAGAGCAGCTTAGTGTAGTGTGCAATTTATTTAATTTATTTACATTGGTTCTGGTGTCACCTGGAGTCGATAGCATTTTTTACACATGTATGGAACTGTGAAAGTCCCTGGATATTATCAGAGCTCAGGTACTTTGGGTCCTTGGAGAAACAGATGCTAAAGGAGTAGATATGCCAGAGATTTATTAGGGGGATGCTTCTGAAGGATAAAGAGGAAGGAGCAGACATAGGCAAGCCTTGGACCAGGATGCAGGTCTGAGCCCTGTGGCAGGAGACGGGGAAGGTGGTATTCGGTAGGAAGAGCCTCAGACCATAGAGCAGCTTTGGAACATCTCTGCTGAGCTGGTGAAAGAATGCCACAGCGGGCAGGAAGGGACTGGCTCCAGGGCCCTGCCATGCCCAGCCACCGGCCAGCAGCAGCCCCTGGAAGTGTGGCATTGGTGGGAACATGCTGTGGTCCAAGGGGGCAGCACCTAGCGGCTGTCAGTCAACCACGCTGCTGCAGCAGGTTCCCTTGACGGTGCAGCTGAGCTGTGCACCTCCGCGGCTACATGACGTGCAGTATTTGCCTGCACCCCTGTGTCAGGGTCCATGCTCAGCCTGGAGGCTACAGGGATCTGAGGAACATGGTTCCCATCCCTCGGAGCTCATTGTCTAGCTCAGAGGACCAAACATGCGCACCTCAGCGATGGAATGTGCATTAAATAGTGGCCAAGGCAATAGTAACAGGAGAGTAACGGAGCAGTGTGAGACTGTGGGGGGTGATGTGTGCTGGTGGTTCAAAGGTGATGTGTGCTGGAGGAGAGCTTAGGATGTTCCCAGTAGGCAATGTGGTAGGTGTGTGTACAGGTACTCTGCGTCATTTCAGCCTGCCCCACGCCCACGTTTTGCCTCCATCCATTTGACATTCACCCAATACCTATCAACTACCAGGCTCCATGCCAGGTACAGTAATTAGGTGGATCATCAACAAGCTTACGATATTGAACGGCCTTGTAGACTGATGAGTCATTAAAAAAAAAAAACCTATAGAGGCATGTGAGACTGTGTGGGGCTCCTAATGATTGGAATCCTGCTGATATACATGGTGGGTGCAAACAACGGACGAAGCTATTCATTACCATGTATCTGTTAAGCTCTGGGAAGCATGAGGTAGTAGTGGGAAGTCTTGCCTTTCCATTTATCACACACACACACAAAATAGGGAAAAACTACATAGAAAAGACATTAAAAAATAGATTAACAGATCATATAATAGACCATCAACACACTCACAACACAGCTTCAACAATTATCAACTCACTGCAAATTCTGTTTTACATTTAGCCTCATCCAGCTCCCCCCTCTTGTATTATTTTGGAGCAAATCCCTGCTGCTACTTGCTGCTACCAAGTCGTTTCAGTCGTGTCCGACTCTGTGCGACCCCATAGACGGCAGCCCACCAGCCTCCCCCATCCTTGGGAGTCTCCAGGCAAGAACACTGGAGTGGGTTGCCATTTCCTTCTCCAATAAATCAAAGTGAAAAGTGAAAGTGAAATCACTCAGTCCTGTCCGACTCTGAGCAACCCCATGGACTGCAGCCCACCAGGCTCCTCCTATCCTAACCTTCTATAATTTCACTGGTGAAATCTCTGAAGAATAAGGACACTGTTCTTTTAAAACATATCCACGATACTATCACACATTTAAATTTCCTGAGCCTCAATTTTCTTATCTGTCAAGTGGGTGTAATGATATATATTCTGCAGGGCTCCTGGAGTTTTATATAGAGTGCTTAGCCCAGTCAGATCAGATCAGATCAGATCAGCCACTCAGTCGTGTCCGACTGTTTGCGACCCCATGAATCGCAGCACGCCAGGCCTCCCTGTCCATCACCAACTCCCGGAGTTCACTCAGACTCATGTCCATCGAGTCAGTGATGCCATCAGGCCAGCTCATCCTCTGTCGTCCCCTTCTCCTCTTGCCCCCAATCCCTCCCAGCATCAGAGTCTTTTCCAATGAGTCAACTCTTCGCATGAGGTGGCCAAAGTACTGGAGTTTCAGCTTTAGCATCATTCCTTCCAAAGAAATCCCAGGGCTGACCTCCTTTAGAATGGACTAGTTGGATCTCCTTGCAGTCCAAGGGACTCTCAAGAGTCTTCTCCAACACCACAGTTCAAAAGCATCAATTCTTCGGCACTCAGCCTTCTTCACAGTCCAACTCTCACATCCATACATGACCACAGGAAAGACCATAGCCTTGACTAGACGAACCTTTCTTGGCAAAGTAATGTCTCTGCTTTTGAATATGCTATCTAGGTTGGTCATAACTTTCCTTCCAAGGAGTAAGCGTCTTTTAATTTCATGGCTGCAGTCACCATCTGCAGTGATTTTGGAGCCCCCAAAAATAAAGTCTGACACTGTTTCCACTGTTTCCCCATCTATTTCCCATGAAGTGATGGGACCAGATGCCATGATCTTCGTTTTCTGAATGTTGAGCTTTAAGCCAACTTTTTCACTCTCCACTTTCACTTTCATCAAGAGGCTTTTTAGTTCCTCTTCACTTTCTGCCATAAGGGTGGTATCATCTGCATATCTGAGGTTATTGATATTTTTCCTGGCAATCTTGATTCCAGCTTGTGTTTCTTCCAGTCCAGCATTTCTCATGATGTACTCTGCATATAAGTTAAATAAACAGGGTGACAATATACAGCCTTGACGAACTCCTTTTCCTATTTGGAACCAGTCTGTTGTTCCATGTCCAGTTCTAACTGTTGCTTCCTGACCTGCATACAAATTTCTCAAGAGGCAGATCAGGTGGTCTGGTATTCCCATCTCTTTCAGAATTTTCCACAGTTTATTGTGATCCACACAGTCAAGGGCTTTGGCATAGTCAATAAAGCAGAAATAGATGTTTTTCTGGAACTCTCTTGCTTTTTCCATGATCCAGCGGATGTTGGCAATTTGATCTCTGGTTTCTCTGCCTTTTCTAAAACCAGCTTGAACATCAGGAAGTTCACAGTTCACATATTGCTGAAGCCTGGCTTGGAGAATGTTGAGCATTACTTTACTAGCGTGTGAGATAAGTGCAATTGTGCGGTAGTTTGAGCATTCTTTGGCATTGCCTTTCTTTGGGTTTGGAATGAAAACTGACCTTTTCCAGTCCTGTGGCCACTGCTGAGTTTTCCAAATTTGCTGGCATATTGAGGGCAGCACTTTCACAGCATCATCTTTCAGGATTTGGAATAGTTCAACTGGAATTCTATCACCTCCACTAGCTTTGTTCATAGTGATGTTTTCTAAGGCCCACTTGACTTCACATTCCAGGATGTCTGGCTCTAGGTGAGTGATCACAGCATCGTGATTATCTGGGTCATGAAGATCTTTTTTGTACAGTTCTTCTGTGTATTCTTGCCATCTCTTAATATCTTCTGCTTCTGTTAGGTCCATACCATTTCTGTCCTTTATCGAGCCCATCTTTGCATGAAATGTTCCTTTGGTATCTCTGATTTTCTTGAAGAGATCTCTAGTCTTTCCCATTCTGTTGTTTTCCTCTATTTCTTTGCATTGATCGCTGAAGAAGGCTTTCTTATCTCTTCTTGCTATTCTTTGGAACTCTGCACTCAGATGTTTATATCTTTCCTTTTCTCCTTTGCTTTTTGCTTCTCTTTTTTCACAGCTATTTTTAAGGCCTCCCCAGACAGCCATTTTGCTTTTTTGCATTTCTTTTCCATGGGGATGGTCTTGATCCCTCTCTCCTGTACAATGTCACGAACCTCATTCCATAGCTCATCAGGCACTCTATCTATCAGATCTAGGCTCTTAAATCTATTTCTCACTTCCACTGTATAATCATAAGGGATTTGATTTAGGTCATACCTGAATGGTCTCGTGGTTTTCCCTACTTTCTTCAATTTAAGTCTGAATTTGGCAATAGGGAGTTCATGGCCTGAGCCACAGTCAACTCCTGGTCTTGTTTTTGCTGACTGTATAGAGCTTCTCCATCTTTGGGTGCAAAGAATATAATCAATCTGATTTCAGTGTTGACCATCTGGTGATGTCCATGTATAGAGTCTTCTCTTGTGTTTTTGGAAGAGGGTGTTTGTTATGACCAGTGCATTTTCTTGGCAAAACTCTATTAGCCTTTGCCCTGCTTCATTCCGTATTCCAAGGCCAAATTTGCCTGTTACTTCAGGTGTTTCTTGACTTCCTACTTTTGCATTCCAGTCCCCTATAATGAAAAGGACACCTTTTTTGGGTGTTAGTTCTAAAAGGTCTTGTAGGTCTTCATAGAACTGTTCAACTTCAGCTTCTTCAGCATTACTGGTTGGGGCATAGACTTGGATTACTGTGATATTGAATGGCTTGCCTTGTAAACGAACAGAGATCACTCTGACAGAATGTGGTCCACTGGAGAAGGGAATGGCAAACCACTTCCGTATTCTTGCCTTGAGAACCCCATGAACAGTATGAAAAGGCAAAATGATAGGATACTGAAAGAGAAACTCCCCAGGTCAGTAGGTGCCCAATATGCTACTGGAGATCAGTGGAGAAATAACTCCAGAAAGAATGAAGGGATGGAGCCAAAGCAAAAAGAATACCCAGCTGTGGATGTGACTGGTGATAGAAGCAAGGTCTGCTTCTGTAAAGAGCAATATTGCATAGGAACCTGGAATGTTAGGTCCATGAATCAAGGCAAATTGGAAGTGGTCAAACAAGAGATGGCAAGAGTGAATGTTGACATTCTAGGAATCAGCGAACTGAAACAGACTGGAATGGGTGAATTTAACTCAGATGACCATTATATCTACTACTGCTGGCAGGAATCCCTCAGAAGAAATGGAGTAGCCATCATAGTCAACAAAAGAGTTGGAAATGCAGTACTTGGATGCAATCTCAAAAAGGACAGAATGATCTCTGTTCATTTCCAAGGCAAACCATTCAATATCACAGTAATCCAAGTCTATGCCCCAACCAGTAACGCTGAAGAAGCTTAGCCCAGTAGCTAGTCGCAATCATGTTCATATTATAATGTGGAAGATCTCTGCTAGGCAATGTGGAAGAAAATTAAAGAGCCCCAGAGCATGATTTCTGCCCCCATACTTTCCAGTCTAACTAGAAAGATAAGAAATGTATTGGTTGTGTTTTCTGCTTTCACGGAATAGACAGGAAATGATATTTGGTGCATTTGGTTTTCTGCCATGAAATGCAGTGACATTTTAATATGTTCAGAATCTATTAATATGTCAAGGGAGAAACGCTTGCTTAAATAACTAGCTGACAAAAGACCAAACAGAGTACCAATTCTTGAATTGCCCGATTATTCCAGAATTAAGTTATATCACCTGATTGTTTTAACATGTACACAATACAGTCTTTCTTTCTTGCACAGTCTATACATAACATCACACAAACATACAAAATCCGTCTTGCACACACACAGACCTTGCATCTTTTTTTGCACTTTAGATTTGGAAATGGTGGTAGCTTTTATTACTTCCAATTATGGGCCTTTTGAGTTGAATTTTGCCAGTCTTTTCAGTTTATATTATTATTAACGTTCTTATGTCTCAAGATCTGTATTAATTGCCTCAGCGTATTGGCCATTTGTATAAAATTCCCTGGACATCTATTTATCAGCAGGAAGTGTTCTTCTTTTGGTGGCAAATGCTATTTCATGCTAATACCCTGATGTCTCAGAGTTTATACAAGTACAAAGAAGGAAAGGCACTGAATTCAATAACTTGGACTTTCTTTTCATTTTCTGTCAGCAGTTTTAAGAAGTTGGTTTGTTTCCCTGTAAACTATTTGGAAAACAAGCAGTTTTTGTTTTCTAAATGCTACCAAGCTCCAAATAATATAAATTACAGGGGTCAGTGCTTAGGAATCATGATGAGAACTAAACAACAAATAAGCAAACAACCTGATTTAAAAATGCATAAAGGGCTCGAATAGACATTTCTCCAAAGAAGATATACAAGTGGCCAATAAGTGCATGAATGGATGCCCAGCATCACTAATTATTAGGACAGTGTCAGTCAAAACCACAATGAGATACCATCTCTCACTAATTAGGATGGATTCTATAAAAACAAAACAAACAAAAGGTCCAGAAAGTAACAAGCGTTGGGGAGAATGTAGAGAAATTGGCTCCCTTGAGCACTGTTGGTTGGGAATGTAAAATGGTACAGCTACTATGGAAAATGATATGCCGGTTCCTCATAACTATTAAACACAGAGTTGTGACATGACCCAGAAATTCCACTTCTGGGTATAAACCCAAAAGAATACAAAGCAGGGACTCAGTGAGATATTAGACACCCCTGCTCATAGTAGCATTATTCATAATAGCCAAAGACGGAAGCAATTCAAGAATCCATGGATGGATGAGTGCATAGTCACAATGTGGTCTATACATACAATATGGTTCAGCCTTAAAGTGGAAATTCTGACACATGCTACAACATAAATGAACCCTGAAGACTTTAATGCTAAGGAGAATACAGTAGCTGCAAAGGGACAAATACTGTTTGATTCCACTTCTGTGAGGTCTCTAGAATAATCATACTCATAGAAGCAGAAAGAGTCAATTGCACGATGAATTCTAGGGTCTGGGCAGAGGGGAGATGAGGTGCTGCTGTTTAATGGGTACAGAGTTTTGGTTTTGTAAGATGAAAAATGTTTCCATGTGGAGAGGATGTGATGATGTTTGCACAATAATGTGAATATACTTAATCCTACTGAACTCTCACTTAAAAGTGATGACGATGGAGGGAAAGGGGGGCCAAAAAAGGGTAGGAGATTAAGAAATGTTGTTCATTCCGTTGTGTCCAACTCTTTGTGAGCCCATGGACTGCAGCACGCCAGGCTTCCCAGTCCTTCACCATCTCCTGGAGCTTGCTCCAACCCATGTCCATCGAGTCGGTGATGCCATCCAACCATCTCATCCTCTGTCATCCCTTTCTCCTCTTGCCCTCAATCTTTCCTAGCATCAGGGTCTTTTCCAATGAGTCGGCTCTTTGCATCACATGGCAAAGAGGATTAAGAAGTATAAACTATTATATTTAAAGTAAGCTATAAAGATATATTATACAACATGGGGAATGTAGCCAATATTTTATAATAACAATAAATTGTGAATTACTATATTGTACACCTGTAACTTATATAATATTGTACATCAATGATATTTCAATAAAATTTTTTTAAAATAGAAATGATGCTGATATGCAATAACTATTTTACCACAATTAAAATATTTTAAATTCTACAGTAAAAATAAGAGTCATGATGATAATACTAATATAGACCTTAATATATGCTAGGAGCTGTTTTTAGAACTTTTCATAAGTTAACTCATTTGATCCTCACAGTCATCCTATAAGCACCATTATTATCCCCATTTTACAGATGAGAACACTGAGGCACAAAGAGGTAGAGTGGTGTGACTGTAATAACATAAGTGGCAACACTGGGGTTTGAAGACTGGCCATCTGTCTCCACGGAGAAGGCAATGGCACCCCACTCCAGTACTCTTGCCTGAAAACTCCCATGGACAGAGGAGCCTGGTGGGCTGCAGTCCATGGGGTCGCTAAGAGTCGGACACGACTGAGTGACTTCACTTTCACTTTTCACTTTCATGCATTGGAGAAGGAAATGGCAACCCACTCCCGTGTTCTTGCCTGGAGAATCCCAGGGATGGGGGAGCCTGGTGGGCTGCCGTTTATAGGGTTGCACAGAGTTGGACACGACTGAAGCGACTCAGCAGCAGCAGCATCTTTCTCCAGAATCTGTGGTTTCAGGGACCCAATCCCAGTGCATGGACTCACTGCAGAGGCACTGAAAGTTCATATTCAAGGCAGGACTATGCCATCAACTGTTGAAATGAGAAGAGGCTAAAATCAGAGTGCAAACTTGCTCCTGTGAACAAAAGCTTTCAGAAGTTGTCTGGCCCGACTACTGCCAGATAGGTTGGCTTGAGAAGTGGAGAGCCACAGCTTGAAGCTCCATGGGCAGATTTGTCAGGAGTCTCCAGTGGACCTGAGAGGGTACGTTGTCAACATTTATTGTGAGCTTGGCACATGCTGTGCTCTCTTCTAAGAACTCACATATCTTAACGCAGCCAATGCTTACAGCAATCCTATGAAACACCTGTTTTAAAGATGAGGAGATGAAGGAATTCCCTGGTGGTCTAGTGGTGAGGACTCCACTTAAGAACTTGCCCAAGATCGCATATCTTGATACAGAAGTTAGGAGCGCCGTATCTGAGGTTAGTAGAACCATTTCACTGTGGACCAGTGTTTGCCTTTGCTGGTTCTAGGTTTGGGCCAGGATTCTCTGATCTTTCCTTGTTTGTTGAAAATTCTGTTTTTGAGAATCTTAAGCCTGAGTTTCAGGTTCAGAAACCCTTAGGAAAACCCCATCCCAGGACCAGATCTTCAGAAGATGCCTGCAGTAGGGAAATTGGCCTGGTCACAGGAGCCAGTTTCTCTACTTGGTTTTGCTATTGTTCAGTCGCTCAGTTGTGTCAGACTCTTTGCAACCCCATGGACTGCAGCATGCCAGGCTTCCCTGTCCTTCACCAACTCCCAGAGCTTGCTCAAACTCATGCCCATTGAGTCAGTGATGCCATCCAACCATCTCTTCCTCTGCCGTCCCCTTCTCCTGCCTTCAATCTTCCCCAGCATCAGGGTCTTTTCCAACAGCTGACATCCATTCAGGTGTCTCAGGACAGACTTATCCACAGCCTCAAGGAAGTTAAAAGAAAAGGCACTTGTTCCCTTCTATGAAGGCAACAGAACACACATAGCTAAAAGCAGGAGGCATAAACGTGAATATGTGTACACAGATACATATTCTCACAGATCCGTATGAGTATGAACTTAGATGCGTATGTTATACATCACATGCACACACATGATTTGGGGAGTGCTAGAAAAATCACTGAAGGAAGAATGGGAATAAGTGGCAACTTGTCAGAGACAGAAAAAAATGAATCTAAGAAAAGAGTGGTAACAAGAAATAGAAAGATTATAGGCTTTGGAGTCAGATGGTCTTAGGCTCAAGTTCCTGCTCTGCCACCCATTAAGTGTGACCTCAAGTGAACTAATTAATCTCTCTGAGCTCTACTTTTTCATCCTATGAAAGTGTTTGTCCCTCAGTTGTGCCTGACCCTTTGTGACCACATGGATTGTCCATGGAATTCTCCAGGCAAAAATACTAGAGTGGGTCACCATTCCATTCTCCAGCGGATCTTCCTGACTCAAGGATTGAACCCAGGTTTCCTTCATTGCAGGCAGATTCTTCACCATCTGAACCACCGGGGCACCCCTTTATTCTGCAAAATGGGTGCTGCATGCATGTATGCTGAGTCATTAAGTTGTTCTGACTCTTTGCAACCCCATGGACTGTAGCCTGCCAGGTTTCTCTGCCTGAGATTTTCCAGGCAAGAATACTGGAGGGGGTTGCCATTTCCTTCTCCAGGGGAATCTTCCTAACCCTACTTTATGCATGCATGTATGCTGAGTCATTAAGTTGTTCTGACTCTTTGCAACCCTACTTTATGCATGCATGTATGCTGAGTCATTAAGTTGTTCTGACTCTTTGCAACCCCATGGACTGTAGCCTGCCAGGTTTCTCTGTCTGAGATTTTCCAGGCAAGAATACTGGAGGGGGTTGCCATTCCCTTATCCAGGGGAATCTTCCTAACCCAGGGAATGCATTGCCTGCTTTGGCAGGTGGATTCTTTACCACTGAGTCACCTGGGAAGCCCATTTCTACCCTATAGGTTTTTGTAAAGAGAAAATGTGACAGGGAAAGCGTCTATTGGGACCTGGCCCATGATGCAGACTTTCCAAAGATAGTCCATCATTTTCCAGAAGTGGATCTTGTAGACAGCTCACAGATTTGAGGGGCCTGGGACTAGTTTAGGTCTGCTTCCTGACCTTAAAGAGATTTTCTAACCCACTTTTCCTGACAGTGGTTTGCCTGCTGTGTACTGAATTCTGCAGATAATGGGCCCAAGGAAACCCAGTACGGTTGGCATGGTCTTGGTGCAGTGAGTCAAGAGCCAGAGCCACGAGAAGCCTGGTTGGTTCCAGACCTCTGGCATGCCCACACCCCTGCTGTTCATGCTGTCATCCCTACTCCCAGGTGAGAAGCACTTTGCATTGGAATCCCCACCTCACAGGGAGGTAAGCTGTGTCCAGCCATCACCTGTGCTCACCCGGTCTGTTTGACCTCATCTCTCCCCCACAGAGTTCTTTGCCCACCTGCTTCTGGGGGAATCCCTCTTGGGTGGTGCAGGGCTGGGCTCTTCGATTGGGACTGGACAGGGGATGAGAAGCTGGATGGATTCTCTAGCTCTGTCCCTGGTTGATATTTTTCCCACACTGTTGCACCCAGAACATCTGTTCATATTGTTTATCAAGTGACTGCAAGGGTTTGGATGAAACATTCCTGGCCACGGGACAAGCTGGGAACTTGGCCAGCCTTTCAACTGGACTCGCTCCACATTCTTTCTGTTTTGCTTTCCTGCTCTTTCCTCCATAGTTGTCTTTTCTCTGCATCTTCAGACTCTTGTGTTGTTTTACCCCCTTCTGCACTCCCTACTGTGTACGGCCTCTTTATCACCCAGACCCACCCTTACCTGCAGCGCTCTCTCCAAAGTTCATCCTTCCATCTGAATAACCAAGAGCTCTGTGTTTGGAAATCACGTAGTTGCCTTTAAATCAGCAATGGCTGGCTCACTAGTTTTGTGCCTTTAGATAAGATATTTAATCTTCCTGAGCCTTAAATACAAATTTTTTAAATGCAGACAATGACAACTATTTGTTGGCCTAATTTCCACTTTCTCCATAAATAATGCCAAATCTCTTTTTCTTTCATTTCTCTTCTTCTTCCTCTGCACCCCTACGCCCTTGAGCTATGCATCTTGGAAGCCAAGTCTGAGTATATAACAGAAGAATAAAGCCTGTTTTGTGTGTGAAGAGCTGGAGTAAAAGAACAGAGCACTCAATTCTGGCTCAGTTCTTTACTGAGTGACTTTTGGCAAGTTACTCAACTTTCTTATTCTTTATGATCTTATCTTTAAAATGGCAATAGACATGAAACCTCCCTCATCCCTAGGGCTGAAGAGAGACTATATGCCAAGAGAGAATATACGACAGTGCTTTCCGCGTTGTGAAAATGTACACAGAGAGGAGGCCGAGCCACTGTTGTGCTAATCTACCTTCCAGTTAGAGAGATGTCTTTCAAAAGCTGGTTCTCTCACTTGCTTTGTTCCCTTCTTATTCCCCTGCTATGAGATTGTGAATTTGAGGGGAAAAAGGGAGTGGAGATGTGAGCGTGAATGTCCACAGCAGCATTATTTGTAACAGCAAAAAAAGTGGAAACAATCCAAGCATCCATCAATGGATGAATAGAAAGACAAATTGTCATATATTCTTACGATGGGATATTATTTAGTAATAAAAAGCAATGAAGTGAACCTTGAAAACATCGTGGCAAGTGAAACAAGCCAGTCACAAAAGCCCCATAGTATATGATTCCATTTATGTGAAACGTCCAGAAGAGGCAAATCCGAGGGAGACAAAGTGGGTTGGTGGTTGCCGAGAGCTGGCAGAGTTGGGAATGGAGGGCAGGAATGGGGAATGACTGCTAATGAGAAAAAAATTTCTTTGGTCGGGGGGTGGTGTGTGATGAAATGTTCTAAAACTGATTCTGTACAGCTGTGTGAATATACTAGAAATTGTTGAACGATATACTTTAAATGGGAGAATTGCATCGTACGGGAATTATTCTTCACAAGACTGTATATATATATGCTGTGCTTAGTCACTTCAGTTGTGTCCGACTCTGTGACCCAATGGACAGTAGCCCGCCGGCTCCTCTGTCCATGGGGCTTCTCCAGGCAAAAACACTGGCGTGGCTTGCCATGTCCTCCTCCAGGGGATTGTCCCAACCCAGGGACTAAACCCAGGCCTCTTGCATTGCAGGTGAATTCTTTCCTTTCTGAGCCACCGGGGAAGCCCAATATATATAGGACAGTCTTTTTTTTTGTTTTTTTTTTAAGGAGAGAAGATACGATTTTGCTTTTCCTCTGCCCCTCCCCAGTCTTTTCCCTTCTTTTCCCTCTTTTCCCTTCCGAGATATCTGCAGGAAGTTCCCTTGGGGAAGATTTGGCTGCACAGAGCCCTCTGACTTGAGTCCATTTCCCTTGCACCGCTGCTGGTTTCTCCCTTGTTGCCCTGGGAGGGGAGCAGATCCTCTGTGACAAGCCCCCTTTACTGCCCTGCCGTTGGCTCCATGCACTGAGAACTCTATTAAAACTGCTGCCTCCTGTACTATAACATTGTTTCATGAGGGTGGAGAACTCACCCCTGGCGCTCCTCCAGCGATGGATGCCGAATACATATTGTTGAGTGATGGCTGATGGGGAGGTTGGGGGAGGGGGAATGACTGCTAGTGGAAAGGGGTTCCTACTGGGGGTGATGAAATGCCCTAAAATCGATGCTAAGTGTTCAGTTCAGTTCAGTCGCTCAGTCGTGTCCGACTCTTTGCGACCCCATGAATCGCAGCATGCCAGGCCTCCCTGTCCATCACCAACTCCCAGAGTTCACTCAGACTCACGTCCATCGAGTCAGTGATGCCATCCAGCTATCTCATCCTCTGTCGTCCCCTTCTCCTCCTGCCCCCAATCCCTCCCAGCATCAGAGTCTTTTCCAATGAGTCAACTCTTTGCATGAGGTGGGCAAAGTACTGGAGTTTCAGCTTTAGCATCATTCCTTCCAAAGAAATCCCAGGGCTGACCTCCTTCAGAATGGACTGGTTGGATCTCCTTGCAGTCCAAAGGACCCTCAAGAGTCTTCTCCAACACCACAGTTCAAAAGCATCAATTCTTCGGTGCTCAGCCTTCTTCACAGTCCAATTCTCACATCCATACGTGACCACAGGAAAAACCATAGCCTTGACTAGACGAACCTTTCTTGGCAAAGTAATGTCTCTGCTTTTGAATATGCTGTCTAGGTTGGTCATAACTTTCCTTCCAAGGAGTAAGCGTCTTTTAATTTCATGGCTGCAGTCACCATCTGCAGTGATTTTGGAGCCCCCCAAAATAAAGTCTGACACTGTTTCCACTGTTTCCCCATCTATTTCCCATGAAGTGATGGGACCAGATGCCATGATCTTCGTTTTCTGAATGTTGAGCTTTAAGCCAACTTTTTCACTCTCCATTTTCACTTTCATCAAGAGGCTTTTGAGTTCCTCTTCACTTTCTGCCATAAGGGTGGTGTCATCTGCACATCTGAGGTTATTGATATTTCTCCCAGCAATCTTGATTCCAGCTTGTGTTTCTTCCAGTCCAGCGTTTCTCATGATGTACTCTGCATGTAAGTTAAATAAGCAGGGTGACAATATACAGCCTTGACGTACTCCTTTTCCAATTTGGAACCAGTCTGTTGTTCCATGTCCAGTTCTAACTGTTGCTTCTTGACCTGCATATAGATTTCTCAAAAGGCAGATCAGGTGGTCTGGTATTCCCATCTCTTTCAGAATTTTCCACAGTTTATTGTGATCCACACAGTCAAGGGCTTTGGCATAGTCAATAAAGCAGAAATAGATGTTTTTCTGGAACTCTCTTGCTTTTTCCATGATCCAGCAGATGTTGGCAATTTGATCTCTGGTTCCTCTGCCTTTTCTAAAACCAGCTTGAACGTCAGCAAGTTCACAGTTCACATATGCTGAAGCCTGGCTTGGAGAATGTTGAGCATTACTTTACTAGCGTGTGAGATGAGTGCAGTTGTGCGGTAGTTTGAGCATTCTTTGGCATTGCCTTTCTTTGGGATTGGAATGAAAACTGACCTTTTCCAGTCCTGTGGCCACTGCTGAGTTTTCCAAATTTGCTGGCATATTGAGGGCAGCACTTTCACAGCATCATCTTTCAGGATGTGAAAGAGCTCAACTGGAATTCCATCACCTCTACTGGCTTTGTTTGTAGTGATGCTAAGTGTTACTAACAAAAGGGTTCTTGGGACTTCCCTGATGGTCCAGTGGTTAGGACTTTGCCTTCCAATGCAGGAGGTACGAGTTCAATCCGTGGTGGAGGAGCTAAGATCTAACATCCCTTGCTGTCAAAAAACCAAAACATACAACAGAAACAATACTGTAACAAATTCAATAAAAACTTTTAAAAACTGGTCCACATCAAAAAATAAAAACACAAAAAACCCAAAGAGGGTGCTCCTTAGGTTCCTTTAGATATTAATCTCTAATATAACAGTACTACTGAAGGGTTTGTTACATCTCCTCAGGGCCTGTAAGAACCTCATAGTGACCTGGAAAAGAGCTGGAGGGCCATTACTCACTCCAAGGCCTGTTAAGTTTTCAGAACCCACCCTCTCTCTATCTATACCTCTGTGGCCTAAGGGAGCAATGATAGTACTGGAAGGGGAGGGTGACTGGGAAGGCTGGAGGATGGAGAAAAGCTCAAACTCACTGCTAACAAAGGACCCCTAAGAAATGCCTGTGAAGCATCTCAAACACACGAGGGTGAGTCACAGGGGTCCCCACCATCTCTTTGGGTCACAGTCAATGAGTCATATATGTTCACCCCCTGCTGACCCCAGCTGCAGCGAGGACTCTCGCCGGTGAGGTGGGAGCGCCAGCGTGGGAAGCCGGGTGTCACGTGATCACGCGGAGTCCTCAGCTGCAGCCCCTTGGCTGGGTGCCTCCCCTGAGAGTGAGGTTCCTGAGTTGCGAGCTTCACTTCCTAGTCAGAAAGCCCGGCCAGGCAAAGTCCAGAAGACATCAGTGGCAGCATCATTAAATTATCACAAGCCCTGAAACTCACTCCGGGGTGAGTGAGAAGCCTGGGTCTGTTTGTCCTTGCAGTGGGAAGGGAGTATGTGATTGGCCGGCTGGGCTCGGCCTAGCAGGCCTTATCTCTGGCTGGTTATTATTTGATCAAAGAGGGCTTCCTCCTCCTGTGGTGTTTGACAACTGTGTTGGGAGAGTTTGTTGCTGCCTGGGGATTTTTTTTTTTCCAAGGTTACTACTGAGCACCCAAAGTCCTTCCATTTCTAGCCATACAAACAAGCACCCAGAGGAGATTTTCTTTCATTCCCCACTCAGACTGGGGCAGTCTTCTTCAGAATCTCCATCGGCTTTGCTCATCAGCTGTTTGGAAGTAATTCCTCAATCAGCACAGAGTCAAGGATACAGGTATTTAAACAAAAAAATTGGGGGTAGGGTGGGGAGGGGATTCTGATTTCTTAGGAAATGGGGCTGGGGTGGGAGGGCTGGGGCAGGGCTGGGGTGGAGAACTGCCCGGGAAAGGCAGAGGACGTGGAAGAAGGAAGTAGAAGGAAAGAGATGTCAGAATCTTGAATTCTATGGAAAGGCAGAGCCAAGGCATGAGATGTTTGCACCTGGAGAGGTGTGAGTGCAATGGTAGGTAATGCGCCGCCATTAGGGCTGCGTGCTGCTATCCCCATGAAATCCTTCCAGGTCTAGCTGCTCCCTTGGTCTCTTTGTCATCCTCCTCCCTGGCTCACTGCTGAGAGGGTTTTTCACACTTGCTGAGAAATCCATTTGCTTCAGCTTGAAACATTGTCACATCTGATCTTCAGAAGTGTTTCTTGGTGGTACCGATCCTTGTGATATTGGCATCAGAGAAGGAAGAGTGGACTGAGTTCCTTGTTTAGGAGAATTTGTTTCCCACTTTGTCTGGGATCTGTGTTTGATGTGCTTTGTCCATTCTTGCCCTCATCATAGTCCCACCTCAGTGGTGTGTTTCGAGCTTGAGATAGACAGACAGAGCTTGATGTCAAAGAACTTCCTTGCTACAGATGGAAGCAGGGCTCCTTGTGGTGTGAGGAGGGACTTAACCAACCATTCTTGGAGTGAAGATGAAAGAGAGACGAAAGGATGGATTCTGTCTTGTCTAATTGTTAGGTTTATCTGGAGGTGGCTGAGGAGGGGGGATGTGATGCAAAAAAAAAAAAAAAAAAAAACACAAAAAACCTTATTTTGGCATTAAGTGGAAAAGAAGCCTTTTATGGTAGGTGGCTCAGTGGTAATGAATCCACCTGCAATGCAGGAGATATGGGTTCAATCCTGATATGGGATCAGGAAGACCTCTTGGGGAAGGAAATGGCAACCCACTCCAGAATTCTTGCCTGGGAAATCCCATGAACAGAGAAGCCTGGCTGGCTACAGTCCATGGGGGTCACAAAAGAGTCAGATATGTCTTAGCAACTAAATGATGAATAGTAAATGGTTATTCTTAAAACTGATTTTTCCCTATGCACTTTAGATGAAGAAATAGCCATGCCGAGTGCATTGCCCTTCTCCTGTCTCCGTGGCTGTCTTAATCTCCAGATGTTTCCATCTGTGTTGTCTTAATTCTCAGGCGTTGGTATCCAGGTTGTCCCTGCTGTTAGTTGCTGTGGGAGGGTATCAGGGCTTAGTCCCATAAAGCTGCCCCACAGGATGGGAGTTTGTTCTTCCTGCTGACATTGGGTGGTTCCCAGGGAGTTTTCTCTACTGAGCCCGCTGGATTTCTTGAGACTGTTCAGAGTCATTGGTCTGAGAAGTTCATCAAAGTGAATCCTGCTTCCGCTTCATAATTTTCAGGGAAATGTGAAGAGGTAGAGGGTGAGCCCAGTGCACAGACTTATGGCTCCTGATCCTGATCTAGCACCTGACGTGGCGAGACCAGGCACCAACCTGGGGACACTGAATTTGAGCTGCTCTCTGTTCTCAAGAGACCCCTCTCCCTCCTCCCGCCTCCTCTTTTCCAGCCATATTGGGCGTCTGGTCCTACAGCATCACAGCCTGATAAGCCTAAGCCAATGCCCACAGCTTAAGGGTATCTCCCTTGTCTGGTCATCTGGTAATTTTTGTTACAAAGGTAGTAGAGCATGGGGGAAGGGCCATTCAGATCCACGGCTGATGTTTGCCTTTTCCACTTACTGTTTAAATTGTCTAAGCCCCTGTTTCCTCATCTGTAAAAGGGTTCTAAGACTTCTTTCATGGGGTTACCTTGGTAATAGAGACTCTGCTTTCAATAAATAGCAGTGTGTGTCTACTGTGTGAGGGGCATTGGGATGTAGTGGAGAATGAGGCAGAGAAAGCTCCCTGCCCTCAGGGAGGTTACAGTTCAACAGGATGGGGGATGAGAGGTGGTAAACAAATGAACAAAACAATCACATAAATAAATAGGTCATTCCCATTTGTGATGAGAAACAAGAACAAAGGACTTGATTCAGACGAGGGTGGAGAGCTAGTTGAGAAAGTCCTCTTTGATGAGCTGAATGATTCCTGACTGAGTTGCTGCTCTCTGGTGTTTGACGATTCCTTGACCTGCAGCAGGATTGAGGCAGATGAAACAGGGGCCTCCTGACTCCCTGTCCAGTGCTTTTCTACCTGGCTGCCTCCTCTGCTGGAGAGGGGCGGGCGCAAACTCCAGGAGGATAGAGGAAGAGCTGGCTGGTCGCTGGAGTCCAGTATCCTCTCTCCCCTGGGATTGTTTCTATCAGCTGAAAATCCCTAACCCCTTCCCAGGGATGGCAGGGGTGACTGGAGGTGCAGAAAACAGGTTCTCTGTGTCTTCCTCCCCCAGGTTCCTACACCTCCATCCTGGATGATTAACCCACCCGGGGCGGTCATCTCTGGAGGTGAAATGCCAAGCATGGACAGGCTGGGAGGAGAGCGGCAGGGGAGGGGCGAGTATTTCGGGGCGGGCGCATCATCATCTCCGGCTGCCTAGCAGTGCACTCAGACTGCCCCCCTTCCCCACCCACTCAGCCTCCCAGGAGCACCACGTTCCCTTCCCACTGCACACAGTGTCTTTTGTGAGCCCTCTGGCCGGGGCTTCAGTGACAGCTCTTGTAAAGGAGCTGGTTAGCATTTTTTCCAGACAAAGCCAGAAGTTCCGGGAGGTGACGGGAAGCCTGAGCCTGCAAAGAGTGATGAAAGGAAATGGTCAGTCTCAGGTTCCTGAAAGAACAGTGTCAACATCTTCAATTCTTCTCCACCTTTCCACTGGGGACCTTGTGCCCATGACCTTCAGAAACAAATCAATTCTCTGCCCATTCCCTCTCCCTTAGCTGGGGCTTCATTCTTCTGCTTTCATGTCTGCTAGCCAACTCCCACCTGTTGCTTGCTGGTCACAACAAGGCTTCGTAGGACCTCCCAGGGCCATCAGTGTTCTAGCCAGTGATGGCTGAAGTGAGCAGGCATGGCAATAGGTAGCAGGCAGCAGGATTGATATCTTAAGGCACGTAACTGTTTTCGCCTGGATTCAGAATTTCAGACCCTGTTTGGTGGGAGAGTCACAGAAGACTGGATGTTGAGAAAGGAAAAGAGATGCCATCCCGTAAATAATACACTAGACAAGACCATTTCCAATAAGACTTTAAATAGCAAGTGGTACCCTGAGGTCAGTTCTCCCCAACAGGTCAAAAGAGGAAAATGGCAGGATGTTTGCAATGGGAAACTCAGCTTCAGCATTCAGTTCCCAGAACCCACACCATCGCTAATCCCATCAACGTGGAACCTAGTTCTTCAGCCGCTGAGCAATATTTCAGATGTTTGACGGGGCTCCTGGTGTCACACTGAGTCAGCTAATGAAAACGCTCAATCATCACTCCTGGGCTCCTGTGCTGTCTCCCCATCCTATCCTCCCCTTCTCTCAGCTCATTTGCTGGGTGTTGCATCTGGCTTCCATCCAGTGGCCAGTGGGGCTGGCAGGAAGTTCAGCTGAGGTTGGCTCTGTCTATTGGGCTTCAGCGTCCTGCCAGAAATCAGGTTGACCAAACCAAACCAAACAAAACAAAACACCCAAAATGAGTCTTGAAAGAAAGCAACATCCATTTCCCTGTGGGCTGGACCTTCTCTGCAGGGAAGGGGAGCTTGTTGTGGAGCTTCACCCTGGGAGCTCCTGGTAACAGCGTCAGTGGCGTTTTCCTTTGAGTCAATTCCAGAATGTGACTATGAGGAGCAAGGGCCTGGGAAAAGTGTAAACCTTGGAACTGAGAACGCTTCTCAGTCTTGGCAGTAGGGCAACAGGAGGATCGAGCAGCAAGTGGGCAGGAGGCTGGCTGCTCCCACTTGTAGCCCTGCTCCTGCCCAAACAGCTTTAGGGATCAAGGGATGCGACCTGAGCCATCGCTCAGTGGTCCCCTGGCACCTGCCCCGAGCAGCAGCAATCCTGACCCCCACCAAGCTCCTCTGGGCACATTTTAATGATCTTGTGGGCTGATACTCAGGATGAGTCTGCCAGGTAGGATGGAGGTGGAGCCCCTTTCACTCCAGCAGGCAGAAACTGCATGCATAATTAGATAATAGAAAATGTGCCCTCCAAATCCTCAGATCATATGGGTCCTTGGAGCAGCACGCTGTGTCCCTTGTGCTTTGCCATTGCTCCTTCCAGTGCCCCCTTGCCACACAACCACATCTAATTAGCTCTGTGACTCGGGGCAACAAGGCACAGACACTGCTCTCAAGGAACTCAAAGCCCAATGGAAGAGATGGGTAATTAAGCAAGCAACGTACCGTGGCCTTACAGTGTGCAGAGTGCCTCCATAGAGCAGAGCAGCTTATTCTCAGGGAAACTGCTGTCCCCCCATTTTCACCCCCTCACTGCTCCCTATCCTTGCCCTGGAATATCTTCTCTGTTTAAGCTGAGTCTCAAGCCTAATTCTTCACACAACTCCAGTGGCTCCTCACAGTACCCAGACTCCAGACTGAAGATAGGTGCTGGTCTTTGAGGTTTTTCTAGTCTATGGTGACATAAGAACTGAGGACAAAGTAGCAGCTCTTTAAGATGGCCATGGATATTCAATTTTAGAAATTTCCCATTGTTCTGAGAAGCTGTCGTCCTGCTTGTTGGGCTGTTAAAACATTCTTTTCTTTTATTACATGATGATGTTTGTAGACTGTCAATTTCTGCTGAGTTGAATTTGAATGTTTTGACTGGGCTGAATAAAAAAGCAATAGTTCAAGGCTTGGGAATCACTGCCCAAAAAGCTGCTCATCACTGAAATTAGCACCTATGTCCAAACCCAAGCAGGAGCCCCTGGGGCGTCTGTCTTAGTATCTGATTTTCCAGTCTGCAGCAGAGTGGCCGAGCTGCTGTATTCAAATTCCACTCACTTTCCCAAGACACTTAGCTGCCTGTGGCAGCCCAATCCTTAAATAGACTCTACTGTTTTCTTGGCAGCCCAGGCTCCTGTATGTTTAATGCCTTGAATATCCAATTTCTGGGTCAAACTCATGAAAATCTAAAAGGGAATTATCCATCTCAGAAAGCAGTTGCAATGGAAATAAAAGCCATTAGTACTCACTGTTATCAGGATGTTTAATTTTTCATTAAAATTTCAAGATAAAAGTTGATCTTGCAGAATTGTGTTAACTGAGATCCCCATCTTCCACGGAGATGCAGCTTAGAGACTGACTGGAAAAGATGCTGGTACTCTAGCTCACAGTTGCCTCTGCCCTCTGTCTACATTCTTAGGTTAGAGGGCCTTGGGGTGCAAGCATTTGCTCTGGTTAGATGAAGTCTCATATTGCACTTGCTTACCCTGCCATTCCAGGTATTACTAGGGCATTGAAAATCCCCCCCGAAGCTTGATGGATAGAAGAAAATGTCCACCAGGCAAACCAAATCCCAGTAATATTATACAAGGTGGTAAAGTCCAAATTCTTGGGCTAAAGTTGAATGTTTGTGTTAAAAGGTGTTTAAAATGAGTGACTCATACAAGGTCTAGCTAGTTAGCTGTAAGAAGTGCTTTGTTTGACCCATTTTGCAATGTGGGCTTTGCTCTGTGCTGGCATTCGCAAAGGAGACCCTCACATTTGGACTTAGTGCGTTTTGGGGTCAAGGATATGACTTCTGTGTGTTTTTGGTGGAGACCCTCTTCTCCTTCTGCCCATCTCTCCCCTGGGTCCCAGCATGTCTCTTGACACATAAGAGGTCAAGAAATTGTTGATGGTGACAATGACAATGCAAATGACTAATATGTTTTAGAGAGACTCAGTTTTTGGCAATTTCTACTTGACCTAATATGACCACTTAATCATTAATATTTTTAACTTGCCTATTTAATTATTAAAAGAAAAAAACAATTTTTTTTTGACTTGATGGTTGTGTTTGGTTTGGAACCCTAAGGAAAGGAAGGAGTGGGAAGATGAAGCTGGTGAGCAGTAAAGGCTTCCAGGTGAATACTCTGTTCTGAGTTCTGGTCTCCTAGTTCCAGAACCTTCCTTGCTGCTTATTCAGGGGATGGCCCAGACTGAAGAGTTGTGGTCCTTTTGAACTGGTGTGATTATGTTTGGTTTACCTGGGCCATTATGCCAACATGACCTTTCCTTCCCACTGAACCCATCTCTCTTACCATAGGCAGCCTTCTGGCTGGTTAGCCTTGAGGTCTGGCAAGAAACAATTGTAGAAGGTTCCAGGGGATTGTCACCAACCAGCTGTTGATGTATGGCCCTGGACAAGTCTCTTCATCTCTCTGGGTCATGGTGTCCTAGTGAAACATGTTTGGTTGGATTAGAATGTCTCAACCTCGGCACTATTGACGTTAAAGGTCATCATTTTTTTGTGGACTTCCTGTGCATTGCATCCTAGTCACTGGATACCTGTAGTACACCTCCACTGTTTTGTGTCAACAAGAAGTGTCTCCAGATATTTCCAAATATCCTCAGTGGGGAACTATTGGATCAGATGACATCTAAGTTTGAGAAACCACATTAGGAGTTGTTAATTCATCCTATTTTATTGAGCTCTGACTGTATGTTCTGTACTGTATTAGTTTTTACAGCCTAAATATACTGATGTTCTACTGCCATTTGCTTCATGAAAATCTGAATTAGAGTAGGAAAGTGTCTACACAGGCACTGAGGTAAAGATTAAAAAAAAAAAAAAGAGCTACAAGTCCTATTTGGGTTTTTTTGTTTTTGTTGTTAGTTTTTATTGAAACGATGTTCTTTTTAAAAAATGTATTTATTTTTTAAGTGAAAGATAATTGCTTTATAGAATTTTGTTGGTTTCTGCCAAACATCAACATGAATCAGCCATAGATATACATATGTCCCCTCCTTCTTGAACCCCCCCCTCCCATCTCCCTCCCCATGACACCCCTCTAGGTTGTTATAGAGCCCCGAGTCATACAGCAAATTCCCATTGTCTATCTTGCTAGCCTCATCTGTAAAATAGAAATGTTATACATTATTGTGAGGACCTAATGCTTAGTGTATATAAAAGCACGTAGATCATAGTAGACATTCAATAATTAAAATCATTCCTTGGTTCTCTCCCCCGCCCCAAGCGCCAGCTCTGCACAAAGCAGTAACTTTGCCAGCCTTGCTCTTCTGTTTCTGGGAATCTGCTCTTATCCTACCACGTGCCTGCAACTCCTCCCTGTCAAGCCAATATGGACATGCCATTTCAAAAAATAAATCTCTAACTGTTTGTTTCAAGGAGGGCTTGTATCACTAGACTGTTGACTTGGTCCATCCATAAAGGGACTGCCTCTCCTTAGCAGAGAGAAAAGATTCTCCAGTATCCGGAGATTTGCAGATGCCATTGCTTGTTGTTGGTTTAGCACAAAAATAACTATAAGGAATTGAGGATGAGAGAACCCTCACTTTGTGGGTTATCAGGACTCCTGGGGCATGGATAAAGTCATGGGTTTTATCATCTCTCCTGGGGTTTAAGTGTCTCAAAGGGCAAAGACCATGCACTGAACATCCCTGGCAGGTCCAGCACTATCTCCTCCAGGAAAAACACCCTGGGCTTTTGTAGACTGACCCAGTGAGAGAAATTGTGGTGCAGTAATAAAAAGTTAGGTAAGAGAGTTTGAATCTGCATTTTTCCTCTCCATTTAGACCCTGAACAGGGGTGCCAGGGCTCATGAAGACAGTGCAATTCCCAAAGAAAAAAGGTTCACGCTCAAATTCCAACTCTGCCGCTTACTCTCCAGTTGATCTTGGGCAATTTATGTTACCGTCCTGAACCTGAGCTGTCATACTGGTGAGTCTGCAATCAGAAGGGTTCCTTCTCATAGGGATGTTGTGAGAATTAACTATAAGAACATATGGAAAACATATGGCACAATTCTGGTAAATACCAAGTATTTGATAGAAATCAATTTTTATAATAGTAGAAAGGAAATTAAATATGACTATTAATAACAATACATATAGTAGATGTTAAACAGACAACAAAAACATGGATGAAAAGGTATGAAATTGACTTGCTATGTTACTGATAAGAAAATAGGCTCAGAAAAAGAAAGAGAGTAGGAAGAGGTACCCAGGACATCATTGCTTGTTAATGCAGATCTTGCATCTCTCGATTCCCCTTCAGATGCTGGTTCTACCATGCTGGAGCTGCCTTTCTGTGTTAGAAGAAAAAAAAAACGTACTCAACAGCACTTGTTCAAGATGACAAGGCAGGCTTTACTCAAGACCACTGTGATAAATATGGGGACCACTGTAATGGGATTTTGCAGTAGGGGAGAGAGACTGGGCTTAATTCCAAGTACAGCCTGGGCAAGTGGGGATTTATAGCTAAGGAGCAGGTTGGGGATCAGTGGGTAGAAAATTGCCAAGAGGAAACATCATGGATGAGGGGGGTTCTGGGTGGACTGACCTCATAGGATTCTTTGCTGAAAGTCTAAGGTGTCAGATGTCACCTGGGGGTGATGGCAGAGGATAAGGAACCTAATCAGAGGTCAAAGGTGGGGACTCTGGTTAAACTGACTCAGCAGCATTCTTATGAGAATTGGATTTTATAAGAAAGCACACATGCAGGCCTCGGAGAAGAGAAGGTTCAGGACTCTGACTAAGGTTTGAATCTTTGTCATTCTTCAAACATTTAAAGCCCATATTTAGAAAATTGCATACAGACTGAGGAAAATTCACCTACTGGTCTAAGATAAGAATCATATGTTGTTTCCAGAGGGATTCTTTCTTCAGCGTAAGATAGAAATAAGAATTTTTATCTACCGTGTTTCTAATGCCTTAGGGCTGCCCGAGAGAAAAGCTGTGCAGTGAGGAGGCCTTGTCCTCCACGGCTCCAGCCCACACCAGCCTTAGCTCACGCACCAGCTAAGCACTACAGAAACCACCTTGTTCCTGCCTCCCACCTTCCCAAAGTTCAGCTCTTGCCTTTCAACCCAGGCTCAAGGTTCTGGAGAGCTGATCTTTTGCTTTAATGCTGATATTCAGTCTCCAGAGCCACTCTGATTAAACAGCTGGGCAACCCGTATGTTCACTTCCTCAACGAGGCTTCAAGAGGTGTCTCTGGGTTGGCTGCGACCTGTGAGTCACATCTTTCACCTCTTGCCAGTGAACTCAGACATTTGCTTGGGAAGAAAAGACTGAAGTTTTCAGGCTTGGTGGTGGAGAGAGGAAGAGTTTTAGCAATCAGAATGCCTTGGCTTACTTTGTCCTTCAATCTTGCCTACCTTGGGCCTGCTGGGATGGAGGTTATGTGGGTCTGTTCGCATGTTGGCAGGTGAGATAACCTGTCATTACAATAAAATAGGACCGTGGTTCAAACAGAATACCTTGTTGTGGGTCAGCTGCTCAGTCATGTCTGACTCTGCGACCCCATGGACGGCAGCACACCAGGCTTCCCTGTCTGCATCAAACTCTCCTGTTATCTTCAGTGATGGTTATAATTCAGTTGAAAAGTTGAATCAGGAGAGTCATAACTCCCACCAGAATTTCATTGTCTATTTTGCCTTTTTAAACTTAGTTAATTCACTTGCTGTCTTTCTTATTTGATGAGCACACATTGTGATGTTTTTCTTGGACTCCCCTCCTCCTCTTTTGTTTAATCCCCTTCTAGGAAAGCATAGCTAGAATTATGACTTAAAGGAGGGGTCTGTAAATTAGAGGCCAAACCCTTCCCCCGCTTGTAAACAAAGTTGTGCTGGCACGCTGCCACATCCTTTTGTTTATGTCTTGTCATGCTTGTTTTCTACAACAGAGTCAAGTAGTTGTGACAGAGACCCTGCAAAGCCTTAAATATTTATGATCTGACCCTTTACAGAAAAAAAAAAAGCCTACTGATTCCTAATTTAGAGTGTCTGCGTTGGAGTTAAATACACCTTGGTTCAAATCAGGTCTTAGTTACTCACTCAGACATTGGAAAAGCCTCATCACCTCTCTGATACCTAATCTGTACCATGGGGATAAGAAAGACTCACCTTGGAGAGTAGCTGTGAGACTTCAGTGAGACAGTATTTATAAAAAGTTGCAGCTCTGTGCCTGGCACAGAGCAAGGGCTCAATAAATGTCGCTATTATGATGATCATTCATTCCTTTGGCCAACAGATACATGTCTAGTGCTTTCTCTGCATTAAGCCTCGGCTGCTGCAGTTGTGACCAAGGCATAGATGATCCCCACCCTCATGGAGCTTACATTCTAGTGGGGAAGACAGACAATATGAAGAAAACAAATCAAGAGGTTATTTCCAGCTAGTGACGAGTGCTTTAAATAAAACAGGATAGTATGAAGGCAGGGGACAGAATCAGCTCAGTTGCTACCTGAGCTGAGACCTAAATGTAAGAATGAGTCAGCCATGCGAATATCTAGAGAAGGAATGTTCCTGGCCGAGACAATAAATACAGAAGCCCTGAGCCAGAGGTGAGCTTGGGATGGTCCAAGAACAAAGTGATGGCCTTGGGGACTGGGGCACAGTAAGCAGGGGGTGATGATGGTAGAAGATGAAGGAGCAGAAGTCAGCACAGGTAAGAATATGTCATTGCTGGGAGACCCTGGGAAGATGGCTTTTAGAGGAATGGATGCAATCTAAGATCGTAATGGGGCAGAAATGTAACCGAGTCCTTGGCCTCGTTATGTGACCTTTGTTGTAAATATATTATTCTTCCTTTTTGGTTTCTGGCATTCATCACTGTTAGAAACAGGAGAAGAGTAGGGGCCTAGTGAGCTGGAATCAGAGTGGCAAAAACACATCACACCACCCCAGCTGGGCACACCTGCCTTGCTTGGGCTTTTCTCCTTACAGTGCCTTTGACTCACCCCAAAGGTCTTCTGGCCAATGCTATTACCTCTTTGAAATCATTCTTTATCAGGAGACTTGAATGCTTCTCCAGGTGGAGCACTTAAGGTAAAAAACAGTTAATGTAATTTTAAAACCTCCTAACAAATTTCCCACAACTTAAGACATCCAGATAATCATTTGGTCCCTAGGGTCACTCAAAATTCATAGCTCAGTTCCCATAATTAGCATTTCTTTTGTATGTGAGCCAAGGAACAGGGGTGAAGAATCCTAGTGATAATATTGTACCTGTTTGGGGTTGAAAAGAAAGCTGTGATACAATCAGATAAACTGCCTTGAGTTGCCAATAATAACAGTCATACAGTATTTGCCAGTTCAAAGCCCTGCTGCTTATGTGGCTCACTTACACATAAAAATGTGCATTTAGTTTATCAACCTTGATTCACTTGGGGTGACTCCTCCTCCCTCTCATGTTCTCTTCTTCATTCTCCTCCTCCTTTGTCATCTTTATCCTCATCAAAACCCTTTATTTATTGACCCTCTTCGCTCCTGGCTAACAGTAATTAATACTTCCTTTACAATGTGCGAGTATGTGTTTCTGTCTCATTTGGTTTCAGACATTGTTAAAAGAGCAAGATACGAAGGTGGCTCTCTTCCAAGCTATGCTTTCAAACACTGATTCTTAAAATCTGGGGTCCATAAATGATCATGGATGGGGGTCATGAACCCCCTGAAATGGAATAGAAATTTTTTACATATACATTTTTTTAAAAGGAGAAAGTCTAGAGTTTCATTAGACTCTCAAAGGTTTCCCTGATTCCAAGAAGTTACAAACTACTGCTTTAAAGACTTTACTGACTCAATCTATAGTGTGAGTTTCAAAGGAAAATTCTAGAACTTTTGTAAGTGGAAAAGGAAAATTTGTTGAGTTGGAGCTAGGGAAGCCGGTGATTCTCAAAGATCACATTTATCAAGCATGATCTGTGAAAGCAAGTGGGATTGATAATTGGATCAAATGCAGCCTTCCTTTTAGAGGACCCGCACATTTTCCTGGGAATATTTATCATGACTGCAAACATTATATAGTTCTCACAGACATCATCCTAGAGCCGTATGGATTTTAACTTTTATTCCTCAGAGTAACTCTATAAAGCCTGCACAATTATTGGTCTCATTTTACAGATGAGGGAAATGAAGCACGCAGAGATTAAAACCATACATTAAGTTTTATATTCAGCATCCCAAGACCCTTCATTGTCCTGGATAATATAGTTTGTCCAGCTGTAATTAATAGTTCAGAATAAGTATCATTTTGGATGTGTCTGAATAGTGGCCATGTTGTAACCATGAAGCCCAGAATTCATTAATGACAGGATTTTTAAAGGTGGCAGCTCTGGTTTCATAAATAAAAACAGATTGCAGGTCATGTGAAGAGGAGAGCCAGCTGACTACTTAGTTTGAATTTAGCTGAATCACAATGGTTTATAAAGTATGGTGACTGAGCAAGTAGATAATTTTATTATTGTAGCTATTATTATCACTAAGAAATTTCTGCTGTGTACGTAAGGCATACTATTGCCCTGTAGAGCTTAAAGATAGCTAAGCCTTATCTTTGGGAGGCTAAAGTTCTTTCATTCCAGGAGTTGATCAGTTGATGGGACTTTAGACATAATTCACCCTTTGCCTAGATTATATTTATTCAACAATTAATGAGAAGGTGACCTAGAAATTTAGATGGCCTGTTTGCTAAGAAAATCACTTATAAATAATCTATAGGAAAACCAACATTGTGGATATTAAGGTTTGTTTAATCCCACCCATATCTTCTAGTGGCTACTAGGAATTCTACAATTCATGTATGTGGGCTAAATTTACATACAGAGGTAAGATAGGAACACAGGGCTAGAACAGAGACCCTGAGAAAAAATCACTTGACATAATTTCATAAAGGGGGAAATGTTTTGCCATCTTCTAAGCAAAATTGAATATGCAATGGGAACAGGTGATGTATAATCATCTTAATTGAGTGAAGGGTCAGACTTAATCCCACACCAAGCCAGCAGAATGACAAAGTGGAGAGAGGATTTCAACCTATGACCCTCAATTACGGAAAGCCTGTTATTTAATTCCTTACTTCATGTTGAAGGTCATCCTTGCAACAAATTTCAAATATTTTATGGAATAATATGATGATGACCAGCAGAATATATTAGGTTAAAGCCACAGTCAACTGTATTATGCTTATTGGGGTTTCACTTTATATCAGGTAATTTAGATCACTGGCAACTGGCTTGATAACACTCTTTACTTTGAACAGATTTTCTTTTGGGAAAACTGTAAGTTAAAAGAGATAGTTTTAAGGAGTATGTTTAGAATACACAGGAGAATAACTTTCCCAAAAGAAAATCTTAGAACATCTATGTCCCCAAAAGTAATGAAAGTAAATTTATTTAAAAATGTTCTAAAAATGAGCCTTTGTTAAACTGCAATTGATCCTTCCTCTAATTAGATTTAATAAGTTGCTAGCTGACTTTGAACTCATTAGAAAAAAAGAAAAAATGCAGAGTAGTTTTGTTTCCGGAGAAGGCAATGGCACCCCACTCTAGTACTCTTGCCTGGAGAATCCCATGGACGGAGGAGCCTGGTGGGCTGCAGTCCATGGGGTCACTAAGAGTCGGACACGACTGAGCGACTTCACTTTCACTTTTCCGTTCATGCATTGGAGAAGGAAATGGCAGCCCACTCCAGTGTTCTTGCCTGGAGAATCCCAGGGACGGGGGAGCCTGGTGGGCTGCCGTCTCGGGTCGCACAGAGTCGGACACGACTGAAGCGACTTAGCAGCAGCAGCAGCAGCAGCAGCAGTTTTGTTTCTCCTTGTCCTCTTCATGATTTTTTTTTTCCTTATTGACAAAGACTGATTCTAGGAGAAGAAAATAAAAATAAGTCTGTCTCCAGCCATGTCTAGCTTTCCCTTTCAAGTGTTTTCCAATTCCTTCCTTTAGGTTTATAGGGCACTTGTGCGCTTCGCCTCGCTCTCGGTCTGGCGTTCTTATCCATGGTGGGCCACCTCCCACTGTGTTGCTGGTTACCACTGAGGAGCTGGGCCCCTGTTCTCCCTTGCATTATATTGTTCCCACTACTATGGCTCAGGAAGTGGGTGTGGGAGAGGAATGGGAAATCTGCTTCCTACCTTCCTATCAGATTGGGTACATGCCTTCCCCAAGACACGTAAGTCCTGAGCCCCTAAAACTCTAGGTTCATATACCTCTCCTTGAATACTTCTGTCCCTGGAGCTATCTGTCCAGGACTCTTGACAGGTGTAATAGCCACTCACACCTCCTTTATTAATTGTTAATTAATTGTGTCTTGTATTTAGACATTTAACAAATAGATTCTTAAACATCTGTTTTGCACACGGCACTATTAGGCGCTAGGGATACAAAGGAAGGGGATGGGGGATGTTAAGATAGACATTTAAGAGGGAGAGACGATGGCTAATTATATATGGCTAATTCTACAATTAATTAACGTTCATTATAATTGTGATACGTTCCCTGGAGAAGAAGCGTATGACAGGGGACCTGCCTTAGTCTGAGGGTCAAAAAGCTTTTCATGAGGAGGTGAGATTTGAACTATGTTATGAAGCATAAGTGGGAGGAAAAAGAGAGTTGTGGGGGAGATCACTGCTGGCAGAGAAGGTAGTTTGTGCAAAGGGAGAGCAGAGTCCCTTTTTCTTAGGAACCAAAAGAAAGCCACAGTGACTGAAGTCAGAGAAAAAGAGGGCAAGTGGAGAGAGATGAGGGTGGTGAGATTAACAAGGATGGAATGTGCCAGGCACTGGCAGTTCTAAAGGAATAATTGAAAAGATTTTCATCAGTTGGAGTGGGGATCAGGCAGAGAAATGGAGGTGTTTGACACTGTCTGTGTTGTACTTTCAAATGTTCATCCTGGCTGATGTGTGGCATGTTTGGGAGGGTGATGGATAGAAAGCAGACCTGAGGCATCCTAGTCGTTAGCTGTTATGCTTCCAGGCAAGATGGTGAGGTCCTCAAATATCACAGTTCAGGTAGAGAGGAAGATAAAAGGAGATGAGTTTGAAAGCTGAGGTAAAATTGTCAGATGTTAGTATTGGATTGAATGTGGGAAGAAGTTAAGAACAACTCCTAGGTTCCTGGTCTGCTAAGGACAGAGTGTGAAATGAGAATGAAGGAGGGCCTTGAGCTAGCAAAAGATGCCAAGAAAAAATACTCAGGTAGGTAGAAAGCAATCCAGCAGGACATGGGGCTGGTTCTGAAAGCTGAGAAAAGGCTTACACCCATAGCTTGAGCTTGCTCAACACTACTCAGCAGGTTATGCAACAGTACAAAAGTCCTCGGTAAGTCTGGGCAAGCACAATCTAGCCCACACTAGGATCCCTCTTTCAGAAGACAAGATGCTTTGTTTTCAGTCAGCAACTCAGCTCCACAAACCATCTTGGATCATATGTTCCAACAACCGACAGTGATTTTCAGAGAAGTGGTCTTAAGCAATATTTAGAAAGAAAAGGTTTTCCTAAAAGACATAATGTCTTCAGAGGTGCAATTCTAGGCACAACGAAGGCAAACTTTTAGAAAAAATAGCAGAGGTGAACTTATTTGCAAAGCAGAAATAGAGACACAGATATAGAGAAAGAATGTATGGACACCAACAGGGAAAAAGGGGGATAAATTGGGAGACTGGGATAAGCATGTACACATGGCTATGCATAAAATAGATTTCTAATGAGAACCTACTGTGTAGCAGAGGGGGGAAGAAGAAACCTAATTGTAGGGCATACATTAAGTCAACCTAAAAACTGCATTCTAATACACAGTAGGTACAGACAAATATTGTTTGATTCCACTTATATGAGGTACCTAGAATAGCCAAATCCATAAAGTCAGAAGGTACATTGGTAGATGCCAGGGACTGGCGTGGGGGAGTGGGGGATGGGGTGGGGGAAGGGGGACTTTGTGTTTAATGGGGACAGAGTTTCAGTTTAGGAAACTCTTCAGTTTAGTGAAAAATTTGGGAGATGGATGATGGTAAGAGTTGTACAACATTGTGAATGTACTTAGTGCCACTGAAATGTAGTGTTAAATATGGTTAAAATAGTTTTATGTTGTGTGACTTTTACCACAACAAAAACATTTCTCAAAAGAGACAGACTTTTATAATGTCATATAGGGTAGTTCTGGCCTGTTAGAGGCTCCTGAATCTTTTCATTCCAGACTGGGGCCTTTGCTTTATCCAGCCCAATCAAAAGATTCACTGAGGTTGTTCTGATAGTCACTAGGGTTGTTCATAAATGTTTAGTTACCTTGTTTTGGGCACGTGGTGGGATTACACTTCTTCACTTTCTTGCTTACATATGATGCTTTATCTAATGAAATGGGAACAGAAGTGATGTGAATTAAGACCTACTGCATGGCTCACTACACTCTCTGGTCCCAGCCTCAGTAATCGAGGAAGCACATGTCAAGTTGGAGCCTCCCTCAGTGACCTTATAAGCCCTTGTAATAACCCACAGTTTCCATGTAGCATAGGTAGATAATCTTTGTTGCAAGACTCTGAGACATTTGTTACTGAATTGCAACCTAGCCCATTCTGACCAATACCATGACATTCTCTCCCGAACAAAGTAACCTTAATGGCTCAAATGAGTTTGGAAGGTTTCAGGACAAATACTTTGCCAGGATTTCAGCTCAAAGGAATAGGATATCTCTTTTGTCTCTTGAGTCTATGCAAGAGGAGACTAACAACAATCATAATAATAGCTGCTGCTGCTGCTGCTAAGTCGCTTCAGTCGTGTCCAACTCTGTGCAACCCCATAGACAGCAGCCCATCAGGCTCCACCGTCCCCGGGATTCTCCAAGCAAGAACACTGGAGTGGGTTGCCATTTCCTTCTCCAATGCATGAAAGTGAAAAGTGAAAGGGAAGTCGCTCAGTTGTGTCGGACTCTTAGCGACCCCATGGACTGCAGCCTACCAGGCTCCTCCGTCCATGGGATTTTCCAGGCAGGAGTACTGGAGTGGGGCGCCATTGCCCTCTATCTAGTAAATCTCACCACTTGGCAGGCAATATGCTAATTATTTGTATACATTATTTCATTTTACCTCAAAGTAACCCAGTAAGTAAGGTTTTGTTAGCAAATCCACCTTTTAAAAATTTTTTTCTTTATTTCGAATTGAAGGATAATTGCTTTACAATATTGGTTTCATTTCTGCCATGCATCAACATGAATTAGCCATAGGTGTACATATGTAGCAAATCCACTTTTTAAATGAGAGAATAGGGACTCAGAGAGGTTAAATAACTTTCCCAGGGTGGCACAGCTGGTAAATGGCAGAACTCTGACTGGAACCTAGTAGCTCAGTTGGTAAAGAATCCGCCTGCAATGCAGGAGACCCTGGTTTGATTCCTGGGTCAGGAAGATCTGCTGGAGAAGGGATAGGCTACCCATTCCAGTATTCTTGGGCTTCCCTTGTGGCTTAGCTGGTAAAGAATCAGCCTGCAGTGTGGGAGACCTGGGTTTAATCCCTGGGTTGGGACGATCCCCTGGAGAAGGGAAAGGCTACCCACTCCAGTATTCTGGCCTGGAGAATTCCAGGGACTGTATAGTCCACGGGGGTCACAAACAGTTGGACATGACTGAGTGACTTTCACTTCACTTTCATGACTGGAACCTAGGTGGTCTGTCTTCAAAGTCCTGGTATAACTCTCAGACATTCTGCTGGAAGGACTCGGGGTTAGTCCACTGGGGATATCCTGACTGGCAGCAGCTCAGTTTTTACTCAGCTGAGTGATACTCAACCCCCTCTGAGTATCACTATCCTCAGCTCCTTCATGGAGTGCAGTTTAACATGAAGATATGCTTTTCATACCTGGGATCTGGTGGCCCAGTCCTAACTCTCCAGCTCTCATCTACACTGACTAAATAACATATCAGTCATACATTTGCGCTCTAGAATTGGAGGCAACTGATTTCAAATTGGGGTTCTTCCACATACCAGATCTACCTCTCCCTGTGCCTCAGTTTTCCCATATGGAAAATGGGGATTTATAGTTCCTGGCTCTTGGGGCTGCCAGGAGGACAGGCACCTTATTTGCCTGTTTGCTTTCAGATCCAGTCGCCACCCTCCTCGACTCTACTGCTTGTCTGGGGAGGGGCTGGGGAGCGAGTGGGGGAGGTAGCCCCTGCACCTTCATTCCTTAGACTCCCTTGATGTTTACTTCAGCCAATAGGAGGACTGGCAGGTGATGGGAGGCCGGAAAGGGGTTAAAGCCAGGGAGGGTGGCCTCCTCTTTTTCTAGGGACATGTCCAGTGTGATTTCAGCTCCTCATGGGCGGCCTGTCTCTCCTTGGTCCCAGCTGTTGCCTAGTTGGTTCTGGTTCCTGGCTCTGTTAGCACCTGGCTTTGTCCCTCCAGCCCCAGGGAAGGTAGTGATCTTCTATTGCTAAGAAGATCACTTTCCTCTTTGGTCCTTTCTGTTCTTCTAAGAACTTTCTGAGTAGAACTCTACTCAAGTTCTCTAGTGGCTGTCTGGCACGGGCTCTTTTCCATACTGCACTGTGACTAATACAAAGAATTGCTTGCGATCATGCCTATGAAGTACTAAGAACTGTGCTTGGCATGTAATAATTGCCTAGTGAGTGGCAGCTTACAAAATGTACTGACTTACCTCTTACCTAGATGCTCTGAGGCCAATTTGCACCAGGCAGGCCTCTGCTTACCCCAAAGCTCCTGAATCAAGGCTCATTTCTCTCTCCAGGCTGTCTGAGTCCTGAGACCTGGGTTTGTTTTGATGCATTCTTCTCTAATCTTTATAGGGTAAAGGGCATGTGGATTCCTCCTCAACATTTGTGACATGTCATCACTTTCTTTCTGATTTTCCAAACTTCTTACAATGGCTTAAAAAGCCCTGCTCTATCTGGCCCCTTCCGTCTTCCCAACCCCTCCCTCCACCACCTTCTCCCTCACTCCCTCCAACCCGCACTGGCTTTTGTCCAGTTCTCTCTGCCAAGCTCTGTCTTCCTTTGGGGCTTTGGCAGGTATAGTCCCTTCTTCTTGGAAAGATCTTTTCTGGTCTTCTTTCCCATGCTTCTCACATCCTCGCCTCAACGTAGCTGCTCCTCACTTGGAGAGGCCCTTCCCATTACTTTATCTAATATTGGTCACAGGTGACCAGGTGCTCTTGGAGTTTCATTGCAGCGTCCATGCCTCGTGGACTCTCCCCACCCCACCCCTTCCTACTCAAGACAACCTCTCCCTCTCACCCAATCTAGCTTGATTGCACAGGGAAAGCAAAGGTCCCTTCAGATTTTGTCTTCTTTCAGGAACAGAAAGACTGCTAATGGCACTGACTTAGGCTCCTTCAACAGAACCTTGGGACTTAAACCACAGAGCCTGGCTACACCCCTAGAAGAAGGAGAAATAATTTTCCTTTCTTAAGAATGAGCTAACAGTTATAAACTGAAAACACACACACACACACACACACACACACAAGTAACTGGGAAGCTAATTCCTTAATTACCCAGTTCTAGCAGTTACTGATCCAGTGTCCCACTTCCAACTCTAGAACCAGTGTCCTGCCCTGAGGCCCTAACATCCATAGTCACTCAGTCATGTCTGACTCTTTGTGACCCTTTGGACTGTAGCCCACTGGTCTCCTCTGTCCATAGGATTTTTCAGGCAAGAATACTGGAGTGGGTAGCCATTTCCTACTCCAGGAGATCTTCCCAACCCAGGGATCCCACCCGCATCTCCTGTGTCTCCTGTAGTGCAGATCTTCCCAACCCAAAGATCCAACCTGTATCTCCTGTGTCTCCTGCATTGCAGGAGGATTCTTTACCTGCTGAGCCATCAGGGCCTGAGGCCTTGCTAGTGACCAAAAGCCTGGAACCCTACCTAGTTTCTGCCCACCTTCCTTCCTGGGTCAGGGTGGGCTATCAAGCAGAAGCTCTGTCAAGCAGAGGCTTGAAGGCTTCTGCCAAGCTTGAAGGAAGTTGCCAAGGCAACTTTCCCAGAAGCTAGATTGCCTCCTGCCTGGCTTATTTGAAGTTTTTAACTTAGTCTATTGTGAAGCCATTTTCAGTCAAATTGAAGTACTGGTTCTGTCATAAATGTTGTAAATGTGAATCAGGGAAGGGGGCGGGGTCCCATTCTCTCCTGGCCTAAGGTACTTTCTAAATGGCAGGCTCCAAGGTCACATCCATTGCCATTCCCCAGGGTGATACACTAGCAGGGACTATTTCTCAACACTCTTTCCCCTCCATATACCTGAGTTACTCTAGCAGCCAGGACTGTGCTTAAAAATTAAAGATGAGTCAGGAATGCAATTTGTTGGGAAGATAACCTGCAGTGGGAAATGGCAACCCACTCTGGTATTCTTGCCTGGAAAATCCCATGGACAGAGGAGCCTGGTGGGTGACAGTCCATGGGGTCACAAAGAGTAAGACATGACTGAGCGACAGAACATGCAACAGAAAACAAGATTTAAGTGGCTTAAAAACCAGTCTTGTGTGATTAGTAGTGTGGGGTTTGGATAATAAGTTGCAGAGCAAATACGGAAAAGATTGAAAAAGAAATATGCCAAATGTATCGGTTATCTTTACCAGGAAAGAAAGGCTTTTCCAGAAATCCTCAAGTTTGATTTTCTTTTAGGTGTCATTGCCCAGAACTGGATCATAAGACAATCTCGGCTGCAGGAACAGTTAGAATAGTAGAAAGCAAGATTATCATCATTAACTCAGATACTTTGATTCACTATTATCTCAGGGCTGGACAAAAGATCACCCTGAATAAAATCAGGCTTCAGATAGCCAGGAACCTGCAAGGAATGGATGGCAGACTGAGGGGTCTCAGTGTTTGCCCCAAATCAACAGAGTTCTAGAGGCCACAGTCTACTGAACTTCATGCTGCTTTTAGAATCTTTGGGGACACAATAATCAAACAGGAGTTTGTTTTCTAGACGGTCTCATTCTATGCTGCCTGGCAGGCAGTAGGAGTTCTATACATATTTGTAAAAAAAGGAAATGAATCTAGAGGAAAGCAGATGATGAGAACAGCATGGATTCAGTAAGAGTAAGACAGGACAAACTTTATTTCCTATAAAAGTTTCTGATAGAGTAATTGTTATATCTCAGATCATGGAATGTCATAGATATTTTATCACTGAATTTTGGCAAGTCAGTTGACATTGTTGCTCATAATACTCTCACAGAGGAAAAAAAAAGCACGTGTCATAATTTGACAGATGTAGCTGAAGCCATACTTAGCGAGACGTTTATAGCAGTAAAATATCTGTATTAGAAGAAAAGACAGTTCTCAATTCCAATCACTGATTTCAAGGTGGTATTTCAAGGTGTTAAGAGTCCCAGCCTTTATAAGGGGTGTTCTCACCACCATTCAGTTCAGACTAGTTTCTAATTTTCATTCTCACTTGTTCAAACCATGGGGTGTTTTTTGGTCTGTTTTTGTTTTTTTAAAACATGTTAGTTTCCAAATATTTGGAAAATTTCCAGGTATGTCTAAATTAATGATTTCTAATTTCCATTGTGGTCAGAGTATGTTTCATGTGATTTGAAACCTTAAATCTATTGAGTCTTGTTTTATGGCAAGTTTTACTAAAACACGTTCTGTATTCACTTGAAAAAATGATATTCTATTGATGGATGTAGTGTTCTATAAATGTCAATTAGGCCAAGCTGGTCGATGGTATTGTACAAGGTTTAAATATCTTTACTGATTTTCTGCCTACTTGCTCGGTCATGGAGAGAGAGATTGAACTGCTGTTTATAGTCATGGATTTTTCTATTTCTCCTTGCAAGATTGTCAGTTTTTGATTCATATATTTGGAAGCTCTGTATTAGACATAAATATTTAAAATCATTTCCCCCCTTGTTGGATTGATTCCTTTATCATTATGAAATGATCTTCTTTATTTCTGGTAATATTCTTTGTATTGAAATGTATTTTTTATGACAGTAATATAGCTACCCATATTTCTTTTGATTAGCATTAGCATGGTACGTTATTTTTCTTTTTTAATATAATTTTATTTATTTTAATTGGAGGCTTATTTTTCAATTGTTTAACCAATTTGTCTTTACATCTAAAGTGATTTTAATAGCTGACATACAGCTGATTCTTTCTTTCTTTCTTCTCCAGTCTGACAATCTTTGCCTTTTGACTGCGATAATTACCTACATGCATGAATTTAAATCTGCCATCTTGCTATGTGTTTTCTCTTTATCAATCCATTCCTCCCCCTTTCTACTCACTTACTGCCTTCTTTTGGATTCATTGAGTGACTTGTTAAAAATGATTCTGCTTTATTTTCTTCATTGATGTACTAGCTACAACTCTTTATTTTGCTTTTATGGCAGTTGTTTTAAGAGTTGGAGTATACATCTTTAACTTACCACAGTTGACCTTCAAGAGTTGGGTTGGCCACAAAGTTCGCTTGGGTCTTTTTAGGTTTTCCAGATCTACTTAATACGCTTAATATTTCCTCTACTTTCTTGGACTTACAGAATATAGTTGTAAGTATTTTTTAGTGTCTGTATTTACCAATTCTATCACCTCTGTCATTTCTGGGATTCTTTCAATTAATTAACTTTTCTGCTCACTGTGGTTCATTGCTGCTTCCTGCTTCATTTTGCATGCCTGATGACTTTTGATTGGAAGGACAACATTTTGAATTTTACCTTGTTGGATGCTAAATATTTCTGACTTCCTATAAGTATTCTTGTGCTTTGTTTTGGGACATTCTGCTTTGGAAAGTTTGATTTTATTTTTATTTGTTAGGTAGGACCAGAGCAGTGTTTATTCTAGGATTAGTTTTACCCCACTACTGAGGCAAGGGGCTTCCCAGGTGGCTCAGTGGTAAAGAATCCGCCTGCCAATGCATGAGATGCAGGAGACATGGGTTTGATACCTGGGTCAGGAAGATCCCCTGGAGGAGGGCATAGCAAACCACTCCAGTATTCTTGCCTGGAAAATTCCATGGACAGAGGAGCCTGGCCGGCTACAGTCCATGAGGTCACAGAGTCAGATGCAACTGAGCACTGAGGGACTTTCTGAGTTACAAATTATGAGATTCTCCAGTCTAGGGGCCAGAATCAAGCCTTATATTCCTGGTCCTGTAGGTTCACTGGGCATCTTTTCCCTCTGCCTTGTAGGAACAAGAACACCTCTCTGGTACTCTTCTCCCAACTCCAACTGTTTTGGTCTTCCTGGTCTCCTGGTTCTAACTCCTCAACTCAGAAAGTCTGCCTAGTTCTTCCTGGATTACTCTGTCTGCACTATAGCCTGGCAACTCTTTCTAGGCAGTAAGCTGAGGCAATCACAGTGTTTAACCTTGTTCATCTCCCTTCCCTTATGGAGCACTGTCCTGCACAGCTGCCTTTTTAATATATTTTGCTTGTTTTGTTTTTGCTCTCGTGTTAGCAGGAGAGTAAATTTAGTTCTTGTTGCTCTGCCTTGGCTGGCTAGACTGCATCTAGATTACTATAAATTATTGCTGTTCTGTTGATGAAAGACTGCCAAGGTTGTCACTTGTTTCCAAAACAATCCTCATTAAGTAATCTGTGCTTCACAATCCACATCTCCTTTGGGTGAAGTAAACTCTTGTGCAACGGGTGTTACAGAAGAGTTGCATACAAATGAAGTCTATGTAAGACAACTAATTTTGCCCTCTAGCTTACATTTTCTTTCCTGTGATACTGTACTTCATTTCTCATTACTTTCTCTTTAACAGTGACTTCAAATCCTGTGACTTTCCTCTATTTTCTTCCCTCCTTTTCTTTCTTTCATGTCAGGGGCCAGTAATCTGTACACAAATTTCATGATATTTGGGGATGAGAATTCATCTTATTCTAGTCAACATTGGCCTTGAATACTTAGGTGTGTGCTTGGGGCAAAGGTATGTGTGTGTTTGTGTGGAGAAGGGTTGAATAAAAACAGGGTCCTTGACTTCAAGAAGCTCAAAATCTTTTTTAAAATGAATAAGCACTCCTGCTGTTTTGAATTGTTTGGGGATGGATTTATAAACAGTAGAAAGTGCAAGGGAAGTAATGCTTCTTTCACTTCTTGTTCCTCAGCTTCAACAAGTATTTACTTAGTGTTTCCTACAAGAATACATTGTAGCGTTACCTGGGAAACAAGCACTGATGATGAGTTCATGATCTTGTGGAGGAATGACACAAACTGATAAAGACCCAAGGTGTGGTACCACAGGAAATCTGTGAGATTTCACTTGACAGTGTGAGTATAGAGGGCGGACAAGATGAGGGAAGGCTTGGAGACCTAGTTTAGCAAAGAACTGTCAAATTTAGGGGAGAGTGGTGTGAGCACAATTAGGAGTACCAGTGCCCAGGGCTTGATGAGGGAAAATCAGAGAGGCTAAAGGAAGGGGCTCCTGATGGAGAACGGTGGGGAAAGAAGAGGTTTCTCTGTGAAAGTCTTCGATGCTAGGCTTAGGCATTTGGACTGTGGGGAGCTCTGGATGGTTTTTGATGGGTGGACAGAGACAGAGATTGTCTGGCAGAGAGGGTTAGGGTTCATGTGTGCAGAAGAGGTAAGGACTGGTGGCAGAGGCGCCAGGACAGGGATTATGCCTTAATCATCTTTGTATCTCCATCTGCTGCCTATGTGGGTGCTCAGTCCAGTCCCACTCTTATGCTATGTCGCCCACCAGGCTCCTCTGTTCATGGGATTTTTCCAGGCAAGAATACTGGAGTGGGTTGCTATTCCCTCCTCCAGGGGATCTTCCTGACCCAGGGATTGAACCCATGTGTCCTGCATTGTAGGCGGATTCTTACCCTGAGCCACCAGGGAAGCCCATCCCCCCTCCCCATTTGCTACTTCACATGGCATGCCTGTTGTTCAAGTGCAGGTAAAAGGTTATCTTTTACCTTCTATCAATAAATGATTAATCTCTTTATAACCACTGACCTTGTCAATGGCAAGACAAATATTGTGGAAAAAACTCTTCATGCTCGTTGCTATTTTGTTTCAAGGACTCAAGGCCGGGAAATCTGGACTCAGGTTCTTCCAAGCCTTATTTGTTTCTATTTGAATTCCTCGGAAAATTACCCAACAGGGCCTTTCCAGTCCCCACCTCTCTCATGCCCAGTAAGTTCTGCAGTCTTACAAATCTCACAAAGAAGACGGCCCACACCTATACAAGTAAACTCAGACGGCCCACGTGCATGCTCCCAGAGGAGCCGGGCGGAGATTCAAACTTTCCGAAGAGCAGCGTTCACAAGACGCAGACAGGCCCACACACACTCACGTGACTCCGCGCCCAGGCAGAATCGCCGCGCGACTAGGCAGCACACGCCTGGCCACACACCACACAGACACACTTGCGAGCACACCTGCTAATCTCAGATCCACCCCCTGCGGTGCACGACGCCCGAGTGGCCCGCAGCGTGGGCCCCCAGCCCTTGCCCGCCCGGAACTGGCCAGTGTGGGCTGCGCCTGTCACTCTCGTCCCCCTCGTTGCGTCATCAGGGCGCGACGGCGCAGCAGCGCCGGCCGAGGCTTGAAATGCTGGCAGCTGCAGCGCTATAGCCGGCGGAGCTGCGGGTGCGAGCCGCCAGGGCGGGAACGGGCTGCGGGAGGCTGCTGGGGCCGGGAGCGCCGGGACAGGTGCGTGATCGCCCTCTCGCCGGACCCAGTGCGGCTCCCGCCAGCTGCCCGGCAGTTCGCTCGCCTCGGCGCTCTCTCTCTCTCGAGCTCCCTCCGGGTTTCCCCCTGAGCGGTGGGCCCGGCTCGTGCCGGCGTGGGGGTCGAGCTCGTTCTCTCCCGGGAACCCCGGGTTGCGGCAGGGCTTTCCCCCGGGTGGGAGGGAAGTCCCTCTCGGCTCAGTCCCCCCTCACACTCGAAGGGGACGTGGAGGCATTGACTTTGGCGTTGAGGCTGCAGGGGTACGCTGAAAGCAAGCTGGTGCAGGGGACAGTTCCATGACAGATGACCACTGATTGAGCTGAGCACTCACTGGGCGTCACAGTGCCAGGCGCCCTAGGGGTATTATGCACAACTCCCGCAACCCAGGAGGTAAGATTTATCGTATCATGCCCATTTGCCAGATGGGGAAACCAAGGCATGGGAATGAACCAGCTTGTCTAAGTTGTTGTTAACCCATCTGGTTGGTGACCACAGATGGTAAACAGAGGAGGGATTCGAGCTCGGATGTATTTGGCTTCAGAGTCGGCCCTCCTGCCTCTCTCGCTTTCAAAACCCACGGTTGGCTCCCCTCAGCGCATAGGCTGGCTTTTCTTTTTGGGTGGGGTGGGATCGGGGCACTTTTCAACCTTGGACAAACGTGTGGAGGGAGGAGCGAAGCGTGGGCTTCTTACTGGCACAGGACCGTTTCCCCCTCTCGTCCTCCCTTCATCACTGGGGCCAGCCAAGTCTTCATTTTCCCAGGCAGCCACCGGCTCCCCCTGTCGTACCTACATTTTGCGCCTGAAACTGATAGCTGAGTTTTATTTTATAATAAGAAGAGCTTTCATGCCAAGTGCATTGGTTTACTCTTCCTTCCCCTCGCCTATTTGTTAGATTGTTACTTAGGTAAAATTGTGAAGAATGTGTATAGTTATCCTGAGAATTACAGTTACCACTATAAATCCAGATGGGGATTGTAAAGAAATGGGAATCTGCCCTCCAAGGAACTGTGTTAACCTGAACATGAGTTTTTAAGGTTTTAAAAACTGATTTAAGGCCAGGTGAGAAATAATCAAAAGCTGAAATAATTTGAGGATTAGGTTAGAAAATTCTTATATTTTAATATCTTTTTTATTTATTTATTTATTTATTTTATAGCAGTTCACTGTTAGTGAATGTTTTTTCTGAGGGTGGGAAAAGGCTTATTGCAAAGATATGAAAACTTATAAATCAGATATTTCAGAACAGTGTTTTCTTGTTTTAGAGCTTTGTAGATGTATTAAAAGTGCAAATACCATTTCATTTAAGGCAGCACAAGAAAATAAACTTAATTCAGTTTAAGTGGGAAACGTTAGAGGTGCACTCATTACCTTTGTCCATTTTACATTGCATGGTATGTATGACCAAAAATTCCCAGCACATAATTTTTCAAAAATTATCTACTTGTGTGCATACATGTAACTTTAAATTAGAAAATGCATATTTGCATCCTTCCAGGAACTATTCACTTAACACAAATAAAATATTATTTGTCACATACCTGAAATAGGGTGATAATTACCCTTGTGAATTCATAGCTGTTTTGTTCATGAAGTCTAAAGATACAAAAATTTTTTTTAAATCTGGATGACCTAACTGAGTTCATATATATACATCAAAGTCCAGTTTTATACAATGACTAAGAAGTCCTCCTTAGTTCATTTCACATCCTACCCTGAAGCAAAATAACATAGAAATCAGAATTTTGAGTTCTACTATTTACCCTCTGGATCCCTTATTAACTTAAACGGTATACATTTTTTACAGCACATGATTCGGGAGTTACGCTGTGTGACATGGATGAATCTGCATTGACCCTTGGCACGATAGATGTATCTTATTTGCCAAATTCTTCTGAATACAGCATTGGTCGGTGTAAGCATGCCACCGAGGAATGGGTAAGTTTAAGATACAGGTTAAAAGCATCCAGCCTAAAGATGTTCTTCTCAGTGTTACTGAAGGAGGATGTACGGGAAGCATAAATTCAAATAGACATTAATAGCTACAGAAACTGCCTCCAGCTGTTTGAAGGTTAGTTTATGAAGTCTAATATTTAAAAGTTCTTATGGTATTATGTTATTGGGAAGAAAAAAAATGGGTAAGAAGTGTAAGGACGGGGATTATGTTAAAAAGCAAAATACTTTTGCAGAGGAAAAAAGCCTGTTTGTTCTTTTGGGTGGTGTAATTTAACCAGAATTTTTTTTTTTTAATTCTGTATCTGTTTTATATAATTACATTTCAGAAGTGTGAATTTTGTAGTGGAAATGAAGTTTATTTAAAGAATTGAAAATAGAAATTTTAGTATGAATCCCAATCCAAAAGGCATTTTTTGGCGTTTTTTTTTTTTGTTATTGTTGTTCTTGTATTGTTTTCTCTATGTCAGCATAACATGGGATGTTTTCAATATTTCTTCAGATATTTCTTCAGTCTGCTTCAGATTAAAAACAAAACAAAACTTTTTTTGGGGGGTTGGAGTTTTAGGTGGTCTTTGCGTTTCTTTTTGAGAATGTTATATCACTGGGATTTGAGCAACTGATGAATTCAAAGTTAAGAGAAAATTATTTAGACAGAAGAGCAGAATTTGACCCTAATTGGATAGTATGGCTGTAAATTCAATTCTAGACTTTAAACTCACTTGTTAGGATAAAGGAATGTTATATAAGTTGACCTTGTTTTTCATTTAAAGTGAATTATTTTAAGCTATAGTATAACAACTTGCTTACTCTTAAGTAAGGTCTTTGTAGTTCTTTTGTAGGAGTGTGTGATTTAAGAGGGAGGGAGATGAACTGTTAGCATAGGGCTCCAGGGGTCTGGCTTTATTCCTCCTGCTACTGTCAGAAGGCTGTCTGACCTTTTCCAACTTAATGTTTAAACCTTTGAATGCTGCTTTGAGTGTTGCCAGCTATTGCTATTCTTAGGTGCTCAGCTCTTGCTTATGGTCCAAGCTCTGTTCCAGGTGTCGGTCGTGGACGGAGTCCTTGAAACGAAAAACAGAAATGCGGGCTACCGAAAGGAAAATGTGTCAGAAATTTCTCTTCTGTCTCGAACAGCTTAGTTTTAAGCGATTTTTAGAGTTTTGAGATCAAGTAGACAAGTAGAATTTTCTTGCCCATTCATACACTACTTTTCCTTAATATTTATTAGGGTGAGTGTGGTTCCAGGCCTACTGTCTTCAGATCTGCAACCTTGAAGTGGAAAGAAAGCCTAATGAGCCGGAAGAGGCCCTTTGTGGGAAGGTGCTGTTATTCCTGTACTCCTCAGAGCTGGGTAAGAATGTTACCTTTAATACCTTTGTCAACCTTTAATAAACAGAGTCTGTCCGTGGAATTCTCCAGGCGAGAATACTGGAGTGGGTTGCCGTTCCCTTCTCCAAGGTATCTTCCCAACCCAGGGATGCACTGTAGGCAGATTCTTTACCGTCTGAGCCACCAGGGAAGCCCAAAAAAACAGAGTGAAATATGTGACATGGATTTCCAACTTTGTGTAAACTTTATTTTTGCTTAGTCTTAATGGACTTAATGCATTTTTAGAACTTAGGTCCACGTTTATGAACCAAATATCCCAAGTAAAAATGTTGATCTAATTTTTCTTTCTATTCATTTATTCAATGAATATTGGTCTAATAGTTGGTGCCAGGCAATATTTTGTTTTGTTTTTGTCTTAGTATGACTTTAGGGGGAGAGTAGGTCTTCCTTTCAGATAACTCTTCCAAAGAGTTAATGGGATCCTTCATGTAACTTCAAGACATTGAAATTTAGCACTGAACTTTAAAATGCTAGCAAGATGAACGAGAAAGAGAGAAAGAAAGTGTGCATACACATATGCACATACACACACATGTGAGTGTGAGTGGGACAGAAAAAGAAAGTAAAACTGTGGCTTTACCCTTTTGCTAAGTGTCTGTTCCCACAGTGAAGGGGAGTGCAAGGGGGTTTCTTTTGACTCTGTGATAGTGAAGGATGGTCATTAAAATGTCAGCATGAAGATTTAAGAAAGGGTGTGATGGGTTTGTTGTTTGTATTTTGGTGGGAAAAAGCCATGCAAAATCTTCCACATTACAGTATAGTATCTCAGTTGATTGGATAAGTATGCATCTGAGGGCATTTTGCCAAGCAGTGTGAGCTCGTTCAGGAATGTAGACTCTAATATGGCTGTGATCTCAGGCAGTAGAGTCACCTGGATGGTAAACTCTCTCTGGGATGGGCTAGTTATTAGAGCGTTTAAGTGCTGTTTATTAACCCTGCCATTTATTGAGGTTGCTTCTAACCTGTGTGGATAACTACTGGTGCTGTGTGAGTTTTCCACTCAGGGTTGGCTGGGCAGGAAGTAGAATTTCTGACCCAGCATAAGGAGTTTATTAATCTGGGAGAGATTTGTTTAACAAGCGGTTTATGTTAAATATTCAGGTCTGCTCAAGAACATCACGATAGAAATAGTGTTCCTCTTAAATCACACATAACCTTGTTGAAATAGTTTGGTGGACGTGAAGGATCATGGAAATTTCTAGTCTAGGAGTAAGGCCAGTTCTGATTAATAGGCCAGTAGAAATAAAGATTTAAGTAGAAGGTCATGTGGCTTTTCTTTTTAGATCTGGCATCTCATCTAATTCTAATTTTGAATGGTTAAAAGAGCAAAACAATACTTTAATGTGTTCTTCAGTCAGAAATTATTTGGTGGTGGTAATGGTTTGGGGTGGGCAGAGATGAGTAGCATAATAGATAAATGATTTTTGCTTAAATGTAGTACCTGATGGTGCTGAACTTGATCTTAAGTTCTTCCACGGCCTGTTTATATAAAATAATTTTTGACAGTATTTTTATAGTGATTTTCTGCTACCTTTTCTCTGAAGTCCTATTTCTCTAAAGAGATAGCACTTAAGTATTTTGACATCTTCTTTTGTGGGTCTATTATGCTTTCAGCATTTATTTGTGGAAGGTTTACCTTTTTTGCCTACATTGTTAAAGTTATGGCCTTTATCTGTTTAGCAGAACTATTTCTGGATTATCTTCCAGGATTATTCACAAAAAGGGTGACCTTTAGTCATATGTTTTCTCATTAAGTAGACAATCATTTTAGGGGGCTGGAAAGACCCCACACTTTGAAGCAAGATCTGGGGTTGACTACTAGCTTCTGCCAGCCTCAGTTTTCCTCCTCTAAAATGGGCATATGGGTTACCCTGAGGATGAATGAGATAATGTATGTTATAGTCCTCAAGAATTATTGTTATTAGAGTGAATGATTTGTCCTTGCCAAGTCATTTAATATATAAAAGAAATATACATGTGTGCATGCTGAGTTGCTTTAGTCCTGTCCAACTGTTTGCGACCCCATGGACTGTGGCCTGCCAGGCTCCCCTGTGCGTGGGATTCTGTCAGCAAGAGTACTGGAGTGGGTTACCATGCCCTTCTCCAGGGGATCTTCCTGATACAGAGATTGAACCTGCATCTTTTATATCTCCTGCGTTGGCAGGTGGATTTTTTACCACTAGAACCACCTGGGAAGCCCAAAGAAACATATAAAATATATAAAAACAGACAAATAATATTAAAAATAAAAACTGTTCTTATATTCACAAAAGTCCTATTATTATAATTCTCCTTATTCAGATGAGAGAACTGAGGAAAAGCTTGCTCAAGGTCATATAGCTGATCAGTGGCATAGCTGGGATTCATCTCCCCTCTCTACTGCTAGTCTGATTATGATGGAATGTGAAGATATTTATTTATGATTTTCCATTCTTCCAATTGTACTTTTTCATATACTTCATAAAGCCATTTACTACATTAAGAAAAGTTTTAAAATCATGCTCTTCTTAATCTCTAAATAAACTGAAGAATATGTTAGCAATTATGGGCAGAAGTCATTTCTCTGACGGCCACAGATAAGATGTTGATTTAGAATACATTATTATCCACTCAGCTAGTAAAGTGAGTGAATTAAACCAAAATTGGCAGAAAAGAGAGTTCCTAAAAAGAGACTTCTAATGTCTCTTAATATTAAAATACCATTAAACTGAGAAAGGCAAAAAAATAAAATAAAATGAGGGTAATAATTCTTATGTGTCAGGATTATTGGAAGATTTAGTAATCTCAAAATAATAATACATGGTACTTAGCATAGACTGAGCGATTTTCACTACTACTACTTAGCATAGTATTTTTGTATTTTGAAAACAGTGAAATTTCCAGTATTCCTTTCAGTGACAAGCCATCGTGACTTTAACTCTTTCTGATTGAGGGTGGGGGGCTCGGCAAAGGGAGAGGCACTATTTCCTTGCAAGATGCTGAGGAGTAGTTTTGAGTTTGTGACTTTTGAAAGCTAAAAAGTACTTTTCAATAACACATTTTTCTTCATCTCTGATTTTTGAAAGTCCTCAAAAACTATTAATTTGAGTGAGCTCAACAATCCAGTTGTATATTTATGTCTATATTTATTTTGTTTTATATAGGATAAATTTTTCAACCCCAGTATCCCGTCTTTGGGTTTGCGGAATGTTATTTATATCAATGAAACGCATACAAGGTAAAAATAAATTTCTTATATTTCTAATGCATGTCAAGAGAAAGACTCCATAATAACCAACCAGTGCACTTTAAGATGAATCTCTTTATATTTTTTTGGAAGAGTTAATAGGGTATTAACTTCTAACATATAATACTTTATCTAAAAATTGGAACCTGAGAGACCTATTACTGTTCTCCTGCTGTATTATATAATATTTTCATGAGACTATAGATATTACTTAGAGGTTTCTTTAACTTATTTATATATTGATGTTGCTGCTGAAATGTGCCAAAATGTGATAGAAATTTGTCAGAGGAGAGGTGTAGGTTTGAATGTCTTATGTTATATTATTATTTTATACTTAAAAAAGTATCACTTTCTGAAATCTGCCTGATCTATAGAGTGAGTATTCTTTGATTTATTACTGGCTTAAGTCTTTTAGAATTCTTACTTCCAAATTCTAGGCATCAGAGTGAGAGAAAAAGAGGCTTTATTCTCAGTGGATTTAGGCTGGGGGATGAGGAAGGAGGGTGAATGTCTGCAAGACAAGAGCAGAATGGGAGCCAAAACCACTACCAGTCCTTGTAGTTCCAAGAGTAAATTCCTGGAGGCTCAGGAGATGAGAAATACGTGAAATCTCATGAAAAAACTGGCCCAAGAAGTCAGATACTTAAATTTTAAGGCTTTCTGATGTTACTGCTCATATTTTAATGTTTTTATAAATGAGCATATACTTGCATATATGTTAGCTAAATTTTTTTTTTAATAGAACTAAGATCAAGAGATGTGGTTTTGCCAATTTCTATGCTACCCTTCCTTTCCTTTCTCTCTTGTTTTCTTAAGTTAAAAGGAAAGAGCAATTTTTTTTCCTCTGGTTGACATGATTAAAATCCTAAGCAAAAGAATCCCATTCAGTCTCTTCCTTATGTAAGTAGATATTTTACATACAAAACTGAGGAGTTCATTTGTTGTCTTCACTTGGAGGCAGTCAAGGAAAAAAAAAAAAAACAAAAAACATGTGAGATAAACATACACTTTTTAGCATGTTATATTGACTAGACAATATGAAACTATTCAGTGTAATAAGCTTCCTGTACAGGTGGATTGGCTATTTAGCCCTTCTCTGTGTTGCAGGGAGCAAAGCCTAAACAGTTTTTGCACACACACACACACACACACACACACACACACCGCTTTCAGTCTGTTGCAAAGGGATTTCATCAAGAGTGTGGACTTTGTACATTCCAGTAAACTGTTCACTGAAAGATTTTAGAATTAAACACTTAACATATTGGGCCAAGTTGTTCAGAGAACTGAGACAAAGGGAAGGAGGAAGAAAAAGAATGCCAGGAAGGAGAGTTGAAGGAACATGTGATTCATAAACAATTCTCCCCCAAATTACTTTTTCTTGATTGAAGACTTTTGTGTATTTTCAGAATTAATTTGTAATTGAAATCTTCTACTGTCTGGATATCTTTATGGAGGAAATGATAATGAGGCATTATATAATCATTACAAATGGTTTCAAATCGTTGCATAATGAAATCTTATAGGATTCTTGTTCTGAGATCCCTGTCTTTAACCCTCATTCAGTTAACACATAGTCATTGTCACTGCTGGAAGTTTGTCCTGTTTCTTAGGTATGTTGAGTGTGTTTTATAAAAAAGCCAAAAACAAAAACATAGCAAGAAAACTCAGTAAGAGCTTCTGGCTTCCTAAGTCCAGAGTACAAGTACTCAGACTGCTGTCTAGTTAACCTTGACTTCTGTCAACTGATCAGCCTTATCAATTCAATTTGTGAGTCAGTGATCACCTTAGAAGAATTACTGTAATGACAACAAAAAGAAAATTAGCCCTTTGTGGTACGAAAAGATTGCCGGATTACTTTTTATAGCCTGTAGCTGTAGCTATAAGCTATATAAGCTTGTATATAAAGCATCCAACATATTTAGTTTTTAAGTGGTATTAATAAAGTAAGATGCTTACATTTCTTTTGTTTTTATATTTGGATTATTAGTTTGCAGAGCAATACTATTCAAGTATTGATACACAAATTCCAAGTTTAAATTTTAGCTGAGAGTACATGAAAGAAAAGAAATAAAACTGTCTTCATAGCATCCTGAACTACTTACTAAGGAGAATTTGCTACAGGAAAACCCTAAATCTCTGGAACAGGTGAAATGAGGATTTGTTTTTACAAAAGGGAAGCCTCTGAATAATAGGTATTCCTAGAGTACTTCTCTGCTAAATCGTTTTCATGTTGCAGGCACCGAGGGTGGCTGGCAAGACGTCTTTCTTATGTGCTTTTCGTTCAAGAGCGAGATGTCCATAAAGGCATGTTTGCCACCAACGTAACTGAAAACGTGCTGAACAGCAGTCGGTAAGGGTGGGATACTGTTGTAAGGGGGAAAGGCAGGGATGGGAGTGGGGAAGTAATTTCCTTTATTAACCTTTAGTTTCTCTGGGACTCTGTCCCAAGAGGAGTTTGTGTTTCCAAACATTAAACGTTATAGCTCCAGAAGAAAGCAAGGAAAGGCAAGAGAACAGATGGTTTTGGTGCCATGTGGGAAGAGCAGCCTTGTTTTATGCATGAATAATGGAATGGGGTTCTAATATGAAAGGCGAGCTGGAATTCAGATAGGCAGATATTTCCAGAGTTCTCTGTTAAGTGTTCTGTAATGTTAATATTGGAGACCATGCAATTCCTACTTTACAGCCAGAAGAGAAGCTCATTTCATATTTCTGTCAAATAATTGTTAAGCATGTAGGCACAAATTGTTTTATTAGAAAGGCATTATTAGAAATTTGAAGAGAATAAAGTAATTGTCCTTGCCCTCAGAGGATCTTGATTAAAAATTGGAGAGACCTACCTGAACTCTGATGGAGTGGGGAAATCATTAAACTGTGGGAGTTTGGGTGAAGGTTGATCTCTATTCCACCGCATTGCTGTGGCCCGTGTTAGATACCTATCTGGATTTGGGGAGCTGGAGACCAGAGTGGATTGAAAAATGCTTAGAAATGCAAGCCCAGTGGTACAGTTGTTAAGGGCTGAGCAGTAGTGGCGGGTAGTAGGTACCTTGATATTTACTGGATGAACAAGTGACTAGTTGATCATGGTGGTGTAATAACTACGTGAATTACTTGTGAAAGCATTCCTGGTCATACTGATATAAATGCTGTTCAAGGATAGGCTTAGGGATGGTATTTCAGAGTCCTGTGGAATCGGTCTTTTTGTAGTAATGAATGATGGGGAGTTTTGCTGTACATTATTCTAAAATCAGCAGCAGTGAGAAGAAAAAAACAATTGTTTGAGAAACTCCTTTGGATTATTCTATATTCTGTTTTCTAGGTAAAGCCCATCAAGTGTGTTTCATTTCATCCAGATGTTTTGACTTGTAACTAGGATGTTAGAAGTTATTTTTAGGAGGTTTAAACCTCATGCATTCTTCCCTAAGTTATGTGGGAGATTTACAAGACTGGATTAAATCTTCCCTTTTACCTTATAGCTTACTGGTCTGTGCTGTTTAAATCTAAAGCTGTGCCTTTTAAAATTACTGACTTGGTTTGGAAAACGCTTGTGACTATTTATGTCCACCTTCAATCCCTCCTAGAGAGTTTTACAGATATCCCACTCATAGAGTCATAATGTAAATGAATAATAAGTAAAAGAAAAAATTATGTTACTTTGGCAGTGGGTTTGGGGTACCTCTGAATTATATGTCTAGAAGGATAATCTTTCTTTCCTTCCCTTCTGCCAGAGTGTAACTTTGTGTCCCTCACAGCATAGCTGGAACATTTAAATTCACATAGTTGTTACCCAGTGAATTTGAATTAAAATTTTAAATATGCCTTCCAGCTTCCTCAGGGAGTCATTGATTTAGGAATATAATATACTTAATATTTAATAAACAGCCAAAGAAAGCACTTCTAACTTGAGTTTATTCTTCTGTGTTATCACATTTAAAAGAGAAACTGTATTTTGCTTTGTGATTTGTTTTATTTTATTTTTTAACTTTACAATATTGTATTGGTTGCTTTGTGATTTGTATCTGTAGTTTATAAAATAATACAGACTGTAGCATAGAGCCAGTTACGTTGTCTGTCTTTCCATTTTGAAATCAGAGTACAAGAGGCAATTGCAGAAGTGGCTGGTGAATTAAACCCTGATGGTTCTGCTCAGCAGCAATCAAAAGCTGTGAATAAAGTGAAAAAGAAAGCCAGAAAGATCCTTCAAGAAATGGTTGCCACCGTTTCACCGGCAATGATCAGGTATTAAAAGGCAAAGCAAAAAACTTTAATCAGGGGTCATCTGGTTTTGATCAGATAGGACGGAACCATTGGACTTTCCTAATATACTGCTCTTGGTCCAAAAGAGGTTTTTAACATATTCTGATGTTAAAAACTGACTCCTCCATATATTCTTATTTAACTCTCAGGAGAAGTGGCGCTTGGGATGCTTCAGGGTACCTCAGTCTCTGTCAGTTGATAGCAGCTCTTGTATTACTGCCGCTGCCTTCTATACTAGTTGTGAGTTAGGTTTCACATGCTCGTGTCTTTTTATTTTCTTTTAGTTTCATTGAGATATAACTGAAAGACAGCACTCTGTAGGTTGAAAGTATACAGCATAATGACTTGACTCACATCCCCTATGAAAACACAATGAGTTTACTGAACGTTTCTCATCTCATATTGATACAAAATTAAAGATATAGAATGAAATTTTTTTTCCTTGTGATGCGAACTCTTAGGATTTACTCTCAACAATTTTCTTATATAACACACAGCAGTGTTAATTAATATTATTGTGTTGTATATTATATCCCTAGTCCTTATTTATCTTATAGCTGGAAGTTTGTATCTTTTGACTACCTTCATCCAATTCCTACCCCCGGGCCACCTTTTGGTAACTACAAACCTGACCACTTTTTCTGAGTTTGCATGGAAGTACAATTGATCTACCACACCATACAGCTCCTGGATGTTGTGTAACCAGCTCCTGTTACACAACATTAGTAGCTCAGTATTTCTGTACATTTCAAAATGATACCACTATAAGTTTAGTTATGATTTGCCAACACACACAGATACTACATTATTGACTAAATTCCCCAGACTGTACATTTCATACTTGTGGCTCATTTATTCTACAACTGAAGCTTGTAGCACTTGATCTCCCTCACCTATTTCTTACCTCCCCACCTGCCTCTCCTTTAGCAACCACCTGTTTTTTTTCTGTATCTGTCTTGTTATGTTTATAGTTTCATCTTGATTTTTAGTTTCCACGTGTAAGTGGAATCTTACAGTATTTGTCTTTCTCTGTCTGACTTTTTTCACTTAGCATAAGTCCAGCCATATTGTCACAAACGGCAAACTTCATTCTTTTTTATGGCTGAGTAATAATCCATTGCACATTTTTGAGTGTGTGTACACACCACATCTTTTTTATCCATTCATCTATTGATGGGCACTTAGGTTGCTTCCACATCTTGGTTATTATAAATAGTGCTGCAGTGAATATAAGGGTGTATATATGGCTTCTAATTAGTGTTTTCATTTTCTTCGGATAAACATCCAGTAGTGGGATTGCTGGATTATGATAGTTCTATTTCTCATTTTTTGAGAAATCTCCATATTGTCTTCCATAGTGGCTGCCCCAATTTAAATTCCCACCAGCCACATACAGGGGTTCCTTTTTCTCTACATTCTCTCCAACACTTGTTGTTATTTATTGTCTTTTTGATAACAGCCATTCTGACGGGTGAGGTGATAACTCATTATAGTTTTGATTTGTATACTCCCAATGATTTGTGCTGTTGAGCATCTATTCATCTGCCTGTTGGCCATCTGTGTATATTTGGAAAAATGTCTATTCAGATCCTCTGCCCACTTTTTAATTGGATTGTTTTTTGTTGTTATTGTCTTGTTTGAGTTTTTTGTATATTTAGGTGTTAACCCCTTATCAGATATATCTTTTGCAATTATCTTCTCCCATTAATAGGTGGCCATTTTGTTTTGTTGAGAGTTTTTTCACTCTGAAAAAGCTTTTTAATTTGATGTAATCCTATTTCTTTATTTTTGCTTTTGTGTCCCTTGCCTAAAGAGACGTATCCAAAAAAAAATTACTGACTGATTGCAAAGTGAATATTGCTTATGTTTTCTTCTAGAAGTTTTATGGTTTCAGGTCTTAGATTTCAGTCTTTAATCCATTTTGAATTTATTTTTGAGCATAATGTGAGAGAGTAGTCCAGTTTGATTTTTGCATGTAGTTGTCCAGTTTCCCCAGCACCATTCAGAGACTCTTTTCCCCATTGTACATACTTGCCTCCATTGTCACCAATTTGTTGCCCATACAAGTGTGAGTTTCTTTCTGGGTTCTCTGTTCCATTGATCTATGCATCTGTTTTTGTGCCAGTACATGCTGTCTGTCTTGATTACCGTAACTTTGGGGGATAGTTTGAAATCGGGGAGCGTGATGCTTCCACTTTCGTTTTTCTTAAGATTGTTTTGGCTATTTCAGATGTGTTTCCATACAAATTTTAGACTTACTTATTCTAGTTCTGTGAAAAATGCCTTTGGCATTTTGATAGGGATTGCATTGACTCTCTAGATTGCCTTGGATATATGGTCATTTTAACAATATTAGTTCTTTCAGTCCATGAACACAGTATATCTTTCCATCTACTTGTGTCATATTCAATTTCTTTCATGAGTGTCTTACATATTTCCAAGTGTGGTATTATACTTGTTTAGTTAGATTTATTTCTAGGTATTTTATTCTTTCTGATGCATTTGTGAATGAGATTGTTTGCTTAATTTTCATTCAAATAGTCTGTTGTTAGTGTATAGAAATGCACCTGATTTCTGTATATTAATTTTGTATTCTGCAGCTTTACCAAATTCATTGAAGAGTTCTGGTAGTTTTTGGATGGCTTTAGGATTTCCCTAGTGTCTTTGTCATCTGCATACAGTAATGGTTTCACTACTTCCTTTTCATTTTTTGTTGTTATTCACTTGCTCTGTCTTGTCTGACTCTTCATGACCGCATGGACTAGAGCACGCAGGCTTCCCTGTCCTTCACTATCTCCCAGAGTTTGTTCAAGCTGTCTATTGAGCCCATGATGCCATGCAACCATCTCATCCTCTCTCACCCCTTCTGCTCCTGCCCTTGATCTTTCCTAGCATCAGGACTTCTACCATTGAGTTGGCTCCTCACATCAGGTGGCCAAAGTATTGGAGCTTCAACTTCAGCATCGGTCCTTCCAATGAGTATTCAGAGTTGATTTCCTTTAGGATTGACAGGTTTGATCTCCTGGCAGTCCAAGGGACTCTCAAAAATCTTCTCCAGCATCACAGTTTGAAAGCATCAGTTCTTTAGCGCTCAGCCTTCTTTATGGTCCAACTCTCACATCCATACATCACTACTGGAAAAACCATATATTTGATTATATGAATCTTTGTTGGCAAAGTAATATCTCTGCTTTTTAATATGATGTCTAGGTTGGTCACAGCTTTTCTTCCAAGGAGCAAGCATCTTTTAATTCCATGGCTGCAGTCACCATCTGCAGTGATTTTGGAGCCCAAGAAAATTAAGTCTGTCACTGTTTCCATTGTTTCCCCATCTATTTGCCATGAAGTGTTGGGACCAGATGTCATGATCTTTGTTTTCTGATTGTTGAGTTTTAATCCAGCTTTTTCACTCTCCTCTTTCACTTTCATCAAGAGGCTCTTTAATTCCTCTTCACTTTCTGCCATAAGGATGGTATCTTCTGCATATCTTGAGGTTATTGATATTTCTCCCAGCAATCTTGATTTCAGCTTGTGCTTCATCCAGCCTGGCATTTCACATGAGGTACTCTGCATATAAATTAAATAGGCAAAATGAAAGTATATAGGCTTGACGTACTCCTTTCCCAGTTTGGAATCAGTCTGTTGTTCCATGTCCTTTTCTAACTGTTGCTTCTTGACGTGCATACAGATTTCTCAGGAGTCAGGTAAGGTGGTCTGGTATTCCCATCTCTTGAAGAATTTTCCACAGTTTGCTGTGATCCACACAGTCAAAGGCTTAATGTAGTCAATGAAGCAGAAGAAGATATTTTTCTGGAATTCTCTTACTTTTTCTATGATACAGTGGATGTTGGCAATTTGATCTCTGTTTCCTCTGCTTCTGGGCTTCTCTGGTAGCTCAGATGGTAAAGAATCCTCCTGCAATGCAGGAGACTGAGGTACAATCCCTGGGTCAGGAAGATCACCTGGAGAAGGGAATGGCCATCCACTCCAGTATTCTTGCCTCGAGAATTCCATGGACAGAGGTCCCTGTCGGGCTACAGTCCACGGGGTCACAAAGAGTCAGACATGACTGAGTGACTTTCACTTTCCTCTGCCTTTTCTACATCCAGCTTGAACATCTGAAAGTTGTCGGTTCACATACTGTTGAAGCCTTGCTTGAAGAATATTGAGCATTACTTTACTAGCGTGTGAGATGAGTGCAGTTGTTCTGTAGTTTGAGCATTCTTTGGCATTGCCTTTCTTTGGGATTGGAATGAAAACTGACGTTTTCCAGTCCTGGGGCCAATGCTGAGTTTTCCAAATTTGCTGGCATATTGGATGCAGCAATTTCACAGCATCATCTTTTAGGATTTGAAATAGCTCAGCTGGAATTCCATCACCTCCACTAGCTTTGTTCAAAGTGGTGCTTCCTAAGGCCCACTTGACTTTGCATTCCAGGGTGTCTGACTCTAGGTAAGAGATCACACCATTGTGGTTATCTGGGTCATGAGGATCATTTTTGTATAGTTCTTCTGTGTATTCTTGCCATCACTTCTTAGTATATTCTGCTTCTGTTAGGTCCATACCATTTCTTTTATTGAGCCCATCTTTGCATGAAATGTTCCCCTGGTATCTAATTTTCTTGAAGAGATCTATAGTCTTTCCCATTCTGTTATTTTCCTCTATTTTTTTCTTTGCATTGATCACTGAGGAAGGCTTTCTTATCTTTCCTTGCTATTCTTTGGAACTCTGCATTCAGATGGGTATATCTTTCCTTTTCTCCTTTGCCTTTAGCTTCTCTCCTTTTCACAGCTATTTGTAAGGCCTCGTCAGACAACCATTTTGCCTTTTTGCATTTCTTTTTCTTGGGGATGTTCTTGATCACTAACTCCTGTACAATGTCACGAGCCTCCATCCTTAGTTCTTCAGACACTCTGTCTATCAGATCTAATCCCTTAAATCTATTTCTCGCTTCCACTGTATCATCGTAAGGGATTTGATTTAAGTCATACCTGAATGATCTAGTGGTTTTCTCGGCTTTCTTCAATTTAAGTGTGAATTTGGCAATAAGGTGTTCATGATCTGAGCCACAGTCAGCTCCCGGTCTAGTTCACTGATTACTAAAATGTCGATGTTCACTCCTGCCATCTCCTGTTTGACCACTTGCAATTTACCTTGACTCATGGACCTAACATTCCAGGTTCCTATGTAGTGTTTTCTTTACAGCATCAGACTTTACTTCCACCACCAGCCACACCCACAGGTGGGTGTTGTTTTTGCTTTGGCTCAGCCTCTTCATTCTTTCTGCAGCTGTTTCTCCACTCTTCTCCTGTAGCATATTGGGCACCTACTGACCTGGGGAGTTCATCTCTCAGTGCCATATCTTTTTGCCTTTTGATACTGTTCATTGACTAGATGGACCTTTGTCAGCAAAGTGATGTTTCTTCTATTTAATATGCTGTCTATGTTGGTCATAGCTTTTCTTCCAAGGAGCAAGCATCTTTTAATTTCATGGCTGCAGTCACCATCTGCAGTGATTTTGGAGCCCAAGAAAATTAAGTCTGTCACTGTTTTGATTGTTTTCCCATCTATTTGCCATAAAGTGATGGGACCAGATGCTGTGATCTTCGTTTTTTGATTGTTGAGTTTTAAGCTGGCTTTTTCACTCTATTCTTCCACCTTCATCAAGAGGCTGTCTTCACTTTGGCTTTCTTTCATACGTTTTTCTTTTCTGATTGCTATGGCCAGGACTTTCAATACTGGGTTGAATTAAAGTGGCAGGAAAGTGCATTCTTGTTATGTTCCTGATCTTAGAGAAAACACTTTCAGCTTTTCACCATTGAGTCTGATGTAAGCCACGGGCTTGTCATTCATGGCCTTTCTTATGTTTAGGTATGTTCCCTCTGTATTCACTTTGTTGAAAGTTTTTAATTATAAATGCATGGTGGATTTTGTCAGGAGCTTTTTCTGAATCTGTTTAGACGATCATATTTTTTTTTAATTTTTCAATTTGTTAATGTGATGTATCACATTAATTTTACAGATGTTGAATCATTCTTGCATCCTGGGATAAATTCTGCTTTTCATGGTATATGATGCTTTTAATGTACTGTATTGTTGAATTGGTTTGTTAATATTTTGTTGTGGATTTTTGCATCTAGTTCATCAGTGATACTGGCCTGTGATTTTCTTTTTTTGTGATGTCTTTGGTGTTGCTATCAGGTGATGCTGCCCTCTTAGGATGGGCAGAATCAGAAGTGTTCCTTCCTCTGCAATTTTTTGGCATGGTTTGAGAAAGGTTTGTGTTAACTCTTCTACAAATGTTTGGTGGAATTCACCTGTGAAGCCACCTGGTCCTGGACTTTTGTTTGCTGGAATTTTTTTTTTTATTACTGACTGTGTTTCATTACTGGTAGTTGGTCTGTTCATATTTTCTATTTCTTCCTGGTTCAGTCTTGGGAGATTGTACATTTCTAGGAGTTTGTCCATTTCGTCTAGGTTGTCCATTTTATCAGTATTTGGATACAGTTGTTTGTAGTGATCTCATATGACCTTTGTATTTCTGTAGTGTTGATTGTAACTTCTCATTTTTCACTTCTAATTTTATTTATTTGAGCCCACCCTCTTTTTTTCTTGATGAATCTGCACATACTTATGTCTTAAAGGGAGTGATTTATATTCAGGAATGGGATCACTCTGCTCACCTAACTATTTGCTTGACTGTAGCTTCTGAAGTATAAATTATGCAAGTAGAGTAAAATATAAGATTTTAGTACACAATAAATGGATGCTTCTGAGTAGTATGTATGTAAAATCAGTTCTTTAAGTCCATAATTCAGATGTACACATTCACATATATACACGCACATGTGCTCATAACATGAAGTCGGTTACAATCACGCTTAGGTTTTAGGTTCAAAAGTTTAGGTAGATAGCTGTCAAACTATGTATGTGTATATATATAAATATGTGTATACATTAAAAAACTTTTTAAACTTCCTTTCAGACTGACTGGATGGGTGCTGCTGAAACTGTTCAACAGCTTCTTTTGGAATATTCAGATTCACAAGGGTCAACTTGAGATGGTTAAAGCTGCGACTGAGGCAAGAATTATGGGAATCTATCATTCTTTTCTCTCCACATTTTGCAGAGTGATTTTGGAATTTTGGGGGAATGTTTTTTGTATACTCTTGTGCAGTCCCACACATTTGCAAGTTTCCCCCATGTGAGACAACTACAGTAGCTTTGTATCTGGGGGGACAACTGGTGTAAAGAAGGACCTGTCAGCAACATGCAGGATTCCTTCTGTAAGTTACCTTGCAATAATTCTGAAAATCAGAGAGAACAATCCTTATTTTATGAATGAGGAAATAAAGGCACATATAGATTAAGAAACTGTCCCAAGTTATGGCCAATAAGTCATTTCTCTAGAATTTCAAACCAAACCAACCTTGTGTCCAAAACCTACATTCTTTTTATATAATTAGGGCTTCCTCTCAGAAGATATATGATGGAGTCACCTTGAATTCTTGATTGCTCTCTTTCTTCCCTGATTATTTTTCATTGTTGCAGTTGTTTTTAGCTAGATAATATATAATTGAAATATTAATTGCCATTCTTATTTACTGAAAAATGTTTTTACAGAATGAGTCACTAATTAGCTAGTGTTTGAATTTGTAATTCAATTTTCCATTTAAATTTTAAATTTGGCATCTTTCCTTTTGCTAGATGAATTTGCCGCTTATATTTCTGCCAGTTCATAGATCACACATTGACTATCTCCTGCTCACTTTCATTCTCTTCTGCCATAACATCAAAGCGCCGTACATTGCTTCAGGCAATAATCTCAACATCCCCATCTTCAGGTAAGATCACCTTATTTTGAAAGTTAAGGTATGAAGATTATGTTTTGAATTTTTATTTTTCTATTACAACTTTAGATACATTTTATTGTAATGAGGACATTAGGATTTTTAGCTTTATTTTAAAAGAATGCATGTTGTGGGAAATTTGAAAAGTACAAAAAAGACTGAGCAACTAACACTTAGATCAATTCTGACTGTATTAGTTCAGACAAAAGATGATGAAGGCTTAAAGGTATAATAGTTCTCTCAGAGAAGCGGTCATAGATTTGAGAAGTGTTTAGTCTCAAACTTCGGAGCACAAAGCATCGCTCAGGTCAGCTGTGTGAGGAATAGAGAGCGAGAGGAGGATGAGTGTGAGAGTGACCCGAGGGGAGCAGGCTGGCGGGTCATGCAGGCAGGGCCTCACAAGGGGGCGGTCACTGCTTTGCATGCCAGGGAGTCTGATCCTCAGCCTCACAGTCCAAGGAGTTCCTTCGTAATTCCCTCGGTTCAGAGTTCTGTAGCTAATCTGACTCACATGAGTGAAGAGAAGCCATTCATACGTGCAGTCAGCCGATGCTTGCCCACATGTTCTCCAGGCAAGGGTGAATAAGACACATAGTCCTTGCTTTCAAATAGTTCATATAAAACAGTGGGGAATATAGACAAACAGCTAACTCTAATCCACTGTGATATGATGCTACAGACTTTTCCAAGTATCATGCTTTTCCAAGGATCAGAATATCTATGCTTTTCTTCATGGATACCTCTTCCTAGCATCAAGGAACCTGGAAAGTTGAATTAGAAAGTCATCAAAAAATATGTCTTTTTTGAAAGGGAGCTTCCCTGATAACTAGTTGGTAAAGAATCCTCTTGCAATGCAGGAGACCCCAGTTCAATTCCTGGGTTGGGAAAATCTGCTGGAGAAAGGATAGACTACCTACTCCAGTATTCTTGGGCTTCCCTTGTGGCTCAGCTGGTCAAGAATCCGCCTGCAATGCGGGAGACCTGGGTTCAATCCCTGGGTTGGGAAGATCCTCTGGAGAAAGGAAAGGCTACCCACTCCATTATTCTGGGCTAGAGAATTCCATGGACTGTATAGCCCATGGGTTACAAAGAGTTGGACATGATTGAGCGACTTTCACTTTCACTTTTTCCAAAAAGTGTTTAGGCATAGACTGAGCATGAAGAGGGCTATTTCATCTGGGCTCTAGAGAGCCTTGCCCATAATAGTTTGCGTCTTCTATAATCAGAACAATTTATGTCCTCATTCCCTCTATGTTGGATTGGTTCTCAAGGTGGCTCTCTGGGAATTGCCTAATAAACACTGGTAATTTCTTCCCTTTTCGTGACCTCTGTGCCAGTTAGCTTATTATTCCTTCAGCTATGACAGACTCTATCTGACCTGTTTATTTGCAGTGTTCTTTTGTTGCATGTCAGTCTGTACAGTCACAAAGCACTTTTCAGGAGGGGTTATTTTTGTGGATGGTTCATCTCCTTAAGAATTTGTTCTGCAAAGTTTAACTTTCAGAGAGTTAAGTTAACTTTCAAAGACATTAAGTTCCAGGGATATCTTACTGTCCTCCTTATGCTGACTATCAGATCAGATCAGTCGCTCAGTCGTGTCCGACTCTTTGCGACCCCATGAGTCGCAGCACGCCAGGCCTCCTTGTTCATCACCAACTCCCAGAGTTCACTGAGACTCACGTCCATTGAGTCAGTGATGCCATCCAGCCATCTCATCCTCTGTCGTCCCCCTCTCCTCCTGCCCCCAATCCCTCCCAGCATCAGAGTCTTTTCCAATGAGTCAATTCTTCGCATGAGATGGCCAAAGTACTGGAGTTTCAGCTTTAGCATCATTCCTTCCAAAGAAATCCCAGGGCTGATCTCCTTCAGAATGGACTGCTGACTATAGAAGGTGCCAAAACTGTGTGTTAATATTTACATTAATATCACACTATTTGAACAGAGGAGGAGGCTCTGAGCTTGGAAAGGTTGACAAGTATTGGAAAAATTCTGCCTCCTATCAAAATAATTCATCAGTTTTGTAGGCAGAGACATGGGGTTATAAGAATTGTTTGTTCTATGTGTGCGTAAATGAAGCAAATTTTTATTTCATGCTTTGGGAGGATGGTTATGCTTGGTTCCAGTTTGATAAACTTATCCTTATCTCACTGGGATACTCTCTAAGAAATAACTTATTTGAGAAAATTTCCCCAAAGGAGCTTTTTTAATATCACATTCATCTTGAAGTGAATGTGCCATAGGAAAATTTGGGGATGTCTAAAGATCAGTGTCTTGAGACCCTGGACAGGGTTTTAAAATTGAGCAGTATTTTATAATCCTCTTAAAATCTGTACCAGCACCTTTGCAGGGTAATGTATCATGGAAACTCCTTTTGGCATATAACAGACGTAACAGAGCTTCATTATACACAGCGACATTCTGAAAGCTAATGCATAATGTAAATGACAGAAATGTGTCAACTATATGGGTAATGTCCAGATTTTCATAATCAGCAGCTCAAACAACACCTGTGGCTTATATCCACACTGGAACTTGAGTCTTCTTTTTACATTTTTTTTTAAATTAATGCATTCTTAAATTTATAGTACTTTGATCCATAAGCTTGGAGGCTTTTTCATACGACGGAGGCTAGATGAGACGCCAGATGGACGGAAAGATATTCTCTATAGAGCTTTACTCCATGGGGTATGTGTAATCTCTAATTATCCTTAAAGTTGTTATGGTAGTGATTATAGCAGAAGAAAGAGAGACTTGATTGAGATTTTTAAAAAACAGTTGTCTGAGTAATTATTTCAATGATTATTGCTTGGGTATGAGTTTGCTGATTACTTTTTGTTATCATCAAAATATAACATTGGAGATGCTCTTTTGCTATTATTTGTGTAAAATATTTTGTCTGTAGTGAATTTTAAGGGTTTTTTGTTTTTAAGATTTGACTTTGCTGAGCTTATTCTGAGTTCATGAGTTCATGTTTTCCTTTCTTCTTATATGCCAGCATATAGTTGAACTACTTCGACAGCAGCAGTTCTTGGAGATTTTTCTGGAAGGCACACGCTCAAGAAGTGGAAAAACCTCCTGTGCTAGGGCAGGACTTCTGTCAGTTGTGGTAGATACGCTGTCCACCAATACGATCCCAGACATCTTGATAATACCTGTTGGGATCTCTTACGATCGCATTATTGAGGGTCATTACAATGGCGAACAACTGGTAAGAAGACCACCTGCACAAAAGTCATCTTTGCTTTTTTAGCCTTTTGCTTTTAGACAAGTGCTTTTAGAATTAGTTGAGAATATTCTTGGTACTGTCTAATTTTATTAGACATGGTAGGCTGGGCTTTCATCTCCTATCGCAGCCTGGTTGGTAGTGCTAATGTGTCTTCCTGCATTTGGAGGAATTGCCATTAGATTAATCAACACCAGCCTTAGTCATAGAGTTGGGAAATGAAAGAATACTTGATACTGAGTTACCATCTTTGCCCTGGGAAGGGTATAGGTGGCTTGGTGTAGTCAGAGCTTGTTGCTTATGTGTAGAGTTTTAAGTTAAACCTGAAGAATTGGTGGGATCATGTTGGCAAAGCAGCTACAAGTTAATTTAAAAAGTGGCAGTGATTTTTTTGTTGAACTTTCTGTTGAACAGTTATGAAAGAATGCATCCATCATATGCGTGTAGCTTGAATTAGCACAAAGTGAACACACCTACATAATCCCACTGAGGTCGAGGACTCTAGAAATCCCCCTTATCCCTTCTGTCATTGCTGTCCCCTCGTGGGTAGCCGGTTATCTTTACTTCTTACGGAATAGATTGACTTGCCTGTTTTTGATCATTATATAAATGGAATTATGTAGTGTGTGGACTTTTTGTCTCTGGTTGCCTTTGCTCAAGCAACAACTTATTACAGATAGTTAGAATTTGTTCATTGTCATAGCTGTGTAATATTGCAGTGTATGAATATACAATTTGTCTATTCTACTGTTGAAAAAAAAGTTTGGTTTCCTGGTTTTGGCTGTGATCATTCTTAAACCTTTCTCTTGATGACCATATGTATGCATTTTGTTGAGTATGTACCTAGCAGTGGAATTGATAGATCATAAAGCATAGGTACATTCAGTTTTGTAGTTGCTGCCAGTTTTCCAGAATGGTTTTACCAACTTACTGTTCCCCCCAGCAGTTTGCAAGTTCCAGAGGGGTTTAGTTTTGTTCTTATTTAGTGTGAAAGTCCTGGTCCTGGTACTTAGGTCAAGCTTATTGCTCAAAACATACTAAAAACTCAAGGACTCCTAATAAAAAATAAAGTGATAGACCTGGATAATTATCTGTATCTCTCTTGTGAGACCCCCTCCTTGTGTTGCCTGTGCGCATCCTGAACATATGCTCCCGCACCCTGATGGGGTCTCATGATGTCATATTTGAGTCCTGTGTCCATTCTACAGCTGTCATTGTGCCTTATGCATGTTAAATATTCAGGAAACACTCACTGAATGCACTCTGGGGCTGAATTTGGTGTTTGGTTGCTTAATGTTATGAATTTGGACCATCAGGATCATCAGATCACAATAAGGTGGTCTCTTTGATTTTATCTGAGAATGTAGAACAGATTTTCAGGCCATTATGTCATCTTTATCCTTCAGTAGTTTGCAGTTGTATTTTTGTGAATGATGTAAACAATGCATTAAAAGAAGTTGTGTTAAATGTTTCCTTTTTCATTGGCCAAATTACCTTCGCAATAATATCATTACATCTTTTAGCATCTTTGAATGCTCAACATTTTCTGACAGGTCTCAGCAAATGGATAGGTATTTTCCTCCTTCGTTCATTATTTTTCCAGATAAACCTTCAGTTTCCATAAAAAAATTCGTAAACTTTATCTTTGGATAATAATATTTGCATATTTGTTAGCTTTGTTGCTTACCATACTATTCTTTCAAAATTGCAAACTAGGGAAAACCCAAGAAGAATGAGAGCCTCTGGAGCATAGCAAGAGGCGTTATCAGAATGTTACGAAAAAACTACGGATGTGTCAGAGTGGATTTTGCACAACCATTTTCCTTAAAGGTGAGTGTCTATTGAGCTGAAGCTGTGTGGAAGCATCAGTCTAGCTCAGTGTCAGAAAATCTGGGCTCCAGACCAGCCTCTGATGCCTCTTCTCCATGTGAGTTAGGGCCTCAGTTTCTTCTCTTGTAGAACAAGAGTCAGACAAGAGTAGTATTAACTGAATTTTCCCACCAAAATATGCCTGTTGACAAAGGAGACTAAATGTCTGTCTTTGGGAAACACCAGTTTCATAATTTTTTGCTATCTTTTATAATTCATGAGAATTTTGCATATTGCTTTACATATATCAATATTTTATATGTTATGTCTTAAAATTGCCTTCAGGAGACATTTTTAAAAACATGTCTCGCAGCTGGGTAACACTGATGGTCCAGGGTGATGCTCTGTTCTACTGGGTGGAGTCTGATACCCACATGTTCAGAGGAAGAGTACCATCCTCATGAGAAGCCTGGGGCTGCTGGGTCTCGGAGGTCCTGCAGCTTTAAATTCTTCAGATTTTCAAATTGGGAAAGGAGAAAGGAGGATGGGGAGTTGGGAACCCCAAGATAAGGCACAGAGGTCCTGCCTCTCCTTCTGTTCCACTTGGTTTTATTTTAAGGAAGTCTAACTGCTATGCTATATGCTTTCTGGTTAAGGACCTTGTCATTTCTTACCACTTTTTTTTTTTTTTTTTAATGCTGCAGAGCTTCTCGTGTTTTTGCTTTTGAATTGAGATTTTTTGAATATAATATGACCTTCGGGTTGTCAGATTTCCTTTAAAAGGGTATAGTTGGTCAATTATCACTGTTAATAATATTGGGAATGCCAACTAATTTCATGAAGACGTGAGAAAAGTTAAATTTTGCACTTAATTTTTAAATGATTTTTCTTAAGCGTCATCCTGTCTTTGGAGCTTCAGTTCTTTGATTTCATGCTTAACAACATTCTATGAGTCATTCTGCACTTCTGAAGATAGTTTAGGCTAATAGAAAGTATTTCTCATGTTATAGATCAATAGTATGGCACATTTTATTAACAACTCACTTTTAACTTTTTGAAGATGAAATTATATTTTATATATGTTTATGGAAGTGAAACAGTGGGAATAAATGATTGTGTTTTATTTTTCCAGGAATATTTAGAAAGCCAAAGTCAGAAACCTGTTTCTGCTCCACTTTCTTTGGAGCAAGCATTGTTGCCAGCTATACTTCCCTCAAGGTAAGATTTATCACCAGATGGTCAATACCAAAATCAGATTGATTATATTCTTTGCAGCTAAAGATGGAGAAGCTCTATACAGTCAACACAAACAAGACTGGGAACTGACTGTGCCTCAGATCATGAATTCCTTATTGCCAAATTCAGACTTAACGAAAGTAGGGAAAACCACTAGACCATTCAGGTATGACCTAAATCAAAATTCTTACGATGATAAAGTGCAAGTGAGAAATAGATTCAAGGGATTAGATCTGAAAGAGTGCCTGATAAACTATGGACAGAGGTTCTTGACATTGTAGAGGAGACAGGGATTAAGACCATCCCCAAGAAAAAGAAGTGCAAAAAAGCAAGATGGCTGTCTGAGGAGGCCTTACAAATAGCTGTGCAAAGAAGAGAAGTGAAAAGGAAAGATATATCCATTTGAATGCAGAGTTCCAAAGAATAGTAAGGAGAGATAAGAAAGCCTTCCTCAGTGATCAATGCAAAGAAATAGAGGAAAACAATAGAATGGGAAAAACTAGAGATCTCTTCAAGAATATTAGAGATACCAAGGGAACATTTCATGCAAAGATGGGCACAATAAAGGACAGAAATGGTATGGACCTGACAGAAGCAGAAGATGTTAAGAAGAGGTGGCAAGAATACACAGAAGAACTGTACAAAAAAGATCTTCATGACCCAGATAATCATGATGGTGTGATCACTGACCTAGAGCCAGATATTCTGGAATGTGATATCAAGTGGGCCTTATGAAGTATCACTATGAACAAAGCTAGTGGAGGTGATGGAATTCCAGTTGAGCTATTTCAAATCCTCCAAGATGATGCTGTGAAAGTGATGCACTCAATATGCCAGCAAATTTGGAAAACTCAGCAGTGGCCACAGGACTGGAAAAGGTCAGTTTTCATTCCAATCCCAAAGAAAGGCAATGCCAAAGAATGCTCAAAGTGCCGCACAATTGCACTCATCTCACACGCTAGTAAAGTAATGCTCAAAATTCTCCAAGCCAGGCTTCAACAGTACATGAACTGTGAAGTTCCAGACGTTTAAGCTGGATTTAGAAAAGGCAGAGGAACCAGAGATCAAATTGCCAACATCCGCTGGATCATGGAAAAAGCAAGAGAGTTCCAGAAAAACATCTATTTCTGCTTTATTGATTATGCCAAAGGCTTTGACTGTGTGGATCACCCCAAACTATGGAAAATTCTGAAAGAGATGGGAATATCAGACCACCTGACGTGCCTCTTGAGAAATCTGTATGCAGGTCAGGAAGCAACAGTTAGAACTGGACATGGAACAACAGACTGGTTCCAAATAGGGAAAGGAGTACATTAAGGCTGTATATTGTCACCCTGCTTATTTATCTTATATACAGAGTACATCATGAGAAACACTGGGCTGGATGAAGCGCAAGCTGGAATCAAGATTGCCGTGAGAAATATCAATAAGCTCAAATATGCAGATGACACCACCTTTATGGCGAAAGTGAAGAAGAACTAAAGAGCCTCTTGATGAAAGTGAAAGAAGAGAGTGAAAAAGCTGGCTTAAACTCAACATTCAGAAAACTAAGATCATGGCATTTGGTCCCATCACTTCATGGCAGATAGATGGGGAAACAGTGGAAACAGTGGCAGATTTTATTTTTTTGGGCTCCAAAATCGCTGCAGATGGTGATTGTAGCCATGAAATTATAAGATGCTTACTCCTTGGAAGAAAAGTTATGACCAACCTAGACAGCATATTAAAAAGCAGAAACATTACTTTACCAACAAAGGTCCGTCTAATCAAAGCTATGGTTTTTCCAGTAGTCATGTATAGATGTGAGAGTTGGACTATAAAGAAAGCTGAGCACTGAAGAATTGATGCTTTTGAACTGTGGTGTTGGAGAAGACTCTTGAGAGTCCCTTGGACTGCAAGGAGATCCAACCAGTCCATTCTAAAGGAGATCAGTTATTGGAAAGACTGATGTTGAAGCTGAGACTCCATTGCTTTGGCCACCTGATGCGAAGAACTGACTCATTTGAAAAGACCCCGATGCTGGGAAAGATTGAAGGTGGGAGGAGAAGGGGATGACAGAGGATAAGATGGTTGGATGGCATCACTGACTCAATGGACATGAGTTTGAGTAAACTCCGTGAGTTGGTGATGGACAGGGAGGCCTGGCGCACTGCAGTCCATGGGGTCGCAAAGAATCAGACGTGACTTAGCAACTGAATTGAACTGAACTGAAGATTTATGGAACTTCTTTATACTGAATATCTGTTATTTTCTATATCGGACTTCCCAGGTGGTGCCAGTAGTAAAGAGACTGCCTGCCGATGCAGGAGACATAAGAGATACTGGTTTGATCCCTGGGTCAGGAAGATCCCCTGGAAAAGGGCACAGCAACCCACTCCTGTATTCTTGCCTGGAGAATCCCATGGACAGAGGAGGCTACAAAGTCCATAGGGTTGCAAAGAGGTCAGACATGACTGAAATGACTCAGCATACACAGATTTCTTATATTGCATGGAAAAAATGGGTTAACTTTGTTAAGGACGTTTATATTCTTGTTTTTACTTCCTCACTTGAGTAATTTTTCTCTTCGTCTAGTAAAGGATCTTGAAATAATGTTTTTGTGTATTAGTTTGAAGGTTTTTGATTATTTGGATCTTAAAATCCTTTTGATTTTGTGAATCATATATGAGTTCTTATTTGATTTCTGTTTTTGAATACTTGAAATGTTCTTTTTGGTAGTAATTTAGCTTATCCATATTGCACATTCATGTAACATGTAAAAGAGTTTCTTATGTGAATTTTCCAGAATTCAAATCAAATGGTCACTGAGAGAAATATTAAGCCTTTCTTTTTATATGTTCAAATATCGAATTTTTGAAACTGTTTTAAAATGGAGCATCTTGTTTTATGCATTCTTTCTGCCAGTGAGTTCTTAAAGTGATGTACCAACAGATTACTTAGTCATAAATAAATAACATGTGTTCAGGAGAGTGTCTTATATATAATGAGGTATGTGTGTGTTAGTTACTCAGTTGTGTTCAACTCTTTGCGACCCCATGGACTGTAGCCTACCAGGCTCCTCTGTCCATGAAATTCTCCAGGCAAGAATACTGGTGTGGGTAGCCATTCCCTCTCCAGGGGATCTTCCTGACCCAGGGATCGAACCCACATCTCTTGCATTGCAGGCAGAATCTTCACCATCTGAGCCACCAGGGAAGCCTATAATGAAGTATATTTTGGAGTAAAACAACTCATAGAAATAATCTATTTGTGGTTTAAATTTAGAATATGTAGTAGTTTAAAGTATCTAATACATTTGTATCTCATGTCATTTGCTTTGTGAAAGATTGGGGTTATAGAAGTCTAATTAAAAAAAACACAAAAAACTTTTTAGACCCAGTGATGCTGCTGACGAAGGTACAGACATGTCCATTAATGAGTCCAGAAATGCAACAGATGAATCCCGCCGAAGACTGATTGCATATCTGGCTGAGCACATTCTCTTCAGTAAGTAGAATTCCACTCTTTCATTCCGTAATTCAGATTCAGTGTGATGCAGCGTGAACCATACAGGTTTTGGAATCTGCCAAAGTTAGATTCTACTTCTGGTTCTAGAACTAACATGCGGGGGGTACTAAGTAAGTTATTAGAAGGAAGATCATGCTGAGAGGATTTGAGATAACTGAATGAAACATCTCACACAGTGCCAGATAATTAATAGGTGCTCATGAATTAGTCTCTTTGAACCCATTTGTGGCACAGCTTCTGGGTTTATGGTGCATGTCCCTTTCCCCTGTGACCTCGTGATCTTTTTATTTGGTAAATATTGTGTGTCTTTTGCATGTAAAGCTTTTTTCTGCCTGTGGGGACTACACATTGAGTATTGGCTCTGTACCTAAAGAGGTTCTGCTCTTCTCAGTGGGGTGGTTGTACACTAATAATGCAAGTGGGAGTGAATCAGAGTGGAGTGAGTTACATGCAGAATTAGCCATTCTTAAGTTGCAGATGGCAGCGTTGTATTACATTGTAGAGGCTGCTGTAAGGTCCGAAGCAGCAACAGCTTGGGATGTCTTCACCCTCCCCTGTGCCTCCTCCCCATCAGGTTGGGCCCTCCGCTCTTGCTGTCAGTGTGGAGCATCCTCACCTCATCTTGCTCCTTTCTGTCTAGCCGCTGCTGCTACTGCTTTACGCTGGACCAAGATCCTCTTTTCTGAGGATGTCTGATGGAGTCTCTGCTTAAATCCTGGATGCCGAAAATAATACATCCTTAAATGTTGAAAAACTGGAAAGTAAAGATAAAACCCACTACCCAGATGACCAGATGGGTTGCTGACTAGTGTATAAAAATATTTTTTTTTTGCAGTTTTGTGCTGTTTTCCATTTATAAAACAAGTATTTTGAAAGCTTTTTAAATATACTTTTTAAAGGCCAAATATATGTGGTACTGGGAACTTTTTCGTTTCTTAAACACTGGAGGTAACATTAATTATGAATGAAGTATTCGTGAATTCATTATCATCTCAGAAAACCCATAAATGGTGTCTTTGTCTTAGATTATTCCATAGATGTTCTCATATTTGATATGTATGATTATAAATTTCTACCAATTTGGAATATTGAGTTTTGGACTATAGTCATTCTCAGATGTCTGTCTGTACCCTTCCTTCCTACCTCTGACTTGCCTCTGGTCCAGGTTGAAAAGAGGAAGTTAAAATCGATTTCTGGGTTGAGGGTAGACCTATCTTAGACTGAATTCTATTATATGAGCAATGATCTCTAATGAGCTTCCACTGGTCCAGAGCAAATTGTGATTTCCCTTTGGTGAATCAGATATAAGAGATATGGTAGAGGTCTTTTATAGTTTTATATGCTCCTAATTATGATACTTTTTTTTCCCCCAAGATTTAGGTACTTAAAAAAAGAGTTTCAGCTATATTAAAAAAGCAGAACTAAAAGATATGTGTTTGCCTTCCAGCTGCTAGCAAGTCCTGTGCTATTATGTCCACGCACATCGTGGCCTGTCTGCTCCTCTACAGACACAGGCAGGTATGTCTGCAGCGTCGCTGGAGTTCAGCCGGAAGCAGGGAAATGCTGTGTCAGCTTTTCAGATGCTTGTCCGCTGATAGATCTGGCCCCCTTTCAGCTAGTCCTGTGAGTGAAAATCACTCAGTCGTGTCCGACTCTTTGCGACCCCATGGACTGTAACCCTCCAGGCTTCTCTGTCCATGGAATTCTCCAGGCAAGAATACTGGAGTGGGTGGCCATTCCTTTCTCCAGGGGAATCTTCCCAACCCAGGGATCGAACCCAGGTCTCCTGCATTGGAAGCAGATTCTTTACCATCTGAGCCACCAGGGAAGCACAGTCCTGTGAGGTGAACAGTAAAATAATCTAAGGACTCTGCCCACAGGGGCTTACAACCCAATGGAGGAAGACATCTATCTGAAAAAAGCCTCAGAACTGTTTTATCTGACAGGAAGGCATTCTTTGAGGAATACAGTTAACGGAAATAAGGCATGTCTTTCGACACATAGAAAGTATTCTGATTGCTAATGGTTTCCAAGCTATTTGACTTGTATTTAGGACTTGCGCTCTGCTTTCCTACAACACACTTGTCTAAGCCCTGTGATGGGAAAGAGACCACCTGTCTCTGTCACAGTCATGTTCTGAACACCAAACGCAGTACCATTATGTAAATACAGCTAAGAAATTTGAGAAATTCTTGCTAAGAAATAAGTAGTGCTTCTCTCCAGAAGGTGGCTTTTTTCCTTTGAGATCTTACATGCTACATCATGTTTTGTGGCTAGAGTATGCTCTGGACATGAAATATCTTGACATTCCTGGGGGACAGCTTTTTAACCAGTTTTCTAACTTTCTTTACACTGGTGTTCTGGCTTTTTTTTTTTTTTTTCTGACAGCAAACTTCAGGAAAGCCAAGGCAAGGGGAAAAAAAAAATCCATGGGGCAGTCTTTCCATCTTTTGAGAAGTGGGTTTTGTGTTCTCATGAGACCACTTCTGTCTGTTTTTATAGGGAATTGGCCTCTCCACATTGGTGGAAGACTTCTTTGTGATGAAGGAGGAAGTCCTGGCTCGTGATTTTGACTTGGGTTTCTCAGGAAATTCAGAAGATGTAGTCATGCATGCCATACAGCTCCTGGGAAATTGTATCACAATCACCCACACCAGCAAGAACGATGAGTTTTTTATTACTCCTAGCACAACTATCCCATCAGTCTTTGAACTCAACTTCTACAGCAATGGGGTGCTCCATGTCTTTATCATGGAGGCCATCATAGGTATGTCAGGCCCCGAAGTATTTTCATGGCAAATCAAGTGGCCAGAAGCACGTGATGGTGTCTACTTCAGTTTGGATGATAGTCCCTTGTTTCAGGGAATGTGTTGCTATAGTTTTAAAATAAAAGTGTCATCTGCTATTTCACTGATTATAGCTTATTTTTGTATCTGCTATTCAGTGAGTAGTAACTGAACTACTATATACATAGTATTACGTGATTTACCAAGTAGGAGAGGTCAGATGTCTTGCTGCCCAGGAGCTGGAAATCTAGGTGAGATGAGACATACTTGTAGCAGTGGAGTGAGCTGGGGGACAGGGGAGACGGAGAGCAGAGGGGATGGAAGGTTTGACAGGGTTGGAAGCACATGGAATCCGAAGAAGTAAATTCTGGAGGGATTTTCTTAAATTTCTCCAGTAAACGCAGATAATTATTTTGGATGTATCAGTGATCTTTTGTGGTAGTCCAGCCAGTCTGAGCCTCTCCGAGGTTTTTCTTGGAGATCTAAGGCTGCAGCTTCGCTGATGCTTTTACTTTCTCAGCCTGCAGCCTTTATGCAGTTCTGAAGAAGAGGGGCCCAGGAGGACCTGCGTCTCCCAGCTTGGTCAGCCAGGAGCAGCTGGTGCGCAAGGCTGCCAGCCTGTGCTATCTGCTCTCCAATGAAGGCACCATCTCTCTAGTAAGTGAAGACTCTTTAGTGTGTCCTCTTCTGTTATTCTTGAGCATCTTAATGAAAACATAAAATGCTTTCCTCTTAGAGAAGTTTTGGTCTATTACTGAAGCCTTACATCCTCCTCCTGGGTCTCACTGACCACCAGACCACTGGGTTGTTACTGTCTTGGTTTGCTCTTGGGGTCACTGCTCCAGAGAACCCTTCCTGTGCTGTGATGGCTCCAAGGGCTCAGCGTTCTCCATCACTCAGATCCAGAGGCACAGAACCTCTTATCATGCATAAGCCACTGGGTTAAGGGTTTGCAAATGATTAACATGCCCACCCACGGATGAGAGAAACCTAGATGATGAGAGTCAGAAACAGTCTTAAAACTCATCTGCTCAGCCCCTCCTCCAAATGGGGAAACTAAGGCCCACCAGAACTAACGAGCATTTATGTTATATTTAAACACTTCTAGACATTTATACAGAGAAGGCAATGGCACCCCACTCCAGTACTCTTGCCTGGAAAATCCCGTGGATGGAGGAGCCTGGTGGGCTGCAGTCCATGGGGTCGCAAAGAGTCGGACATGACTGAGCGACTTCACTTTCACTTTTCGCTTTCATGCATTGGAGAAGGAAATGGCAACCCACTCCAGTGTTCTTGCCTGGAGAATCCCAGGGACGGGGAAGCCTGGTGGGCTGCCGTCTATGGGGTCGCACAGAGTCAGACACAACCGAAGCGACTTAGCAGCAGCAGCAGCAGACATTTATAATGAGGCATACATATTAAGCAGTAGAGAGTTTTTTTTTTCCCTCAAAGTCATCAATGAGTAAAATTCTTATTTTAATGTCTGTTGTTTTCCACTTCGGGAATGTGTCCTGCAACATTTCTGAGCACGGGTGTTGGGAATACTGCCCTCCTCCACAGCATTGTCTGTATATGTTATATTTGTGTCCTGTTGTGGAATCTGTTTTGCATGAATCTGGGGGGCAGGATGGGAGAGAAAAGGGTAGATAAGGCTCTCAAGGTTGGTGTTGTCTTTCACTTGGGTTTTTTTTTAATTACTTGAATACATATTGCATTTCCTCATCCACCACCCTGTGCACAGCATTTACTGTAAGATAGATTTTGCAGGGAAATTGTCTTATAACGGGAAAAAATAGGTGTAGGGGCCGGACACATAGCCCTTCTGAGGCCGCACTCTCCTGGAGGGGTGGGGCTCGGGGGACTCAGCTCAGGAGCTCCATCTGCTGGTGGTGCCTCACTGGGCGCCCTGCCAGTCAGATAACAAGGTCTCTTCTCAGACTTTGTCCACAGTGTGAGCTTGTCAAGAGGGTGGCGTCGGAAATCTTAGTGCTTGACTAGTGGAGTGAGGCAGGTGATACCATGGAAGTATTTGGCAGCCACTTTGTACGCTGTCTTCTGTCTCTAAAAAAAGAAGTGGGAGACCGTGACATTTACGCTGAAATGCCTTTTCTTTGCAGCCCTGCCAGACCTTTTACCAAATTTGCCATGAAACAGTGGGCAGGTTTATCCAGTATGGCATTCTTATAGTGGCGGAGGTAAGAAGACGGGTTTGCCTTTGTTTGCCTTTAGTTTCTTATTCTTTATTATCTTTTCTACCACCCGCTTTACCAATGATTCCATTTGATGTGTGTGTGTGTGTGTGTGTGTGTATAGAGAGAGAGTCATGTCCAAGATGAGATGAGAAAAACAGGAATGGAGAGTAAATGTCTTTTGAAATGGTCTAACATTATTTTGGGTCCTTTTATGTAACTGGTGTTGCATAAAGCATATCTTGACTTGGTTCCATGGCATCCAGAAGCCTGTGTTCCAAGACCAGATCTTCTGCATATCTATGTGCTTGTAGCTTTCATGTGTACATTTTTCTTTTTTGAGATTGTGTTTTAATTTTGGCAGCTTTTGTATAAAGGGTGTGGCCTGGGAAAATAGATACCAGTTTAGCAGAGCTGATGGTACTTTAATTGACATGGCTGGTAGCTTTCACCCTCACTCTCTTTTCTTCTTTCCTCTCCTGCTGTCTCCCGAGTGATTTTAGGTTTGGAGAGGGTGGTGGGCTTATCTCATTACTGGCTGGACAGAACAGAGTAGGGGAGGGCATGAGAGAGGGCAACTTTGGGGTCCAGCCGGGCGGGTGTTTGTGTGCCTGTGCATATTTATTAACTGTTGGTCATTTCCCTGGCATAGCAAGATGATCAGGAAGATATCAGTCCTGGTCTTGCCGAGCAGCAGTGGGACAAGAAGCTTCCGGAACCTTTGTCTTGGAGAAGTGATGAAGAAGATGAAGACAGCGATTTTGGTGAGGAGCAACGAGATTGCTACCTGAAGGTACTTGGGTGAAGAATCTGGGTGGACACCACAGTGCTGAGTTGAGGCTCATGTTGCCACAGATTGACAGGGTGCTTAAAAACTGGGCCTCTGGTGACATACTCAGAGAGCTCACAAACTGGCCGTGGCACTTTCTGCCCAGTTAAGACAATGAAACTGAACTGAATTAATACCTGAAACGATTCAGTCTGGGGTATAGATAAATGGAAGAAGAGATGAAAGTCTCAGCTTTCAGGAAGATGAACGTCATAGATGATACCCTTCGTGACACTCTCACCAGAATGCACGGGTACAGACCGGTAGCCATCCCTGCACTCACCGCTGAAGAGGCAGAGGTTCTGTTCAGGCATCACCAAGGCAAGGCAGTGCTGTGCCAGGTGAGGGAGAGGAGTCGTTCACGTTCCGCTGCCGCTGGCCCAGTTGCTCTGCTTGAGTCGTGTTCCATCTTGCCATCGCTTCCAGAATTTCATGCATCAGGCTCTTTGCCTTTTTTTAAACAAATCCTATGAGAAAATTTGATTTTTAAAAGATTGATTGTCCCTGCTTTAGTAAAAGCGATTTTGTCTAATTTTAATTTTAGCAATTAGTAATAATGACCCTACTTCCCTGAATACCCTAAGTGGATTGCTTTCTTTGCAGTGGGTAATAAACACACACACACACACACACACGCATGCGTGCATGCACAGGCACACACAGACATACATGTGCATACAGAGTCAGGAGAGTCCAAGTGACTTTGGGGGTTTTTTCCTTTTAGGTATTATTAGTTTCAAAATGGGGCAGTAATCTTGCCCCAGGGAGGCTTATGCACCCCATCACCACCACCACCTTTTCCTGCGGTGCTGGACTGGGCCAGAGGCCACGTGGGAGTGGCGGGCCATGAGGGCTGGGAGGGACTGAGATGACGTCAGGGGTCTTAGCACGTGGTCTTTTGTGCACTTGAGTGACTGCTGAGCCAGGCTTCAAAGCCCAGAGGGTCCAGCCTGGGGACCAGCCATTTTCGGTGATGACAGTATGTCATAATTATGTCATTCATGTACAACTGTTTTTCCTAGGCAGCTATTCAATGAACGTAAACCTCAAATACCACGAAAGTCACCGGTTACAATAAAGAACACATTTCAAAACCAGCAGTTGTCTCCAGGGGCGATTCTGAGCCCATGGAGCAGTAGGCTGCTTCTGTGTGGGACAGCGAGGGACCGCCTTCTTGAGCTGCTGGTGCTCCAAGGCGGTGCCTCTGTCCCCCCACAACTGGGTCTCCCACTCTCGCCTCCCAGGTGAGCCAGTCCAAGGAGCACCAGCAGTTCATCACCTTCCTGCAGAGGCTCCTTGGGCCTCTGCTGGAGGCGTACAGCTCTGCCGCCGTCTTCATTCACAACTTCGGCGGTCCTGTCCCCGAGCCTGAATTCCTGCAGAAGCTGCACAAGTACCTGATCACGAGAACCGAGAGGAGGGTTGCCGTGTACGGTATGTGTGCCCCTCTCTTGGCTTCTTTTGAAAGCTATGTCGGTTTTGTTTACAGGAATCTGCTCATTGCAGATAGTTGGAAAAAAAGAATGCAGAATTTATCCTGACCTCTCACTCCATGGATCGCTCCTCTTTGGGTGTGTTGTATAAATTGAATTACACAGATTATATACTCATGTCTGGCAGTTTTCTCCTAACACTGTAAGCGAGATTCATACGTGCTGTTGCGTGTAGTTGTCTATTCTTGCTGTGTTGTAGTATTCCACTGTATAAATGTTTACCACATTTCACTGATTCGTATCCATCACTGATGGATATTTGGGTTTTGCAGTTCAGAGCTCCTCTGAATAGTGCTGCCGTGAACATGTTTGAGTGTGTCCTTGGGTGAACAAATGGACTTATTTATGTAGGCCTGTGTAGGAGAATTGCCTGTTGGCAGGGTGTGGTGTGTTTGGCGTTAGTTAGGTGTGGTCCAACGTTCCCGAGAGCTAAACCCGGGAACTCCCAGCAGCAGAGTGCGCCTCTGTGGCCTCCCCCCGGCTGACACCTGGTTCTGTCTTTTATGGAAAAGGTGTGATTGGGGTGGGAGTAGCATTCTCTACAGTTATGCTTTAGGACTGCAGCTACTTTGATTCAATAATTTTTAAAGCCATGACGGATCTAGAGATAATCGATCACTAGATATTTATCTAGAGAGATCTAGAACTCTACAGATTGGTATATAGAGAGATGTATAGCTACATCTTTAGCTGTATCTCTAGATTGAGATCAAGACCCAGGATCACCTCACTTTAGAGATGAGGACACTGTTCCGGGTCATGCAGCTAGTTAAAGGGCAACCTGGGTTTAGAATTCCTTTTTTCTGACCTCTGGGCTTGTGCTGTTTCTGGTTTCACTGCAGTAGGAGTCACCTATGCATTCTTGCACAGTTTAAAAGAACTTCTACCTTCTGGCTCATTTGAGTCTCACAAAAGGCCTTCAAGATGGATGTTTTGGGTATTTCTGTTTCCCTTCCTCTTCTGTCTGTGCTTCCCTGCTTCCTCCCCTTCCTCTCTCCCTTTTTCTCTTTCTCTCCCTACCCCTCTCTCCAACCCCACCACCCCCCTCCCCAAAAAGATGACAGTAAATTTAAAGAAAGAGCAGACCCTTCACGGCCTCACAGGTGACTGGTAGAAAAGGGAGCATGGCGCAGGCCTCGGACTTGCTCTGACCTCCTCCCAGCCTCCTACACTCTCTTCCTGTGGGTACTGGGGTTTTCATTGTCGCTGGGCCTAAACATCTGACGGGGCCTGATTCTGTCTCCACAGCTGAGAGCGCCACTTACTGTCTCGTGAAGAATGCTGTGAAAACGTTTAAGGATATCGGGGTGAGTGTCCACCGCTTATGGTACAAGAGCGCGTGTTCACTTCTGTCCTCTCTCTGTTTAGATCTAGGCTGTCTGAGTCACCTTCGTGTTGGGCTGGACCCTGAGAGAAGCAGTTTCTGCAGGATTAATCATGCAGGCATTTCTGGGGATTGGGAGGAGGAGGGGCATGTTGAAGGTGAGGCCCCTCTGCACAGATTTATTTGAATGTTCCAAAATTGTCCTGGTTTTCATCTTCATCCTAAATGAAGGTGTCCATGTGTTTCAAGATTCTACTGCAGTTTTGGTGGGAATGTTAATTATGCCATATGATTTTCAGTTATTTTCTTGTGTTTTTACCAGTATTGCTAGAAGTATCCTCAGCTATCCTTTATCTTCACAAATTACTTGGGACATGAGTTCCATGGAGGTACTAGTGGTCTTTGTAAGGAACTCTTCTGTGACTTTATTCTAACATAAAATTTAAAATCTAGTACACTAGTAAACCCCACTCCTGCGCCCATAATCTCCCACCCCCGTAACCTTCCTACCCCGTGCTCACACACACCCTACACGTACATTTTCTTAAAGCCTGGATATGGCTTTATGTACCTTACTGCACGTCAAGTAAGGGTTGGTGACAGGAATGTCTCCCCACCCCCTTACCCTTTTTCATTTGTCTTTAATTTAATCTAAACTTTCTCTCTAGGTTTTCAAAGAGACCAAACAAAAGAGAGTGTCTGTTTTAGAACTCAGCAACACTTTTCTACCTCAATGCAACCGGCAAAAACTCCTGGAATATATTCTGAGTTTTGTGGTGCTGTAGGTAACTTCGGGCACCTCTGGCAAGTGAAGGGAGCGGGACCGGTTCCTCGTAGGCCCCGCCTGTGGCACGAGAGTGGATGGCGCCACCGTGTGGTCGGGCCTGACCTGTCCTGACGCGACCTCCTGGAAGACAAGTGCCTTCTCCCCTCCGTGATCTGTGATCGCTGGGCACTGAGGTGACACGCAGCCTGCAGATCACACCACGGGGGCCCCAGCCTCCGTTTGCAGTTCACGATCAATAGATTGCAAAATGAGATTTTGGAGTTTATTAAAGATTTACATTCTAAATATAACAGTTAGGGACTTATTACTGTGATGGACACACAAATGTAGTTGATTCTAAAACTGAATCTTGTTTAGTACACTTAATGCTGTCAGGTAATTTATTGGTATATGTTCTGATTAATGCTTCCTTTAAAAATAATTGAGTCATCCATTCACCGTTTTTTGTTTTTTTCATTTTTTTCTGTTTTTTTTTTTTTTTCGGTTTTATCTATGTCAACTGTAGCTAACTGTTAAATGGGAGCATTTTTTTCCCTCACAAAGTGCTTTACAAATGAATGGGCTATTCACACATAGGTGTCACTGTGCTGTCTGTTGTAGTCAGGTATAGAAGTGTTTAAGAGCTAAATGAAAACACAATATTAATTTAGGTCAGAAATAGAGATAATCTGACCAGTCAGCTTGTACCAGGAAATAAATTTGGCTGGTGAAATTCAAGATAAACTAAGCCGGAAAATTGACTTTGAAAAGGTTTGCTCATGTGAAAAAGTGCCATTGAGTTTTAAATGACAGGCAAGTGTTTGGGAGCAACTCCTGTTTCATGTCTGTGTCACTTCCCTGCCACCCTCCGCCCACCTCCTGCCTCAGGCAGTACCTGCCTCTCAGGTACAGTTGTTTCTTGGAGATAGCAACTGTTCTAACCTATTAGCTTGGCCTGATTGCCTGTGTAAGTGTGAAGCACTCTGGCTGCAGCCTCATGGCCCAGGCCTCTTACGTCCTGTAGACTGGTTGTACGCTTTTGAGTGGCTGGTACCCACTCAAGTTGGGCAGAGTACCAACCTGTGGGTTGTACATCACATATGTGATGGCCCTGCGGACTGGCATTTGTAGATGTTTTTAGCTTTGAGAAAAAGAAAACCATGGTTCTTTAAAAATACGCATGGGTTATTTTCCTAAACCCTGATGCCATATAGTGGCAGATAATTATGAAAAATTGTTCATAACAGGTAGGTGCCTTTTTTGTGAGCAGGGATCGTAATTGTTCACTAATTGTGGTAATGATGGTGATTTCTTAAAGATCATGTGATAGAAAACGTTTTCTAACAGCTGACTGTTTCTTCTTCTCTCCGTAGTATTATGGAATTAGGAATTTTTCCTGACAAATACTGCAGGTAATCTTTGAATTTAATAGAAAGGTACTGAGAATTAAGTTTGTACTTTTATCAGCTTGGATTTTAAACACTAATAATGTCTTGTGAGTATTCTGTGTGTGTTGGGAGAGGGAAAAATACTGATTGGTGTTTCACACTGTATGAAATTTTTGAAACTCGGAGCAATAATGCCATGCCGTTGTGATTTTCTTCCACTCTTCTCAAATTCCGCATTTAAAACATGTTTCTTTATAGGAGCTCACGTCCCATTAAGCCTTGTCAGTGTTGCAGTGGCTCTGATGTGGGGTGGGATCTTCACTGTGTTACATTCCATTTTACATTCGAAGTAGGATTGAGCTCTGTGTTTTGGGGAACAGCCAGGGAAGCTTATTTATCCCCTTGTGTGTTCCTTATCTAGGTAAGCAAACGTTCCACTAGTCTTTTTTACTCATCCATGAAATTATAGACCAAGGGTTACTCAGACTGTCTGAGTCAAGGTTGGGACTGACCTCTCTGGACTCTGCTGCCCCCGCCTGTGACTTCCACTAAGAGCTGCTGCTCTGCCAGCCTGAGCAGGAGCAGTGGCTTCTCTGGCTCTAACTTGCCCTTTCAGTTGGTTTGTTTTCTAGAAATCTACTCAGATGCTTTGGGGAATGCAATGTATGATTTGCTAGCTCTCTCACCACTTAACTCACTGTGAGAATAAATATGCATGCTTTCTGTAATTAACTGGTGCTTTGAAAACCTTTTTTAAGGAAGACAAATCTCAACCAAAGTTCTGCTCATCCAGACAAGCTCACCCTCTAGTTAATTTTAGCACAGCTCATTCTTTCGTGCCTCGTTACTGAACAAACATCCATCATCCCAGTAAGGCTTCCAGATACCACTGTTTGGCTAAAAGATTTATTCTCCTTGTTTTCCAAAAGCGAATGGCTTTCACGTAAGATTAAACGAACTAGGTGCTTGTAAATAATTTATTACCGTTTACTGCATTTCTATAATACTGAAATGCATGCCCTCCAGGGGAAGACAGACTGTGAGTCGAGTTAAAAAGCAAACAAAAGGACCCAATAATAAGCAATATGAAGCTACACTCTTTCAAAATGAGAAAGTCCTAAGAAATTCAAGAAATTCCTCTTAAGAGGAAGGAAGTAGCGTGAGGTGTGTAGAACTAGTAACAGAGAAAGGACCACAAGTCTGAAGTCTCTGAAGTCACGAGGGTGACGAGAAAACGTACCAGGGCCCGCGGTGAGTGTAAGCTCAGGTTGTGGCATTTCCAGTCTGAGGAACAAACCATTTCCCAGAGTTCTCCGTGTGTACGAAGGCTCTATGAGATGTTCTTAGGTGTTTTGTAGAAAAAGTGTTGCTGGTAAAATTAATTTGCACATGAACCCTCATTCCTAGAAACTCACAGTGCACTTTAGCACAGTAAGGGCTCAGGGCCCGCCGGTCCCAAGCCTGTATTAACCCAGCATTTCCCAATCTGTGCGACCCCAGAGCCTTTTTCCCCTTTGCAACACCCCTACGGACCTCTCCTGAGGTTCACAGAAAACATTCCGGGAAACACTATGTTATGTATTTCTGTAAGAGGACAAGACAGCAACTGCAACAGAGGCACATCTGCATCGTCTTGTACGATCAAACATTGTGTTTCATGGATGTGTACTTCCTCCTCTGCAGACAATAAGCACAGGAAACTATCATATAGGTGGTCAGAACTCTTCGATGAAAGATCAGCCCTCAATGTGTCTGGGTTTTTACCTGAAAGGAGCAAAATTAACACTAGGATTAATTGGGGTAAAAAATTAAGATTTTAAGTCAGACCTGGCAGAAGACATTGCACAATCAAATGCAGCTTTTTATCCACAAATAGTTCTAGTGTTTAGAAATGACAGGACCTACCGCTGAGGTTCATAAGACTTAATTTGGATGTCAATCTGTTTTTTAAAGCACTCTTTTTAGGAACTTGAGACTTGGCATCTGGCATTTCAGTTTAATATAAAATGATGGCATTTGAAAGAGACTTTCAACTTTATTTCTAAACATCTAGAGTTCTGAAATGCCTTGATGGAATATGTTAAACTGTTTGCCTGTTGTACAAAGAAATGTTAGATTGTTGTAAAAAGGCTGATTATAAAGTACCATAAAATAGCATGGTGTGATGATGTGAATGAACTGATTTGGAAATGTGGATTGATTTTTATGCCTGTTAATATATTGTAAGAAGCACAGAGGTGTAGCTTTGTTTTAATAAACCAAAAAGTGAATATATTCTTGATGTCTTGTATCTGTAGTTAAAAGTTCCCTACATAATTCGTTATACAAACACTTCTTGTTTGACTTCACATAGACCATGATTAAAATGCTTATAGGAAACAATCTTAAATACATTTATGAACCTGCAGTGCATGATTTTATTATTGAGCCAGAGCTCTTCAAATTTGATCAAGCATTTGGGTTTGTAGATATCTACAGCTTAGCTACTGCCCTTCTCAGTAAATATTCACATCACAGAAATATTCTTTGGGTTTCTGTGAATATTCCTTTAAACATGGTGCTTCTGTCATTTTAATATGTTTAAGTTTATAAAAGTATGAATGGAAGTCTTGGGTTTTTCCCACTAGTTCATAATAGTTGCTCAAAATAGGTTACTTTTTTGACAAATACGACAAGTTCTTTATTGGAGCAGTTTTCAGTGGATGCTTTGGGTTGCTTAGATGCAGCCTTCTGTCGACAGTGTGCCCCCTGGAAAGTGTGGGTGCCTGGCGACACCATCCATGCCCTTGGGGTGCATGACAGCGCCTGATGGAGCTGTGAACACGAGCAACACCCAGGGCCATCCCATCTGTTCTGTGCCAGCCCCTCCGTCTGAACTTGGTACCTGGGCCCCTTTGGTCTCCTCTGGGTGTTGTTGCCATGACTGTGTCCTCACCCTTGGGTGTACTCGTTCTTTCCTTTGCATTAGCAACTTTCTTGTTGCTGCCAAACACAGCCTTCCCTTGATCAAAGCAAGATGCCCACTTCTACAGCCACTCGTTGTCTTTAACTGGATATTAATTTTGAAGCCTGGTCTTTTCATGTTTAGTCCTGTATTCACTGATTTTAGTCCTGTTTATTCCCTTTTTAAACACCTGTCTGGTACACACACAGCTAGTTAAATTCTAGCCTCCAAATACAAAGCATCATGTTGTCCACAGCACCTGTGATGGCCACAGGATGGCCAGTATTAGCCATCTCTGTAGATGCCAGCGTAGCACCTGCACTTTGTGACTTGTACCAGAAAGCTTGGCATCTGGACGGTTCTCAGCCCTCAATCGAGGAAAAGAAAGACTTGTCAAAGTTGTGTTCTGTGTGTGGATTTTATATGGCCTTTCGGATCAGTTTTTATTATTTTTAAAGAAAAGGAATATATAGCAGAAAGAGCATGGGGTCTGGGGAACAGAACTTAGAGGATTGACTCTGGCTGGCTTGGCACGTGCTGGAAGCCTCTGAGCTGGTCACCTCGCCCCAGTGAACTTGGGCATCCTCTGTGTTGTATGGGGACACCTGGATTTTGATGAAATGAGGTGGAATGAATGCAGAAGTGTTTTGTAAACTTAGAAGTGTGGCAACTGTGTGGTATTTGTTTTCTCCATTTCATATTTAGGGTTTCCCTGGTGGGTCAGATGGTGAAGAATCAATCTGCAAAGTAGGAGACCTGGATCAGTCCCTGGGTGGGGAACATCCCCTGGAGGAGGGCATGGCAACCCACTCCAGTGTTCCTGCCTGGAGAATCCCGTGGACATAGGAGCCTGGCAGGCTGCATTCCATGGGGTCACAAAGAGCCAACCAAGACTAAGTGAATAACACTTTCACCTTCATTTTCATTTCATATTTAGGAAAGAAAATTTAGCTCTGAAAGGGAACGTAGGAGTCACCTGGCATTTGGCACTCATGTTTTACAGTAGAGAATACCACTGGTGCTCACACAGTAAGTGACGACAGAATCTGGAACAGAAGCAGCATTGTCTGACTCTTCAGTCCCTGCCGGAGTCCAGCTCCAGCAGCCAGGGATTCAACCTGAAGAGATGAACGGCGTCGGTGATGAGGCAGCCTCTCAGTTTTCTTGGACTGCCTATTTATTTCAAGTTTAAGATTTTCTTTTATACTTTTACAAAATGGTCAGAGGTTTGACATTTTCAGTTCCCCCTCACCCAGATTTATTATGTCCATAAATCGTTGTTTCTCTTCAAACAGTTCCTGCTTCAGTGATTCTCTGGGAATCAGCCTTACCATCTTTTATCTACTTCCTCTAATGTGTCCTATAGTTAACTTGTGATTACATTGTAACTCATGCTACATTCCTCAGTTTACTGCTTATCTTCCTAAATCCTGTTTGCCCCTAACATCCTGAGCTCACTATCTCTTAAAAAGGCTTCTAGCTATAGTGTCTCTAAAAATTCCTAACTTCTATAATAACTTTACAACATTCCTTAAATCTTTAACTTCTAACTATTTTAATTATTTCTAAGCCCTGAATTCAGTAAACTCCTTTGCCATAAACATTTTCCTCACAAATAGGCTTCAGATAGCAATCCCTCCCATGGCCTCAAGCTGCGGCCTATGTGCTCATCCTGGAACACTCTTTTGTAAAAGTCCTTAAACAAATGTCAGTGATTAACTTTATGAATTATTCTCTGAGCACAGCTGCAGAAGGCTTTGTGCCTTCTCATGCTCCTCTCAAGAACAATAAGCACCTTAATATTCCTTTTCAGTCAACTCAGCCGAGGAGAGGAAAAAACAAGTCAGAATTGCAAGGCCTAACTCCTTCATCCCGGGTCCATGCCTGCGGAATGAGGAGAGGGGGCTGGGGCCGTGCCTCCATTTTGTCAGTAATGCCTAACGTGGCTCCCGACAAGTCCCATAACCACCAACCAAATGAAAAAGCACGAGAAAATAAAATGATCAAGTCCCATCCGGTGAAGTAGGACAATCCTTGTGTTTGGTGTGGAACTTGGCAAGTTACATAAGGATGTGAAAGTGGAAGGAAGTTAATTGGTTCCAGCAAAACCATGTGTTGGACATGCTGGTACCTGGGACTTATTTGTGGGTACAGAGTTGGGCACTGTGCCCAGCACTTTCTAGGTATCATCTCGGTCCTCTAGGGTTGGTACCATTAATTAGCTCCATCTTTCCACTGATGAAACTGAGGCTCAGGGTGAGGCAATTTGCTGAGGGCTTCTGCCGAGGCAGAATTCAGATTTGTTCTCCATCATAGGGACACAGGTTTTCCTGGGTTTGTAAATTCTGCCCTTGTCCTGGAACGACTGACAGGCTCAGAGGAATAAGGCAGAAAGCAGTACATCTCATCCGGGCTGGGGGGAAAGAATGTAAGCATTGTCTTCCTTCATCCCACTTAATTTCATCTTTAAAAGTCCATTGTGAGGGTGTCCCTGTACAGTTCAGAGAGCAACCACGTCACTCAGGTGATGTGTCCAGCTCAAAGGATTTCTCAGAAGCTCTCATTTGCCCAGAGTTAAGCAGGAGGAGAGTTTCTGAGGTTGAAAAGATGGCTAGAATTTGTGACCATTTGCTGTGAATTTGTCATGGTGCAGAGCCAAAATTCAGCAATGGTTCCAAGGAGATCGCGGAGAGGAGATCATTGGTTGATTGCAGAGCTATATCTCAGCAATAGGAGGTTCCTCATCCCCTCCTTTTCCTTGGAATGTCCATGCTGCTTACTATTCCCATGCTGGCAGCTGTGACAAGGATGTGACCTTAAGAGAGTAAGATGCTGTCAAGACCAACTGAACTGAGTGAGTACGTGACTGAACCCAGTTAAAGCCTCCAATGCAACTTAAGATTCTGGCCCATGGGGGTGGAGATCCACTCATCTTGGGATCTCACATCCATACATGACCACAGGAAAAACCATAGCCTTGACTAGATGGACCTTTGTTGGCAAAGTAATGTCTCTGCTTTTCAATATGCTATCTAGATTGGTCATAACTTTCCTTCCAAGGAGTAAGCGTCTTTTAATTTCATGGCTGCACTCACTATCTGCAGTGATTTGGGAGCCCCTAAAAATAAAGTCTGACACTGTTTCCCCATCTATTTCCCATGAAGTGATGGGACCAGATGCCATGATCTTCGTTTTCTGAATGTTGAGCTTTAAGCCAATTTTTTCACTCTCCACTTTCACTTTCATCAAGAGGCTTTTTAGTTCCTCTTCACTTTCTGCCATAAGGGTGGTGTCATCTGCATATCTGAGGTTATTGATATTTCTCCCGGCAATCTTGATTCCAGCTTGTGTTTCTTCCAGTCCAGTGTTTCTCGTGATGTACTCTGCATATAAGTTAAATAAGCAGGGTGACAATATACAGCCTTGACGTACTCCTTTTCCTATTTGGAACCAGTCTGTTGTTCCATGTCCAGTTCTAACTGTTGCTTCCTGACCTGCATACAGATTTCTCAAGAGGCAGATCAGATGAGTGCACAATTGCACTCATCTCACAGGCTAGTAAAGTAATGCTCAAAATTCTCCAAGCCAGGCTTCAGCAATATGTGAACCGTGAACTTCCTGATGTTCAAGCTGGTTTTAGAAAAGGCAGAGGAACCAGAGATCAAATTGCCAACATCCTCTGGATCATGAGAAAAGCAAGAGAGTTCCAGAAAAACATCTATTTTCTGCTTTATTGACTATGCCAAAGCCTTTGACTGTGTGGATCACAATAAACTGCGGAAAATTCTTAAAGAGATGGGAATACCAGACCACTTGAGCTTCAAAACTGTGTTTTATAAGCACTCTGTAGAGGCACTCAGGCTTCTCTGAGGGTCCATGTCCAGAAGAGAGAATAAATAATACTGGAACAGGATCTGGAGATGGCGTTTCTTTGACAGGTGTATCGAGCACAGGACAGGCTGTCTGTGCTTGCTCTGACGTCTTCCACTATGTTCGCTGAGTTGGAAAATCTCTGCCTATTGTGCAGAACGAAGAAGATGTAGTTCCAGCTTGGCCACCCTCATTGCAGACTCAGTCCTGGCCCCTCTACCTGGAGTCAGGAGCTGTCCCCTCCCTCCAGGACACTGCATGAATCACTTCTAAATCTGCAATCCTGAGACAGTAATGGTGGTAGCAGGCCCACACGTTTGTAATGCTGTAAGGCTCTAAACTGCAAGTCAGGTTTTCCATAAAGTTTGCTTCCATCTCTGAACTGGGAATTTTTACAAAATCTCTTTTGTTGGAGCCTTGCAGCCTCATTCACTTTCCCTCATGGAAAACTTTTCCTCCCAATAGTCGACTGAAATAATAATGCACAGTGTGAGAGCTGTGAATTTCAGTTTATTTGGGGACTTCCTAATGATGATATCTTGGGAGACGGTCTCTTGGGTAGCTGTGAGGAACTGCCCCAAAGAAGTAGGGAGGAGATTGGCCTGAGTGTGATTTTGGACTTCGAAGGGGTGCGTGCAACCAGGCACACATCACCGTAGAAGGTTGCCGCTGGTTGTAAGAAAACGGGCAGCTTGTCTAAGTATGAGAAGGTGCAAGAAATTACGTTCATAAAATTTTCTCCTGGAAATAGCTAACTCTCTGAAGGCCTGTTCTGTCTGTTTTCCCGGAGCACAGAGTGCCTCATTTCTGATCTTTGGCCTGATCTCCTTTCAGAATGTGTTAAAGGTCAGCAGTGGCAGTGCCTGGTGACTTAATCCTTATAAAGCCAGATGGTGACATTCTTTCGTTGGCACAATGCAGGCATAAAGCAATCAAATTAATTTGAGAAGTGTGTCTAAAATGGGTGATGAAACATAGTCATTGTCTCTGATCAGGATAAAACTTAATTTTCATTGCCAGCAACCTGCATTTAGATCCTTCTTGATGAAAATTGTTTCTCTAATCTGTTGAACCAAGAGGGTAGGTTTACACGGTATATCCATGGTTCCTGTTTTAAGTCAGTTTTATTAACAATAAAATCTTGTCAGGGCCCAGAAAATACTTTTAGACAAATAAAGGTAAAGTACAGAGGTTGAAAAAGTAATTGTCAGAGAGGGCATTTGGGTCTCAGGATCCTGTGAGGGGCCAGAAAGTGGCAGACCCTCTACATGGGTGTCACTGTGGCGAAGCCCATCGCACAAGCACACCAAGACAGATGGCACCAAGAACCAGGTGAATTTCCTAAAAGCTGTTAGGAAATCAGTTTTAAAAATTACAAAATAATTTCGAAGTGTTACGTGCTTTGCTATTTAAAGTAACGCCCTGTGCTATGCTTAGTCATTTGGTCATATCCAATTCTTTGCCCACCAGGCTCCTTGGTCCATGGGGATTCTCCAGGCAAGAATACTAGAGTGGGTTGCCATGCCCTCCTCCAGGGGATCATCCCAACCCAGGGATCAAACTCAGGTCTCCTGCATTGCAGGTGGATTCTTTACTGTCTGAGCTACCAGGGAAGCCCAAGAATACTGGAGTGTGGGTAGCCTATCCCTTCTCCAGGGGAACTTCCCTACCCAGGAATCAAACCTGAGTCTCATGCTTGCGGATTTTCAGGCGGATTCTTTAGTGGTTGAGATACCAGGGAAGCTCAGTGTTTCTCTAACCCCTGTCTAAGCTTTAGTGCATCCCACAAATATTTATTGCTCTAAATATTATAGAAAATATCACTCACTGAAAGTAAAAAAACACATTTCTGCTTAAAATATTCTTTTTCCAATCATAACGGTAAACTGAACATACAATTTTAAGATCTTTAGTTATATGAAGTTCATCAGGTCTGCAAATTAAGAGTTAGTAACTGGTTACACGACTTTCTCCCAGCTGTAAATTAGGGCAAAGATTAACATCCCACATGTCTATCACTGCTGCTGCTGCTGCTAAGTCACTTCAGTCGTGTCCGACTCCGTGTGACCCCATAGATGGCAGCCCACCAGGAGAGTTGAAAAGCCACCAGAGCCAGTGGGCGGTGCTTGGAAGGTGTCATATATTCTCTAAATGTAAACACAGGCTTCTGTGAGGTGCTGGGTTTTCCTGAGGTGGAGTTCTGGCAGAGGCTTCTGTAGGAAACTGCCTATACGCCTGTGGCCACCTAGAGGTCACCTGCACATTCCTGCACCTTGTCTGCCTGGATGTCCCTGCTGAGGGTGGCCCCTGATTTGGGGGCATGGGGAGCCCACAGAGCCTGCTGAAGTTGCTGGGGGGTGGGGTGGGGTCAACACCCCAGGAGTGACCCTCAATCAGAGACGGTTGGGAACTACAAGATAAAAAGCCCCCCACTGGAACAATTCAGAGGGTCCCAATGGGGTTTAAGTCCAGTTGGCCACAGCAGTGATCCATTCATTATTTCCTTTTCTTGGGGTATAATAATCCTTCTTCCCCTCCCATGTCTAACCTTGCCTGTCCCTTACCTGTGCTCCCTGACCTGAGCTCACACATCAAGGACTTGGAGCGAATGTGGTCTCGGGAGCTGTTTTGGGGGGAATTCAGACTGAGACAGTCCTCATGACTTTTCATTGACTGGATGCTGAGCACAAAGTGATGTCGAGAGCTAGTGCTATCCAAAGACTGTTCAAAGACTGTTAAGCTGGACTCAGCAATGCATTGTCGACGCAGAATAAGTAGAGATGGAGAGAACACGACACCTCTACTTCCCAGTGTGACATCTGTGTTTGAAGATGGTGATGAGGACTGGATCGGTAAACACCGTCCTGCCCCCTTTGCTGGCTGCCAGTGAGAAAGATCCACATGGTGGTTAGAGAGATTAGAACTCAGGGTGGTAAAGATTCGGGGAGTGTTACAGTTATCAGTAACCAAGAATGACAGGCTAGAGGTAGGCAGGGGCCTTCCCAGATGGTGCAGTGGTATAAAGAATCCACCTGCCAATGCAGGAGATGCAGGTTCGGTCCCTGGGTCAAGAAGATCCATTGGAAAAGGAAATGGCAACCCACTCCAGTATTCTTGCCTGGAAAATCCCATGGACAGAGGAGCCTGGTGGGCTATGGTTCATGGGGTGGCAGAGAGTCAGACATGACTGTGCAAATGAGCATGCACCAGCATGAGAGGTAGGCAGCGGAGAGGATGCCAAGTGTAAAGCACATGCTCACCTGGGAGCAGTGCCATCTCCTAGGGACCAGGATGTTACCCAAGAAAGGTTCAGTTCAGTTCAGTTGCTGTCGTGTCCAACTCTTTGTGACCCCATGAATCGCAGCACGCCAGGCCTCCCTGTCCATCACCAACTCCTGGAGTTCACTCAGACTCAAGTCCATCGAGTAGGTGATGCCATCCAGCCATCTCATTCTCTGCCGTCCTCTTCTCCTCCTGCCCCCAATCCCTTCCAGCATCAGGGTCTTTTCCAATGAGTCAACTCTTCTCAAGAAAGGTTACTTAACAATATTGTAGTTGGTCCAGGAAAATACAAAACCTGCTGAGGGTGGTGACTGAGGGGGCACTTGGCAGAGTCAGTCTTTAATTGTGCCTGGAAGGAAGGGAAAGACCCAGACAGTGTGAAAAAGAATTATTTCAAAATCTCACCTAATAATTAATACTAAGGCTCATGTGCAAGACCTGTGTCCATGGGTATAATTCAGCCTGCAGACTTACCTCATTTGGTAATTTAGAAATAAATGAATGGAGTCAAAGTTCAAGACATCAGATTTTTCTGCAGTCTAGAATTGTAGCTAAATTGTAGCTTTGGTTAAAACTTGGATCTGGCAGCACTGGGTCTGCACTCAACTTGGAACAATGGATTAACAATGGGGCGAGGTTATTTACAAGGGGCATGCGCATTTCAGTTTGTTACATTTCTGCCTGCAGGATTGTCTGCTAGACAGAGGTCAGGGGTCATTGAGTCAATGGGTTTATACAGTTTTATTTTCCAAAGCAAACAACAATGTCTCTAAATGCACATGTCTAAGTGGAGAAAGAAAGACCTTTGAGCGTGCAGGTGAGGAGAAATAAGTAATACGTATTGAGCTTGAAACGATCTGCCAATCTCTGTGCCAACAGTTTCGCAGGTATGACTAGCTTCTCCCATTTTACGGACTGGGAAGTGGAGCCTCGAGAAGTCTTGGGAAGCGCTTCAGGTTTCTTAAGGGAACATTGGCCAGCCTGCTGCACAATCCCCTGTTCTTTCTATGGCACCCTGGAGTTTCCTTGATCTTGAACTTGGTGTAGTTAAGTCCCCTCTGTGACCACATTTAGGGGCGGGATAGGGATGAGGGTGGGAAGGAAAAGAGTGATGATGTGCTAAGATGTGGGGCTTTATGATTGCCTCCTAGGACAGACACATCTTCCTCATATTCCTCCAGCATTAAACCTGCCCAATCAAGGACAAAGAGGCCACAGGTGTTCCGGGAGGGGAGGGGAGGGGAGGGGAAGGAAGGGGACGGCTGGTTTTGAGCGTGATGCAGGGGGCCAGTCCCAGGTGTGGAGCCTCTGGGTGATGAACAGAAGTCACAGGTGAGTCCATCTTCTCAGCTTTCTTGGGGGTACAGAGCCTCCATCTACCACCAAACTAGTATTGAACAGGTGATGTCCCCTGTGGTAGTCTGGGGGCTTCCGGGTTATCTTTGTGCTGTGACTGTAGCCAAAGCGTTTATTGCTTTGTGATTCTGTGTCCAGGATCGGGCTAAAGCTTGGTGGGTTTGAATCCCAGTTATGCGCTCACCAGCCCCAACCTGGTGCCTCTCTCTTCTTTCTTCTTAATTTCTTGGCGCTGCTGCGTCTTCATTGCTGCACAGGCTTTTCTCTAGCTGTGGCGAGCAGAAGCTACTCTCTAGCTGTGGTGCGTGGACTTGCCACCGCAGTGGCTTTTCTTGTCGTGGAGCTCCGGCTCTGTAGCATAGGGGCTTCGGTAGTTGCCAGCTCCCGGGCTCTAGAGCACTGGCTTAGTAATTGTGGCTAGAGCCTGTTTCTTGATGAATTGCCTCCGCTTAATCGAGTGTACAAGTAAGTGCTGAATGTTCACGAATCATTTAATACCAAGCCTGGCACATACATAGTAAATGCTTCATAACTGTTAGCTCTGTTAAAGGTCTTCCCTTTTTTGGTGACTCAGAAAATTTTCCTTGGGCCCCTCTGCTTTTTCTACTTCCACCCACCCTCCCGCTCTCTCAGCCAGCAGTTCCCAGAATATTCGGGCAAGACGCTGGGCACGTCACCGCGTGGTCCTAACCCTGGTGCTTTGCGCTTCCCCAACCTCCTAAGCCTTCCTGAGGCCGTGGAGTTTCAGGGGCAACTTTGCTTGAATCTGCTTCCCTTGTGGCTCATCTGATAAAGAATCTGCCTGCAATGCGGGAGACCTGGGTTCAGTCCCTGGGTTGGGAAGATCCCCTGGCGAAGGGAAAGGCTACCCACTCCAGTATTCTTGCCTGGAGAATTCCATGCGTCCATGGAGTTGCAAAGTCGGACACGACTGAGCGACTTGCACTTTGCTTGAATCCGGCCCCACCGGGATGCAGGATGTGGCCGCGGTTCCAGCTTGGTCCACGCGGTGGCGCTGGAACTTCATCTCGGGCATCTAATGTGGGACGGAAAGGAGGGCGCAGCCGCGCAGACCCTGGGACTGGAGTTTGTGCTTCCTGGTGACCCTTAGCAATGAAGCGCCTCACCGATTGTCACAAATGAGGCTCCGGGTTGAATCCCCTAAGTGGAGGAAAGGGAAAGGAAGGGTGAGGTATTGGGGGCTGCAGCGGGAGTGGTTCCTGCAACCCGGGGTTGGCTTGTCTGTGGCTTCGTTCCTGCAACTTGCGCCCTGCTAGTCCAGGCTCTGGTACTTTGTCACTCTCTCCGGTGCCCTGCCCACCTCTGCCTTGCGGTGCATCTTCCATTCGCCTTTCTGCTCCTCTGTGAAGACCTTCAGAGCCCAAGTCCACCTCTCCTTTCTTTGCCCTCACTCTTCCGTGCAGTCAACCCCCACCACACCTTTCCATCACCCCCTCTCATATTTAAATCTTATTTTCTTCCCCTTGGGCCACCTGGAGGTGATTGTTCCTTCTTCTGAACCCGTACTGCATCTCTCCTGTGGCCCCGGACCCTTTCATTCAGCCGTTCCAGTATTCATGGAGCGCCTACGGTACGCAGCGAGAGGCTGGGGGCGCAGAGGCAAACAGTGCTGCCATCCCTGCCCTCGTGGAGCTTACATTCTAGTTGCTGAGATAGATCTAAAGTCAGTCAGTGTTAGTCACTCAGTCCTGTCTGACTCTGCAACCCCATGGACTGTAGCCCACTAGCCTCCTCTGTCCATGGAAGTCTCCAGGCAAGAATACTGAAGTGGGTTGCCAGTATTGCCAAGATTCCTTCTCCAGGGGATCTTCCCAACCCAGAGATCAAGCCCAGGCCTCCTGTGTTGCAGGCCAATTCTTTACCATCTGAGCCACCAGGGAAGCCCTGAAAAGGAGGAAACAGATTGTAGTGAGTGCAGTAAATGAAACTACTGGGCGCTGTGGGAGAGGGTAATTGTGAGGTGTGTGTTCAGGGAGTCTCCTCTGAGCAAGTTGACATCAAAGCTGAGAGTCTTGAGGCTGAGAAAGCCAGTTTTGCAAAAGAGGCTTCGGGCTGGAAGAGGCCGGGCAGCCCCTGAGTCTGGAGGCTGCCAGGGCACGAGGCAGGGAAGCCGCTGAAGTGGAACATCAGGGTCGGTGCTCTTTAGAGAGTATAGTTGCTTCTCTGTGCACGTGGCTTGGGGGATGGGGAGGAAATGAAACTGCTATGCAGAGAGAGGATGGCAGCTGGGACTGGGTGGGGGTGGGGATGTTCTAGATCTGCCCTGTGATGAAGGCATGGGACTGAGTGTCAAGTTGGATACTGACTCCAGGGGCTAGGGCCCTGGAGAGGTCCCTGCCTCCAGGGCTCTGTGAGGGAGGGGCAGAGTCACGTGATTGAGCACGCCCCATCTAGGGAGGTTCAGGGGCGCTGGAGCATGGATGATGGATCTGACATTTGATTGATGGACGCAAAGCTCCCTGAGGGCAGGAAGTGCACTGGATGAATTGTGACTGTAGAAAGCGTCTCCTAGGTGGCCTTCCTTTGGCAGAATAAACGTAAAGATTTGATACTGTTAGAGACATGGGTGCCCTGGGGACCGAAGCAGGGCCCCCTTTACTGCCTGCCACCGGCGATTGTCCTGGGAGCGCTGAGGATGCTGGTGGTGTCTGCCCTTTGGGAGCACTGAGGATGCTGGTGGTGTCTGCAGAGGTCAGGCCATCACTTTTCTCCTTGGCTCTGTGCCTGGGACTCGAAGTCTTCTTGGTCCTTTTGGTGGCTGCTAAGCAGTGAACCCCAGTCCGGCTTCCTCCCTTTTAATGGTCCACCTGCATACTTCTTCACTTCTGGAAGGTGGGGTGCTGATGGTTTCAGGAGCCCTAGAATTCAGCTTGCCCTGCGAAAGAGGAGAATGGGACCTCCCATGTCTCCCAGAAATGCCTCCTGGATGCCTGAGTTAAATCGGGACTTCACTCGTAACAAAGACTTGGCCAGCTCTAAGCTGACTTCCTTCTGACAAGGCTGTCATAGTCCGTCTTAGGGTGTCAAGTAACTTAGAATCACAGTCCATCTTACGGTGTCAAGTAACTTAGAAACACTGAGATCCACAGAGCAAGCTGGGAAGGGCTGTAGGGGGAATGGGAACCGCATCTGGGACTGGTGGGAAGATGGAGAGATGCTGAGGAAGGGCCAGGGCAGTGATGCTGAGGCTGGAAGGCTGCTGTCCTGTCCGTCACAGTTTTGCCCCGGGCTGGCGCCTGTCTGCGAATGTTAAGGGAAGAAGGTCCCCGTGAATCCTGTGCCCTCTATCCACTAGAGGGCGCTAGCACCCTGCAGTTGCTGGTGCAGCTTCAAAGGCCACTGATAGAGAGGTGTCTCAGGGCCCTCAGAAATTCCATTCTGTCTGGAACTCCTGCCTTGTATCCCCTTCGCCCCCTCTTTCGCTTTGCTGCTCACATGTGGCTGCTGTTTCCTTGGGCATCTCATAGACCAGCTCTGGCCCCACCATTGCCAGTATGAGCCCTGGGGAATAGGGACCCCTGGCCAGGTACAGGTACAGGTGGGGGCTTTGGGCTGCTGTGATGAACATCAGAGGCCTGCACTGGCCCCAGCGTGCATAGTCGGGTCTGCCTGCCCAGGAGCCTGCAAGTGCCTATGGCCTCCTCCCTGAGGGGTGAGTTTCCTGGGAAAGAGAACCTGTCTTGGAATATTTGTTTTCTGTTCCTCTGCACTTCAGGGCCTGGCTGGATCCTGCAATAAGTAGGAGCTCATCAAATCCACGGGCGCCCCAGTGCCTCCTGAGCGTGGCTTCTAGCAGGCAGCTGGCTAAGGTGGTGGCAGCACCTTGGAATCCAGTGAGTGGGTGAGAAGGTGGTGGTTGTGCAGGATGGGGTTCAGAAGCAGCCGAAAGGCTGTTGATGCCCAGTGTGGGGGGGAGCAGGAAGAAGAGGAGGAGGAAGAGGCAGGGGAGGGCAGTGAGCTGCTCCTGAAAGTGTGGTGGAGGGTTCAGACAGCCTGGGGTGGGTGGGTGGGGGAATCTACATCTAGGGAGGGTTTCAATCACTGGGCACCTCAGCTGCTGCTGTTTGAGACCCAGGAAACTAACTCATGAAACTGGCTCTTCCCCCAGATTCTAGAGCTTCTAACCTCTAGGCTGCTCTGGGCTAGGCAACCAAGGAGGAATGTCTTCCTTATTTTTCCCTGGCCTTCAACCATAGGGGCCGAGCTATCTGGAGGATCCCCATGGGGTCCACAGAAGCCCCGAGAGCTGCAGATGTAGGGGTCACATCTGCAGGGGTGTCAGTTGGTGTGGTTCTTGCCACCAGCATCTCTGAGCATCACAGGACCTGGGGATCAAGATGCTCCATTAAGATTTTGAGAGGGTTTCCTGCTTTGGTAACGTGGGTTGTAGGCACGTTGGCCAGGCTGCACTTTCTCCTCCCCACTTCTGCTCTGCAGCCGCAGGTCCCTGCTTATTTGCTGGTCTCCAACACCCTTTTCTCTAGGCTGAAAATAATCCCTCATTGGGTTAGTTGTGTAATGGGCTTGCCTGAGATGTTAATTTAAAAAGTCATTGGCAGACGATTTCCAACATGAGAGTCTTCGTGAGGGCAGTTGTCCAGAGCCTGAGGACTCCTGCAGAGCCCACGTGGAACGTGAAGGGATCCAGTGAAGGAGGGGGCAGGTGGGTTGGAGATGGTGATGCCTCTGAAGGTGAGGATGACAGAGGGGTGGTGTTACTAATGCAGCTTCCAGGAGGAAACCAGAAGCAGTGGGTGGTGGCCAGCTTTCTATCCTTTCTGTGTGGCACTGTGACCGCAACTATAGAGGCAGAGAGGCTCAGACTGGTTGAGATTCTTGCCCAGGGTCACACAGTAAAGTGGAGACACAGCAAGGCTGGGGAGGCAGATTTCTGCATCCCGATCTTCAAAGTTCTTTCTACAAAATAGGCCACGGAAGGGTGGGCAGCCCAGAGTTCATTTTATTCAGTTGGTCAGATTATCTTTACAGAGTGCTCACTTTATGTGAGTTGGCCAGGACAGCTAGTAGGGAATGCAGACAAGTCAACAGGCCATTATAACGTATGGGTGGTGGGGAGCCCAGGCCGGGTGTCAGGGTGACTCAGTGGAGGGACTCACCTTGGTTGAATGGGGTATCAAGCAAGTCTTCATGGAGGAAGTGAAAAGTAGTTGAAAGAAAAAAAAAAATCTAGTATTGAGTTGACCAAAAATTTGTTAGGGTTTTTCCATAAGGTGTAATGGAAAAATCCAAATGAACTTTTTGGCCAAGCCAATCATTTGCTGCCCTGTTGAGAATGTCCCCAAAGAGAATAAACACTAGCAAACAAATAAATAAAAAAGTAAGTGGTAGTCATGGAGTCCTAAGTAGACTCCATCCAGCCCCGGCAAGGCAGGAGTCCCTCCCCAGAAGGGGCTGGGACTCCTGGAGAGCCAGGGGCAGCCAGGGGGCTGCTGCTGGGCAGTGGAGAGCTGGGAGTCTGCAGGTCAAGGATCTTTTAGAAAAACTCCTGTTCATCATAGAAAATTTCACACACACAAGTGGAGACAATAGTGTAACAAGCCCCACGCTTCCATCACCTACATTCAACAGCTGCCAACCCAGGGCCAGTTCCGCTCCATCTGTATCCTCTCTGCTCCACCATCTATGGATTATTTCAGAGCAAATCCCTGATGTTGTATCATTTCATCCATAAGTATTTCGGCAGGCAGCTCTAAAGGATAATGGCTCTGTTTTAAAACCATAATCATAATGTCATTATCACACCTGAAAACATCAGGACTCATTCTAGTCCGTCTTCAATTGCCTCAGTTTTTCTTTTTTAACAGTTGGTCAGCATCCAAGTAACAGCCACGCATGGCAGCAAAAATCTTTTCAGTTTCCCTTGAGCTATCTTTTCTTTCTCCCTCTCTCTTTCCCACTGCAACATCCTTATTTAAGCAGTCTGGTCAGTTACTCTGTGGTTCCCTCCACCTGGCTCTGGCCGTTGGTGTCTTCAGGGTCCCTTACAGCCTGTTCCTCTGTCCCCTGTATTTCTTGTCACCTGGAACTTCGATCTGGTGGCTTCAACCAATTTAGGTTCAATTTTCCTAGCACCAGCATTCTCAGTGCACAAAATTAAACGACCACCTGCTGAGCAATGCGTGGTGTGTGTGGATGCCCGTGTGTGTGAACGCGCACGTGCATTATTCTCTCCTGCCTTTGGCCACCTCCCAGAAGCCACTGTTGTCCCATGGTCACTGGTTCCTTTCAAGGTTACAAAATTGCTTCAAGGTTGCTTGTCAAGGAACGAATGCAAGCTGTACCCTCTCTCCCTAGACAGCATATTAAAAATCAGAGACATCACTTTGCTGACAAAGGTCTGTCTAGTCAAAGCTATGGTTTTTTCAGTAGTCATGTATGGTTGTGAGAGCTGGACCACAAAGAAGGCTGAGTGCTGAAGAATCGATGCTTTTGAACTGTGGTGTTGGAGAAGACTCTTGAGAGTCCCTTGGTCTGCAAGGAGATCAAATCAGTCAATCCTAAAGGAAATCAACCCTGAATATTCATTGGAAGGACTAATGCTGAAGCTGAAACTCCAATCCTTTGGCCACTTGATGCGAAGAACTGACTCATTGGAAAAGACCCTGATGCTGGGAAAGGTTGAGGGCAGGAAGAGAAGGGAGCGGCAGAGGATGAGATGGTTGGATTGCATCATGGACTCAGTGGACATGAGCTTGAGCAAACTCTGGGAGATAGTGAAGGACAGGGAAGCCTGGCGTGCTGGCATGGGGTCACAAGGAGTAAGACATAGCTGAGCGACTGAACAACAACACTTTCTCCAAGCCAGTCCCCTGGAAAGCTGCCTTGGAGAAACCTTCAGTGGAGACAGATTTTATTTTGATGTCTACATCCATTTTCTTTCCCCTGCCTCCTTCTGTTGCCCATGTTTTGACTCAGGGTCTCTCCAGTCAGGGACCCTACGAGGTCTGAGGACCTAGCATTCTCTTCCTGCTCCTGCCTACCTTTTGGGACCAGTTCTCTGCCAAAGTGGAGAAGTTAAACGTGAACCTCTGCTTCTAACCCTGGAGGCCCCTTGGGCTGATGGGGCAAACAGACATGGAAACTGCAGCGACAGCAATTGCCCGAACACTCAGCCAGAGGTCCCTGGGGATGCCCTGGAAACAGAGAGGCCAGGGCAGGGAGCACATGTCTGTTCTCCGCCTCTCCTACTGGGTAAAAACCACCATCCTAGCTGGAGACAGAGACTGGAGGTGTTAGCTGCAAAGTGGAGAAAGAGGCCTTGTGCTCAGCTTCCAAGGGATGCCCGATCTGGCAAGAGAGATGCTCGCTCTGGGAGCATCCATCTACCCAAGGGTATTTCCTGAGCCCTCACTGGTGCTGGGGGAAGAAAGGGCAACTTGTGCCCTCAGTGTGCATGTAGTACTATAGCCAGTTGATGACCAGTGTCCAAGAACAGGGAGGCGTCCTCAATCCCTCATGTTTGTCCCTCACATCCAATCCCTGGTCAACTATGTCAGCTCAACCCTTAAAACAGGTTTTACTTTTTGGCCGGGCTTGGCACTTGTGGGATCTTAGTTTCCAGACCAGGGATTGAATCCAGGCCCTCAGCAATGAAAGCAAAGAGTTCTAACCTCTGGACTGCCAGGGAAGTCCCCCAAACAAATTTTAGTTTGGTCCCATTCTCTCCATCAAATCCCCACTGCTTCCCACCAACTCCAGGCTTCTGTTTTCCTCATTCTAATCCATTCTCACACTGCAGCCAGAGTCATATTTTTGTAGCATGAATCTCATCATACTTCTCTACCGAAAATCCTGTAGAGAGTTGAAGAGCACTCCCCCAACCCCCGACCCGCGCCTCCGCAAACTCATGCCTATCTGCAACTTCAAAATATGACCTTCCATAGAAATAAGGTACTTGTAACTAAAATGGGGTTATACTAGGTTAAGGTGGGCCTTAAACCCAGTGACTGGTGTCTTTATGAGAAGAGAGCATGGAGAGACACCGAGAGAAGAAAGCCACATAAAGGCCGTGGCGGACTGCATTAATGCCTGCAAGCCAGGGAAAGTCAAGGATCACCAGCCGCTCAGAGAAGCTGGGAGGAAGCAGGAAGGGTTCCTCCCTAGAGCCTTCAGAGGGAGCAGGGCCCTGCCAACACCTGGGTTTTGGATTTCACCTTCTGGAACTGTGAGAGAATACATTTTTGTAGTTTAAGCTGCCCTAGGAAACCAATCCGGAGAAGGCAATGGCACCCCACTCCAGTACTCTTGCCTGGAAAATCCCATGGGGGGAGGAGCCTGGTAGGAGCACAGAGTCGGACACGACTGAAGTGACTTAGCAGCAGGAAACCAATCACCGCTTCATAAATGTCATTCAAAATGGTATTGATAGGGCTCCCCTGGTGGCTCAGTGGTAAAGAATCCACCCACCAGTGCAGAATATGCGGGCTCAATCCCTGGTCTGGGAAGATCCCACATTCCATGGAAGAACAAAACCAGCGTGTCACAACTCCTGACCTGCTCATGCCCGGGAGCCCGGGAACCACAGTTATGGAAGCAGAGCCTGTGTTCTGCAGCGAGAAGCCACTGCAATAGAAGCCCGTGCAGCAGTGAAGACTCAGCACAGCCAAAATAAATAGTTTAAAATAAAATAAGATTGCACCTAGATTAAAACCCCAGACCACCGGCATGTCCCGCCAGCCGGGCGTTCCCTGGCCCCATTTGTCCTGCCACCCGGGCCTGTGCTCCTCTCACACCTCCCGTTTCCCGGTCCCCCCGTGTGTCTCTCACATCTTATTCTGTCTGAACTTCCACCATAGCACCTTTTAAGAAGTTGTAATTTTAAACAGACTTCAGTGCTGCTCCTTGAGCAGACTGTGGGCTCCTGGTGGGCATGTGTGGCTGTCTTCTTGGTCCCGGATCTCCAGCTCTGTGTACTGTGTGTCTGGCACGTTGTAGGGGCTTCATAAACATCAGATGAAGAAATGAAGCCAACAAGTGCAAGTGACAATATTTCATGGGATGAGGCTGTATGGAGGGTCAGATCAGGGTCAGTGGGACATGGCGAGGAGGAGGAGAGTTCTGTGGGTTTGCGGGGGCGGTGGTCAGAAATGACTCAGCCGACCCAGTCCACAGCCTCCAGGGAAGATGGTGATGAAGGTGGGTCTGTGCCAGTCCTGGGTCTCATCCTAAACTCGGGGAGGTTCATGGCTGTGCCGGCCTTCTCTGCCAGATGGACAGAAGTTGGCTCTGCACGCCCCGAGTTTACGGGAAAGGCCTTTCGTTCTCTGGGCTGTGATTCATGGGTCCCCGAGAGAGGGCATGATTTACATGAGCCTCAGACCATTTGGGCCAAATGACTGTGGGCAGTTACATCACCCAATAGAAGAGATTTACGGCCCAGGCCAGACTCCAGGGCCTCGGAGCACGCCTGCTCCCTCTCCAAGTTTGCACATGGTCCACCAACATCCTACGAGGGCCCGTGGCTAGATGAGCATCAAACTCGGGCGTCCCCTCTGGCGGGCAGCGTGGGCCTGGAACCCAGGGCTCCCTAGGCAGATATGTCCTCCCCAGGGCCTTTCTTTCCTCTTAAAAAAAAGCACAAAACATATCAGAAACGAAGCAGAGAACCCCTCCGTAGGCTGTCTGTAGGGCTGGCATTTAAAGCACTCAATCAGGCCTAGCTTTTACTTAAAGATAATAAAGGTGGCAGTTCTGTTTCATTTAAAAGTTAAACTTTTAAAAACTCCCTAGCTTTTCCACCAGCGTAGCCTGATAAGTCACTCCTGTCCTTCTGCAGCCCCCGCTTCTGTCTTCACCGCCCTTCTGATTGTCTGATGTCCGGGAACCTGAGACAAGCGGGGCTGGAGGGGGTGGAGTGTTGGGCCAGAGGAGGCCTGCGGTCCCCGGTTCCTGTCCTGATTTCTCAGTAAGCTGCCTACTCCATCCATGTGGAGCCAGAAAGTCCTGCTTTGTGCCAGGCACACAGTTAAGTGGAGAGTGAAAAAGTTGGCTTAAAGCTCAACATTCAGAAAACAAAGATCATGGCATCCGGTCCCATCACTTCATGGAAAATAGATGGGGAAACAGTGGAAACAGTGTCAGACTTTATTTTTGGGGGCTCTAAAATCACTGCAGATGGTGAGTGCAGCCATGAAATTAAAAGATGCTTACTCCTTGGCAGGAAAGTTATGACCAACCTAGACAGCATATTCAAAAGCAAAGACATTGCTTTGCCAACAAAGATCCGTCTAGTCAAGGCTATGGTCTTTCCTGTGGTCATGTATGGATGTGAGAGTTGGACTGTGAAGAAGGCTGAGCGCCGAAGAATTGATGCTTTTGAACTGTGGTGTTGGAGAAGGCTCTTGAGAGTCCCTTGGACTGCAAGGAGATCCAACCAGTCCATTCTGAAGGAGATCAGCCCTGGGATTTCTTTGGAGGGAATGATGCTAAAGCTGAAACACCAGTACTTTGGCCACCTGATGCAAAGAGTTGACTCATTGGAAAAGACTCTGATGCTGGGAGGGATTGGGGGCAGGAGGAGAAGGGGACAACAGAGGATGAGATGGCTGGATGGCATCACTGACTCGATGGACGTGAGTCTCAGTGAACTCCGGGAGTTGGTGATGGACAGGGAGGCCTGGTGTGCTGCGATTCATGGGGTTGCAAAGAGTCGAACATGACTGAGTGACTGAGCGAGTGAACGACACAGTTAGTGCTTAATTAAGATCGACTGAGTCGATGAATAGCCTTGAGTACTAGTAGTCACTCCTAAAGGAGATCAGTCCTGGGTATTCATTGGAAGGACTGATACTGAAGTTGAAACTCCAATCCTTTGGCCACCTGATGTGAAGAACTGACTCATTGGAAAAGACCCTGATGCTGGGAAAGATTGAAGGACAGAGGAGAAGGGGACGACAGAGGACGAGATGGTTGGAGGGCATGGACATAAGTTTGAGCAAATGGACATGAGTTTGAGCAAACTCTGGGAGTTGGTGGTGGACAGGGAAGCCTGGCATGTTGCGGTCCATGGGGTCACAGAGAGTTGGACATGATAAGCAACTGAACTGAACTGAACTTGCAGTTGAGATGATTTTTTTTTTCTTTTGGTGACTTACCCATCCACTGTGTCATCATGGTCTCCCTCATGTATAGAAGTACAGCATCTCAGAGTGAAGGGGACCATGTGGTCCATCTCCTACACCTGCTCAGGGCAGAGACCTGGCAATCATCATTGAGTCTATCCTATCCTCCCTTCCACGTGCAATCCACCCCCAGAGCTGCAGTTTTATCTCTGACCACGTCTCTAATGCCACTTCCCTGTCCATCACCAGGGCCCCACCATCATTTTGCTCAGAAGCTCTTCCCTGGTGTGTGTGGCCACTCATGTCTTCCATACCGTCTGTGTCTCACAAAGCAGCTTGAAAAGGGGGGATGCTTTTAGGATCAAAGTCACTCAGATTCTGTCAGTTTGTTACTTAAAAATGTCCATGATTTTCTGTTGCACTTGGAATAAAAATTCCCACCCCTCCCACAGCCCACAGATAGGGTCCTTGGTGAGGCTTCCAGCCCTGCAGCTCCTCACCAGCCTCCATCTGCTGTCTCGCTGCCCAAGCCCGCCTGACCTGGGCTCCTCTGATGTCCCCTGAGGCTGTCCCCTCAATTCCTGTGGCTGCTTTTCCTGAAGAGCCTGCAAGTCTCAGTTGAAATGTCACCTCCTTAGAGACGTCCACTTTACTCCCCACGCATGAACTCGGGGGTCACCAAACTTCGTGGGCCAAATGTGACTGCAGCCTGGTGTTATAAACAATGCTTATTGGTTCATGGCCCCTGGCCACTCCTTCACCTGTTAACTTTGGCTGTGATGGGTTTACAAGTGCGGAACCAAGTAGTTGCGGTACAGACCATCTGGCCCACAAAGCCTAAAATGTTTACCATCTGGCCCCTTTTAGAACGTTTGCTGACTCCTCTTCTAGCTCAGCCTTTTGCTTGCTTGCATTCTCTTTATTCATTTTTATCAGAGTGTAGTTGCTCTTTTATTTTGGCTAAGCTGTACAGCATATGGGATCTTGGTTCCCAAACTAGGAATCAAACTTGTGCCTCTTGCACTAGAGTCTTAACCACAGGACCACCAGGGAATTCTCTTGCTTGCTTTCTTGATGTCATTTCTCACATATAAAAATCAATGTGTATATTTTCATGTTTAATTTTATTTTTGATCTGTCTTCCCATAAAAATGTAAATTCCTGGAGCATAGAGGTCTTATAGACATATATACCTGTATTCCCAGTCTGAGTGTGGGGGTGGGCACATAGGAGGATTCAGTGACACTGATCAGTAGTTTCCTAGGACTAATCCAGTAATTAATTATTGGTCATATCAGTGTTTGGGGGTTATCCTTAGCCTGTGTATGTGTGTGTGTGTGATCAGGTGTGTCTGACTCTTTGTGACCCCACGGACTATAGCCCTCCAGGCTCCTCTGTCCATGGGGTTTCCCAGGCAAGAATCCTGGAGTGGGTTGCCATTTCCTACTTCAGGAGATCTTCCCGACACGGAGATCGAACCCAGTCTCCTGTGTCTCCTGCATTGCAGGCGGATGGATTCTTTATCCACAGCTGTTGAGGAAGCCCTATCTTTAGCCTGCTTGCCCCAAACACGTGTGCACGCCCTCTGGTGGACAGATGACTTCTGACTGTGTACTTACATCACTTCTTTCTCACTGCAGTTGGCACCTGGACACAAGCTTTTCCATTTCTCTTCTAACTCCATTGGCCTCCTAGATGATTTTGGGGAATACATTGGCTACAAATCATAAAAGATGGATAAAATTTTCCCTTGCCAGGAGTGGACAGGATGGAGGACAAACAGGTTGGCTTCTGGAAGAAGGAATCCTGAGCCTCATGGTCTAGCTGTGAGGCCGTGAACTTGTTATGAATGGTATCTACTCTTTTTGGACAGAGGTAGATTATAAACAACAGCAAACTATCAGAGCCTGCTCTCTCTGGGCCTTAGTGTTTTCATCTGGAAAATGATTTCCAAAGAGTGCAGAATTACCATAGAAAATTTCCAGTGGCTCTTGTTAAAGTCAGACTCCACGTGAGACCAGGTGATTCTGGCTCACAGCCGGACCCAGTGGATTAAAGGTGTCATGTTTCATCCTTTTGAGGCTAATTTCCAGTTCAAATCCTTCCACAATCATGTGTTCTGTGTCTTTGGGCAACATACCTCATGTCTCAGAGACTGTCTCTTAACCGGTGACAGTGTCACACTTTGAAAATGTTAACTTGTATTTTTCCTTTTCCTTCTTGGCCCCTCCACTCATTGGTTGGTACATCTTCCCTTTCCCCATATCCCTTCCTGTGACAGCAGAAAGGAGAAGGAAAAGGAGCCCTCTTACTTGTGTTTTAATAGCCTAGACCCTTTGGGGACCAGAAAGGGCTCAGATCAGATGGGAAATATTTTGGAGGAAACAAAGCATGTGAAAAGAAGCCCTTTTCTACTCCCGTCTCTGCCCAGAAGACGCAGGGAGGAGTCTTGGAGGGGAAGGAGGCCCAGTGTAGACCCAGAGAGATCCTTGGAGGAGCTTGGCTGAGCTGCAGAGAAGCAGCCACACAGATGTGTTTGTGGGAGCCGAGGGCAGAAGAGAACCCTGTCTGGGGCCGCCGGACTAGGGGAAGAAATGGTTTCCTGAGGGGGTTTGATAAGCAACGTACTAACAGCTTCAGTGTCTCCTCAACCTAAAATGAAAAACGAGCAGTGGACAGTTGTTGGGGGTCATGAGGCCAAAAGTGGCCCTGGGGGTGGGGTGGAGATGACTCTGCTGTGACCTGCATGGGCAGCTGATGACCACATCCAGACGGCCTTTCTCCTGTCTCCCCCACCAAACCTCAGCATTGCGTTGGCCTTCCTGAACCTCCGGTGTGATCTCTGGAAGGAGGGTGGACTTGAATTAGCTGATGTTACATCACCAGGTTGATCAGACCAGAAGGAATATGTTCACCTAGCTGATGCAAATTTGAGGTGGAAAATAAGGACCAAAGGGGTTGAAATGAGGCATGGAGTTTCGAAGTGCTGAGAAAAGTCAGCTTGGAATAAAAATGCAAAGAAAGAGGGTGGGAGGGAGGATGGGAGAGAGAGGGAGGGGGAAGGAGAGAGAGAGATTGAAAAATCAATCCCCCAGCCACAGGCAGCCCAGCTGGTGGGCACCAGATGGGAAAGCGATGATCTACAGATCAGGGCCTGTTAACAAGGCTGATGGCAACCCGAGGAAACCACCTGCAGCCAGCTTTGCAGAAAATCAGCACCCAAGGATGGGGCTTCCAGTAATCCATCGCAGGAACCACCGAGCCATGAACTTGTTAAACGGTAGCCGCTGGAGGCCGGCTCAGCTCACGCTCAGCTGCAAACGGGGCGAATCTCTGCCACTGGAAGACCAGATGGCGCCAGTGGTGGTGGTGGTCTCACGGTCCCAACACGCACCTTGGCAGATGCTGGGGTTGGCAGCTCCCAGGTCAGCTGAACTAACATTGCTGGCATCTTCTGAGCGTTTGAGAGGTGCATCTGTTCGCTCTGTGAGTGCCCTTTCCTTCCTTTCTCTTCCGTTCCTCTGAATGGCCTCTGCCCTTCGGCTCCGATGGAACCTAGTCAGTTCTGCTCACCTCCACCTGCAACCATCAGGCTGAAACTGTTGCATCCAGGAAGGATGGACAGTGGAGCACAGTGGATACAGAGCTCTGGGTCCCCATCCTGGCTCCAACACCCATCTGCGGGACTATGGCAAAGTGACTTAAGCCATTTGAAGCCTCAACTCCCTCCTCTGACAAAGAGGGTATCTCCTTAGAGAAGGAAATAGCAACCCACTCTTGATTTCTTGTCTGGAAAATTCCATGGACAGAAGAGCCTGGCAGGCTGCAGTCCATGGGGTCGCAAAGAGTAGCACATGACTGAGCACAGTGCCATCTCATGGAATGGGTACAAGTGGGGGTAATAGCAACAGAGCCCTTAGTTCAGTACCTGCCACTTTGTACCAGCACCACCTACTTAGTAAGAGTAACTTCAAGACCACCAGCAACCACACTCATGCAGGGGCTTCTATAACGTGGACATAGTAACAGCCCCTGGAGCCCTGGCACGACCCAGAGGGCCCTTAGCGCTTGCTTCCTGGTGGGGCCATAATTCTCCCCAACCTCAGCCGTCTTGTCTTTTATGTCTGTTTCCCCGCTTCTCCTGGAATGTGCTCTCTTTTCCTTCTATCCAGGGCAGACCTTGTGAGAGTCCCAGCTGCACTCACGTGATGGTGGCAGCTGACCCTTCCCAGGCAGAATTGTATTAGAGATTTCCATTTCCTGAAACCCTGCCCGTCGGATATAGTCTGTTTCCAATTACTGTACCTACCAGTAATTAGATGAGAACAAACTGAAAAATGGCTTTCATGGGAGCCACCAGCACTGGATTGGCTTTGAAGCTTTTAAACTTATTATTAATAATAAACGTTTTGGCGATGAACTTTTGACCATGCGCTCATCAAACATCCTTCCTCATAAGTGCCTGTCGCTGGAGAAGGAGTGTGCGTGGTGAAAAGGAGCTGCCTGGGGAATTGGGCAGTTAGAGTTCAGATCCTCGGTTTTGCTTGAAAACTCATTTCCTTTCTCTGTGCTTCAGTTTTCTCATCTGTAAAATGAGAGGGTTAGACCCCGTGACCTCTAGGGTTTATTAAACTTGGACACTTGTAGGAAAAAATAAATTAAGGCACTAAAGTCTAGAATAATTAGTTCAGAGTGGCAGAGCCTCATCAGCGCCCTTTGCTTTTCAGAATTGCGTGTCCAGGAATGGACCTCTAGATGCTCAGGGAGCCTTTGGGAGTCATTTGAAAAATGACTCCCTGGGTTGACACAATTTTCCTAAGAATGTTATTTATTTATTTTTTAATCCAAGGGTACTCTAGATTGGATGGAATCATGTCTTTCTAAGCAGTTCTTGACTTGGATTTTCATTAGAGTTTTCTGTGGCGTATTCAAAATACTCCACACCAGGCCACACCTCCCAACAATCAGAGTGGAATCTCAGCATTGCATTGGCCTTCCTGAAGTTTCAACATCGACGTGTATTCAGTCAAGTCTCTTTTAGACCCCATAGACTGTAGCCCCCCAGGCTCCTCTGTCTATGGAATTTTCCAGGCAAGAGTACTGGAGTGGGTTTCCATTTCCTCCTCCAAGAGATCTTCCCGACCCAGGGATCCAACCCATGTCTCCTGCATTGACAGGAGGGTTATTTACCATTGAGTCACCCGGGAAGCCCCTTCGCATTCGTGATTTGTACAAGTTGCCTCTGTGATTCTGAGGTGTGGGTGAGGTTGAGAATCACTGGGCTACCACAGTACATTCCAAACTTTTCATGAATCACTGGGGATTTTGCTGAAATGCGGATATGGATTCAGTAGGCTGTAGTGGGACCTGAGAAGATGCATGTCTAACAAGCTCCCAGGTGACACTGCTGCTGGTTCCAGGATCACAGGTTGTATAGTGAGACCTAGAAGGTTCAGCTGTCTGGCTCTGCCGCTATCAGAAGCTACATGAACACGAGAAACTCAGGTTGCACACATCCATCTGGAAAACCTCTCTGCCCATCCTCATCAACAGAATGAGATTGGAAAGTGTGGGTGCCCTTGTCAGGCTAAAAATCTGACCTCCTCTTCAGATGGGTAGTCTTTAAATATTTGCTCATCATAATTTTTTTAGTAGGGGTGTCATTGGTGTTGGAAAGGAGTTTTTAAAAACTAGGACTTGAATGTTCTGTCTGCTTCAAGGTGAGTGAGCATTCACCACTTTTAGAGCTGGGCAGCATCTGAAGCTCCTTCTGCTTTGGCAATCTCCCACCATGCATCTCACCAGGCAGCCCTACTGCCATCCATGTGGGCTGACATTGCCAGATGTTATCCTGCCCCAGGGAAGGGCCTTGGTCTTAGCTTGGAAAATTCGATGCACCTGCTTAATACTTTGACTCAAGCAAGGAAGTGCCTGAGAGGTGAAAGAGAAGTTAGAGTTGACCAAGGCAGCAAGTGTATTGAGATCTGGGGGTGGTCGTGACAACCATGGTGGCCCATGTCCAGCATTGGTGGCAGCTGTTCTTAGACAGTTTCTGCCTATGGTTTGGGGCTGGGACTCTGACCATCCAGTCCTGCTTGGTTCTAGGCATCCTACTTATTTTGTGAGTTACCAAATACCCCTCCAATACATATACTTTTGTCCTAAATAAGCTTCATGTCTGACTCTTTGCGACCCCATGAACCGCAGCATGCCAGGCCTTCCTGCCCATCATCAACTCCCAGAGCTTATTCAAACTCATGTCCATCGAGTCGGTGATGCCATCCAACCATCTCATCCTCTGTCATCCCCTTCTCCTCCTGCCTTCAGTCTTTCCCAGCATCAGTGTCTTTTCAAATGAGTCATGTCTATTGGTGAAATTAAGATTCCCAGTTGCTACCTAGGATTGTTGCTAGATTCAATGGGATAATCCATGTAGACAGATTAGAGTCCCACCCAACGCATAGGAAACATCCAATCAATGTTATGCTGATGAAGAAGAAGAGGAAGAGGAAGGTGTGGGGGAGGAAGAGGAGGAGGAGGAGAAATCAGGAAGGATGCTGAGAGGGACAGCATGAGGGGAGTTGCTTCCAAAAGAGAGGTTGAGAAGACCCATCGAAAGACATGCCATGAAAGTTCAGACCTGAAAAATGAAAGGGAGCCAACCATGTGAAGAGCATTTGAACAGAGGCAATAGCCTGTGTACAAGCCCTGAGGAAGTAATGAGACTCAGATATTCCAGAAATTGTTAGAAGGTCAATGAGGTGGGGGTGTCATGACTGAGGGGGCCACACATGAGTTGCAGCATGGAGTAATGGGTTTTCTGAGTCATCATGGGTTTCCTGAGTCATAGTGGTGAATTAGCATTGCATGTTTGATCCTCAGAGCATTGGCAAAGCATTGCTAACCTCTGCCCTCCTCCTGGCCATGGATTCCCTCTGGTTGACATCTAAACCTGGCCTACCCTCTTTGTGCTTGACAGATTTCAGGTAGAGTCTCAGGAGTTGGGAGGGGTGGGCCTTCTGCACAAGGGCCTGCAGTTGATCTTGGGGTGGGAGCGTCCACCTCCTTCGATGAGTCACCCTTTGTGCAGGCTCTAATGTTTACTACATTCACCCATCTGGCTGTGGAAGTCTTGCTTCAGAAAAGAACTCTGTTAGTAAATTGGGGTTAGGCAGGACTTCCCTGATGGTCCAGTGGCTAAGACTCTGTGCTCCCAATGCAGGGGCCCTGGGTTCGATCCCTGGTCAGGGAGCTAGATCCCACATGCCATAGCTAAGACCCACAGTAGGAGATAAGCTATGCTGTGGTGACAAATACTGTCTAAATCCCAGTGGCTTCACACAGCAGGTTTGGGTTCAGCAACACTCAGGGCAGCTGTCCTCCGGGCCATAACTCAGAGATTCTGGCTGCTTTGATATGACGCCATCACCTCTTTATGAAGCTTCTTGGTCACTGGGGCGAAAGATGAGAGAGATGGAGGGTAACACACCAGCTCTGCAATGTTGGTCATAGCTCATTGGATAGGACTGGTCATATGGCCTCACTACATGTGGGTGGCTGGGAAATACAGGGTGAGGCACGGAATGTTTGAGGAACGTGATTGTTTCTGCCACACCCTCTGATCTAATCTAGTTGAGTTTCTTCCTTAAGAGAAACTGGCATGAAAACAGTTTCTATTTGTTGCTACATCTTGATTAAACTTCACCACAACCATATGAGATGAAAAACAAATATATATTATAATATGAAGAAATACAGGCTTGGAGGATATATTACCAAGGACTTATGTTTGCACATGTTAAGAATTTCATGAAATAAGTTTCATTTGGTGTGAGGCAAATAGAGAGGACTTTATTCATGTAAGTAGAAATTCTATGGCTTCAGGTACAGCTGGATCCAGGGTCTTCATGATGTCATCAGGGCTCCATTTCATGGTCTTGGTTCTACTTTCTTCTGTGTTGGTGGGCTTTCTTGGTGTGACAGCTCCAGCAACTTCAGGTTTATGACCTCTTTGTTTCAAATATAGTAAAAATATAGTATTTTACTATATAGTAAAATATAGTATTTACTATATTTGTTTCAAATATAGTAAAAAGGGAGATTTCCTTCTCAGAGGTCCCAATTCCAAATCCCTGAATTGAATCTCCTTGGTCTAACGTGGGTCATGGGTCATGCTGATTAATTGATCCATGTGACTGAGGGGTTGGAATATACTGACTGACCTCTTGGGCTATGATGCCCCCCTTTGGAGCTAGGGATGGGGTAGTCAGATACCTTCTCCATAGAGGAAAATCGTGGTTCTATTACCTGGAGCAAAAGAAAGAGACCATCCATAGGTCAACCAAGAAATCAGGAAAGTGGGTGCCTGCTTCAGGACATTTAAGTAAGGGCATAGTTTCTTTCACAGTTCTGAAGTGGCAGTGAGAGGATTGGAACTAGATTCTGCCTGACCCCAGTGCCTCTGTTTTTCCCCTTGAGTCTGAGTGCTCGGTGAACACTTCCACCGTAGGCCCTCCTGGTACACAGTCAACTTTCAGAGACAGGGAAATTCCTCCGCCCTCAGCCTGTTGCACTTGGGCAGGTGCTAATATGGAGTGAAATGGACCTTCTTCCTCTGCAGGGGAACCAAATGTTCCCTTCCACGGGGAGGATCCCAGGGTAATCCTGGCTCCAGCCATGGCATGTAAGGAAGGATCCCATTTGAAGGATTTGGGGCAGAGGATGTGGGGCGCGGAGGTCAAGGATGTGGGAATCCTTAAGGCCTTGAGATTTACAGCAGGTCAGTGTCTCCTTACTGTCCCTGGGGTAGGAGGCTCAGGGACTGGCCTGAAGTTCAGACTGCGGGCAGGGAGGCTGCTCCAGGCAGGGAGGGGTGGACACAGATGTAGGTGGTCCCTCTAACGCACACACCTGACCTCACTAACATCGTAGCTGACTTTGCTTCCTGTGGCTTTGTCTGTGTTCATGGGGATGCGTGTGTCCTCTTCCCAGATTAAAATCTCTTGAGGGCAGGGAGTGTGGTTTCTACTCCTCCAGGCCTTTTGGAGAACTTCAGAGATGCCATTTCTGAAAGTAGACAGAAGCTTGGACAGACAGGCTTGAAGGATGGGAAATGCAGGTGTGGCGTCCATATGCTGTTTTCCCCAAGACTCTGTGTGTGTGTATGTTTGTGACAGTATGTGTCTCCGTGTGTACCTTATGTGTATTCGTGTGTATTTGGGTGTATGTGTATCACTGTATATGTATGTATATGTATGTGTGTATGTATAACTGTGTGTATATGTGTGCTTGTGTGTCTGTGTATATGAATTTGTGACTCTCAGTGCATGCATATGTATGTGTGTGCTTGTGTCTCTGTGTGTGTTGTGTATGTGTGTGCATGGGTGAATACATACGTGTATCTCTGTGCATGTATATCTATATGTGCATGTGTATATTTATCTATTTGTGTATATATATCTGTCAGTGTTACATATGTGTGTGTATGTGTGTGTGTGTGCTTGTGTGTAGAACATAAAGTTTTCCCCTGAATGGTGATCTTGCTGAATAAAAAGCATGGGAAAGATGTCTGCCTTTTTCTGTTATAATCCAAGGCTGATAATACTCTTGCTTTTCCTTTCCAAAAGGAAAGATAGAAAAATACGGCCAGTGAGGCTTCCCTGATTGTTCATAGCTGACGGCCTTGTCAGCCGGAGTTGCCTCAGGCCCACAGACTCTGCAGGGGCCAGAGCTACTCTGAGATGACAGGAGAAGGGTGGAGGACTCAACGGTTATTAGCTGGGAGTTCGGCCGACTGTCTGTGTTCCTGCTGCCTCCTCTTCCGTTACTGCAAGAACACATTATTCTCACCTTTCCAGCTACCAAGCCCTTCTCTTTCTACCTCCTGCCATGAGGCTTTTCCTCCTCCACTTCCTTTTTATACAATTTTGATTAAGATGGAAAAAAATAGGAAAAAACCCAACGGTGACCTACTCTGGAATTTGACCAAGTATGGATTTTTCTTTTTTTTTCTCTCTTAATGATGTCAGTTTCCTTCTTTGCAAATAGAAGGGGTTTTTTGTGATCTCACTGATGCTTTCCGGCTTTCATAGTCTCCTTCACTGACTCACCAACCCCACTGTGTTCTAGAACCCGGAAGAGCGATGTGTCAGTACCTAAAGTCAGTACCTAGAGTCGGTACCTACAGCAGCTCCCAGTGTTGATCCTCTGCGGTCTTCCTCAATTAGTTCAGGGAACAGCAGGACAGAAGCAGGCTTATGGGTCTGGGGGTGTCTGTGAAGGCAGGCATGATGCATGGAAGAAGTCCCATGAAACTATGGTCCTCCTGGGAATTGGCAGGGAGCCCTAGAGGGTCTAACCAAGTAGGTCTGGGGGTCATCTTCAAAATGTGCATTTCTTTCTTTCATTCTTTTTAAAAAATATTTATTTATTTGGCTGCGCTGGGTCTTAGCTGTGGCACATGCGATCCTCGACCTTTGCTGTGGTATGCGGCATCTTCAGTTGCAGCACATGAACTCTTCAGTTCAGTCACTAAGTCGTGTCTGTCTCCTAGCGACCCCATGGACCGCAGGATGCCAGGCTTCCCTGTCCATCACCAACTCCGGGAGCTGGCTCAGACTCATGTCCATTGAGTTGGTGATGGCATCCAACCATCTCATCCTCTGTTGTCCCTTTCTCCTCCCGCCATCAATCTTTCCCAGCATCAGGGTCTTTTCCAATGAGTTAGTTCTTCACATCAGGTGGCCAAAGGATTGGAGTTTCAGCTTTAGCATTAGTCCTTCCAATGAATATTCAAGACTGATTTCTCCTGGATTGACTGGTTTGATCTTCTTGCAGTCCAAGGGACTCTCAAGAGTCTTCTCCAACACCACAGTTCAAAAGCATCAATTCTCTGGCACTCAGCTTTCTTTTGTAGTCCAACTCTCACAACCATACATGACTACTGGAAAAACCATAGCTTTGACTAGATGGACCTTTGTTGGCAAAGTCATGTCTCTGCTTTTTAATATGCTCTCTAGGTTTGTCATAGCTTTTCTTCCAAGGAACAAGTGTCTTTTAATTTCATGGCTGCAGTCACCATCTGCAGTGATTTTGGAGTCCAAAATCTTAACATAAACTCTTAGCTCTTGACGCTTAATGTGAACTCTTTTCTCTTAGCTGCAGCATGTGGGATCTAGTTCCCCAGCCAGGGACAGGGCCTGGGCCCTCTGCATTGGGAGCACAGAGTCCTAGCCACTGCACCACCAGGGAAGTCCCTAAAATATGCATTTCTAGCCTGTACTCTAAACTAATTCTGATGCAGGTCACCAGAGAACCAAACTTCAAGAAATGTAGCCATAGAGCAGAGTTATGTAATCTCAGTACTATTGACATTCAGGCTGGTGATTCTTAGCTGGGGGAGTCTGTCCTGTAGAGCAGTCAGCAGCATCTTTGGCTTCTACCACTAGATGCTGGTGGAAACACCCCTCCCAACTGGTACAATTAAAAATGTCCCCAGATGCTGTCAATTGACCTATGGTGGTGAAATTGACCCAGATTGAGAACTACCGCCCTAGACAGTGCTTCTACTTGAGAGCTACAGGCACACATTTGGAGACAACTGGACACAGAGAGCATCTGGACATTGTGAGCTCTAGGACCCAACAAGCTCCTTCATCAACCGGAGGGTCAGCATCTCCATAGTGAATGTCCTTCCAACACTTTCTCTAGGCTGCGTGCTGTGCTGCATTCTTTGTGTACATTATCACTGTTGACCTTCCCAGCAACCTAATGGTGTGGCTTCTATCATTATCTCTATTAAAGAAGAAAGTTGTGTAGTGTGTCCAAATGGTTGACCTAGGATTTAAACTCAGACAGTCCGACTCCGGAGACCACACTGTTAACCACCGTGCTGCGTCTGTGTGCATGTGTCTCTCCATTTCCTGAACAGCAGGCCTCAGTCTATCCAAATGCTTCCCAGGTGGCTCAGTGGTAAAGAATCTGCGGGCCAATGCCCTGGGCTGGGAAGATCCCCTGGAGAAGGAAATGACAGCCCACTCCAGTATTCTTGCTGGGAGAATCCCGTGGACAGAGGGGCCTGGTGGGCCACAGTCCATGGAGTCACAAAAGAGTTGGACATGATTTAGAGACTAAACAACAGCTTGCTCAAAAACCAGGGAGATAGGATTTTTAGGTGAAATCACAGCATAATAAAAGTTAAAGGATGCTTTTGGAACAGTGCCGTTCTGACTGGGAACCGAGATACACCAGCATAGGGATAAAGACCCGTCCAGGGTGTGTGATCAGCCACTTCCTTTTGTCCATGTTCCTGCCTGTTTGAAAGGTTTTGGAGTGTTGGGGAGTGAATAGACGCAGCGGGGGAGGGAGACATGACATGCAAGAGGACACCAAGTGGGATTCGGGACATCTGTATATATCTGTCTTCTCCACTTCGAGGATTTAGGTAAAGTTCTCTGTGACTCCAGTGGGATCATAGGGACTGGGGTTGGATGGTGGTGTGAGGATTCTCACGGTGCCTGGCTTTATTCCCTGTAGATTAGCAAGTAGGCAACAAGTGAGCATCATTTAGAATGGTTATTGCATCTGATAATGAGCAGGTTGCTATAGTAGCTAAAAATCCCTTCGTTTATACGTGGACTGGAAAGAGGAAAAGCAAGGAGGAGTGGACCAGGAGATGAGCCTGACCCCAGGGCACTGCTTAGCTGGGAAAGCCTTTGAGATGCTGCCAAGGCACGAGCCGTGTGCAGGCTTGTTGTCTTGGAGCTGAGGATGCGTTTGAGCAGATGGTGTTAGAGCAGCACGGGGGTGAGTGGAGCGGGTCCTTGCTGTGGGTGGGTCAGCTTACAGATGGTGGTGAAGACCTGGGAGGGGGCGTCACTAAGAGCAAGCTGGTGGTGAAGACTGTTGGCCTCTGTAGGGACACATGACAGGGATTTTCTTTGTCTGTATGGAGAGAGAGTGTGGTCCAGGGACAAGCAGGTGGGTCCAAACAGAGGCCCTGGGGCTAAAGAAGGTCCAATGCTGATTGCTGAACATAAAACAATTCTGAGTTGGGTGTTCATTGGGATGTTTGTTGGCAAGTAACAGAAACTCAATTTAAACTGATTTAATTGAAAAATAAAAACAGAAAACAAACAAAAATGTGTATATATGTGGATGGGGAGGGTCATTCATTCACTTAATGGAAAGTTCCAGAGGTAATTCATTTCCGGCACAGTTGTAACCAAAAGTTCAAATGTCAATAGTGCTTTGTGTCTCTTTGCCCTTTGACATCACTCTCTTCTGCTGGCCACTCTCATAGGCAGATTTTCCCACAGAATGGTCCCCAAGGGTGTCTCGCTTCAAGTCCGGTAGAAAGAGATGCCTTCTCTTTGTCACTGGTTCTAGCTGAGGTCCCCAGTTGTTATCTTACTGGCCAGTCGTAGGTTCTAGGCTTTCCCTGCACTGGGGGTTTAGATCAGGCTCATCTGACCCACATGGCCCGAAGGGGAGAGAAGCCTCATGGGGGTCTGATGGATTCACGTGGGCAGCTTGATCTTTTATGCTCCATGTTGAGCAGTGATCTACAACCACTGATCATGTGGGCTCCACACAAACAATTCCTGCCCCCAAATTTCCCTTTCTGTCATAAACTTGGACTAGCGATTTGATTTCATTGAGAGTCACATCCTAACTGGTGACTTTTGATTAAAAAAAAAAGTTATAGATTACTGATAAATACCACATGAAATCATACAGGTGAACATAAAACATGTTTCTTTCCCTTCTTCTCTTCCTCCCTTCTCCATCCTTCCCTCCCTCCCTTCCTTTTTTTTTCTTTCCCTCTCTCTTCCTCCCCCACTTTCTGTTTTTGATGTGTGAGCTTCTTCAAGGGAGTCCAGTTCTTTGTGTCTCTTCTAAGTCTTCTGATGCCCAGTCCAGTGGCTCTCACAGTTTCTTGTAGCACAAGCTGATTCACACAAACCTCAGAACAGAGGAGCCTCGCCAGCCTGTGGCGAGGCCACCAGATAGAAGAGGGGTGGGGAGGTGGGTGCGGGCACATTTAGTTTGTTTGCTGGCCTTGATCACAGCTGTGGTGACAGCTGGTCTGCCAGTTTAAGTTTCTGATTGAAAGCTTCGGTCCAGCCGCACTTCGGGTTTTACAACCCTGGACTATCTTCTTATGATCCTATCTTTGGTCTACAGGATTGAAACAAGGTCCTGCAGCGTTTTGTACAAACCTCTCCCAAACTCCAAGCCAGGTCTTCCCTGAGGCCAGTCAGCAAAACCGCATGCTGTTCTGCCCCCAACCCCCACTCCTCTTACTGGGGTCTGACTTTTGCCTCATTCGAGCATGCACGGAGGACACGACTGGAGCAGACAGAGGTGATGTTGCTCAGTGCAGCCTCAGACGGAGCCCCCCCATTTGTTGGAGGCTGGTGGATTCTTCATCCCCTCCCTCTGGAAGCCCAAGAACAGGAACACTGTCTACCTACAACTTCACTGCATGTTCCCTCTGCTCCCCAAAATCATTGATGGCACTCCCAGCTTCTACTGATGTTCTAAGGATGTTATAGATCCTGTGGCCTTATATGGTTGCTTATGTTTTCAGAAGATAGCTTTTCATGTCACTGTAGAGGGAAAAGGTCTAATTCATATTCCAGAATTATTACAGACATCATTAGTCATTGCACGTGTGTGTGCTCAGTCGCTTCAGTCTGACTGAGCTTCAGTGTCCGACTCTTTGTGACCTTATGGACTGTGGCCCCCCAGACTCCTCTGTCCATGGGGATTCTCCAGGCAAGAATACTGAAGTGGGTTGCCATGCCCTCCTCCAGGGGATCTTCCTGACCCAGGGATCGAACCCACATCTCCTGCATTGCAGGTGGATTCTTTACAGCTGAGCCACCAGGAAAGCCTGTCATTAGTCATTTGGAAAATGCAAATCAAAACCATGGACTCCCACTTGACACTCACTAGGATGGCCATAATCTAACAGATGATGGTAATAAGTGTGGGCAAAGAGGTGGAGAAAGTAGATCTCTCAGACTTCTGGTGGGAATTTAAAATGGTGCAGTGATTTGGAAAATAGCCTTCTGTTCCTCAGTATGTTAAACACAGAGTTACTGTGAGGACAAGAAATTCCACTCCTAGGTGTACATTAAAGAGAAATGAAGACATATCCATGCAGATATTAATACTCGACCATGAATGTTCACAGCAACTTACTCGTAATCATCAAGAAGTGAAAACAATCCATGTGTCCATCAGCTATGAATGGATAAACGAAATCTGGTCTATCCCTACAACAGAATATTCAGTTCAGTTCAGTTCAGTCACTCAGTCGTGTCCGACTCTTTGCGACCCCATGAATCGCAGCACGCCAGGCCTCCCTGTCCATCACCAACTCCCGGAGTTCACTCAAACTCACGTCCATCGAGTCAGTGATGCCATCCAGCCATCTCATCCTCTGTCGTCCCCTTCTCCTCCTGCCCCCAATGCCTCCTAGCATCAGAGTCTTTTCCAATGAGTCAACTTTTCGCATGAGGTGGGCAAAGTACTGGAGTTTCAGCTTTAGCATCATTCCTTCCAAAGAAATCCCAGGGCTGATCTCCTTTAGGATGGACTGGTTGGATCTCCTTGCAGTCCAAGGGACTCTCAAGAGTCTTCTCCAACACCACAGTTCAAAAGCATCAATTCTTCGGCGCTCAACCTTCTTCACAGTCCAACTCTCACATCCATACATGACCACAGGAAAAACCATAGCCTTGACTAGACGGACCTTTGTTGGTAAAGTAATGTCTCTGCTTTTCAATATGCTATCTAGGTTGGTCATAACTTTTCTTCCAAGGAGTAAGTGAATATTACTTAGCATTAAAAAGGACCAATGTACTGATATATGGTACATCAGGGATGAACCTTAAAAATATGCTAAGTGAAAGAAGCTAGTCAAAAAGGCCACATATCATGTAATTTCATTTCTATAAAATTTCCAGAATAAGCAAATCCACAGGGACAAAAAGCAGATTAGTGGTTTCCAGTGGCTGGGGGGAATGGGGAATGACTGCTTTATAGATGGGGTTTCTTTTGGGGGTGATGGAAACATTCTGAAATTAGATAGTGGTGATGATTGAATTGCATATTTTAAATGAGTGAACTGTATGGTATGTAAATTATATCTCAGTAAAATGGATCTGTATCTCTCTCTATATAAAAAGGCATGCATCTCTCACTCTGGTCTTCCCAGCTTGTGCTAGTGGTAAAGAACTCACCTGCCAATGCAGGAGATGTAAGAGATGCAGGTTCCATCCCTGGGTTAGGAAGATCCCCTGGAGTAGGGAATGGCAACCCACTCCAGTATTCTTGGCTGAAGAATCCCATGGATAGAGGAGCCTGGGGGGCTGTGGTCCATAGGGTCACAAAGAGTTGGACATGACTGAAGTGACTTAGCACTCATGTGTCTATCTATCTATATAGAGAAATGACTGTAGAAGTTAGCTGAAGAAAAAAATTCAGTGTTAAGTTACTTCATAAATAATAATGGTACAATGTCCTTTTGTTTCTCTTAAGCTAATCACGTCTGATCATGTGTTAGGCTTGTAATTCTTTATATTAATTCATGACAATTCTTGTCATTGAGCAGCAAGATTAAAATCCTCAATTTCAAGAACAAATATGTAAATCTTAACTTTGATGGGTCAGTCCATGAGGCTGTGTCTGCTGTGAGAAACAGACAGAGCCTTTTGATTATGAAGAATTGGGGAGGCATATCACAGCTCAGAATGAAAGAGGACAAATGAAACTCTTAAAGTCCAATTTATCTCTTACTTAAGAATCAACAATGATAAAAAAAAAAAAGAATCAACAATGTTATCATTTATAAGAGAAATACAAAGTGTTTTATTAATCTCTAGTGTGATGACTTATGGGGGCACCTTTCTCCCTGGGCTCTGCTGTAGTGATTTTAGTGTCAGGATCAGACCTAGAGGGGCAATTTGGAGGCTAGTGCCAGGGGACCAGAGGGAGCTTCTTTTCAATAGAGTCAGAGTCAATGTGCTTAGCTGACCAAGAGGACAATACTGGAGCCACAGTTGGCGGGGAGAAGGAAATGGCAACCCACTCCAGTATTCCTGTCTGGGAAATCCCATGGACAGAGGAGGCTGGCAGGCTATAGTCTACAGGGTTGCGAAGAGTTCAACACAGTTCAGTTCAGTCACTCAGTCATGTCCGACTCTTTTTGTGACCCCATGGACTGCAGCACGCCAGGCCTCCCTGTCCATCACCAACTCCCAGAGCTGACTCAAACTCATGTCCACTGAGTTGGTGATGTCATCCAACCATCTCATCCTCTGTTGTTCCCTTCTCCTCCTGCCTTCAATCCTTCCCAGCATCAGGGTCTTTTCTAATGAGTTAGTTCTTCGCATCAGGGGGCCAAAGGATTGGAGTTTCAGCTTCAGCATCAGTCCTTCCAATGAATATTCAGGACTGATTTCCTTCAGGATGGACTGGCTGGATCTCCTCGCAGTCCAAGGGACTCTCAAGAGTCTTCTCCAACACCGCAGTTCAAAAGCATCAGTTCTTTGGCGCTCAGCTTTCTTATAGTCCAACTCTCACATCCATACATGACCACAGGAAAAACCATAGCTTTGACTAGACGGACCTTTGTTGGCAAAGTCATGCCTCTGCTTTTTAATATGCAAACTGAGTGACTAAATAACGTTATGTTAGGAACTGCGTCTCAGCCAACTAATCCTTTGGTACACGGTAAGCATTTAATATTTCTTGAAGGGTAAATGTTAACTAGGAGGACAGTGTGTGACATAAATAGCAAGGGAGACCCTGGCAGAAATAGTAAGTTAGATGTTAATCAAATGACCAATCATAAACTGTAAAGCGCTTTAAGGGAAAACTCTTCAGGGGCACGTGGAATTATGGATGACTGAATACCCACATGAAACCTCCATAAACCACGTCGTCTCGAATACTTTAGGTGATGTGTTTAGACAGAGGAGAGATTAGTTCACCTTACCTGTCACCAGGGCTCAGGCGATCAGGACTAATATATTGAAAGGAAAACTGCTTGTCCCAGCCTGCTTCCCTGCCCAAGGCGGGAAGGGCAAATGGATAGGGCTTCCTTGGGAACCATCTTTATTTAGGTGGAACGCTGGTGTCCTGGGTCAACAGTTGGGGCCCGAATGCAGCCAAGACGCGGAAGAGTGAATGGTCTCCAGTGAGGTGGGGACTCTGTGCTGCCCTCCTGTGGTGAAAACAGAGAATGCTCCCTCTGCGGCCTCTGAGGTTTCAGAGTTCTGTAGGACACCCCACCGTCCATACTGGTCCTCTAGGGAACCCACAGTGTCCTTTTCCAGTGCTTATTACCCTTATTGTTTTGATGTGTGCTTGTTGTAAGGCATTCTGACCCCATATCCATCAGCCTACTGGATATGTCTCTGCTTAGAAGGTCCATAGAAATCTGGTATTTAAAATATCCCCATATGAGCTCATTATCTCACGGCTCTGCATTACCAGCTGAGTCTCCTACCGTCTCTGACCTGGTAAATGGCATCACTCAGTTCCCTGGGTTGGAAATCTGAGTGGCTTCCAAACCACCTCCCTCTCTCTCTCTTTCTTCCTAGGGCTAGTCAATCACATGCCTCTTCACCGCAACTCTATTTATTGAATTTATCCTCTCTTCTCTGTTCCCAGTGCTGCTGTATTAGTGATTTTATCCCATACTAATGTGATGATTTCTTCCCTGATCTTCTTGCCTTCCATCTGATATCCCTCTAATGCATCTTCCACTGTGTCACCAGATAATTCTAAAACGCTGATATGACCACGTTAATGTACCTGCCTAAAACCCTTGGGTGGCTTCCCACTGCTTGTGGGCCAAGTCTGTGCTCCTTAGCTGGGATTTAATGTTCTCCACCCCGTGTCTGGCCCCGTGGATGTCTCCAGTGCGTGGCTTGCCACCTCTCCAGTCCTTGCCCTGAAACTTCCCTGAGGGCTAAGATGTTTGCACCTCTGTCTTATTCATGCTGCCCTCTCCTGGGTCTGCCTACCAGTGTACACCCTCATCTTTTAGACTTGGCTCAAGAGTCACCTCCTCCATGAAGCCTTTCCTGCTTTCTTCTTTCAAACCTCATTCAAGATGAGACTCACCACTTCTGCTTTGCAGGATTCTGTTGCAGGGAAATCAAGAGAGGAGGGTTTGGAGGCAGATAATTCCAGTCCACACGTTGGTGTCATCGTTTATTCTCTGTGTAACCCAGAGTAGCTTTCTGAAACTCTCTAGATCTCAGTTTCTCCCTCTTTAAAATGTGGAGATTATTCGTGCCCTGCTCACTTCTGGGTTAAATGAAACAATCCATGTAAAGTTCCTGGCAACTGGAAAGCCTTCAAAAAATGTTTCCTCTACTATGAAGCCCTAAGATATTCTGAGCAAACCCTGCCCTAGAAAGGTAATTCCTTCGAGTGTCCTTGTTTATGCCTGCAAACCCACAATTAGACCAGATCTGATGAAAACAAGTTGATTTTGTTTCCTGAGTTCCTAGAATGGTGCCGGGGAAAGAACAGACCTTAAACAGTACAGTTTTAGTCACTGTTTAAGGAGTGCATGGAAATAAAGTTGTAAGGGAAGGTGGGAATAATCTCATAGCTTCCTGTCATGTATCAGCGGGTCTTAAGAAATCAATTAGTTGCAGTTCATCGATGGTGTGATCGACAGTAGATCTGGGCCTCCAGACAAAGAGGAAGATGAAAGCACTGTAAGCCCTGTGTGCTCTCTGATTCTCCATTTCTCAGCCTGGCATGTCAGGCATTCACTTTGCTTTCTTTCTGATGTATTAGGACATTTCTCAAATGATGAAACTGTATATATACAAAGAACCAAACCTTTCAAAAATTAAGTTGCTTGGTTAAGAAATACATACAGAGTGTATGAGCTTGAAGTTTATTCACTTGATTTGCTGTTTGTTGGGATAATTGTTCTCATCCAAAGCAAAAACTTGCCCAAATACAAGGGATATTGGCCTCTTTGGTTGGAAATGGGGTTCCTTCCAGAAACATCACCTGTTACCTGCTGCATTCAGCTGTAAAGACAATGTAAACAAAAAGACCCTACCACCTAGTCATTTTCTGATGGAGCTATAAATTTAATCCAAAAAGGCAAAATGCCTCATTGTCTGGAAATTACAGTGTGTGCCTTCTGTAAATGTCATCTGCATTTATCCTTCACTTGAGAGGAGCGTGCATTAAAGTAAAGCAAAAGTGCAAATATACATCCTACGGGAATCCATAATTAAATGGAGTTTTCATTAATGCTGGAAGTCACAATTCATCTTATAAATCCAAAATTCCTTGTGTATGAGAAGTGTGAAAGTGTGGAAGTGTCAGTTGCTGTCATGTGTGATTCTTGGCAACCCTGGAGCCTGACAGGCTACAGCCTATGGGGATTCTCCAGCTAAGAATACTGAAGTGGGTTGCCATGCCCTCCGCCAGGATGTCTTCCCGACCCAGGAATTGAACCCTGGTCTCCGGCATTGCAGGCAGATTCTTAACTGTTTGAGCCACCAGAGAAGCCCCTTATGTATGGCTCACTATTAATCAATCGATTGATAAAAAAAAATAAAGCAATTCTTATGAAATACTTATTATTTTTTTCCTTATCTGGAGAAAATTCTGTTTAATTTGTGATATCATAGTTTGTGATCCTGATAGTGATTTGACCCTTTTTAACTTTCATGTGTGTTGTTGGAAAAAAAAAAAAAGATGGGTTGTGATGGGTAGTGAAATTTATATCATTAGAGGAATTTGGCTTGTAAGGGTATAGATCAGTGGGTTACTAAAGGATTCCCAGAGTTCTTATTGTTTTATTTTACAAACAATCAGAATTAAAAAAAAACAAGAATCAGCCTGTCTTTTGGTCAAAATGTTTCAGTTTCTTAGTATCTTGGTTGCCTGCGTTCTCTTCTTTGCTCTATTACCATTTTTTAAAATTGGAGAATAACTGCTTTACAATGTTGTGTTAGTTTCTGACATACACAACATGAAGCAGTCATATGTGTACGTATATCCCCTTCCTCTCGAGCCTCCCGCCCACCCTGACCCCCATCCCACCCCTCTAGGTCACCGCAGAGCACTGGGCTGAGCTTCCTAGCCCATCAGGCAGCTTCCCGCTAGCCATCTGCTTTACACATGGAAGTGTATATACGTCAGCGCTCCTCTCTCAGTTCATCGCACCCTCTCCTTCCTCTGCCGTGTCCACGAGTCTGTCGTCTATGCCTGTGTCTCTGTTACTACCTTGCACACTGCTCTAAATTTCCCTTAATCTTAGATATTTGTTGTTGTAGAATCATAGACTGTTACCTAAGCATCATACTTTGAAAGCATCCCCAATTGGAAGCTCCTGAAAAGATTCTTGGTCTATTTTGGACTCTTGTGTTACAAGTTGGAGGTACTTGGGCCTGAGTTTGACCCAAGAAGCTAGATGCATTGTTTTCTTTTGCCCCTCTCCCACTGTCCTTATACAAGCCACAGCAAAGCAATTTGGACCCTGATGCTGGGAAAGACTGAGGGCAGGAGGAGAAGGGGACGACAGAGGATGAGATGGCTGGATGGCATAACTGACTCAATGGATGTGAGTTTGAACAAGCTCTGGGAGATGGTGGAGGACAGGGAAGCCTGGCGTGCTGCTGTCCGTGGGGTCACGAAGGGTCAGACATGACTGAGTGACTGAACAACAGCAAAAAGGAATTATAGGTCACCTCCTACTCATTTCGCTAGTGGCATTGACCAGGGGTCAAGGTCATGAACTCCACTGGGACGTGCTGTAATTCCCAGGTGTCTCTAATATCCACTGTTCTGTGTGCATGGTGAACTGGAGCAAATGAATTATCTGCTGGGATAAAGCTGACCTCATGGAAGTAGTTTTGTTTAATTGAGTTAGCTGTACTGTTTGGTCTAATACGTTGTGTTGAAAACCTTCCCATGTCTCTGCTTGCCTTTATTTGCTCAAAATATAGCCTATTTATTGTCGGTGCTTAGAATAGGTTTTACTGTGATGTGAGATGATCTCTGTCACGTTCACTGTGGTTTAGTTCCTACTTTGTACCCTAAGGGGGTAAGTCAGCGGAAGACCGCTCCCTTTGCCTGGGCGCACTCAATTAAAGGATCTCTCGTAACGTCATAAATTATTTGTAATTCCAGGCAACATCGAAACTCCAAACTTCAGAAACGAATTCCATCCCTACTCCCCTTGAAATTACTTAAAAACCTAACGTCTCTCCGCGTGATCAGCAAGTCTGCTATTCAGTTCAACTTTTCTTTTTTCCACTTTAACCATTGCTTTCCTGCATCATGTGAATCTGATTTCTACCTTAACATTTGCATCTTCTAAATACAGCAGTTCCTTGGCATTTGCAGATTTCCAAACTCATGGGATTAACTCTATTCTAGAGGCTGTAATGTTGTTAGTAGTTTTGTAAAGACAAGAATTAGAATTGTACCTATAATAGGCTGGTAGACTAGAGCAAGGCCCTCTGCTAATGAAGCCATCTTCCTGACCCTAAAACTTAGCCTGGAATCGCTTCTCCATCCATGGAAGGTACTAGCAGCCTCTGGGTAACTTCATCTTGAGTCATCCTCAGGCATATATTAATGAACTAAGTGATGGATTATAGAGCTATATAGGAATGTGGGGTTTGTGACAGCTTAAAACACTGTTCCTCAGCCTTATAAAAAATGACTGATCTCTGGGAAACACCCCTAGAAATTCTGATTCATTTGATCTGGGGCGGAGTCTGAAGATGTTTATTTTTAAAGGTCTCCCCCAGTGTTTTTCTTATGTGTGAACCAGGTTGGGAGCCACTGGACAAGGAGAGGTCTCAATCCTTCATGATCCCCAGCTCCAGTTTAAAAGACTTGAATGATTTCCCATTGCTGTTAAGAGAAAGATTCACCCTGTAGATCTCCACTCTACATCCCCTCTCCAGCCTCTTCTTCTTCTTTTTTTAAAAAATTATTCATTTATTTGATTGCCCTGGGTCTTAGTTGCCACATGTGGGATCTTTCGTTGCTGCATGTAGGGATTAGTTTCCTGACCAGGTATTGAACCTGGGCCCCCTGCATTGGGAGCTCAGAGTCTTAGACACTGGGCCACCAGGGAAGTCCCTCTGCAGCCTCTTCTGATGCCATCCTTATTTTCTCTGTCCACATCTCAGCCCCTTGTATGTATCACCTCCTGCTTCCATGACCTTTGCCTTCTTTCCTTTGCCATGAATATACTTTTCACTTTTCTTGCTCCAGTGAACTCCTGTGCATCCTGCATATCTCAGCCCAACCACTATTTCCTCAGGGAGGCTTCTCCTGATTTTCCCCCTGCCCACAACACACACACACACACACACACACACACACACACACAGGGTCCTCCTGATGAAGTCTGGGTGTGTGATGTGGCCCCCAGAGCCCTTCCAAATCAGAGTCTCTATTTTGTGTCTTTTTGGCAATATCTGGTTCCTCAAAGATTTTCTGGTTGTTTCTAAACCTGGCTGATCATCAAAATGATGAGGAGAGCCTTCTGTTGTTTGTTTTTTGGTCACACCGCATGGCATGTGGGATCTGAGTTCCCTGACTAGGAATTGAACCCGTGCTCTCTGCAGTGGAAGCTCAGAGTCTTAACCCCTGGACCAACTGGGAAGTCCTGAGAAGAACCTTCTCGAAGTAGACATGCCCAACCCTCTCCCTTGGGGAATCTGATGAGTCAGGACTGGAGTCTGAAACTTGGGAGGGGCTCCCTCGGGATGGTGATGATGCTCTGCATTTGGGAGGCACTCACCTGAGCCATGGGTGAGCGCGGAGCCCTCAGCCAGTCCTCGGGGCAGCTCACCCAGCAAACCTCGGGAAGTGTCAAGTACTGAAGGGTCAGGGGAGTAGGTGTGTGGGGCAGTCTAAATTCGGTGAGATGGGCCAGCAGTCTGTAAAAAGGTGAGGTGGGTCTGTGGAACTGGGAACACACACCAGCCTGAAACAGAGAAGGAATGAAGAGAGCATTTATTTATTTATTTTCTTTTAATGTCATTGCTTTTGTTATTGTTTTATAATTTAAACAATCATTTTTTTTCTCTCTTAAATTTTTTTTTAATTAGAGGATAGTTACTTTATAATATTGTGATGGTTTTTGCCATGCATCAACATGAATTGGCATTAGGTACACATATGTCCCCTCCCTCTTAAACCCCCCTCCCACCTTCCTCTCATCCCACCCCTCTAGGTGGTCCCAGAGCACTGGCTTTGGGTTCCCTGCATCATACATTGAATGCCCACTGGCAATCTATTTTATATATGGTAATGTATATGTTTTAATGCTATTCTATCATATCATCCCACCCTCTCCTTTCCCCACTGTGCCCAAAATGTCTGTGTCCTTTGCTGCCCTGCAAGTAGGATCGTCAGTACTATCTTTCTAGATTCTGTATATATGCATTAATATACAATATTTGTCTTTACTCTCTGGAGAGAGCATTTAGATCAGGCACAATGCCTATGGCACCAGCAAGCTCAAATCCCTTATTACCGAAATCCATTTGAATTCTTTTGGCTGCCAAGAGGGGTTCTCATTTTCAGTCTCTCTCTCTCAATGAGATAAATCCCTTGGTATCTTCTTAATATTTTTATTTGGGAGAAAGAGAAGGAAGATGTGAGAAAGATGATCTTGGTGTTTTTGCTCCAAGCACAATTTCCCTCTACCTTGAAAATGTGGATAAGTCTTGGAGCCACTCAGCAAAGAGCATCACCTCCATCTGGACCTCTTGGGGCCATGAGGGTGGGTGCATGGCTTCTCAGTGAGTTCCAGGCAGTAAGATTTCCTCACACATTCCAAGTAGACTGACAGACTGTGTAACAAGTTCAGTTCCTAAGAATCTGCTTAAAAGATGTCAACACACACATCCCCCTGTCCCCCTGCAAAAAAAAAAAAAAATTCTCACAGGGAAGGAGTTAGTCATGTTTCTTATTGCAGACAATTTGGAGGAACAAGAGTTTGGATTACAGGACATGAGTGCAATACAAATGTAATTGTTTGGAGGTAATTTGAAGAAAAATGAAGTGTGTTTGGACTGGGAGTTCAAGGACATCAAACTGTCCTTACATGATGGAGTTTTGGGTAACAGCTCACTTGGAAATTACAGTCTGGGTCCTGAGCTGTCCGTCTGGGGACTGAGTTCTTCATTTTAGGTGAACTCTCTGCTCTCAATGAGAGGGAAGCTGCTGTTCTGAAAACCCTTCACAAGTTGATGATTTCTCTTGCAGTTCTATGTAAACGGACTCCTTATTTCTTAGCACTTAGTTTTATCACAGCACATAATCCTGTGGATGTTGTTTATGATATCGTCGGTGCCTGAGGTTTCAGCAGTGGCAACGTTTAGTTGGGTAGAATTGAGATTGGCTTTTAAAAGATTTACATATTTCTGCCTTCTGTTAACTCCAGTTTTTGGAATGGCTGACTAAGGTATAAATTATTGCTTATAGAGATGTCACTGAACATATGTTTGCATAATATCTAGGAAGTTTAACTTGGAAGGAGTACACGTGGGGAGCTCAAATCATAACTAGGATATCTGGGTATCTGGGAGTGTGAGCAGTTATTGGAGGGTGTAGTGAGTAGAGTTTAGGACCTGAATCCATGCTGCCCAGGTACCAATCTGGTTTCATCAATTTTAACTGTGGAAGATTAATAGCTCCCTCAAATCCATGCCCTTTGCAGTGTCTCTTTGCTCCTCCCATTAAGGGATAGATTCTGTTTGCCTATTCTGTAAATCTGAGGTAGCCCTGTGACCAGCTCCGGTCAACAGAATGCAGGGAAAATGATACTGGGTCAATTCCAAGGCTATGCCTTAGGCTGAGAGTCATTACATGCTTCACTTTTACTTGAAACACTGCTTCTGCCCCGTGCACAGGCCGGAGCTAACCTGCTAGAGCAGGAAGGGCCATGTGGCAGACAACAGGAGTGCCTTAGCCAACAGCCAGAATCAGGAGTCCCAGAAACATGGAAAAACATCAGTCCACAGGTGATGACAAGAGAAGAGGGGTTTTCCAGGTGGTTCAGTGGTAAAGAACTGGCCTGCCAATGCAGATGACTCAGGAGACGTGGGCTGGATCCCTGACCTGGGAAGATCCCCTGGAGAAAGAAATGGCAACTCACTCCAGTATTCTTGCCTGGAAAACACCATGGACAGAGGAGCCTGGCAGGCTATAGGCCATGGGATCACAAAGAGTCAGATTTGACTGAGTGACTGAGCACTCACTCAAGCAGAAGGCTCACAGACAAGAAGGGGGAAATGCATACCTGAGCCAGGCTTGAATTTTCAGGAAGTTTTGGCAAGTTTTGTAACTCTGCAATACCTAATCGATATGTTAGGGAAGTAATCACAGACGTGTTGCTTGGTTTTTTGTTCCCTGTTCCTTTGACTGAAAAATGGGTATAAAATTGTTCCCTTGCAGCAATGCTCGAAGCTCCCAGCCCAGTGTCTTGTGCAGAATAAGTGGTAACAGAGGTCAGTCATTATTCATATGGAGGATTTACAGTCAGGCTCAGGTTGTTGTGGAAGAGCTGCAGAGAACTTCAGTCTCTTTGTTCCTCTGGGAAGGAGAGGAAATATGAATAGGTGGGTGGAGGGTTTTCAGGGCTTTTTCTTCTGGTTCTAGAAAAATGGAAGGAGAGAGAGAGAGGGGTAGCTCTTATCTTTGAAAGGAAGTCTGCCCCAGGTCCCGGTGGGCAGGGGGTAGGGATGGGGGCTGTTTCCAGGTCCAGGCTGTTTGCTCTCTGAGACCCAGGCTGTGCTTCACTGGCTGTGCAGAATTTGTGTAGAAAGTAGAGAAATCATTTATTTCATGGACTTGGATGCTTCAAAGTAAAGGAACACCAGATTGGTGTTTATTCTGTTAGTTGGTGGCAATATTGGTGAATCTCACTCTTCCAGGTTTCAGCAGATGCAGAGAGAAAGACCTGCCCAGACATGACCAGAAAATCCTACAGGCCTGGGAAGCATGAGGGGTTGAGTGCTGAGGGCACAGAGAAGCAAGTCTGGCATCAGGTGGTGAAAGGCACCCTGTGTGCCCAGGGCCTTGTGCGTCTAGCAGAGAGGTGCTTCTCACCCCACTTCCTGGGCCCCTGGTACCAGTCATGACTAATCTCCTTCTAAGACACAGCTTGGTTCCTGTGCAAGAAAATATACCTCTAGAGAGATGAGCCCAGATTACCTGCATTATGGGTTATTGTTTTCCAATTATGGAGGAGACTGTTTACACACTAGGCTCTATGTTCGGTGCTCACAGAGGCATCAAATATCGGAAGGATGTAGTTTGTATCCTCAGGAAGCTTAAATTCCTGTGGTGATCTGTCATTCTGACTGTATGTTAGAATTAGCTGAGAGCTTAAGAGAACTATGTCTGGGCTGAACTGCTGTCTGATAAACCAGAATCTCTGGTGAGGGGAACTGGAGCATTGGCATTCAAATGTTCCCCAGCTTTTCCTAATGTGCAGCAAGGGTTGAGATTTGCTAACTTGAATGGCCAGTATTTTTCACATCTCAAATAATAAAACGATCAGAGTGGCTACAGAGTTGGTTAACTTATGGCTCAATTATTTCAAGAATTCAGGCTATGTTCACATGTTTTTCTCTGTTGTTTTTTTTTCCATGTTGGCTTTTGCCTCAACCTCATGGTTGTAAGATGGCTGCAGTGGTCCCAAGCATGACTCCTGCATGAGTTGCATCTTGAGACATAACAGAGATGACTTCTCCAATTTCTTTTTAAAAGTAAATAAAGTTATTCCCAGAATTTCCCCAGGAGATTTCCCTTTTAACCCCTTGTCCAGAATAGAATCACATGTGCAAGTCTTAATCAATCTCTGGCAAGGCAAATAAAACCATTGCTATTGGCTGAGATCCTTTCATGACCCCTTAGGCTGGAGAGGCATCACTTGCTCTGAGCCTGTGGTCAATCAGAGAGTGAACCATGTACAATACCGGGACTTTGTCAGGAGGGAATGAAGGGGTAGGAATGGCTAGCAGACAGTATCTGGCAAGAGAGGGTAGGCTGTGCTGTGTGACAGGTAAACCTGGTGTCCCCATGGTTTAGTCTAATGAAAGTTTCCTTCACAACCACAGTTGGGCTCAGATTAGATGGAGTTCTCCATTTGGCGAGTTGGTTCCTTGCTCCCACAGTCCTCCGTCTTGTGAGGCCGCCTTCTCACCATGTAGCCTCCCAAGTTGCTGCCCCAGGGGAGAATGACAGCAAAGGCACTGATTCTAACTCCCAAACCGGAAGTGACACACTTCACTTCCGTTCCTTGTCTGTTGATCAGAACTAGTCAGTGGGCCCTGATCTAACTCTAAGGGCGTCTGGGAAGTATTGGGTGGCATTTGGAGAATTTGATGAGAACTATTGATAACAGTCTTTCCCATAGCAGGCAACTGAATCACAAGTAGAGAGATAATTCAGAGGAAGAAAAACGTGCTGGATCCAATCACGTGTGTTGGTTGTGTGACCAGCTTTTGCTTCCAGTCTTGCTGGACTAAAGAGGGCTTCCTCGGTGGCTCAGTGGTAAAGAATCTGCCTGCAGTACAAGGAATTTGAGTTGCATCCATTTGTTAATGTAAAGAGTGGTCCATTAACTTGTATATAGACCTCTGTGAATTTAATCACCAGTGTGTGTGTCTGTGCTTAGTTGCTCAGTCGTGTCCAACTCTTTGCAACCCCATGGACTGTAGCCAGCCAAGCTCCTCTGTCCACGGGATTCTCCAGGCAACAATGCTGGAGTAGGTTGCCATGCCCTTCTCCAATGTAATAGTGTATATATGTCAATCCCAATCTTTATCCATTATCTTCCAGTTTATCCATTATCTTCCTCTATTGGCCACTCCCATAGGCAGAAATTCCTGCACAATGTCCCCAAGCATGCCCCACTTCAGGTCCAGCAGAAGGAGATGTCTTCTCTGGTATCCATAGATTGTTTTATCTTTGAAAAAGTTTGTCAGTTGCTATGTAACATGGTGAGCTCAACCCGATGCTCTGTGACAACCTAGAGGGGTGGGATGGGGAGGGGTGGGAGGGAGCTTCGAGAGGGAAGGACATATGTAAACTTATGGTTGATTCATGTTGTTGTATGGCAGAAACCCACAGAATATTATAAAGCAATTATCCTCCAATTAAAAATAAATTTTAAAAAGTTTGTAAAGAGCCTCTGAACACCTTGAGGGCAGGAAATATGTAAATGTTTGGTGTCATTACCATGATGTATGACGGCATTGATGCAAGAAGCTCCGGTCATTACTCAGCTGTGTGTCTACATCTCGACATGGCAAAAAGTGATAATATTTATATTTAGATAGAAAAATGATGCCCTACAGCCTTGCTCAGCTTCCTCTTGCCTTGGTTCAGTAGCGCTAAAGAGTCCTTTCTTAATGTGAATGAGTCATTTCCCCCTAAGGCCTTGAATTATTTTGAAAGCCTTTTTGACTCACCTGCTTTTCCAGGAGAAGGTGGGTTATGTTTGTTCATAAATGCAAGTGTGTTTGTACATTTGTGGGGCTCTGAATTGAATGTTGGGGGTCCAAAGCTTTTGATGTAAACATCTTATCCTTTAAAAAGACTCTAAGCTTTCCCAGAGCAAAAAGATCTGACGTATTCTTTCCATAGTACCTAGCATGGTCCTGGGTTTATAACAGGAACTCTGTGAATCCAACTTAATAGGGAGTAAGTGGACTGTTTCGTGTCTAGGGCTGGAATATGCTCAATTCTTAGAAGTTTTTGAGGTAATGTACAAAAAAGATCAGTTTTACTTTGTCAGTGTGGGTTATCTATCTCATGGTCTCTTCTAGGTAAAGTATTTTTCTCAGAATGGCATCTTTTCCCTAAGCTGACATTACTAAATAGCAGTTTACAGATGCTTAGAAAATACTACACATTTTAAAACATTGTTGCATCATTTAGCTGAAGGTCATGAACCTGGAGACAATCAACCATCAAAACGCAGCTACGCACAGGAAGTAAGCAGCAAAAGAACTTTGGGTCAGATGGAAGGTGTAAGAATACGCTTGTGTCAAATTTCATCATAGCAGAATTCCTAGATTCTTACAGCCCAGTGATCCCTGTTGAACCTGAAGTTCTGTATGAGATGATCCTCTGGTCTCATTGAATGTTACAGGAGCAGTCAGTACAAGCTTGGTTGAAGAAATTATGCTTTCCATGCAATGGCACGTATCATTTAGAGTAACAGTATAGCTCTATCTTGATTGACACAGAAGTATGTTCACTATCTATCATTGAGCAGCAAGGCAGTTTATAGAACAATATCTGGAGTTACCCTTCACCTAGAAAGACAATGGATGATGCTGGGTACTTACGACGGCAGTGAACTTGACCCCCGCTCTCATGAAGCTTACAGGCTGGTGGGAGAAAGAGAAGAATCAGTAGTAATCGCATTATAACAGGATGAACAGTTCTGTGATTGATGCTTTGAGAGTATAAGGCAAGACCAACCACCCTGGCCTTGGGGAGTCGGGTGTGTGTGTGGGGGGTCCTGGTGGAAATTATGTCCAATAATTATTATATTGTATTGTGCTGCAGTGTGCTTTACTGAATTTTATTGCATGGTATCACATTATCAATGACATCATTACTTAATAATTAGTTGTAGTCAGTAATAATGTCTAACCTAAGATAGGGGAAGGAGGTTAAAGGCAGGGATTTGGAGGGATGAGAAGAGTCTTTAGGACAAAGAGTTCTGCATGTGGGAAGGCTTGAGAGAATTTGTGATTGGAGGAATGATAAAACTCAGCTTGGCTTGCAGCTTTTTCAAAAAATAGCACTGATAGTTTTGGGTGTTGAAATTTTGAGTTTTATTTACTTTCTTTTTTAGAAATATCAAATTTTTGAATATACATAATGAACATACTTTATTTTCAAATGGAAAAGGTCCTACAGATTTATTTTTGCTTAAAAAAAGACATGTTTGCTGTCTGGAATATTTACTTAGATAGCTTAGAGCTTTTGTTTTGAAAATGACATGTAAATCTTACCCAAGCTCCATGAATTGAGCATAATGAGGAAATTATGAAAGTATCCCAGGTTTTATTTAGATTGCCAAGGGAAGATGATTCTCTGTATTGTGTGTTATTTTGTGTTGTCCACAGAAATGCTCTGTCTTGCTATCAAGAAGGACCCTTGGAAGGACCAATTGCATAGATTTGCTCTGCCTTTTCCCTTTCATGAAAATATAAGATCTATGTTGTTCTTCTGAGATCATTAAAAAAATATCTCCTTGGTGGAAGTAGAATGGCTTTAGAAACTCATGAGAGGCCTCTGGGTCCCAAACCCTTAGGGAGAAATGTTACTAAATATTCTTTAATTTCTTCCTAACAGTGAGGAGAATGCTAGTCCCTTAATTACTAAAGACCAGCCAGGCTGGTCATATCCTGCTCAAATAATGGCAAAGGTGGGGAGTGGGGTGAGCTGAGAAATTGGATGGAAAGTGCCTTTGTGTGTCCTGTAGCCTTGGTAGTCACCTGTAGTGAAGTGAAGTGAAGTGAAAGTTTCTCAGTCATGTCCGACTCTTTGTGACCCCCATGGCCTATACAGACCATGGAATTCTCCAGACCAGAATACTGGAGTGGGTAGCCATTCCCTTCTCCAGGGGATCTTCCTAACTCAGGGATCGAACCCAGGTCTCTGTCATTGCAGATGGGTTCTTTACCAACTAGGGAAGCCCATCACCTGTAGATTAGTCCCAAAGAACCAGCCAAGAAGGAAAATGTTATCTGGAGACTGTTGTCTTTACCTCTTATGTGTGAGCACAGCTCAGTTGAATCAATTTTTCCTCCTTTCTTTCTGTAATATATCCAGAATTCCTGAAAATGAGCTAACACAATATGGTGGTGCAGTGGTAAAGAACCCACCTGCCTATGCAGGAGATTCAGGAAACTTGGGTTCAGCCTTTGGGTTGAGAAGACCCCCTGGAGTAGGAAATGGCACCCTACTCCAGTATTCTTGCCTGGGAAATTCCATGGACAGAGGGGCCTGGTGGGCTGCAATCCACGGGGTCTCAAAGCTTTGGACGTGATGGAGTGACCGAGCACACAATTGCACAAAGTACTCTGAGACTGTCCAAGAGCGAGACAGTCCAGACGAATGGTGGTCATAGAAGACACTCAGGGAGCTGATGGTTATGATGAGGCATGAAAATGAGTAAGAATTAATGAGGGAAAGGAGAATACAGAAAAGCTATAAATTCAAGGAACTGAAAGTGGTTAGGTAGGCTCTAGCATGTTTCACAAGACAAGGTTTGCTAAGCAGAAGATAAGTGAGATGAGGTGGGGCCAATCCTGAAGCACCCTTTACACTATGTTCAGGAACTGAATTTTTCTTAAGGCCAACGAGGGGCTGGAAAAGTCACCACCAGGCTTATACTTTAGAATGTCTACCATCTCAGGAGGATAGGAGACTGGAGGAGATGAGGAGGTCATCAGGGGGCTCTTAACAGATTGGGAGAGTGAGGAGGTGGCCTTGCCTAAGAGATGGAGGCTCAAGTCATACCAGGATAAGAAAGAACCAAACTTACTTGGTTTGGTCTGTTCTCTTAAGGAATTGGAATTAAATAGATCAGATTAATTTTTCAAGAGTGAATGGTTCAGAAAAATGTAGGCAGGAATCAAGGAGCCTTTTTGTCTTTTTGCTTTTTGTGTGTTATATTTGTTTGTTTTATTTATTTTTTTTAGATTCCATGTAAGAGTGAAATCATCCAATAATTATCTTTCTCTGTCTAACTTATTTCACTAAGCATAATACCCAGCAGGTCCATCCATGTTGTCTTAAATAGCAAAATTTCATTCTGTTTTATGGCCGAGTAATATTTCATTGTGTGTGTGTGTCTGTGTGTGTGTGTGTGTGTGTGTGTGTGTGTGTGCCACATCACCTTTACCCATTCATCTCCTGATGGACACTTACGTTGTTTCCATATCCTGACTATTGTAAATAGTGTTGCTATGAACATTGGAACATTGGGATGCATATATCTTTTGAATTAGTGTTTTTGTTTCCTTCAGATAAATACCAAGGAGTGGAATCATTGGATAGTATGGTATTTTTATTTTTAATTATCAAAGGAACCCATACTGTTTTCCATAGCAACTGCACCAATTTACATTCCTACCAGCAGTGTACCAGAGCTCCTCAAGGTATTTATTTTAGACACCACAGGGTACCTGGTGATGGTTAAGCAGCTCTAGGGCTCCCAACAGTGGTGGATGCAAGAGAACTTTGACATTTACATACAAAAATCTGGTACAAAATGGCTCTGAGTTCCCATTACCCCCGCTCCTCCTGTAAAGTGGTGATTTCTCTGGAGCTGCAGAGTGACTGCAGTGGGAAGAATCCATTTATACCTCAAGCACTGCCTCTAGGCTGAGTAAACAAATGTTTAGTACACCGGTATGAAAATTGGAAGTGGTCAAACAGGATATGGCAAGAGTGAACATTGACATTTTAGGAAATCAGTGGGCTCAAATGGACTGGAAAGGGTGAATTTAACTCAGGTACCCCTTAGATATACTACTGTGGGCAAGAATCCCTTAGAAGAAATGGAGTAGCCATCATAGTCAACATAAGAGTCCGAAATGCAGTACTTGGATGAAATCTCAAAAATGACGGAATGACCTCTGTTCATTTCCAAGGCAAATCATTCAATATCACAGTAGTCCAAGTCTGTGCCTCAACCAGAAATGCTGAAGAAGCTGAAGTTGAATGGTTCTATGAAGATCTACAAGACCTTCTAGAACCAACACCCCCAAAAGATGTCCTTTTCATTATAGGGGACTGGAATGCAAAAGAAGTCAAGAAATACCTGGAGTAACAGGCAAATTTCGCCTTGGAGTCGAGAATGAAGCAGGGCAAAGGTTAATAGAATTTTGCCACGAGAACACACTGGTCATAGCAAACACACTCTTCCAACAATACAAGAGAAGACTACACATGGACATCACCAGATGGTCAATACTGAAATCAGATTGATTATATTCTTTGCAGCCAAAGATGGAAAAGCTCTATGTAGTCAGCAAAAACAAGACTGGGAGCTGACTGTGGCTCAGATCATAAACTCCTTATTGCCAAATTCAGACTTAAATTGAAGAAAGTAGGCTAAAGCACTAGACCATTCAGGTATGACCTAAATCAAATCCCTTACGATGATACAGTGGAAGTGACAAACAGATTCAAGGAATTAGATCTGATAGACAGAGTGCCTGAAGAACTAAGGACGGAGATTCATGACATTGTACAGGAGACAGAGATTAAGACCATCCCCAAGAAAAAGAAATGCAAAAAGGCAAAATGGTTGTCTGAGGAGGCCTTACAAATAGTTGAGAAAAGAAGAGAAGTGAAAGGAAAAGGAGGAAAGGAAAGATATACCCATTTCAATGCACAGTTCCAAAGAATAGCAAGGAGAGATAAGAAAGCCTTCCTCAATGATCAATGAAAAGAAATAGAGGAAAACAACAGAATGGGAAAGACTAGAGATCTCTTCAAGAAAATTAGAGATACCAAGAGAACATTTCGTGCAAAGATGGGCCAAAGGACAGAAATGGTATGGACCTAACAGAAGCAGAAGATGTTAAGAAGAGGAGGCAAGAATACACAGAAGAACTATATAAAAAAGATCTTCATGACCCAGATAATCATGATGGTGTGATCACTCGCCTAGAGCAGACATCATGGAAAGTGAAGTCAAGTGGGCCTTAGGAAGCATCACTATGAACAAAGCTAGTGGAGGTGGTGGAATTCCAGTTGAGCTATTTCAAATCCTAAAAGATGATGTGGTGAAAGTGCTGCACTCAATATGCCAGCAAATTTGGAAAACTCAGCAGTGGCCACAGGACTGGAAAAGGTAGTTTTCATTCCAATCCTAAAGAAAGGAAATTACAAAGAATACTCAGACTACCATGCAATTGAACTCTTCTCACACGCTAGCAAAGTAATACTCAAAATTCTCCAAGCCAGGCTTCAATAGTATGTGAATCATGAACTTCCAGATGTTCAAGCTGGATTTAGAAAAGGCATAGGACCAGAGATCAAATTGCCAACATCTGTTGGATCATCAAAAAAGTAAGAGAGTTCCAGAAAAACATCTATTTCTGCTTTATTGACTGCCAAATCCTTTGACTGTGTGGATCACAATAAACTGTGGAAATTTCTTAAAGAGATGGGAATACCAGACCACCTGACCTGCATCCTGAGAAATCTGTATGCAGGTCAAGAAGCAACAGTTAGAACTGGACATGGAACAGCAGACTAGTTCCAAATTGGGAAAGGAATACATCAAGACTGTATATTGTTACCCTGCTTATTTAACTTTTATGCAGAGTACATCATGAGAAATGCTGGACTGGATGAAGCACAAGCTGGAATCAAGATTGCAGGGGGAAATATCAGTAACCTCAGATATCCAGATGACACCGCCCTTATGGCAGAAAGTGAAGAAGAATGAAAGAGCCTCTTGATGAAAGTGAAAGAGGAGAGGTGAAAAAGTTGGCTTAAAACTCAACATTCAGAAAACTAAGGTCTTGTAATCGGGTCCCATAACTTCATGGCAAATAGATGGGGAAACAATGGAAACAGTGACAGACTTTATTTTTTGGGGCTCCAAAATCACTGCAGATGATGACTGCAGCTATGAAATTAAAAGACACTTGCTCCTTGGAAGAAAACCTATGACCAACCTAGACAGCATATTAAAAAGCAGAGACATTACTTTGCCAACAAAGGTCCATCTAGTCAAAGCTATGGTTTTTCCTGTGGTCATGTATGGATGTGAGAGTTGGACTATAAAGAAAGCTGAGCAAAGAATTGATGCTTTTGAACTGTGGTGTTGGAGAAGACTCTTGACAGTCCCTTGGACAGCAAGGAGATCCAACCAGTCCATCCTAAAGGAGATCAGTCCTGAATAATTCATTGGAAGGACTAGATGCTGAAGCTGAAACTCCAACCCTTTGGCCACCTGATGTGAAGAACTGACTTATTGAAAAGACGCTGATGCTGGGAAAGATTGAAGGCAGGAGAAGAAGGGGACAACAGAGGATAAGATGGTTTGATGACATCACCAACTCAATGGACCTGAGTTTGAGTAAATTCCAGTAGTTGGTGATGGACAGGGAGGCCTGGCGTGCTGCAGTTCCTGGGGTCACAAAGAGTTGCACATAACTGAGGTACTGAACTGAACTGAACTGATGAATCTTCAGATTCATGTGATAAACAAAATACAAGTTCATTTATAAGTGTGATGAATTCAAAATAGTTTTCGTTGTGGATTTTCTTCATCCAACAAAGCTACAAGGAAATTGGCTATAGGTGGAGCTCTGAGAAGTATTTTGTCATTAAAAATATCCTTTTATTTAAAGGTTGAGAACCACTGATTTGGAGGGAAACATTAGATGTAGCCTCAGTCCCCACATGTCACCTGGCCCTGATTGATGACTGGCTACAGGTTTGGATCCAACTAAAACAGGTGCTTTTGAGGGGACTTCCATGAAGAACAGGCACATGGTGGCTGGACTGAAGTGAAGTCCCCATATCTTGGGCTTCCCAGGTAGTATGGTGGTACAGAATCTGCCTCCCAATGCAGAAGACATAGGTTCAGTCCCTGGGTCAGGAAGATGCCCTGGAGAAGGAAATGGCACCCTACTCCAGTATTCTTGCTTGGAGAATCCCATGGAGAGAGGAGCCTGGTGGGCTACAGTCCATGAGGTCATAAAGAGTGGGAAGCAATTTGAGTGCAGGCACACACACACACCACACACATCTTATTCCTTTGATGCCTCCTGCTTCTCCTTTTCTTATTTATTTTATTTTCACTGATATTCTCTCTTTGCACAATGCAATCTTTACACATAACATATGTGACTTTGCCTAAATAGAGTTCAGCCAGGGCTGCAGACATGTGGGTGCAGTTTCACAGCATGCCCATGAAACCACAACTAACACAAAAACACTGAATAACAAGAGGCTTGAGTTTATGGAACCTTGGAAAATGAGCCTTTGTCAAGCTTGGACAGTCCATCCTGCGGGGACTGAACAGGCGGAGTAAGGATAGGTGTCCATGGACAGGGAAGTAGGAAAGGTGGGGAGAAGGAAGCGGATACAGCTCTGCCTTGGAGCAAAACTGCAGGACTTCGCATACCTGGAGGCAGTGGCTCTCAATAGTGACTGTTAAGAGTCACCTTGGAGATTTTTGAAACACAGGTGCCCAGGTCCCAGCGAGGTCAGATCCAATCAGGATCTTTTGAGGGGGAGTGAACATCTGAATTTTTTAGAACTCTTAGTGTAGTCACCGTAATGAGCATGAGTTTCCCTGGAGGGCTTGTTCAAACACCATATAAGGGGCTCAGAGTATCTGATTCAGTAGCTCTGGGTGGTGCTTGGGAATATGCATTTCTAGAAGGTTCTGGGGTGATGCTGTTGCTGTTGCTGTTCTGGATACTACACTTTGAGATCCACTGCTCTACGCTTCTGGGACATTGGCGCCTGATGCATTTGAGCCTAGAACCCCATACTGTGGGGGCCTCACGTCTTTCCTTCCACTATGTCTGGAAGAACTATGAAGACAAATCAAATAAGTAGTATGTTTGCCTTGGGAAGCCTTAGCTCCGGAAGTCACAGATGGTTTGGTCTCAACCCTTCATTGCTTAGTTAGGGGTGTAACAAGATGGTCATAATTCTTTCTGTACATAGACTCCATTGCATCTGTTAGTTTCACAGAATTTCTGTGGGAAAGTACAAATGTAGATAGAACACTGGGCTGGCTGTCACTTGGCCATGGATATTTCCAAACTTCCAGCCTCTTACCTGTGCACAGCTGGGTTTAAGGGATGGGGTTTTGGGACTGTGGCCTTAGTGTTATAGCTACCATGGCGTATATTGCTTAGTATAGCTGGGGGAGTCAGGCTGGGACCAGGCAAGACCACCCCCTGAGTGGGGATAGGCACTCGAGGCAAAGTCTAGAAGAAAAGCCAGGATGTAGGAAATGGCTTCTCTAATGGTCAGCACCAGGAGGGCCAAGGTGGAATGTTGAGGTGCAGCAGGGCAAAGGGAATTCAGGAGGAGGTGATGCATGGAGACCTAGGCAGATGGTACCAGTGAAGGTGTGAGTTCTCTGTTCTTGGGCTGGGACACCTGTCAGGATCTGAGAGAGGACAGAGGAGAATAAGGTTGAGCTGTGGTCTTCTGGGAATGGAGATCCAAAGCAGGCGTTGAGGCATGGAGAAAGAGGCAAGGTTCTGTGAACAAGACACTGAGTTTGGGAACCAGACAGAGACCCAGTTACTCAAACTGGGTTCCAAGTTGGGGCCAAAACACCCAGAAAGTGAGCAAAGATGAGGCCAGAGTTGTCCAAATACATTCTGCCTGAGAACAGGCTTGTGTCAAGAGAACAGACAAGGTGGGGCCTTGAGACAGAGGCCAGCTGGCCTCTGCTCTGGAGAGGGGTGTTTTATAGAAGTTTGATGCCAGCAAGGTCTGGTACATGGGGGTAAACCTCTACATGGGAACCTTGTATGAATTTCTCTTATCTAAACATCAGTGGAGCAGCATTAAAATGGTTGCGTGAAACATTATGCCACTGCCTGAATGTTCTTCAGTGACTCACACTATGATCTGCCTGCCCAGCTCACTTTGTATTTCCAATCTTATGTCCTACCATGTGGGAGACGTGCCCTGGACAGAGGCAATGGATTATGTTAATGGTAACTCCCCGAGGAGCTTCACATAGAGATGGGCTTAGTAGGTTAAACCACCGATTCCATTTTGTTCACATAAAACATTTTCCCAAGTGTCTTCCTCTAGAAACAGACTTTGACCTTCTGGCTAGAGGATGATCCTGTGAACAAGGCATGGCTAATTGTAATCAACAAGGATACCTCTAAGGGCAGGGGGGGTAATCATTCCAAGACCAACCAGGGTCCTTCTCTGTGACTGATATATGAACACAGAGAAGAAGCTCCCCCCGCCCCCGCTTCCTCTGGGTCTGCTAAGTTGAATTTGCTGGCAGCCATGTCCCCAACATATAGAAATGCTGACATGTAAGGCAAAGCAGAAATGAACTTGGGTAACACAAAGATATACACAGCCAGTACGCACCGAGTACTGGTGACCATCTGGCCCTGGTTCATACAGCTTAAGTTTTTCTAGTGGTATTCCCAATGGCGAAGGCTAATAAATTCCCCCTTACATCTGATTGAGCTTGATTAATAACTGATCCACAGTGAATACAGTGTGTATTGGGACTCTCAGAGGATAGAGAAGGAGCCCAGAAAATAAATACAAAGGTTAGTACAAGCTGCCAGTGAGCTCTCCTGGGAGGGCGGACCAGCAAGAAGGCACCCCCTGGAAGATGCTAAGTTGGAAATCTGGAGAACAGAGTGTTGGTCCTTCTCTGTCCCCAGCTGGTTATGTGAACTTCGATTTCTTTATCTTTAAAATGAGTGAGTTGAGAGACTTCCCTGGAGGTCCAGTGGTTAGGACTCCGTGCTTTCACTGCTGAGGGCATGGGTTTGATCCCTGGTTGGGGAACTAAGATCCCACAAGCTGTGCAGTGGAGTCAAAAAAGTGAATAAAACAAAATCTGAACTTAAAAAAAAAATAAAATGAGTGAAATTGAGGAGCTAGATTTTATCAAGGTTCATTCTAGGTCTAGGTGGTAAAGCTGCTTACCTTCCTTTCCTTTAAGGTGTGGAGGGCAGGGCTGGCTCCCCTTTACCTTATGAGCTGAAGTCTGGGCTCCAGCCCTTCCTTTCCTTGCCTCGGCCTCTAACATGTGGCCTTTCCAGTTCATCTCGACTCTGCTGCCACCACTGCAGGTAAATAGCCTTGCCTGTGTCACAGTTCCATTCCCACCCTCTAGTGATGCTCCATCAGCTTCAGTGAGAAGCTCCTGGATCGTCCCCTGGCATTATAGGCTCTCTGGTTCTAGACTCTGCAGCCCTCTTTTCAGCCTCCTGGAATTACAAAGCTGCAGAGACCCTAGACAAAGGTCCATCTAGTCAAAGCTATGGTTTTTACAGTAGTCACATATGGATGTGTGAACTGGACCATAAACAAAGCTGAGCGCCAAAGAACTGATGCTTTTGAGCTGCAGTGTTAGAGAAGACTCTTGAGAGTCCCTTGGACTGCCAGGAGATCCAACCAGTCCATCCTAAAGGAAATCAGTCCTGAATATTCATTGGAAGGACTGATGCTGAAGCTGGAACTCCAATCCTTTGGCCACCTGATGTAAACTGATTCTTTGGAAAAGACCCTGATGCTGTGAAAGATTGAAGGCAGGAGGAGAAGGGGACGACAAAAGATGAGATGTTTGGATGGCATCACCGAGTCGTTGGACATGAGTTTGAGCAAGTTTGGGAGTTGGTGATAGACAGGGAAGCCTGTTGTGCTACAGCCCATGGGGTCGCAAAGGGTCAGATACAACTGAGTGACTGAACTGAACTGAGAGATTGTAGAAATCAGTTAGTCTAATTCCTTTACTCTGATGGAAAACTGAGACGCAAGTTGTGACTTGCAAAGCCCAGGACCAGGTTCCATCATTACCCCATCTGGCATGTGCTTCGGAGAGCTGGCCTTCTGTTCCTGGGTCAAGTCCACTCATCACAGGCCTTTGCTCCCACCATCCCCTTGCCTGGCAACCCTCTTTTCACATCCGAGCTCATGGAAGTAAATGCTCCGGCTTCCCAAGGCCCATTTCAGAGCAGCCTTCTGTGTCTCAGGCTCCCTCAGCCAGGAGGAGCTGCCTTCTCCTCGTTACCCGTCTCACGGTCTGTGCCACTCCAGGAATCTTTCCTTCTTTTTTCCCCTGGGTTTTAGGTTTGTTTCCTTTTCTTTAGCACAGGGATTTTCCTCAAGAAAAGAGGTCTTGTGCCATGTCTGAAACTTTCTGCATGTCCAGCACAGTCCTTTCACTCAAGGAAGAATGGCTGGATAGAACCCATAAGATTTGTGAGGGTGTTCCTGAGAGGGTCCTATCAAAGCACCCCGACCCTGATACTGAATGCACATCCCACAAGAGTCCTCTTTGAAGCATCACCTGGTTGGGTGAACTCACTGAAGAATGCTAATATTTTTGGTTCATTTAAGCCTCGTGCAAGTCAATAACATATTTGAAATCCATCAAGCCTTGGAAAGTACAGTGTGTTGAAATGAGGTGATTTCATTAGCCTTTGTAGGCTAATGAAATACATTCTGGTGACACGTAGTTTGTCTTTTGGGAAGGTGGCTTGGTGAAGGTCTGGAGTGAGGTGACAGGTCATGCTGGAAGCCTGAGATGCTTGTAAGGATACACTGTGCGTGTGAGAACAGGGACAGCGCTCCACAGGGTCTCAGCCTGTGTCTTTTTCCTCACCTGAGCTAGGATTGTGCTGGAAGTAGTTCTATTTGCCATGAGATTAGGCCATAAGATAAGCGACTGCTGAAACCAGAAGCTTGATTTCCCTAAAATATGGTGAAGCTGCACTCCTTGTGTTTCAGGCTTGCAGTGGGGATGGGAGTGTGGGGGCAGCAAGAATGTGCCTTGGCTACTAGGGCTGTGCTGAGGGCTTCCTGTCGGAGATCACCCACACTCTCAGGTACTCTAGATCCCTACACGTGGAGCCTGGCCTTTTGAGCAGGAACTGTCACTGCAAAAGGGAAGCTGAGTGAGACAGACTTTTCCCCTTCCACTGCATGCATCTTCATCACTAAGATGAAAGCTGGTACCCATGTGTGAGACGAAGCATGCACGCCCCTTCCATCCGTCACCCTTGCCTCCTGCCACAAAGCCTGTCCTACCTCCTAATCCTGCTCCCTGCTCCCTAGGGGATTGGTTTGTGGGCTAGGCGACCACCTCTGCTTTTGTTTTCCATGTTGGGACTTTCAAAGGTGGGAGGTGAAGTGGAGACAGCTGAGAGAGACAAGAGGAGAAATGAATGCCTTTGTCTGCTGGTCAGCGCTCTGTGATGGGGAGAGGAATGGAGAACCAGGCAGCAGCTAGCATAGGGGCCAGAGGCTGTGAGCTTGGAACCCCTCGGCAGGTTATTTCTCACTTTGCAAAGCCAGCAGCCAGTCTGAGAGCTTCAAGATGTGATAGCTCCTATTTTTCCATCATTAAACAATGTACCACAGAGAAATTTCCATTTAAAATAAAATTAGCCAGGGCATAAACCTATTTTGGTTTTGCCAATGCTCCCTGCTTAGTGACGGTCAAAGAAATTCCACAAGGTCCCTTTGAGGATGGAGGCTTGAATGAGATAGAAAAGGAAGTTTCTGATTGCTTTTTTCGAACAAGTAGTCTGACTATCATAATTATTCTAGTTCTGCTTCACTAAGGTACCTCCTCCCGGCTTTATTTCCTTTTAGTACACAAACCTACTCCAAGCCTCTCCCCAGATGGAAACCCTGGAAGCTTAGAGTTGTGCATAATTATGTGGGAGTCTAGTCAGCATCCAAGAATATGGGGTGTGCATCATCTTGGCACTGGACATGAATGAAACAGAGCACACATTTTCTTTCCATAAAGGGTGAGGAAAGAGAGTTTAGTTAGAACAAGAGGGATTTATGTAAGACACTTGGGATTCAAATTTACACATCATCTCATGTTACAAAATACAGGTCCTAAAAATCCATAGAAACTTAAGAACTGCAGATTAGCTAATCTAGTCTTTTCTGTAGGATTTATAACAAAAAGAGGCAGTCCTGTGTCATATGTCTCTCCACCTCTGACCCTCATTCGAGAGGCGACGACAAGTAGTTCTTTGCTGCTTTCCCTCTTCCCATAGTAACTTTGCTAAGTACCAGGCAGCCACATTGTTATTTTGCTTTTACTTTGCAGCATTAGCTGTTTTCTGCTGATTACCCTCTATTGAAGATAATGATTTACTTTCTTGCTGTGACATTTTCTTTCCATTCTGCCTCTCAGTGGCTAAAATTTTTTAACCATTGGTTAATTCAACATCCAGTGTCCAGGTTATTGTGAATGTATATAGTCCCAGTTGAGAAGACACACACACACACACACACACACACGTTTACAGGTGCTGTCATTCTGCAATCTCCCTCTCTCACCGTTAGTGGTTCCCTTTACCTGTTTTCCGTACTGGAGCCCCCGTTTCCCAGCTCCCCATCCCCCATGTGTTATTTATTTATTTATTTATTAAATCTGGGTGAGGATGGTTGTCCTGTAGCTTCCTGAGAAAGAGTATTTGGTAAGTATAACTTTGAAAATGTGTGTGACTGAAGGTGTTATTCTGTCTTCACGTGGGATCAGTAGTGTGACTTGGTATAGAATTCTGGGTGGTAAATCATTTCCTTCTGGATTTTAGAGACTTTTCCTCTGACCTTGTCATTCCTTTCATGGTCACCATTGAGGAAAGTGATTCCCTTCTGATTCCCAGGCCTGTGACTGACCTGTGTTTCTTCTTTGGAAGTGAGTCATATGCACACTATGTCCCCAGTGTTGTGAACCATCGTGATGATGGTCCTGGTATGAGTCATTTTTTTTCTCTTTTTTTGAACTATACTTGGTGGGCCTTCTTTGCATTGTTTTTCTCTCTCTCTCTCTCCTTTTTAATTTTAATTTTTTGGCTGCACTGCATGGCATGTGGAATTTTAGCTCCCCAACCAGGGATTGAACCTGGACTCCCTGTGTTTGAAGAGCAGAATCTTACCCACTGGACGATGAGGGAAGCGTGTGGCGGGCCTTTTAAATCCGGAACTCAAACCTTTGGTTCTGGAACATTTCTTTAACTTTTTGGTAATTTCCTTTCTTCCTTCCTTCTCTTTCAGGAACTCCTATTAGCTTTTTTTTCGCCTCAGTTCAGTTCAGTTCAGTTCATTCGCTCAGTCGTGTCCGACTCTTTATGACCCCATGAACTGCAGCACACCAGGCCTCCCTGTCCATTACAAACTCCCAGAGTTCACTCAAATTCACATCCATCGAGTCAGTGATGCCATCCAGCCATCTCATCCTCTGTCGTCCCCTTTTCCTCCTGCCCCCAATCCCTCCCAACATCAGAGTCTTTTCCAATGAATCAACTCTTCACATGAGGTGGCCAAAGTACTGGAATTTCAGCTTTAGCATCATTCCTTCCAAAGAAATCCCAGGGCTGATCTCCTTCAGAATGGACTGGTTGGATCTCCTTGCAGTTCAATGGACTCTCAAGAGTCTTCTCCAACACCACATGTCTTATCTTTTCTTCTCCCTCTTATCCCCCATCTTTTTTGGGGCTTACTTTATGGAAGGTTTCCTTAACTTCATTTTCCAGACTTTCTTTGAATTTTTCACTTTTGCCATCATATTTTTAAACATTTGTATTTTCATATCTGCATGTTCCCTTTTTAAAAATAACATCATGTTCTTGTTTCATGGTTGCAGTATCTTTTCCCATCACTCTGAGAATATTAACTTTAGCTTTCACTGGATTTCTTTTTTCCATGTTCCCTACACACTCTATTTTCTCTGAGTTTATTTTTCTGTTTATTATTTTGATTTCTACCTTTCACAGAAGACACTTTTCTCAAATGTTTGCGGATCCTTGGCACTCTGCTTAGTTTTTGTTTGTTTGGTTTTTGGCTTTTAATTAGAACAGATAACAATAATTGGAAGCTGTGTATGTTGGTGGGGCCAATCAATGATTGGTTCTACCTTAGGTGACTGGAGAGGACTGTTTCCATGGGGAAATTCCAAGTGTTTCAACATCCATAGGTCATTGCTCTTGGACTTTTGACTTTTCCCAGGAAAAAAGTTTTCCAGTTTTCTGTCTGGCACGGACCTGAGCACGTATAGAGTAAACTGGGAAAGAGGGACCTGAGACCGTCACTAGGCTGTCTGTGGACTTGTGCACAGGACCCCTACTCTCAGCTTTGCGCTCGCAGCCACAGCGGGCTCCTGGAGCCCTAGTTCAGGCTCCCTTTGCTTCTAACCACTGAACTCTTCAATCTTCTGCTGGAGTAGAAGGGCATGTTCTTGGCAGCGTGGACTAGGGTGGATAGAGATTTGTGAATCTAATCATTTTTTAGACCTTCATCCCATCCAACTCCATCCATGTCCTTGTGTTCAGAGGCACTTGCCTCCAGTTGCTGAGCCTTCTTGACATTCTACCGGATTAGGCTCCATTCTTGGTCTATCCCACTTCCAGCTTAGCTTTTAAGGTTTTTGTTTTTTGCTATTCATAAGTTGTTTTTTTTAACCACAATTCTTTTATCCTTTCTAAATTTTGTTGCTGTCATCTTCTCTACCTTCTCTTTGTCTTATTGGGTTATTGAAGAATTCATTTACTGAAATGATAGAAAATTTTTCTTTAAGAAAACACAAGTGTTTAGCCTGTCATGTTTAACAGAAGGCTCCCCTCTTCATTTATAACTGCGAAAACAGCCCCAGAAAGAGCGAAACATTTGCCTAAGATCGTATATACATTTAGAGGAAGAGTTCTCATTGCAAATCTTCCAAATATATGGTGACTCTTACAACGGTGGATGCAAAAGACACCGTGTTTGCCCTTGTAAATGTTATTGCTGGCAGGGAAGATAGATGTCTATCCAATAATTACTCTTCATGGAATTTCACTTATCAGTTTTGTGACCACGGTCATGTCACTAAATCTCTCAAGTCCATCATCTGTGAAGTGGTTTTACTAAGATGTGAGGATTAAATGAGATGATCCGTAGAAGGGGCCTAACACAATGACTGAACCACTGTACATTCTTGGTTAAGTTTAGCTCTAGTGTTGTCATTATTAACAGCTACGAAGGGAAAGTGAATAGCATTAAGAAAGATTATAGTAATAAGAAGTGCATGTATGTGCACATATGTTGGCACATGTGTACATACACACAGGCGGTGAGATGGTTATAGAATGGGAATCACTTCCTGTGTGTAGGATTCCTCTAGTTGCTGAAAGGACTTTGTCAAATGCTTAAAAGAAACTTTGATATATGATCTTCCCACAGACAGCAGTTACCATTTGATTTATTGGTTGTGTAAGTTGTGATTTCTCATGACACAGGTTATTTCTATTTGCATTTGGAAGTTGAACCAGTACCTCTGATGACCATAAGACATTACAGAATGTCAGAAGGGCAGCAGGCCCACACAAGGAAACTTTATGGGCTGGAGCAATGTGGCTATTAGAAAAAAAAGAATTGAAACTACAGAAAGAGGAAGATGGAGAGGTAGTGTGGAGATGTTGTGTGTGGTGTTTTCCATTAGTCATATTTCTGGGTGAAATATTGTAAACAGTTTCAGGGCAGGAAGAGAGAATAGGAGCTATCTGATTTCTGAGTCCACCATGGTGGAAAAAATGGAGACTTTGAACAAAAATCTCGAAGGAGTAGGCCAACCAAGGATGTGAATAAGAGGAAGATGGGAGAGGATCAGTCAGGAGCTTGGGGGATAAAGATTTTCTGGGCAGTAGGAGTAGGGTCAGAGGCATCATGGGAAGGAGAAGGGAGGGACAGAGGAGAGGTTAAGATGCACTTCTGAGTTTTGTTTTGTCTGCAAGTTATGGAAAAATGAAAAAATTTGAATCTGTAGAAATGTTTCTGGTTAGTTAGGGTAAAAATTATGAGTATGTAAACAGGAGAATATTTTTTCAATATAAAATGTTAGCATAACCCTGGGAGTTAGGTGTCCTGTCTTTGCATTTCCCTAGAAGGAGAAATCGGTAAGGTGAGAAGATTAGATGGAACTTACTAAAAGAGGACTAAGGTAGGGGGCATCACTAATTCCCTGCCCTCCCTCCCCCATCCTCCTCCTTGGTATCACCAGAAAGTGGCTGGATGATTATTTGATTTATGTTTTAACTGTGACAGTCAAGGCCATTCTGCTTAAACCTCTTTCTGGGCTGTACTTTTCCTTTTGCATAAACTTTGCCAAGGCTTCCATCTGTCAGAGAAAAGCATAGATTTCTTGGCTAATATAAGTGGTAAAACTTGAAAAGCATGGGGATACTTTGTAGAGAGCTCAGGATAGTGGTAAGCTTCTGGAGAGGAAGGGAAGAGAGGAGGGAGGAAGAGAGGGGAATGTGCTTTGGGCCAGGAGCAGAGATGCCTCAGCTCGCTCCCTGGCAAACCTTTACTCCTGGAGGGGCTGATTATTATTTATTGTAGGAAATGACTTGAACTCTTTCAAAATTTCCATGGGTTGAGCACTGATGTGCTTTCCCAAGAGAGGCCCTTTTTATTTTGCCAGCCTTGGCTCCCACACAATAGTTAAGGCATCCCAGGTCTGGGCCCTTAGTTCTTCAACTTTAGATCTCACTGGTGATGTTCTAGTGCCTGGGATGCTTCTGAGGCAAGGATGTGAAGTCTCAGGTCCCAGTTTCCTCCTCTTCCAGAAACAAGGATATCCGTATGCCAAGACTGTGACCTTTGATTCAGAGAGCTTGGAGCTCAAGTCCCACCTGTGATGATGCAGTTGATTTTGATTTAACTCGTTTGTATGACAGGCACTATAATACCTAGGTTGGAGGGGTGTTCTGTGACTTAGAAATAGGTGGTTCTCAGTTGTCACTGTGAGTAAGAATCGTCACAAGTTCTGATATCTAACCTTGCTTGAGAAGAATTAACCATCATGAAGTAGCCAGTTCCTGATAGGAATCAACACGATTTAGTTAACAGAGCTGCCCTTGTGAGAAATGGCTCAATTATAAATAACCATCTGCAACTTGGGGACCTACTCAGGAGAACTGTGTTTAGTTTATTTCCCTTTCCACAGCAACTTAATACTTATAGCTTATATTTCTTGATGGAGAGTGCTTTTACAGCATCTCAGTTTCATCTGTGAAATTTAGAATTCCATATATAGGTATAGCCTGTATTCTAAATCAAACCATTTTAAACACGTCCTCCAAACTCATGGGTAATCAGTCCTGCCATTTTTCAGTTGATGGCAATAACATATATACATAGAAATCTAATTTTATTTCCCTGGATGAGCTAGACTATAACAGTAATGTCTGTATCCATCAGTGTCATCCTTGGGACCTGGAGAGCCCTTTAATGTCAGGGAATCCTATTTTTATACATTTTTCTAGGTTCCCAGTGCCCAACATGGAGATATCCTGTCTTGAATGATTTAGTAATTTATTCAGCAAGGCATATTCAGGGATATTGAATGTGAGGAATGTGTGGGCTGCTAGGATCTGAGCCTGAATAAGAGAGATGAGAGAGACAGACATTAAACAAACAATTGCACAAACAATTATTTTCTGTGATACACAGTGAAGGGAAAAGACAGAGTTGCCATGAAAACATAATGTGGAGACCTCTCAGTGGCAGGGTATTTCTGGCCCAGGGTATCTGGAGGTTGGAAGGGCTGCCAGTGAGCCTGACCACAGTGTGTCTCCCTACTCTGGGCTGGATTTACACGGGCTCTTGATACCTGCCTGGTCTAGAGACACTGAAGGCCAGCATTTTGGCTAATGTCCACGCCCCAGATGAAGCTGCTCCTCTCTTATGTAACATGCTTTAAGTGCCTGTTCTGTAGCTTGAATTTTCTTGCTTAGTCCTCCCAACACAACAACCCTGTGTGTTTGGTGTGAGCCAAATATATACCTGAGGGTTCAGAAAAATCATAGGGTTTCTAGTTTTCCACAATAATAGGCTGAGCTAGGGCAATGTTTTTAGATGTCAAGCAGTCTTCTGTCTATAGTTTTATTTAAAACTATTTAAAAACATTTTAAATGTTTTATTTAGAAACATTTTAATAAAATCTAATTATCGAGCAAAGCCCAATCTATAAACCTGTCAAAAGAGAGTTGTACTTGTTGAACTGGGGGTGGATGATCAGGTCACCACCTGCTTATCTCCCCTTGCTTCCTCTAAGTGAAAGTGTTAGTTGCTCAGTATGCCAACTGTTTATGTCCCCAAGGACTGTGGCCTGCCAGGCTCCTCTGTCCATGGGATTTCCAGGCAAGAATAGTGGAGTGAGTAGCCATTCCTTTCTCCAGGGGATCTTCCTGTCACAGGGATCAAATCTAGTGGCTCAGACAGTAAAGAATAGGTCTGCAATGCAGGAGATGAGGGTTTGATCCCTGGGTTGGAAGATCCCCTGGAGAAGGGAATGACTACCCATTTCAGTATTCTTGCCTGGAGAATTCCATGGACAGAGGAGCTTGGTGGGCTCCACCAAGGCAGGTCACAAAGAGTCAGACCCAATTGAGCAATGAACGCTTGTTCCCCCAGACTGTCTCTAAATTGCTTTGGAAGGACCTAAGCCTGTGTGAGGCTTGGTTTTAAAACAGTTATTCTGGGAGTTCTCTGGCAGTTGGTGGTTAGGACCCTATGCTCCCAATGCAGGGGCAATGGGTTTGATTCCTGGTTGGAAAACTATGATCCTTCATGCCATGGCCAAAAAAAAGAAAACAAAAACAAACCATCACTCTACATCATATGGCATTTCTTAGCTCACAAACCCCTGTGCATTCACTTACTATTCAATGAGCACAATTAAATGCCAACAGTTATTAGACCCTTGTGATTATAAGGGAGACCACTGTAACCCTAGTTAATAAGCAATTCTTACTAAATATTCATGAGCGTTAATATTAGCCAAGGTTTTCTAATCTCAGTCTTATTTGGATTTTCACTTGTGATGTTTGATGTAAACAAGGAGCTGGAAATGGTCAGGGAGGAGGGTTTGCTTTCAGCAGGTGCGCAATATTTGTTGATTTGATTTCCTAGGTTATCCCTGGAGGAAATATTTGAATGCCCACATTCCAGACTGTGCTTCTCCCTCTGGGACTTGCAAAGATGGAGACTGTCTGGGCCCTGGCCTTGAAGCCTTCACAGTCCAATTGCAGAGAGAACACGTGTGCTGAAACAATTAGACAGCTTGATAAGCTGGCACAGCATGCAGTGCTAGATCATGAATTGCAGCTTCTGGTGCGATGAGAGGTCAAGGAAGAGAGATTAACAGAGGGAAGTGGAGTAACGGAGGCCAACTCTGGAGCCAAGTGGGCCTGTTGCTGGGTCTTGATAAATTAGTAGGAAATAGGGGGTTAGAGAGAAAGGAGAAGGCCTTCAAGGCAGGGGTAGCTACGGGAAGTAAAGGCATGAAGGCCAGAATCTAAAGGGCTGTGATGGGATTTGAGTGACTGGAGGACATGCTGGAGTGGGTGATGGGAAATGACATTGGAGGTCAGCTGAGGAATTAGTACAAGAGATACACCTCTTAATACAGACACAGAGACAAGAACTCAAAAGAACAAAAGGAAGCAGGCCCCAGGTTCTGGGAATCTTCAGAGTGGATGGGATAGAACCAGGCATATGAAGCCAGACAGAGGAGCTGTCGCTTGGTCTTCTGAAAACAGGGAGTCATTACAGGCTCCTGTGAGAGGTAGTCATATTTTGGGAAGATTGCTCTTCCAGCATGTTTTTGCAAGATGACAGAGATGCTACCCTGCTTTTGCACACATTCCAAACTCAGTCTTCCGATGCTTGCAGACTCCCAACAATGTCCTAGCTTAGGGCTGGTTTTGTGTAGTTCTTGCTAAGTTTTAGTTCTAGAAAGAAAACAAAGTGTTAGTCGCTCAGTTGTGTTTGACTCTGTGACCTCATGGACTGTAGCCTGCCAGGCTCCTCTGTCCGTGGAATTCTCCAGGAAAGAATACTGGGAAGCCATTCCCTTCTGCAGGGGATCTTTGCCAACTCAGGCATCGAAGCAGGGTCTTCTGCATTGCAGGCAGATTCTTTACCATCTGAAAGAATTCCTTTCAGTTCTAAGTAAACTATAAATGTTAATCAGTCCAAGTTTTGATGAACAGTAATTTGGTAAACAGAGTTAAGGAAGTGCTAACAATGAAACATGAACTATTAGATCATGTGTTGTCCTTCTAACAGCATCACTGCAGTGACATGTTTGCAGACACAGATGATACTTTTGATACATTAGACTGTTTAGTCAGGCAAGTACCAAGCTGGACCTCTGTAAAAATGATGTCATTTGTATATTGATTTCTGTGAATCAGGATTTGAAGTATTGCCTCCCTCTGCAAATTTATTTTATGACCTGCAGGCTGGGTCTCCACAACTCAGAGGGAAGACAAGGCCAGGTGCCTCAGGTCAAAGTAGAGTGAGGGATGGGAAATTAGTGCTTCGATCCCTCAGAGTTAGCTAGTCACTGTGTTTAAATAAAGATGATCGTATATACCATTTGTCAAATGCCCAGCATTCAGTGAATGAAAACAGTTTGCATTATTCATTAAATCTCTGCTCATGTATGTATTCTTGTTACCTCTAGTATCTAGATGAAGCAGCCAGGGCTTGGGAATTAAGCAGCTCACTAATACACAGAAAATAGTGTGAGTGGGAAAATGAATCTGCAGCTTCCTGATCAGAGTCTATTCCTTTAACCAGCCCCCTTTATCATGAATGCCATAATTGTGTTAATGGTGATGGAGATCATCATTTCTGTGGCATAATTAATAATTAATTGGGCAGACTCCCTTGCATCTAGGGGTGGACCTGTGATGATATAATTCTGGCCAATGAGGCATAAGCTGGAGATTCTTGCTGATTTCCTAGCATAGGCTCAGATCCTTTCAGCAACTCCCTAACTCTATTCATGTCTTGAATGTGGATGCAAAGACTGGTGGTGTGACAGCCATCTCACAACCATGTGTGCAAGAGCTAGATTCTAAGGCAGTGGAGCAGGAATGTAGACACAACTGGAATCTTTGATGACTCTCTTGAACAGTGGTCTGTGTATAACCTAGCTACTCCTTATGTGATTAAAAACAAATCTTTCACTGTTTAATCCATTTTTATTACTTGTGTCTTAGTGCAATCCTAGCACCAAAGAATTGATGCTTTTGAACTGTGGTGTTGGAGAAGACTCTTTCGAGTCCCTTGGACTGCAAGGAGATCCAACTTGTCCATTCTAAAGGAGATCAGTCCTGGGTGTTCTTTGGAAGGAATGATGCTAAAGCCGAAACTCCAGTACTTTGGCCACCTCATGCAAAGAGTTGACTCATTGGAAAAGACTCTGATGCTGGGAGGGATTGGGGGCAGGAGGAAAAGGGGACGACAGAGGATGAGATGGCTGGATGGCATCACTGACTCGATGGATGTGAGTCTGAGTGAACTCCGGGAGTTGGTGATGGACAGGGAGGCCTGGTGTGCTGCGATTCATGGGGTCGCAAAGAGTCAGACATGACTGAGTGACTGAACTGAACTGAACCAATAAAACCATGCCTTTAGAGCTCTTGACTTACATCAAAGCTCAGCTGTGATATTTACTTACATTTGGAGGATGAAGAATTCTTTGTGGCTGGGGCTGTTCTATGCAATGTAGGATGTTTAGCAGCATCCCTGGCCTCTCCCAGATGGTTCAGTGGTAAAGAACATGCCTGCAAATGCAGGAGACACAAGAGATGCGGGTTCAAGCCCTGGGTTGGGACAATCCCCTGGAGGAGGGCATGGCAGTCTGTTCCAGTATTCTTGCTTGGAGAAACCCATGAACAGAGGAGCCTGGTAGGCTACGTCCATGGGGGTCTCAAAGAGTTGAACGTGACTGAGCATGCACTTACCACATTACTGGCCTCTCTAACCACAAGTTGGGACAAGCAAGAATGCCTCCAGACATTGCTAAGTGCCGCCCAGAGGGCAAAATAGCCCCAGTTGAGAACCATTGACATACAGCATCTTATTTGATCTTCTAAATTATTTTTGAGGTAGATAGAAATGTTGAATTGGTTTAAAATATAAGGAAAGTAGACTCTTTAAGACATTCATTGATCTGCCAGGAGTTACAACATTAGTTAGTTACAACATTAGTAAGTGGAACCTAGGATTTTTGGCTCCAGGTTCAGCGTATTTTCCATCACAGTGTGTGAGTTATTTATTTTGGTTAAGGCCACTGATCTAATTAGTTGAACGGACCTCTGCTTTAGATACTGCCGGGTTGTCGTAAAGAAGGATTGCAGTTGAACAAAGCAGAGTGTTCTGTGAGCAGAAGACAATAAATGTAAACTCCCCAACCCACCCCAGCTCCCTTGAACATATATGTGTTACCCCGTGTTTCAAAAGGTGATTCACAGGTCAGGGCTTCCTAAGTGTGCTGACATCATTGTCCTGGCTGAAGTTGGATTGCCTACTCTTATTTCCTCTGCCCCCGCCTCCCACCAAAAATAAAATACAAGCAGAAAGCAAGCAGATGACAAAATTTTCCATAGCTTTGTTTGTGCTGCAGAGATACCTTGTCCTCAGTCAAATGTTAGGAAATTAAAAAAAAAAAAAAGAAAACAGTTGAAAAGAGCCCATTTGATTTGATTCTTTCTGTCACCTCCTTCATTCACTGTGACAGCAATCTGCAGCAGATACCAGCCACAGATGTCCTCAGGCCTGTCTTTGAATCAGGTGCCTCATCTGGCTCCTCTAATGTTTCTGGATTTCTCCATGAGGATTGCCCACTGGGGTATGATTTAAGTAGCCTCATTCTGAGTTCCAGTTCTGGGCCTGTGAGTACCAGAACGCAGGCTCTCTTAGCTCATTAATACCTGCCAAGAGAACTGTTCTTCAAAGGAGACTTGGAGCAGGAGTTCCTCTTGATGGAAGAAGTATCTTCAGGGGAACAGTGCTTTATCAACTCACTTCAGCCTTGACCTTTGCCTCCTCCTCAGTTTTTTTCAATGCTTTCAGACTAAAAGTCGATTTACTTTTTAAGTACATCTCTGTCTGGTGTCTTCAGAGAATCCTTGCAAAGTCTGCTAGACTTGCTAATAGCTATGAAGGGCAAGTCATGTTCCTTCACTTACTACCATCCTTTGTCAACATTGTCTGAGCTGAGTTTGGGGGAGTTATTGGGTGGTTTATGAATAAACTGTGAAATGTTCTTGAAAAGTTGTTTGCCATGCCATCTTGATTCTAAGGTGAGCATGTAAGATGAAAAATTTGTTGGTGGCTTTGCCTCATTTTTCTTGCTTACTTTTAATATATTGTATGCACTCTTAAATTCTTTTTCTTTTTCTAATAGGGCATCATAAAATGAATATGAAATGTATGAAGCCAGTTTTGTGAAACATGAACCCAGCACATCAATAGGGAATTGTAAAATGATTTAAAGATACAGGTATAGATCTAGTTTAGTCAGCAGACAGGTGAATAGAGATTATTAAAAAATGCAAAATGATGCATCAATATGAATATACTTTATAACTGGAAAACCATTCATTCCATGGAGTTTTGGTTTTGGTGTTTATATAAAAATGGAATCCATTCATTTATTGACTGAATGGATATTTATTTCATGCCTACTATATGGTAGGCATGGTGTATGCATTCTAAGTCACTTCAGTCATGTTTGATTCTTTGCAATCCTATGGACTGTAGCCCACCAGGCTCCTCTGTCTATGGGATTCTCCAGGCAAGAATACTGAGTGAATTGCCATTCCCACCTCCAGGGGATCTTCCCGACCCCAGGACTGAACCTGTGTTTCTTATGTCTTCTGCATTGGCAGGTGGATTCTTTACCACTAGAGCTGCCTGGAAAGCAACTAGGCATGGCATTAGACATGGGTATTTCAGATTAAATGGAAAAATGGTATTCTATTAAGGAATTTAGTCTGATAGGAGAGTCAGATAAAAAATTAGCAAATTATCTATCAGCGTAACATAAAAGTGTGTAGGGTGTAGGGGAACAGTAATGAAAAAGTGATTGGAAAATGACAACTTCAACCTTGGTATGGCACTTTCCATTTTATACTATCTTTATTGTAAGGAACTCTGAGTTTCTCTTCTCACGGTTCTATAGAAGGAGGTTTCTGCTTCCCTCCAAATGATAGAAAGATGCTGGAGGGGACCTTTACTCCACTTCCTACTCACTTTCCTGCAGGGAGAATGAGTGTCCAGTTGATTGTAGAGAGCGTGATTTCTGTTGGATCACATTTCCCACCCAGGGTGCATAGTCTATGCATCGAAAAGAGAATAAAGATCCATCTTGGATCCTCTCAGGTTCTCATTTTTCAGGGGTCTGGCTTTCAGAGGTGGACTAATCTGGCCTATGACACATACTTTGCGGGGCTGGTTTTACTATAGGCAGATACTTAGCCTAGATTTGAGAAGGGACTTTAGTAAGAACCTCCCATCTTGGCCTTGGATCCAAGCACTATTTTACCATGCCTCTTCATTATGGGACTCTGGTTACCAGAGCATGGTTAACAAAGCTGATCCACTCATCTCCATTTAGCTTTGAATATTTATCCCTACTCGTTAGAACTCAGAAGGCAGGAGAGATGCATTATTAGCATCACTGTATTCAATTATCTCACTTGATAATTATGACAACCCATGAGAAGGGTGTAGTGGGGATTCTTTTCTCAGTTTGCATGTGAGTAAGTAGGCAGAGATTGAGGTTATGTGGAATAATAGAATCCCAGCATCACAGATATGGATTCAGTCTTGGTGTTGTTACCTCTGAGTGGGCTGATCTGGGAAAAGCTTCCTTAATGTGGTGAGCCTCAGCTTCCTCCTCTGTAAAACAGAAATAGCAGCATCACCTTTGTGGGCTGTGAAAAGTAGACATTGTGTTTATAGAACACGAAGCACAATGCCTGATGCACAGCGGGTGCTCAGTGAATATTTGACCTGAGTTGAAGTTGTGTTGGAGAAGACTCTTGAGAGTCCCTTGGACTGCAAGGAGATCCAACCAGTCCATCCTAAAGGAGATCAGTCCTGGGTGTTCATTGGAAGCACTGATGTTGAAGCTGAAACTCAATATTTTGGCCACCTGATGTGGAGGGCTGACTCATTTGAAAAGACCCTGATGCTGGGAAAGATTGAGGGAGAAGGAGGAGGAGAAGGGGATAACAGAGGATGAGATGTTTGGATGGCATCACCGACTCAATGGACATGGGTTTGGGTAAACTCCAGGAGTTGGTGATGGACAGGGAGGCCTGGCGTGCTGCCGTTCTTGGGGTCTCAAAGAGTCGGACACAACTGAGTGACTGAACTGAACTGAACTGAAGTTGTGTTGTGAAGTCAAAGCAGAGAGTTGGAGGATCCAGGAAAGCTGAGATCAAGAACTAACTGAAAGAGCCAGTGGGAGATCATCCAGAAAAATTCCAAAATGGAGAGCAGATATCTATAGTGGCCTTACAGGTGTACTAGCATTATCTGAGGCACAAATATTGGTTTCATTTATAGAGGCTAAAATAAGATGGGTATTATAAGTCTTAAACTATGTTAAACTCACAGAACAGCAACTTCCTTCTCAGGAGAGACTAGAGGGTAGGAGGAGCCATCATTACTTGGGTGATAAGCCACATGGTACAGATGCAGTGTACTCCAGCAGCGAAGGGGCCAGTATGTCCTCTCCATGGGATATCCAGTGCCTGGAACAGAGCTGTGCATATCTCTGCTGCTGCTGCTAAGTCACTTCAGTCGTGTCTGACTCTGTGCGACTCCATAGACGGCAGCCCACCAGGCTCCCCTGTTCCTGGGATTCTCCAGGCAAGAACACTGGAGTGGGTTGCCATTTCCTTCTCCAATGCATGAAAGTGAAAATTGAAAGTGAAAGTGAAGTCGCTCAGTCATGTCCGACCCTCAGCGACCCCATGGATTGCAGCCTTCCAGGCTCCTCCATCCATGGGATTTTCCGGGCAACAGTATTGGAGTGGGGTGCCATTGCCTTCTCTGGTGCATATCTCATTGCTCAACAAATATTTGGTGAACCATTGAATACATGAACTCAAGAGGTAGGAGAGTTCTGTGAGCTTGAATCAGTGGAGAAGTTTTCTTATAAAAGGTAGCACTTGAGAAAGACCTGGAAGAATGAGGAGACTTTGTAGGGAAAGGGGAAGTGGACACTTTGAAGTGGTTAACAACTTTAGAAAATATTTTTACTGTAACCTGGAGGGCTAGGTCATTCACATGGGTAGCCTTGTGCACTGCTAGGAATTACAACATGATGTATTCAGCTATCGCATTTGTGTCTCTTATGAAGATGGTGGAGATGAATAGATTGGCTCTGCAATTTGTTGACTGGCCATATAAAGTCATGTTTTGCCTTTGGGATTTTCCAGGTTGCTGATGGCAACAATATTTCTCTAAAGCATGCTATTTAGAATTACTTCATCCTTCTTGGGGCAGGATGGTGGGTGCAAGTGGGAGGAAAATGGCAAAATATATGACAAGCTTTGATGCATACAACCCCCTCTATAAATGCATCTGAGTCATAACTGAGCAGTCATGACACTCTCCGTTAATTTAATGAAATTAATTTTTTTCATACATCACTTTCAATGCTACAAAATACTTTACAGTGAGAGGCAAAACGAGATAATGAGATAATGTTTTATGGAAGCATGCAGCAGCAAGTTTCCTATCATTAGCAAGACAGTAGAATATATTAAAAATGGCATGGATAGAAGAAAACTCTGAAATAGCAACCAGAGAAGAAAGAGCAGAAGCAGTATATGGCTTTCAAAGCTTTTTATCCCTTACTGTAAAAATAGCTCCATTTGTTGGCAGGATTCAGAGTGAGCTTAGGGCAAGAGAGCTAGGGGCTGAGCACTTGACCTTTCTGCTGCTAAGTCACTTCAGTTGTGTCCGACTCTGTGTGACCCCATAGATGGCAGCCCACCAGGCTCCCCCGTCCCTGCTATTCTCCAGGCAACAACACTGGAGTGGGTTGCCACTTCCTTCTCCAATGCATGAAAGTGAAAAGTGAAAGTGAAGTCGCTCAGTCGCTTCTGACCCTTAGCATGGACTGCAGCCTTCCAGGCTCCTCCGTCCATGGGATTTTCCAGGCAAGACTACTGGAGTGGGGTGCCGTTGCCTTCTAGAGCAGTTAGTCCAAAGACAATGTACTCATCACTTCTAGTCGTTCATTCCGGAGATAGCCTGGTAACATGGAAGGGTGATATTATTTGGAGTCAGTCAAATCTCAATTTAAATCCAGTTCTGCCATTCAGTGACTGCTGCTTTGGCCTCTGGGTGGGACTCAGTTTTGTCATCCATACAATGGAAGTGGCAACCTGTGTCATAGGATTAGCATGGGTATTCGCTTGGTATATTGCTTTAGCATACTGATCAGCACATAGTAGGTGCTCAACAAATACTAATTTCATCTCTGTTTTTGTTAGTGACAGTGTTACCAAGTCAGGCTATCATGTGATTTTAATCTTCCTTGCTGCAGGTGTGTGTGTGTGTGTGTGTGTGTGTGTGTGTATGTGTGTGTGTGTATGTGTGTGTGTGTATGTGTGTTGAGGAGGGCATAGTAGGAGTGGGGAAGATTCATCAGTGATATAGGTTGCCATTCCAGCACCTGTTATTCCCATGTTTTATGTTGGTCAAGCTCCAGTTTTGTTTTGTACTCCCCTAAGTGACATGGACAAATTTGGATTGGTCTAAGCCAATAATAATGGTTCCTTTCTCTTGATAATTATCAGTTTAAAGTTGAGCATTAGGATCCAATTCTGGTCAATGAGATATAAGGGAATTTTTCTGGGAGATTCCTGGGGAAAGGTATTTGCTCTTCAAAAGAGATGTACACAGAAGAAGTGTTCTTGAGTAGATACACTCAATATTTGTGGAACTGCAGCCATCACCTTGAACCAGGAGTGAAATGAGTCCCAAGTCTCTCTCCAGCGGAACCTGCTGTATAGAAAGAGACAAGACATCTGGGGGTGGCATGGTGGTGGTGTGCGATAGCGTAGCCCTTCTGTGCTGGCCCACTGCTAGACACTTATTGCAGAGATAATATATCCCTGTTTTGTTTTAGCAAGTCTTATTTGAGTTTTTTGTTATTTGTAGCTGAAGGCATTCTGATACAAGTGACTGTCAGGTGGGAATCTAGAGTTTGAACTTGTTTAATTTCTTTTTCAGTATAGAGGAAGATCCTTATGTTCTTCTCACTGGTGATGTTTGAAGTGGAATAAAGAAATAAGTTTCCATGTCAGCCTGTCCTAAGCCACTGTTTGCAGAAATATTTTGAGGCCAGCACCTGTCCTATTCATACAGATATCTGACTGGGTCTAGAGGAATTGTGAACGGCTCAGTCTAGAGAGGAAGCGAATCTAGAAAATATTTGTGGAGCCCTCATCCTACATGCTATATTCTATAAAAGTCACTCTGTATTCTATATACTTTACGTATATTTCAGTTCCCATGTGAGAGTTTAAAAGAACATACGTTGTGTTATCATTTAAAGATGAGGAAATTGAGGCTCAGAATGGTTGAACAATTTGCCAAGATCTGTCTGCTATGAAGTGATAGAGCCAATATCAAAATGCTCAAAGCCAGGTGCTATTTCCTAGATGAAAACTGGCAATCCAAGGATGTTACTAAACAGCAAGTCAACTGTCAAGGCTGGTTAGTCCATGATCTATGTTTCTTAATGTTTTGTCTTGAATTTCTGAAATGATCGCCCTTCACCAAGACTCCCTGATGCAAAGCAGTGGGTGAATGAGCAGAGATTTGCCTACTGAATTCATTAATTCATTTAATAAGTATTGTGCACCCATCAAATACTCAGTGCTGTGCAAGGTATGAGGTATACAGTGGTGAACAAAAGAGGTTAGTCCCTGCTGCTCATTTTCGTAGTTGGGGCTGCTCCTCTGGGTGTGTCATGGGTAGGACTGAGACAGTTGGTACACTCTGAGGAAGCAGGGATGCAGAGAGAACTTGGCAGGAAAATTAGGGCTCTTGGACATGGGACCCCTGAGAAACTCACCAGTGGTGAGAGTGATGTCTTGAGACCTTAGAATGTACTTCCTCTGTTGACAGTCAACACTGTATTTCAAGGCAGAGGGGAGATGGGCAAGGAATGAGGGATTTAAAGACCTCTGGCTCCTAGCCGTAGTCTGCTGGGTGGGTCTGCTTTATCGTGCGCCTTCCAGAAAATATTAAGACGCAGCCTTGGTGTTGACATAGCCTCGCATCTTGATAGAATCCACCTGGAAGGTGGTGACTGCTTCTCTTCTTTCGCTGTAAATGTGCTTTGGTGATCTCAGCAAGCCTGGACCTCTCCAAGGTGAGCCCGTAGGAAGGTAGAGAAAGAAGCAGTGGTGTGTTGGTAAACATTTAACAGTTCTGATTTGCTGCATTTGTTACTGTCTTCGTAAAAACTCCCACTGTGGCTGATTTCAAGCTACTGATTTGATGTCAACCAATCCCCCAAATTTCTAAAAATTTAACACTGAACTGTCGGGAGCGATGGGTGGCTGCAGCATACCTTGGCTCTAGCAGAGCCCTGGAAAGAGACGTCCCTGGCCACCCACGAAGCTGTCAGCTCCCTAACACACCTGGAAGGGAGAGTGAGCACTACCGGTGATGACCAGGTGATGCGGCCAGTGTTAGCATGAATGTGTCCCCTCACCCTTGCCTTCACGTTCTCTGTCTTTGAAATAAAGGCCAGTTTGTGGCCATTTCCACCTTTTCTATGTTCCCCTTTGAAGGTTTCTTTTTTTCATCTTTTACCTCTGATTTAAAAATAAATACATTTTTTAAAAGAGCTAGAACAAATATCTTGCTTTCTGTTTAAGCAGGAGTGATTTTTTTCCCCTGTCTTGTTACTGATGTTTCTTCTGTTATTCTCACAATGCATCAAGTTAGAAAGAAGAGGCTGGTTTTGTTTTTCCTGCAAGGAAAAACGAACAACCAATGGGCTTTTCCTAACAGCACAAGCCCACACCTTCTGAATTGTACTCAGAAATGAAATGTAGAGCCCCAGAATCCTGGCACTGCCTGATGAGGGTCTCCTATTTCCAACAGACGGTAATTTTCAGAGCTGCTCTTTTCCTCAACATGATTTAGAATTTTATCTGTTCAGCCCATAAAGTAGAACTGAGACTATTAAAGACTCGAGATATGAATCCTATTAATGAAGCAGCACTTAGAAATGAGAGCATCACCGTCTTTGCTATTACATCGTCTATAGATTAGTCATAATGTTCTGAGGACCCTGTCTGATCAGAAGCTTATTTTAAATAGCAAGTTTCCTGTGACTAAAGAGTGCAATTATTGGTTGCTATCTTCAGAGGACAGTTACAGGGCAGGTTTAAAAAAATGAACATTTTTAAAAAGCAATTAAATGGGCGGGAGACATAGTCTGAACCTAGAAGGCTGCAAAGAAAAAATAATGAACTGAAATAGAATGAGACTGGAAAATTAAAAAGCAAGTTTCTTTGTCATTGTTGGACAGAAAAGCCCCCAATGGCGAGGTGAGTACCTGGGCTGAACTCCGGAGATTTTTTTTTTTAATTTACTTAATTTTTATTGAAGGATAATTGCTTTACAATATTGTGTTGGTTTCTGTCATATATCACCATGAATCAGCCATAGGTATACATATGTGCCCTCCCTCTTGAACCTCACTCCCACTTTCCACCCTTCCCACCTCTCTAGGTTGTTAGAGAGCTCAGGTTTGAGTTCCTTGAGTCATACAGCAAATAACTCTGGAGGTTTTAAGGCCACGCATTGGAGGTGGGTGTCTCTTCTTTTTGTCTTGCCTTGAACAGATGGGAAACATTTATCAGAACAGTGAAGGGTGAGAAGGTGCCTCCTCATTTCACTGATGAAAGAAATCTTTGCTCATAAACCACCCTTGCCTAAAAGGGGTTGGCAAAGAGCATCTTAGGAAGAAAGCAAGAACTGTTAGATTTTAGAATGAGCAGGAGGAGGGAGGGAGGGAGCACGGGTAAGAGAAAACAGGTGGAGACACAGTCATCTCCAGAACAAGGCAAGGGGCGGTGGCGGGGGCAGGGGCGGGTAGCAGACCCCAGGTCAGGAGTCAGACATACTTGGATGGGCATCTTGTCCCTGCCACACCTTACCTGTGTGCCTGTGGGCAAATTTCCTAACCTCTCTGAGCTTCAGTCTCTCTATCTGAACAATGGGCTATGTTGTGGTTGTTGTTCAGTCGCTCGGACATGTTTGACTCTTTGTGACCCCATGAACTACAGCACGCCAGGCTTCCCTGTCCATCACCAACTCCTGAAGCTTGCTCAAACTCATGTCCATCGAGTCAGTGATGCCATCCAACCATCTCATCCTCTGTCGTCCCCTTCTCCTCCTGCCTTCAATCTTTCCCAGCATCAGGGTCTTTTCTAGTGAGTCGGCTCTTCGCATCAGATGACAAAATATTGGAGCTTAAGCTTCACATCAGTCCTTCCAATGAACATTCAGGGTTGATTTATTTTAGGATTAACGGGTTTGATCTCCTTGCAGTCCAAGGGACTCTCAAGAGTCTTCTCCAACACCGTAGTTCAAAAGCATCAATTCTTTGGTGCTCAGCTTTCTTTATAGTCCAACTCTCACATCCATACAAAACTACTGGAAAAACTATAGCTTTGATTAGATGGACCTTTCTTGGTAAAGTAATGTCTCTGTTTTTTAATATGCTGTCTATATTTGTCATAGCTTTTCTTCCAAGGAACAAGTGTCTTATAATTTCATGGCTGCAGTCACCATCTGCAGTGATTTTGGAGCCCAAGAAAATAAAGTCTGTCACTGTTTCCATTGTTTCCCCATCTATCTGCCATGAAGTGATGGGACCAGATGCCATGATCTTCATTTTTTGAATGTTGGGTTTTAAGGCAGCTTTTTCAGTCCCCTCTTTCACTTTCATCAAGAGGCTCTTTAGTTCTTCTTTGCTTTCTGCTATAAGGGTGGTGTCATCTATGTACCTGAAGTTATTGATATTTTTCCTGGCAGTCTTGATTCCAGCTTGTGCTTCATCCAGTCCAGCATTTCTCATGATGTACTCTATATATAAATTAAATAAGCAGGATGACAATATACAGCCTTGACATACTCCTTTTCCAATTTGGAACTGTTGGGAAGCACAGTACAAAATAGCCGGTTGGAGGAAGTCCTTGGGAAAATGGCGAAGGGCCAGAAATACCCTGGCTTGGTGTACTGCGGGCAGAAAAACATCCCCTGCCTTTGGTTATGCCCGGCGCCAAGATTTAATAATAAATATTAAGGATGTTGCTTGAGAAAACGGGTTATGGGATAAGCACATGGGTCACTTAGAGCGCGCTGTCCTTGAAATAGTTTTACTGATTAGATATTAACCCCATACGTGCTCTGCTGGCTGTATATTCTAAGCTCTTTGCTCCTGCTTCTATAAAAAGGCTTGACTGCAGAAATAAACTTGTCAGTCCTTGCAAGAGACTGCCCGAGTGTCATTCTTTCAGGCTCGTCGCTTCCAAGTCCCGGGGAGAAAATCCCCAACAGGAACCAATCTGATGTTCCATATCCAGTTCTAACTGTTGCTTCTGGACCTGCATACAGGTTTCTCAGGAGGCAGGTCAGGTGGTCTGGTATTCCCATCTCTCGAAGAATTTTCCATAGTTTGTTGTGATCTACACAGTTAAAGGCTTTGGCATAATCAATAAAGCAGATGTTTTTCTGGAATTCGCTTGCTTTTTCTATGATTCAGTGGATGTTGGCAATTTGATCTCTGGTTCCTCTGCCTTTTCCAAGTCAAGCTTCAACATCTGGAAGTTCACAGCTCATGTGCTGTTGAAGCCTGGCTTGGAGAATTTTGAGCATTCCTTTGCTAGCGTGTGAGACGAGTGCAGTTGTGTAGTAGTTTGAACGTTCTTTGGCATTGCCTTTTTTTGGGATTGGAATGAAAACTGACCTTTTCCAGTCCTGTGGCCACTGCTGAGTTTTCCACATTTGCTGGTATATTGAGTGCAGCACTTTCACAGCATCATCTTTTAGGATTTGAAATAGCTCAACTGGAATTGCATCACCTCCACTAGCTTGTTCATAGTGATGCTTCCTAAGGCCCACTTATGATAACGAACATATGTGCTTTTGAAACAAGCAGTTTGCTTCTGAAAATATGTTGAAATATATTTGAAATATATTGAAATCAGCTTGCAATTGGGTACTGTCTATACTAGAAATGTAGAAAGGGCAGATATATGTATACATCTATATCTATTAATATATCCATATGTATGTATAGGTATATGTATATATACATACATACATATGTGTAGCTACATGGAGACTATATAGCTATATATGTAGCTGTACAAATGTATGCTTGTAATCTCTAGTTATATAATATGTATGTGCATGATTTTTATTGCAGTATATTGTGAATGTATTTTGGTATCATTTTATTGGTTTCATAATAACCAATAATATAGCTATAACATAGCTATACCATATATAACAGCAATCTATATAGTAATATATGGGCTTCCCTGGTGGCTCAGTGGTAAATAATACGCCTGCCAATGCAGGAAACATGGATTCCTGGAAGATCCCCTGGAGAAGAAAATGGCAACCCCCTCCCAGTATTCTCGCTTGGGAGATCCATGAACAGAGCAGCCTGGCAGGTTATAGCCCATGGGATGACAAAGAGTTGGACATGACTGAGCGGCTAAACAACGAAAGGCAATATATATTCATAGCTATGCAATAATATAGCTGTAACACAACTTAAGCCTATATTGTTGAGTATTTGGGGTTTTCCCAAATTTCTATAGTATTAAAAATAATGCTTAATTGAATACCTTTCTATACATCTTTATTTATTTATTTTTAAATTTAAATTTATTTATTTTAATTGGAGGCTAATTACTTTACAATATCGTATTGGTTCTGCCACACATCAACATGAATTCACCACGGGCATACACGTGTTCCCCATCCTGAACCCCCTCCCACCTCCCTCCCTGTACCATCCCTCTGGGTCATCCCAATGCACCAGCCCCAAGGATCCTGTATCGAACCTGGACTGGTGATTCGTTTCTTATATGGTATTATACATGTTTCCATGACATTTCCCCAAATCATCCCACCCTCTCCCTCTCCCACAGAGTCCAAAAGGCTGTTCTATACATCTGTGTCTCTTTTGCTGTCTCGCATACAGGGTTATCGTTACCATCTTTCTAAATTCCATATATATGCGTTAGTATACTGTATTGGTGTTTTTCTTTCTGACTTACTTCACTCTGTATAATAGACTCCAGTTTCATCCACCTCATTAGAACTAATTCAAATGTATTCTTTTTAATGACTGAGTAATACTCCATTGTGTATATGTACCACAGCTTTCTTTATCCATTCATCTGCTGATGGACACCTTGGTTGCTTCCATGTCCTGGCTATTATAAACAGTGCTGCAATGAACATTGGGGAACATGTATCTCTTTCGATTCTGTTTTCCTTGGTATGTATGCCCAGCAGTGGGATTGCTGGGTCATAAGGCAGTTCTATTTCCAGTTTTTTTAAGGAATCTCCTCACTGTTCTCCATAGTGGCTGTACTAGTTTGCATTCCCACCAACAGTGTGAGAGGGTTCCCTTTTCTCCACACCCTCTCCAGCATTTATAGCTTGTAGACTTTTGGATCACAGCCATTCTGACTGGTGTGAAATGGTATCTCATTGTGGTTTTGATTTGCATTTCTCTGATAATGAGTGATGTTGAGCATCTTTTCATGTGTTTGTTAGCCATCTGTATGTCTTCTTTGGAGAAATGTCTATTTAGTTCTTTGGCCCATTTTTTGATTGGATCATTTATTTTTCTGTAATTGAGCTGCAGGAGTTGCTTGTATATTTTTGAGATTGGTTCTTTGTCAGTTGCTTCATTTGCTATAATTTTCTCCCATTCCGAAGGCTGTCTTTTCACCTTGCTTATAGTTTCCTTTGTTGTACAGAAGCTTTTAATTTTAATTAGGTCCCATTTGTTTATTGTTGCTTTTATTTCCAATATTCTGGGAGGTGGGTCATAGAGGATCCTGCTGTGATTTATGTCGGAGAGTGTTTTGCCTATGTTCTCTTCTAAGAGTTTTATAGTTTCTGGTCTTACGTTTAGATCTTTAATCCATTTTGAGTTTATTTTTGTGTATGGTGTTAGAAAGCATTCTAGTTTCATTCTTTTATAAGTGGTTGACCAGTTTTCCCAGCACCACTTGTTAAAGAGATTGTCTTTTCTCCATTGTATATTCTTGCTTCCTTTGTCAAAGATAAGGTGTCCATAGGTGGGTGGATTTATCTCTATACATCTTTAATTATTTGCAGTGTTGCACTTTAAAAATCAGATAGTAAGTTTACACTAATGGAAAAATATGTTGAAAGTTTGAATATTGTGAACAGTGGTTATGTTCCCAGGCTATCCTAGAGCAGTTAATTTAACCTGCAATGTAGCCAAACTAGACTTCTGGTGCTGTGATACCTGACCTGGTTGAATTGTGTCTCCCCATATCCCCAAATATGTTCAAGTCCTAAACCCTGGTACCTGTGAACATGACCTTATTTGGAAAAGGATCCATGTTGAAGCCATCCAGATAAGATGAGGTCACACTGGATTCAGGTGGGCCCTGGATTCCCTGGAGTCTTTACAAGAGAACCAGAGAGAAGATATGAACTCAGAGCCAGAGGAAAGAAGGTCACGTGAAGACAGGAGCAGTTGGGTTGTCACAAGCCAAGGACTGCCGGGAGTCATCGGAAACTGGAAGAGCCTGAGAAGTTTCTTACCTGGAAGCTTTGGAGGGAGTATTTTCATGTTGATATGCCAGTTTCAGGATTCTAGTCTCCAGAACAGTCAGAGTGAGAAGATAAATTTCTGGTGGTGGTGGTGTTGTTTTTTAGCTACCTACTCTGTGGTATTTTCTTGCAGCATCCCTGGGAAACTGATATATATATATATATATATATATATATATATATATACACACACATACATATACCTAGCCAACTTTTGGCACAGATTTCTCCACAGAAAGAATCTTCTAAGGGGTGGTTAGATCCCAGCTCCCGGGTCTAGCTCCCAAAAATACTTACCATGTAATCTAGCACTATCCCACTTCACATCATCTTCCCATAAAAAAGCCCAAAGTATACAAAGGCAGGAAAAACAGTCTTCCCAGGTCCCAGAGGGACAGAAGACAGTACCCGTTCTGCCACAAGGTGGCGCTTTTGGCCTAGGCGGGGGTCCGAGATGGGGGCTGTGCTTAGTCACTCAGTCATCTTTGCAGCCCTTTGGACTGTAGCTTACCAGGTACCTCTGTCCATGGGATTCTGCAGGCAAGAATACTGCAGCGGGTTGCCATTTCCCCCTCCAGGGGATCTTCCCAACTCCGGGACCGAACCCACGTCTCCTGTGTTTCCTGCATTGCAGGTAGATTCTTTACCAGCTGAGCCATTGGGAGTCATATAATAAACAACACATTTCATATTTGATGAAGACATCATAGTGGTGAACCAGACATGTTCCCAGTCCTGCATGGGATTTACAGTTTAGTGGGAGGACCTATAAGTGAACTGTCCAGAGTCCTGTTGGGGCAGTTTAAGGGGACTTGGGGGGAGGGCCTGACAGTAGAGGGAAAGTGCTGGGGTTGGAGAGATTTGCTGGGCAAGACCAACACCATGGAGGTGCCTTGAAAAGAAGTGGGGGTATGAGGAGGGATGGGAAGAAGAGGGTTCATGTGACAGTGTCTTTTAGATGGAGATGATTTAGAAACTTAAGTGACTGTGGTCTTAAAGGACTGTGTACACATGAGAGAGAAATGCTCCAGAAGAAAGTTAGTATGTTTCTTTCATATTCAGCCAAGATTCTAGCTACTTCTTTATCATTTTGAGTGCTCATTCCACCTTATTTCTCTTTCCTTTCAGGCCAAGAAAACCAATCTGACTTAAATTTGATTACCATAGATTTGTAGGCTGGGTAGGATGGTGTCCTTGAATCTGTTTAATTGGCCTAATCCATTCAAGCAGAGTAACTGAGCACCAGCAAAAATGAATCCCAAGCTAATGGCCATGGCGTGTTTTCTGATAGGGAGATTGATTTAATGTGGTGAATCGATGTTTTAGAGTCATCAGTTAATTTCCTTTTCTGTCCCACATGTTAATTACCAGAGGAAACAATTTTATACCTAACTGAAAAGGATGAAACAAGATGTTGATTCTCATGTCAAATTACTTGGAACGAGAGAATCTGTGAAACCGCAGATGGGCACTGCACACGTGTGGTTGAGCAGCAGTGACTTGAATACTTACGTTTAACAATAAGGCAGGTGGGTATCTGCCTAATATCTCAGAGTGTAGGATATTGAGGTTCCAAGGCCAAGGATAGGCCAAATGATGGAGACATTTCCAAGGCAACAAAGAGAATGGCTGTAAGCCTTTCCTAGTAATTGCTCACAGTGGCTGTGTTACACGGTTTACCCATTTTATTTATATATATATATATGTGTGTGTGTGTGTGTGTGTATATATATATATATATATCCTGTATATTGATTTCTCAGATTTGATGACCTCCTTGCTTACTTTGTTATTCTTGTGACAAAGTTACCTAATTACATGTAAACATGAAACTCTTTGTAAACCCTTTTATAGCTCCTTCAGTTCAGTTCAGTCACTCAGTCATGTCCAACTCTTTGTGACCCCATGGACTGCAGCACACCAGGCCTCCCTGTCTATCACCAACTCTCGGAGTTTACTCAAACTCATGTCTATTGAGTTGGTGATGCCATCCAACCATCTCATCCTCTGTCGTCCCCTTCTCTTCCCACCTCTGGGTCTTCAAAAGACCCAGCATCAAGGTCTTTTCAAATGAGTCAGTTCTTCGTATCAGGGGGCCAAAGGATTGGAATTTCAGCTTCAGCATCAGTCCTTCCAAAGATTATTCAGGACTGATTTCCTTTAGGATGGACAGGTTGGCATGGTAGATGGTAAGACCAGAGCATAGGAGAGCCAGTACCAGCCCAGTACCAGAGCCAGTACCAGTCCCTGTGGCTGGGGTGCCCGACATGTGGCTCAAATCACTTGATCTTTAGGGAGGCCCTCTGAGTTTGGGATATCCCCTTCCTGGTGGTTCAGACAGTAAAGAATCTTCCTGTGATGCAGAATCTGCCTGGGTTTGGTCCTGGGTTGGGAAGATCCCGTGGAGAAGGAAACGGCAACCCACTCTAGTATTCTTGCCTGGACAATCCCATGGACAGAGGAGCCTGGTGGGCCACAGTGCAAGGGGTTGCAAAGAATCAGAGGTGACTGAGTGACTAACACTTTCACTTCCTTTTTGGATCACCTGCTGGAGGTTAGGGTCCAGACTAGATCGATTTTCTTCCCCTCCTACCTATCTCAGTGTAGTATCTTCTTTATATCCTGAACTGTAGAAGGGCTGTTCTGTTAGTCTTTTCAGGTCATTTTCAAGGAGCGTTGTTACATACATAGTTGTAGTTTTGACCTATTGGGTTTGGAGAAGTGAATTTAGGGTCCTCCTACTCTGCCATCTTCCTGGTTTCCCCATCTTTCATATAGAAGTAGTGCTGATCTACTAAAAGAGTGGTGGCTATGGATACTAAATTGGATTTCCATGGACAGTCTTCGGAATCAGTTCAGTTCAGTCACTCAGTCATGTCCGAATCGCAGCATGCCAGGCCTCCCTGTCCATCACCAACTCCCAGAGTTCACTCACACTCACATCCATCGAGTTAGAAATGCCATCCAGCCATCTCATCCTCTGTCGTCCCCTTCTCCTCCTGCCCCCAATCCCTCCCAGCATCAGAGTCTTTTCCAATAAGTCAACTCTTCCCATGAGGTGGCCAAAGTATTGGAGTTTCAGCTTCAGCATTAGTCCTTCCAATGAACACCCAGGACTGATCTCCTTTAGAATGGACTGGTTGGATCTCCTTGCAGTCCAAGGGACTCTCAAGAGTCTTCTCCAACACCACAGTTCAAAAGCATCAATTCTTCAGTGCTCAGCTTTCTTCACAGTCCAACTCTCACATCCATACATGACCACTGGAAAAACCATGGCCTTGACTAGACAGACCTTTGTTGGCAAAGTAATGTCTCTGCTTTTTAATATGCTACCTAGGTTGGTCATAATTTTCCTTCCAAGGAGTAAGCATCTTTTAATTTCACAATCTGCAGTGATTTTGGAGCCACCAAAAATAAAGTCTGACACTGTTTCCACTGTTTCTCCATCTATTTCCCATGAAGTGATGGGACCAGATGCCATGATCTTCATTTTCTGAATGTTGGGCTTTAAGACAACTTTTTTACTCTCCTCTTCCACTTTCATCAAAAGGCTTTTTAGTTCTTCACTTTCTGCCATAAGGGTGGTGTCATCTGCATATCTGAGGTTATTGAGATGTCTCCCAGCAATCTTGATTCCGGCTTGTGCTTCTTCCAGCCCAGTGTTTCTCATGATGTACTCTGCATATAAGTTAAATAAGCAGGGTGACAATATACAGCTTGACGTACTCCTTTTCCTATTTGGAACCAGTCTGTTGTTCCATGTCCAGTTCTAACTGTTGCTTCCTGACCTGCATACAAACATCTCAAGAGGCAGGTCAGGTGGTCTGGTATTCCCATCTCTTTCAGAATTTTCCACAGTTTATTGTGATCCACACAGTCAAAGGCTTTGGCATAGTCAGTAAAGCAGAAAGAGATGTTTTCTGGAACTCTCTTGCTTTTTCCATGATCTAGCAGATGTTGGCAATTTGATCTCTGGTTCCTCTGCCTTTTCTAAAACCAGCTTGAACATCTGAAAATTCACGGTTCACGTATTGCTGAAGCCTGGCTTGGAGAATTTTGAGCATTACTTTACTAGCATGTGAGAGGAGTGCAATTGTGCAGTAGTTTGAGCATTCTTTGGCATCGCCTTTCTTTGGGATTGGAATGAAAACTGACCTTTTCCAGTCCTGTGGCCACTGCTGAGTTTTCCAAATTTGCTGGCATATTGAGTGCATTTTCAGGGCATCATATTTTAGGATATGAAATAGCTCAACTGGGATTCCATCACCTCCACTAGCTTTGTTCGTAGTGATGCTTTCTAAGGCCCACTTGACTTCACATTGCAGGATGTCTGGCTCTAGGTGAGTGATCACACCATTGTGATTATCTGGGTCACGAAGATCTTTTTTGTATAGTTCTTCTGTGTATTTTTGCCACCTCTTCTTAATATCTTCTGCTTCTGTTAGGTCCATACCATTTCTGTCCTTTATCGAGCCCATCTTTGCATGAAATGTTCCCTTGGTATCTCTAATTTTCTTGAAGAGACCTCTAGTCTTTACTATTCTGTTGTTTTCCTCTATTTCTTTGCATTGATCGCTGAGGAAGGCTTTCTTATCTCTTCTTGCTATTCTTTGGAACTCTGCTTTCAGATGCTTATATCTTTCCTTTTCTCATTTGCTTTTCGCTTCTCTTCTTTTCACAGCTATTTGTAAGGCCTCCTCAGGTAGCCATTTTGCTTTTTTGCATTTCATTTTCTTGGGGATACCCCACGTCCAAGTTAAGAGAAACCCAAGTAAGACGGTAGGTGTTGCAAGAGGGCATCAGAGGGCTGACACACTGAAACCATAATCACAGAAAACTAGTCAATCTAATCACACTAGGACCACAGCCTTGTCTAGCTCAGTGAAACTAAGCCATGCTGTGTGGGGCCACCCAAGACGGGAGGGTCATGGTGGAGAGGTCTGACAGAATGTGGTCCACTGGAGAAGGCAATGGTAAACCACTTCAGTATTCTTGCCTTGAGTCTTTGTTATAGCCCCTGACTTTTAGCAACAGAGCATGAGCTGTTGGCTGCAAGCTCAGGAAATTAGACCAATGGCAGCAAATTCCCATCACATCAAACAGTGTAAAGTGCTCTACATGTTCAGATCATGATAATGGTCATGGTGGTGACTGGCTGCAGTGCTGCTCTGAAGCTGTGCTGTACGTAGTGCTTTCTGGTCAACCTTAAATTGCCATAAGCAGTTCTGCAAAGTGGTGAGAGTGTGGTTTCCAGAGCCGGGTTGCCTGGGTTGGAAGGCTGGTCCTGCCCTTTAGTGCCATTTGGAGCAAGTGACTTCACTGCTCTGTACCTCAGTTGTCTCATCTTTAAAATGACGATGACAACACCATCTGCCTCAATGGTTTTTTTATGATAATTAGATGGACTATTATTGTGAACGGCTTATGACAGCACAGACACATAGAAATTTCTGTGTAAGTCAGTGTATATGAAATAAGTAAAGCTACTGCAGTTATGCTGTTTAGCCTGGATATTATGACACATCCCCTTTACTAAGTCCATCAAAAAGGAGGTTGATTCCTTATTTGCTTCCTAGAATGGAAGCTCCATTAAGGGAGGGAATTTGTCTGTCTGCTGGAAAAAAAATATTTGGCCCTTTGTTGGAAATAACAGATAACTGAATGTTGGAGTTTTGTTGTTACTAATGTGTCAAAACTGACCTGACATCCTAGTTTTTTATAGGGTCCTCTGGTACTAAGGAAATAATTTTCTAACAAAAGAAACAAGTCATGATCTTCATGGAAAGTCTTGGATGCCAAACCTCTGGGGATGGAGCAGTGGAAAGAATACTGGTGTGTGTGTGTGTGTGTGTGTGTGTGTGTGTGTGTGTTAGTTGCTCAGTCATATCTGACTCTTTTCAACCCTATGGACTGTAGCCTGTCAGGCTTCTCTGTCCATGGAATTCTCCAGGTTAGAATACTGGAGAGGGTAGCCATTCCATTCTTCACTGGGTCTTCCTGACCCGGGGATTGAATCCAGGTGTCCTGCTTTGCAGGCAGAGTCTTGACTGTCTGAGCCACTAGGGAAACCAAGAATATTGATTCTAGGGTGCAGAGCCTGCATTCAAGACTTGGTTCCGCCTCTTACTACCTCTGGGAGTTTGTAGGGGCAGGAGAGTAGTATCAGAGCCTTAGTTTCTTCTTCTGTAACATTGGGATAATGTTTACTTTATTGGGCATTTTGAGAAATATATGTGTCAATACACTAAAAATACAGGGCATATCTTATGTGCCTGTCATGGGAAGAAATATGATCCACAACATACAATAACCTGGCCTGAATGAAGCTGCCCTTGAAAGAAGAGAAAGGGCTGGATCTGGGCATTTTACACTGGGACAGCTGAAAATCTGTAACTTGTTTCCAATAAGAGGAAGGCTGCTTTTTGTGATGTGAACTCATTTGGATCTTGAGGTCCTGCATTTGTTCCAATTGAAATGTTTTTGTCTAACACAGGAAGATTTTGTACAGCATTCTGGGAAGCCTGGCAGGCCCTTTCTGAAGTGATCGTAATGTGATTTGCTGCATGTATCAGAGAGGGAGGTTGCTGTGGCCTTCTTGTTCGGCAGGCAGATTTGATTTTAAGCTCTGGAGGCAAATAAAGAAACAGTGGGAAACATACGAAGAATCCGAGCAAATGTGGAAATGAAAAAAGGGAGATGGAAATAGGATAAAAGATGGAACACAGGATAAACAAGCTGGCTGGCTTTTGCATCCTTACTTTCTACTAACGAGCTCGGATGGGACCTTCAAGAGGGCATTGTTTCGGTGAGATCTGCCTCACCTAAGGGACACAAAGCCAGAAGCATTCCTTGATAACACACAGAATAAAGAAATCTTGTTCATTACAAAAAAGCAGAAGAAATAACAGAGACTTGGATGTTTTTAAAATGAATTCAGCAGAAATTACTCCAGTTGGGGTTTATGAGCAACGAGAAACAAAGGACGACAAAGCTCTGTTTCTGCAGGCACGGAGTCTTAGTTACAGCCAACTGATTTGCAAGACATAATTTGAGACCCATGACCTAACAAAATGCTCTGGGGTCAGGGTCACTTCTAAGATTGGGGCCTTGTCCCTGATGCTGATCCTCCCCAGAAAAGTCTCTCTGGGCTCGTCATTTGTCGGCAGTCGTTCTCTGCCAAATGTCTACAAACCAATCTGAGCATTTAATATGTGCTAAAATGTGTTAAATATGTGTAAATGACTCTTTCATGCAAGTGACCTCTGATCTTACCATCCGAACATTAAGAGTGGCCCTCTGGAACTCTTACAGTGGAAATTCTTGGGATGTCAGTGCCATCTCAGTTGGAAAGGTATTTTTGTATTTGGGCAGGTTTAGGTGGGGACGAGGGTATTCTGGGGAAAGCACATCCTTGAACCGCCTGTAAAAATTGTACTAGGCAGGTAGCTGATGACTTCATCAGCAGCAGGATGAGATAATCCTGAGAAGGATTGAGTTTTCTTGGGAAAATGGGAGGGGATTTTGCAAAAAGCCTCTTAGAGGGGGAAGCTTCTACTTTCTGTCTGGGATGAGCATGATTGTGTCATCCTAACAAATTGAAAGGAATACACACACACACACACACACACACACACACACACACACAACCTTAATTCTACCCGTAAATACCAGAAGGTTGCAGGAGATAGCTGTCTGAGTTCTAGAATTCTCTTAGTATATTATGTGCCTGGGGCAAATACTAGGCACTTAAGAAATGCTTCTAACTGTGATGAGAATGAGTCACTTAGGAGGATTTATTTATTCTAAGAAAAACAATGAAGACACTCTTCTTTCCTGTGGAAACTTTGGAAGATAAGAAAGCTGAGATGAAAAGGATTCAAGGCAGTGGAAACAGAGAAAATATTTAATAAGCTTATAAAGAAAAGGAGAGGAAAAAGCCATTGTTAGGGAAGTAAGTGGAGGTTTTAAATGGTAGTTTTCTTCCTTTTAGTCTCTTCAAATCTCTGCATCTGATCTTAGTGGTGAACTCTACATGTTTTTCTAGCACGACCCATGAGGTCTGGCTTTCTGTTGGCAATCACCTGAGCCCTGATCTCAACCTTTGTAACTGAATTATATATACCCCGAGGACAGATTGATTCAGAGGAAGATACTTCTGCAATTACAGGGAAAGAGGACGTGGCAGCCTGAAGCTGGTCTGAAGAGATACCATTAGGAAGCAGATGCAGGCAGCAGTGTAGAAGTAGAAGATTATAAGAATGCTACCCTCCCTGGCTCTGTTTTCCAGAGAAAACGTACCCAACAGGCAAAACAGAAGATAGAGGACTCCCTGCAGGAAGGGTACAGGCTTCTCTGTCCATCATGGTTGTCCATCAAGCCTTTCATCAGATGCCATTTTGGGAGATGCCCCTCTGATATGTCTGTTGTGATCATTAGTGTTGTAGCTCAGTTGCTAAGTCGTGTCCGACTCTGCGACCCATGGACTGCAGCACACCAGTCTTCTCTGTCCTTCACTATCTCTTGGAGTTTGCTCAAACTCATGTCCATTGAGTCGATGATGCCATCCAACCATCTCATCCTCTGTCACCCCTTCTCCTCCTGCCCTCAAATCTTTCTGATTCATTGGAAAAGACCCTGATGCTGGGAAACATCATTACTGAGTTACTATATGAAAGGCACTTCAGAAGTTTCCTCCTTTCTATGTGCACTTTTAGCACACAGAAGTGCTAAGTAAATGCTGTTGTTATCTTAGAGGCTGAGGAATTTCATATACATGTGTATGAAAAAGAGACAACTTTAAAAACTTCAAAAGTGTACATATTTTAAGTGTAAATCTGAGTTTCAAAAGGGAAGATGTGTGTGGGTGTGTGAATATGTATGTGTGCCTGATTGGGAATATTTGATAAAAGAAGAATTTAATGTCTCCTAATTATTTGAGAGCTTTCGAGACAAATTAATAAGTAATTATAATCACAACAGAAGTGCTTCCTCCTGTATGGGGGCAAAGAAGTTTCAATTTTCAGTGCTTAAACATTGAGGTCATGGTCCTAGAATGTTAATTGAAGCTGAGAGGAACCTTAAGTGTCTCCCCCAAGTCCCAAATTTTATTGATGAGAAGATATACTCAGAAAGCAAATCTCACCCAAGACTACATGCCAGAAAGAGGCAGAGGCAGATGATTGATTCTGTTAGCTGGAGGAGTGAGAAGAGAGGACTGTGAGTTCCCTTCAAGTCCTACTCACTTTACAAGTGACAGATAACCCTCTGAATTATGTCAGGACCAGGGCTGGTGGAGCACACAACATCTCAGGGAATGGGGGATAAAGATCACCATGAACAGAGAGAAGCAGACATGGAAACGCTCCCCAGGCTTCTTCTGCTTCCATTGTCCTGCCCTTTTCCTGGATGCCACCTCTGCTGACCATGTAACTGGAGAGCTTAGGCTGGTACCACTGGTCAGAGTGACACACTTCCAGTAGTCCTGGCTGTCCTATGGTTCAGTGAGGGACAGACTGGTGAGCCAGTGTGCCTGAGAGAGAGAGAGACAGAGGGAGAGACAAAGAGATAGAAAGACAGAGAGAGGGGCAGAGAGAGGGAAGGGAAGAAAGACAGAAATAGAGAGAAAGAGACAGAGAGACAGAGTCCCTGCCAAGTCTCAAAAGGGCTTCGAAGAACATTTTTGGAATGAAGGAACTGTTTTCATTACTTATTAGTACTTTCTACTGACCTAATCCTCCGACCCCTGTGTCAAGTTTGAAAAGAAAAAAAGAGAATAAAGTCCAATAAAGTCATACTCTGAGAACAAACTTTTAGAGAGTGTCCCAAAAGTATAAACACGTGCTTAAAACTCCTGAGGCACTCTGTAAGTAAAAAGAGTAAAAACTCGAATCCAAGCATTGAAGGGGTGAAGGGTGGGGAGGGTCAGTTGATCAGGCTTGGGAAACTGGCCTCCCAGGAAGAGGGGGGCAGACACATATCTCAGGGCGGAGGCGGTAAGAAGGAGCATTCGTGGGTGGTAGGCTGTGAATGGTGAGAACCTCTGACTGACAGCTATGGGTAAACGGATTCAACTCAGAGATGCTGGGCTCAGGTGGCCAATTTTGTGGGAATCGGTAGAGGAGTGGAGTGGGGATGCTAAGTGCTGGCAAAGGGGCAGAGATGGGGGGACCAGGAGGAACTGAGGCTGGGAGCTCACAGAAAGGAGATGGCGGTGGCTTTTGGATTCTCACGCTGAGGAAGTTGAGTTCAAGCCAAGCTCAGCTTGCTCATTGAGGGACAAGAGCTGCGGCTGATATCTGGGAGACATAAATAATTCAAGTATTAGCTGTCTAGGAATCCAAGTCCTGAGGGCTTCTGGGGTAATCCTGTCATTTAATATTTAAAAACAAATATAAAAAGGCTTGCGCTCTTGCTCTCACATACAGTGGAAGCCTCATTCCAATCTTGATATTCTCACGAATACCTGAAGGCTGACATTTTGTTTCCCACCTCTCCCTCCAATTTATTGTCACCAAATAATTCTTGATCTTGACCTCCTCTGGCTCTTCTTTCCATTTTACCCCATATTCACCAAAATGTGTCCCAAACCCTTAAAAAAAGTTCCTTAAAACATCTCCAGCTTAAGACAGCTGATGTAATAGACTCTCATCAAGAAGGAATCACAACCCAGCTCAGAGAGACAACTTGAATCATTTATTAGATGTTTCTCATCTGTAAAGCTCCTCCTGGCCTTTTCCATCTCCAGGGATGTCTCACTCTCTCTTTTCTCAGGCTGCAGTCTCCTCCATTTTACTGGCCTTTCTTCCTTTTTTTTTTTTTTTGAGAACTAATTCAGGTCTGTTAATTTCTACCTGGACACTATCCCCTTTCTCCTGGTATGTTAAATGAATTTTACTTTAGTCCTTTGATCTACCTGCTTTTTAGCTCCTCCATCTTCCACATCATGGCTAGAATCCATCTTTTCACATCCAGAATAGCACTTCAATATGTTTTTCTAAATAATAGTCTCCTCCCTAAAAAGAATTTTGCCACTGACTTTTAAAATAACATGTAAGAGACACAAACAATGGGGATATAATGTACAGCACAGGGAAATATATAGAGCATTCTGATTTCTTAATTTGAGGAAGAAGGGAAGGGATGAATATTTATTGAGGACTCACAAAAATCAGACCCTGGACTACAGCTTCATTTTGTTTAATGGTTATGAAAATGCGTGAGTGTGGGGTCATCACCCCAGTTTACAGATGAGAACAAAGAGTCCAAAATGTGAGGATGCTTCAGGTCAAGGAGCTAGTAAATGGGGACCTTGAGTCGAAGCCAGGAGGTTTGGACTCCAGAACTCATGATATTTCTGTCTTTTTTTCCCCCTTAAATTTAGTTATTCTGGCAGAAGTTAAAAAAAAAATTAATTAATTTATTTCTGGCTGTGCTGGGTCTTGGTTGCGGAGAGTGGGCCTTCTCCAGCTGTGGTGAACAGGGGCTGCTCTCTAGTTGAGCTGCGAGAACTTCTCGTTGCAGTGGTTTCTCTTGTTGCGAGGCCTGGGCTCTAGACTCAAGGGCTTCAGTAGCTGCGGCACATGGGCTGTAACGTGCTGTCTCAGAAGTTGCCCCGCGGCATTGTGGGATCTTCCTGAACCAGGGATCAAACCAGTGTGCCCTGCTCTGACAGGCAGATTCCCAACCATGACCCCACCAAGGAATTCCCTGATGATAGTTCTTTTTTTGTCCTAAGTGTTAGTGGCGTACTCTAGAATGAATTCAAGAAATGGTCTGGGAGACAGGAGCTAAACAACTCTCACTGTGTGTAGCACAGGGTGAGCCTTTCCTTATGTCTGCCTAACACTTGCCCCACTTTCTGCCTCTTCCCCTTTCAGCCTTTCCCCACAGCTTCTCTTACCCCCAAGATGGACATTTGCTCTTCTATTCCAAGACGTATGCATAATGAGAGGGCTCCTATTATTTGCTTGGAAAGTTACCTTTTTCCCTAGTTGTCTCTAAGATAGAGTACACAGAACAAGATAGACCCAAAGAACACAGTAAGGTGTAGGGGAAAATGTCAGCATTTATAGTTACTTATTTTGTGTATTTTTTCCTTATTCCTCTTGACCTGGAGGGGGTTAATGAGGAGTTCTATAGTAATGGTTCAAAGAGCAAGGTGTGGACATTCTTCTAATTGGTTGGTGGTTAGGTCACTGGGAGTCAGCATCATCAACCTTCTGGTTCCAATCAGTCTGGGGTCTGCAAGCTTACGGGCAGCATACAGTAACTTCTTCCACTCAGTGTGGGGGGTGGGGGGGTTTCAGTATCTGCAAAACAGTTCAAAGATACCGTTATATGTATCCTTTGAGGGGGTACCAGGAACCTTCCCCAAGACTGTACTATTGTTTCTTGACTGCTTCTCTTTTGTCTCTGCATCCCCTCCTTTCCCTGATTAGCAACTGTTTGAACCTGCCCTTTGAAACTCAGGGAAGGTCATGGAGGCTGAATGAATCTATTTCTTACAAACAAGAAACAGAAGGGGACACAGAAAGCCTTTTGTGTCCAGGAGCCCCATTGGCTCCTACTTGGTTTCGGAAATATAGTACACTCTCCTCATCTGGTCCTTCCAGGACCTATGTGACCCAGCCCCAGCCTACTTTTCTAACTTTAAATCCCTCTTCTAGCATCCCCTGTGTGCATGCAAAGCTTTCCCAGACACAAATTTACATACTCTTCTTCCTTTCATGCGTTCATCTTTATGGGTCCTAGTGTAATTATTTTATCTGCATCAACACCTCCGCTGTCATGTATTATGAACTCTTTATCTTCTAATTATTTATGTAAATACCTTACTCCCTTTTCCAGACTATAAGCTCCTATTTTTGATTCCAGCTTTTCAACCTTATCTTGTACCCTATTTCCTGCAGAGAATAGGTGCCTGAGATCACTTTGATGAATACATGGAATAGATGATGTATTACCCACATTTTAAGAAGTACTCTCAAGCACAACCATGACTGATCCGTCTCTGTCTTAATCCAAGCCACCTTTTCTTCTCCATTAAGCCCCCACTTCCATCTTCTTTGGCAAAAACAGCTCTTTATTAACAATAAAGCCAACTTACAAATAGGGGGATGTGAGAGGCACCTTCTCACGCCCTGGCCAAACAAACCATCTGCAGATATATATGCTGCAATGATGAAAGTTATGTAGGACCGTGGAGTTGCTGGGGAGGCAAGCAGAGGGAAATCATGGGCTTGGAACTTCTGTATAACCAGACTGTTGGCCATCAGGGGCTTTCCCTTTTATTGCCTTTTTCGAGAGTAACATGTACCTTCTCTGTTCTCTCATCAGTCCTGCCTCATCTCCTGAGTTGTCACCTGGTTCTCCTCTATCCAACCTATAGACGCATCAAGAAGGTACCCATTATCTTGTTTGACTGGTTAATTTTTTCATCGACATATAGTAGTCACTAAAGTGTCTTTATTGCAAAGTATAAAACATGAATTAGGTTGTCCTAGAAGATTCAGAGCTGTATACTTCCCAAGGCTCAATTATGAGTGTGTTGCTAGAGAATAAAGGGTGTTTTCTGACTGCAAGTTCAGAGTACTTTGCTGTGTTCTTGCTTTCACTGGAATCCCTTGATATGTTCCCCTACAGCAACAAGTAAGTCACAATTTAAAAGGCTGACAATATTTACTCATTTCCTGTTTGCTGCAGGGTGTCTGAGCTCACCATTAGAGTGAATCAACAGCTTAAAAGTGAAGGCAGGATCTGGCACTTCAGATTTGCTTTACACTCAAATGTGGGAAGAAATGGAGATTTTCCTTTTTGTACTTTGGGTAGAAATAGCCTCATTGGAGAACATGAAACTTCTGGTAGAAAAGAGAAGGCCTCTTGTACCATCGCCAACTTTTTTGACCATCCACTTAGATAAGGTTTTGTTTTGAAATATGAAGAGGCTTATTTTGGTTTCAAGAATGAGAGAACGTTTTGTTTCTTCTCATCTGGGGCCAGGTTCTGCAGAGTAAGTCATTGACCTAACATTTCCAATTAGCCCACAGATTGAACTCTCTTTGAAATTAAAGCCTGGCCTGTGTTTGCAGGGGGCTATGACTTCCAGATTTCAACTTTGCCTGAGTTTGTCTTCTTTTCAAAATGCTTTGGATGATGGGGTTGGGGGGTGGTCATGGCTTCTGGAGAGGTTGGGAATGGCGCATCTTTGGCAGATCTTAGATTCTGGGGACCTCTGTTATCTCCTCTGTCAAAAGAACCTTCCCCTAAACCTTAATTTTACTGAGCTCTGCCACTTTCTTTTATCATAGCAATTCAAGGCTCTACTGACTGAGGAGCTGGTTCTTTCCTACTGGTTTCATCCATACTCAAACATTTTCCCCATATCTGATGATCCTGGCAGCTTCTCCCTGTACTGTCTTTGTTGCAGGAAAGAGAGTGGGGTGCAAGAGGGTGGTCACATCCCAGCTCATGTCTGGATCCCATCACATTTGACGGGATGGCTATCCAACGTGGGTTCTTGGCTTCACACAGGAAAGAATCCAAGAACAGCCATATTAAAGGGAAAGAAGGTTTATTCAGGGAGGAAACACACTCCATAGACAGAGCATGAGCCATCAGGAAGGCAAGAGAGGCACCAGGGTATGGGGTTGTCAGTTTTCATAAAGGTGGGTAATTTCATAGGCTAATGAGTGGGAGGAGTATTCCAGTTATTTTGGGAAAGGGCTGGGGATTTCCAGGAATTGGCCCATTGCCCAGTTTTTTGATCTTTATGGTCATGGCTTGTGGGTGTGTCATTTAGCATGCTGATGCGTTACAATACACTGAGGTTCAAGGTCTAGTGGAAGTCAACTTGTCCGCCATCTTGGATCTAGCTGATTCTAATCAGTTTATGTCATATCCCTGGGCTATGTTATTCTTTTAAAGATTGTGCCCTGCCCCCTTTCTGTCCACCTTCTTATTCATCCACTCGTTGCAAACCAGCCTTCTTGTCTCAAACACCAGGCATGTAATGTATCAAAGCATACTGCTTTAGGGTTTTAGTTGGTCCTGTTCTAACAATAGTGATGCAGTGCCCACATTAACACCGACAGGCACTATATACCGAACATTTCTGATTCATGAACTCATTTATTCCTTTAAGCAATCCTATGACATATATCATTACGATTCCTGTGTTATACGTGAGAAAACTGGGTTTAAGCAAGATTCCCTAGGCCACAGACTTTGTAAGTACTGAAGCCAGAATTCAAGTTTTGCCAGACACCAAACCCATGCTCTTAACGGCCTAATTACACTATCTCTTTTATTCAAAAAGTCTTCATTTCTGCACTGCCTGGCTGCTAGCCCTGTTGTTTGTTGAAAACAAAGCCCCAGATCTTATTTCAGCTCATCTAACATGACTTCCCTTGAGCATTTTGTTTTGAGGCTAAAAAATTTGAACATGAGCATCTCAATTAAAGTACTCTTGAAAAGATTTATTAGCAGATTGCTTTCATCTTGACCATAACTAATCATAGAAAAGGGAAAACAAGACAAGTGGCCAGAAGTACTCTTTGAGACATTGCATTTGGGAAGCTGGCAGAGTAGCTCTTCAGGATGTGTTCAGTTCTCACAAGCCTGCCTTGGGTCTAGGTGAAACAGAGTTTGAAACACAATAAAGAAGACATTTGTATAAGAATCATGCCATGGAAGGAGGTGGGGGAAACTGCCAGATGAAAACTGCCACATTTCTGTAGGAAAGTCTTTTCTAGACTCTTTAGATAATGTTGAATCTAAGGTGGTGGTATTGCATTCAAAGGCTTTCTCCCTCCCCAGTCTCAGGCTTTATTGAGCTCATACTCATATGAATGCATCACTAGGTGCTGAGAATTCAAAGGTGAACAGGACAGAATCAAGAAGTCCACAATGCTATGTCACTTCAGGCTTGTCCCACTCTTTGTGACCCTATGGACTGTAGCCCGCCAGGCTCCTCTGTCCATGGAATTCTCTAGGCAAGAATACTGGAGTGGTTTGCCATGCCCTCCTTCAGGAGATCTTCCTGACCCAGGGATCAAACTTGCATCTCTTATGTCTCCTACATTGGCAAGTGGGTTCTTTACTGCTGGCACCACCTGGAAGCTCCATTAAGCCCACAGTTCAATTCAGTTCAGTTCAGTCGCTCAGTCGTGTCCAACTCTTTGCGACTCCATGAACTTAAGCATGCCAGGCCTCCCTGTCCATCACCAACTCCCGGAGTTTACCCAAACTCATGTCCATCGAGTTGGTGACGCCATCAGGCCATCCTCTGTCATCCCCTTCTCCTCCTGCCCCCAATCCCTCCCAGCATCAGAGTCTTTTCCAATGAGTCAACTCTTCACATGAGGTGGCCAAAGTATTGGAGTTTCAGCTTTAGCATCATTCCTTCCAGAGAACACCCAGGACTGATCTCCTTTAGAATGGACTGGTTGGATCTCCTTGCAGTCCAAGAGACTCCCAAGAGTCTTCTCCAACACTACAGTTCAAAAGCATCAATTCTTCGGCACTCAGCATTCTTCACAGTCCAACTCTCACATCCATACATGACCATTGGAAAAACCATAGCCTCAACTAGACGGACCTTTGTTGGCAAAGTAATGTCTCTGCTTTTCAATATGCTATCTAGGTTGGTCATAACTTTCCTTCCAAGGAGTAAGCGTCTTTTAATTTCATGGCTGCAGTCACCATCTGCAGTGATTTTGGAGCCCCCAAAAATAAAGTCTGACACTGTTTCCACTGTTTCCCCATCTATTTCCCACGAAGTGATGGGACCGGATGCCATGATCTTTGTTTTCTGAATGTTGAGCTTTAAGCCAACTTTTTCACTTTCCTTTTTCACTTTCATCAAGGGGCTTTTGAGTTCCTCTTCACTTTCTGCCATAAGAGTGGTGTCATCTGCATATCTGAGGTTATTGATATTTCTCCCAGCAATCTTGATTCCAGCTTGTGCTTCTTCCAGCCCAGTGTTTCCTCATGATGTACTCTGCATAGAAGTTAAATAAGCAGGGTGACAATATACAGCCTTGACAAACTCCTTTTCCTATTTGGAACCAGTCTGTTGTTCCATGTCCAGTTCTAACTGTTGCATCCTGTCCTGCATATAGGTTTCTCAAGAGGCAGGTCAGGTGGTATGATGTTCCCTTCTGTTTCAGAATTTTCCACAGTTTATTGTGATCCACACAGTCAAAGGCTTTGGCATAGTCAATAAAGCAGAAGTAGATGTTTTTCTGGAACTCTTGCTTTTTCCATGATCCAGCAGATGTTGGCAATTTGATCTCTGGTTCCTCTGCCTTTTCCAAGTCAAGCTTCAACATCTGGAAGTTCATGGTTCACGTATTGCTGAAGCTTGGCTTGGAGAATTTTGAGCATTACTTTACTAGTGGGTAAGATGAGTGCAATTGTGTGGTAGTTTGAGCATTCTTTGGCATTGCCTTTCTTTGGGATGGGAATGAAAACGGACCTTTTCCAGTCCTGTGGCCACTGCTGAGTTTTCCAAATTTGCTGGCATATTGAGTGCAGCACTTTCACAGCATCATCTTCCAGAATTTGAAATAGCTCAGCTGGAATTCCATCACCTCCTCTAGCTTTGTTCATAGTAATGCCTTCTAAGACCCACTTGACTTCACATTCCAGGATGTCTGGCTCTAGGTCAGTGATCACATCATTGTGATTATCTGCGTCGTGAAGATCTTTTTTGTACAGTCCTTCTGTGTATTCTTGCCACCTCTTCTTAATATCTTCTGTTTCTATTAGGTCCATACCATTTCTGTCCTTTGTTTGGCCCATCTTTGCATGAAATGTTCCCTTGGTATCTCTAATTTTCTTGAAGAGATCTCTAGTTTTTCCCATTCTGTTGTTTTCCTCTATTTCTTTGCACTGATCACTGAAGAAGGCTTTCTTATCTCTTCTTGCTATTCTTTAGAACTCTGAATTCAGATGCTTATATCTTTCATTTCTCCTTTGCTTTTCACTTCTCTTCACAGCTATTTGTATGGCCTCCCCAGACAGCCATTTTGCTTTTTGCATTTCTTTTCCATGGGGATGGTCTTGATCCCTATCTCCTGTACAATGTCACGAACCTCTTTCCATAGTTCATCAGGCACTCTATCTATCCGATCTAGTCCCCTAAATCTATTTCTTTAGGTCATACCTGAATGACCTAGTCAAGGCTATGGTTTTTCCAGTGGTCATGTATGGATGTGAAAGTTGGACTGTGAAGAAAGCTGAGCGCCGAAGAATTGATGTTTTTGAACTGTGGTGTTGAAGACTCTTGAGAGTCCCTTGGATTGCAAGGAGGTCCAACCAGTCCATTCTGAAGGAGATCAGCCCTGGGTGTTCTCTGGAAGGAATGATGCTAAAGCTGAAACGTCAGTACTTTGGCCACCTCATGTGAAGAGCTGACTCATTGGAAAAGACTCTGATGCTGGGAAGGATTGGAGGCAGGAGGAAAAGGGGACGACAGAGGATGAGATGGCTGGATGGCATCACTGACTCAATGGACGTGAGTCTGAGTGAACTCCTGGAGTTGGTGATGGACAGGGAGGCCTGGCGTGCTGCGATTCATGGGGTCGCAAAGAGTTGGACATGACTGAGCGACTGAACTGAACTGAACTGAACTGAATGGTCTACTGGTTTTCCCCACTTTCTTCAATTTAAGTCTGAATTTGGCAATAAGGAGTTCATGATCTGAGCCACAGTCAGCTCCCAGTCTTGTTTTTGCTGACTGTATAGAGCTTCTCCATCTTTGGCTGCAAAGAATATAATCAATCTGATTTCAGGGTTGACCATCTGGTGATGTCCATGTGTAGAGTCTTCTCTTGTGTTGTTGGAAGAGGGTGTTTGCTATGACCAGTGGATTCTCTTGGCAGAACTCTATTAGCCTTTGCCCTACTTCATTCCATATTCCAAGGCCAAATTTGCCTGTTACCCCAGGTGTTTCTTGACTTTTGCATTCCAGTCCCCTATAATGAAAAGGACATCTTTTTTGGGTGTAGTTCTAAAAGGTCTTGTAGGTCTTCATAGAATCGTCCAGCTTCAGCTTCTTCAGTGTTACTGGTTGGGGCACAGACTTGGATTACAGTGATATTGAATGATTTGCCTTGGAAATGAACAGAGATCATTCTGTCGTTTTTGAGATTGCACCCAAGTACTGCATTTCGGACTCTTGTTGACTATGATGGCTACTCCATTTCTTCTAAGGGATTCCTGCCCACAGTAGTAGATACAATGGTCATCTGAGTTAAATTCACCCATTCTAGTCCACTTTAGTTCGCTGATTCCTAGAATGTCAACATTGACTCTTGCCATCTCCTACTTCCAATTTGCCTTGATTCATGGACCTGACATTCCAGGTTCCTATGCAATACTGCTCTTTACAGCATTGGACCTTGCTTCTATCACTGGTCACATCCACAAGTGGGTATTGTTTTTGCTTTGGCTCCATCCCTTCATTCTTTCTGGAGTTATTTCTCCACTGATCTCCAGTAGCATATTGGGTACCCACCGACCTGGGGAGTTTCTCTTTCTATCATTTTGCCTTTTCATACTGTTCATGGAGTTCTCAAGGCAAGAATACTGAAGTGGTTTGCCATTCCCTTCTCCAGTGGACCACATTCTGTCAGACCTCTCCACCATGACCCACCCATCTTGGGTGGCCCCACATGGCATGGCTTAGTTTCATTGAGTTAGACAAGGCTGTGGTCCGTGTGATTAGATTGACTAGTTTTCTATGATTATAGTGTCTGCCCTCTGATGCCCTCTTGCAACACCTGCCATCTTACTTGGGTTTTTCTTACCCAAGTATCTCTTGGGGTATCTCTTCATGGCTGCTCCAGCAAAGTGCAACCACTGCTCCTTACCTTGGACAATGGGTATCTCCTCACAGCCACCACTCCTGACCTTGAACCTGGAATAGCTCCTCTCTGCCCTCCTGCGCCCAAGCAGCCACCGCTCCAGTAAGTCCACAGGAGACTGTTAAGAAACAAAAACTCAACTGAATAAATGTGAAGAGCTAATTGAGTTTATTCAAGGTTTCTTGAATCAGGCAGCACCCTATTTAGAAAACAGCAGGGCAAGCCAAAGGGATGTACAAAATGGAAGGTTTCTATAGGCAGGAGGCTGGAGCAAGGAAGTTCTGAGCCAAAGGAGGAAAGGAATTTTTTCCAGCCTGGAGGTCATCTTCTTTCAGAGGAAAGGCAACGGGGCGGGGGGGGGGGGGGGGTTATTATGCAGATGACCTCACTAGGGCTAGAGAGGAAATTTCAAATGGTCTGCTTTGAAGGTCACATTCCTGGGAGAGGTTGAGACTGCACATCTGTCTTGGTATACTGTCATGGTAGCAAATAATTCCATTTTGAGCTTGAAATTTCTTTTTACAAGGCTTATTGCAAGTGGGAAAGATGATAAATAAATCAGTACACATGTAATAGGTTAAGTTGTTTTTGTTGTTCAAGTCACTCAGTCATATCCAACTCTTTGTGACCCCATGCACTGCAGTGCGCCAGGCTTCCCTATCCTTCACCATCTCCCAGAGCTTGCTCAAACTCATGTCCACCTAATCGGTGATGTCATCCAAACATCTTACCCTCTGTTGTCCCCTTCTCCTCCTGCCTTCAATCTTTCCCAGCATCAAGGTCTTTTCTAGTGAGTCAGCTCTTTGCTTCAGGTGGCCAAAGGATTGAAGCTTTGGCTTCAGCATCAGTCCTTCCAATGAATATTCAGGACTAATTTCCTTTAGGATTGACTGGTTTGATCCCCTTGCAGTCCAAGGGACTCTCAAGAGTCTTCTCCAGCATCACAGTGCAAAAGCATCAGTTCTTTGGTGCTCAGCCTTCTTTATGGTCCAACTCTCACATCTATATGAAACTACTGGAAAAACCATAGCTTTGACTAGACAGACCTTTGCCGCCAAAGTAATGTCTCTGCTTTTTAATACATTGTCTAGGTTTGTCATAGCTTTTCTTCCAAGGAGCATGCATCTTTTAATTTCATGGCTGCAATCACCATCTGCAGTGATTTTGGAACCCAAGAAAATAAAGCCTGTCCCTGCTTCCATTGTTTCCCGATCTATATGCCATGAAGTGATGGGAACGCATGCCATGATCTTAGTTTTCTGAATGTTGAGCTTTAAGCCAACTTTTTCGCTCTCTTCTTTCACCTTCATCAAGAGGCTCTGTAGTTCCTTTTTGCTTTCTGTCATAAGGGTGGTGCCATATGCATATCTGAGGTTATTGATATTTCTCCCAGCAATCTTGATTCCAGCTTATGCTTCATCCAGCCCGGCATTTCTCATGACATACTCTGTATATAAATTAAATAAGCAGAGTGACAGTATACAGCCTTGACATACTCCTTTCACAACTTAGAACCAGTCTGTTGTTCCATGTCAGGTTCTAACTATTGCTTCTTGACCTGCATACAGGTTTCACAGGAGGCAGGTAAGCTGGTCTGATATTCCCATCTCTAAGAATTTTCCACAATTTGTTGTGATCTACATGGTCAAAGGCTTTAGGATAATCAATGAAGCAGAAGTAGATATTTTTTCATTGACTACACTAAAGCCTTTGACTGTGTAGATCACAACAAACTGGAAAATAGGTTGAGTAGTGATAATTATTATGATAAAAATGTCAGACGAGATAAATGGCTAGCTAAAGATGATGCATGTCCTTTAGGTAGCGTGGGCCAGGAAAGCCTCTTTGATGAAATAATATGTGAGTGGACACTTGAGAATTAAGAGATTAAGCCCTAGATTGTGAAGAAGGGCTACCCTGCCAATGGGAAGCAGCAAGTACAAAGACCCCTCAACAGGAGCATAGTTGTCATCTTGAAACCACATAACTCAGATGGAATTTGAACCTGCCAAAACTCAGATTGTGACTTGGACCCAGGGGCTGAGACTCAAACCCTCTGTCTTTTAATTGAAATCACATACCTGGCCTCAGGACTTAATGAAGCTCAGGTTCTTTATCTCTTGGCACAGAAAGAATTCAGTGAGAGGCAAAGTGATAGGCAAGATGCATTGGGCTGGCCAAAAAGTTTATTCAGGTTTTTCCATAAGATGGTATGGAAACATCTGAATGAGCTTTTTGGCCAACCTGATAGATTTATTGAGACAGATACACACTTCATAGACTGTTTGTTGTTGTTCAATCACCGGGTTGTGCCTGACTCTTTGTGACTCCATGGACTGCAGCATGCCAGGCCATCATAGACTGTAGGCCATGTCAGAAGATGAGGGGCCCTGTGGTTTGCTTAGTTTTATGGGCTGGATAAGATTATACCAACTATTTTGGGGAAGGGGCAGGGATTGCTAGGAATTGGGCCACCTTCTACCTTTTGGCCCTTATGGTCAACCTCAGGAATGTCATGGTGCTGTTGGGTGTATTGTGTAACTTGCTAATGGATTACAATGAGTGTGCAATGAGGTTCAAGGTCTACTGGAAGTTGAGTCTTCTTGCCATCTTGTACCTAATTGGTTCTAACCAGTTTTTTTCATATTCTCAATGGCTATGTCATTCTTTTAAAGGTTGTGCCCTGTCCCCTTCCCTCCTGTCTCAGTTTCAAGGAACTGTAGAGACCAGTACAGCCAGAGTCGGGTGAGTGATGAGAAAAGTGGAAGAAATGAGGTTGTAGAGCTGGGCAGAGGAAAAATTGGTAAAGATCTTGCACTTCATTTTAAGTATTCTGGGAGGCCCGTAGACTATCTGAAGAAGTGGTGTGATATCATCCTTGATTTTTTAACAGACACATCAGGGAGAGCAGAAACAAAAATTGGAAGCAGGGGAACCATCGAGGGGAAGGGAGTTACTGCTGCCATCTTGGCAGAATAAAGAATAAGGCTAAGTGGGAAGCTTGTTCACCACCAAACTCTCTAGGGTTGGTGGAGTAGAACTGACCCATTCAAAATGTGTGCCAAACATTTTTTCTCTATGAGTTCCTTGTAACCTCTTAACCATGTACATGCTCTTGAACAACAGGAGTCAGCAATTCTTATCCCTCCCTTATATACAGGCAGCTGCTACTAAGTCACTTCAGTCGTGTCCGACTCTGTGCAACCCCATAGATGGCAGCCCACCAGGCTCCCCCATCCTTGGGATTCTCCAGGCAAGAACACTGGAGCGGGTTGCCATTTCCTTCTCCAATGCATGAAAGGGAAAAGTGAAAGTGAAGTTGCTCAGTTGTGCCTGACTCTTAGTGACCCCATGGACTGCAGCCTACCAGGCTCCTCCATCCATGGGATTTTCCAGACAAGAGTACTGGAGTAGGGTGCCATTGCCTTCTCTGACACAGGCAGCTCCTTCCTATCAAATCTCTTTCCCCTCCCCTGTGACTTGCTTGGGTCAGCAGAACGTGGCAGACATAGCACCATGCCATTTCTGATTTCGGGTGCCTTCGGTCTGTAACAGCTTGAAGTGGAGCTTAGATTCCTGGCCAGAGACTGAGGCTGGGTTGTGGCAGTTGGGAGCACTGAACCCTAGCCACTGGACCAGGGGTTGATGACAAGGCTCTGCTTCTCAGCTTTGCAGGAAAGAATTCCCACACAGATGGAAAATAGTGAAATGAGTAAAGTGTTTATTAGGAGGAAAAGGGTACAGTACATGTGGATAAGAACATGGGTGGGGTCAGATGGAGACTCACTGAATCACATCCTTTGGGCAGTTTGAATTACTTTTCTGGGGCATTTCTTCCAGGTTTCCTTTGGCCATTCACTTTGATTTGCCTGGTCCTGAGGCTGTATTCGATATATCTCAGGAAACTTCTGTGTGTGTTCATCTCCTAGCCAAGATGGATTCTAGTGAAGAGGCTCATGGGTACTTGACATCACTTACTATGAGGTGACGCCACCTTCCTTTTTGACCTCCAAGGAGCATTTCTGCACATGTGTAGTTAGGGAGGCTTCCCTAACTTTGAGAATGAGGAACATGTGGTCTTTTATTGCTTGTTACTGTGCATCATCACGGGGTTCCCCGGTGGCTCAGAGAGAGTCTGTCTGCAATGCAAATCAAGAAGATCCCCTGGAGAAGGGAATGGCTACTCACTCCAGTATTCTTGCCTGGAGAATCCCATGGACAGAGCAGCCTGGTAGGCCACAGTCCCTGGGGCCACAGAGTTGGATACAACTGAGCAACCAACACTTTCTTTCATCTGTCTGGGCAGGGCCCAACCTTCTCTAGCATACTGCTCTTACGGAATTTCTGCTAGTATGGAGTTTCTGTTCACAGGGGAGGAACCGCTCAGTCTAGTGCCCATCTATCTCTTGCCTCATTTCTACAACTGTCCTTTAAGAAACCTGGCAGCTTCCCCAGAAGCCAGTCACCATCTCAGGCTGGACTGTCTGATGAAGTGCCAGTAGGTGGCAGGGCACGGGGGCACATATGGAGGGGAACCAGACAGAGGAGATGCTTTCTCAGATTTCTAGACTGTATCATCCTAAAAGCCTGACATGTGTTACCTGTTCACTCTCAACAACCCTGTGGGGTAAATATTCTTGCCACATCTTCCCTGAAGAAGGACTGGAGGCTCAGAGAAGTAACTTGTCCAAGGTCACCCACTAGTGAATGGCAGTGATAGGACCGAATTCTGTGCCACTTTCACCTTGATGCCATCACTTTTAACCATGAGTAATGTCCCACTCGGAGAAGGAAATGGCAACCCACTCCAGTGTTCTTGTCTGGAGAATCCCAGGGACAGGGGAGCCTGGTGGGCAGCTGTCTATGGAGTCGCACAGAGTCAGACATGACTGAGGCGACTTAACAGCAGCAGCAATGTACCACTCAGAATGCAGGACATATATATATTTTTAACTTAAAAGATTTTATTTTGTTTTGGGATAAACCGGTTAACAATGTTGGGGTAGTTTCAGGTGAACAGTGAAGAGACTCAGCCATACATATACATGTGTCCATTCTCCCCTGGACTCCCATCCCATCCAGGCTGGCGTATATCACTGAACTGAGTTCCATGTGCTACACAATAGTTCTTTGTTGTTATCCATTTGAAATTTAGCAATGTGTTCATGACCTTCCCAAAGTCCCTAACAATCCCTAGCCCTGGCAACTGTAAATTGCTTTCTAAGTCTGTGAGTGTCTTTCTGTTTTGTAATTGAGTTCATTTGTATCATTTCTTTTTAGATTCCACATATAAGGGATGTCATATGATATTTCTCTTTCTCTGTCCAGAATGCAGGATATTTTGAATCTAAAGATTCCTCTCTGTTCTTCCTCAAGATGGAACTGGTACTAACTGTAGAACAGTGTCTTGCCTGCAAGCAGTAAAGCCAGTCTGTAGACACCAGATTGTAATGAAGGAAAGTGCAGTGTTTATTGTATAGGGCACCATACAAGGGGTCTGGCACAATTAGTGCTCAAAACATCCCAGCTCCCTGATGGGTTTTGGGAAAGCCCTATTAAAGGCAAGATGACAGAGGGACATCCCAGGGCCTGTGATTAGCTTGTGCACATTTCTCTGTTTGGTTGATGGTGAACTAACAGGGAAGTGTTACAGGGGTTAATCTTATCAATCCTAGGGGGCCAGTAGGTCTGGGGGCTACATGCTTATGATCATCAAGTAGATAATTTCATATGTGTGGTGGTGGTTTTAGCATCTGTAAAACAACATCTGGGTATTTCAGAGAGGAGCTAGCGCAGAGAACATGGGAGGGATCTATCCTGGGAAGGCACCATAGGGTCCTGCTTGGTTATATTTTTCAAGAACCAGCATCAGCAACATCACTGGGAACTTGTGGCACAAGCAGATTCTCCAGGCTTACCCTAGACCTCCTGAAAAGGAAATTCTAGGGGCAGGGTCCTCCAACATTTGGGCTTTTGACCAGTCCTCAGGTAATCTTGATGCAGGCTAAAGTTTGAGAACCAATACTGTAGAGGTTTTCTCTTGGAAAGACTGTCTGTGGTGGGTGTTAGGTCTGACATGGATGCGAGGATCCAGGGAAGGTGTTCTTTGTGGCTCTGAAAAGCACTGGCAGTTCCTCATGGTATTTAACTGTCTTTTTTAAACTCTTAGGACAAGTTTGATTTCTCCTTTAGAAATACCTCTGTTTCCTTCCCATAGCTCATCAGTAACCTTTTGCTTTGTCTTCCAAGGATTTCAAAGGCTTTCACGACCTAAGTTGCCATGGTGCTTCCCAGGTGGCGCTAGTGGTAAAGAACCTGCCTGCTAATGCAGGAGACCTAAGAGATGCAGATTTGCTCCATGGGTCGGGAGGATCCCCTGGAGGAGGGCATGGCAACCCACACCAGTGTTCTTGCCTGGAGAATCCCATGGACAGAGAAGCCTGGCGGGCTACAGCCCACAGGGTCACAAAGAGTCAGAAACGACTGAAGTGACTTAGCAAGTCATCATGAAAAGTCGTGTTACCACCTATGACTTGTTTCTCAGGTGTGCTGCCTTAGGAGACCAGCTGTTGCTTTATCAGTCAGCAAGGCTAGGTTATACCATGGTCCCAAACAACCCCAACATTTTCATGGCTTAAAACAGAGGCAGGCATGTTCTCACCACACATACACATGCACACACACACACACATACACACACACGCATGGTAACTGTGTGAGGTGATAGATGTATTAATTAGCTTGATTGTGGTCATTATTTCATATTATATATGTATCCAATCATCCTGTTGCACATCTTAGACATAAACATTTTTATTTGTCAATTGGCTCCAGTGGTAAAGAACCGGCTGCCAACACAAGAGACATAAGAGATGCAGGTTCAATCCCTGGGTCGGGAAGATCCCCTGAAGGAGGGTATGGCAACCCACTTCAGTATTCCTGCCTGGAGTATCCCATGGACAGAGGAGCCTGGAGGGCTACAGTTCATGGGGTCACAAAGAACCAAATACTACTGACGTGACTTAGCAAGCACACGTGCACCTCAGTAAAGTAGGAAAAAATAATTTCTCCACTTTTGCTGTAAAAACAAAAACAGAGGCAGGCAAGCCATGGTCCAAGGTTATTTCTGGTCCACTGCCTGAGTTTATGAATCAAGTTTTACTGGAACCTGTATTTACATATCATTTAGGGCTGCTTGTATCCCACGTAAGGGCAGAGTTGAGCAGCTGTGATGGAAACCATATGGTCTGCCAAGTTGAAAATATTTACTACTCAGACCTTTCCCAAAAAAGTTTGCTGACTTTAAGCAACAATGGTTCATCTTTCCGCATTCCAGGAGACTGTTCCAGGCCATCTCACGCAAAGACCCTGATTAATGGTGGCTTCCCAGTGGCACTAGTGATAAAGAACCCTCCTGCCAATGCAGGAGACACAAGAGATGTGGGTTCAAGCCCTGGGTTGGGAAAATCCTCTGGAGAAGGGCATGGCAACCCACACCAGTATTCCTGCCTGGAGAGTCCCTTGGACAGAGAAGCCTGGCAGGTTACAGTCCAGAGGGTTGCAAGAAGCTGGCCATGACTGAAGTGTGACTTAGCATGCACACACCACCATCTGGGACATTGTGGGTTATTATGATGCAGTGAAGAAAGCCCTGGAGAACCTCACTTTGGCATGAGAGCTTCCACTTAGAAGGTAGAACTTCCTGTTTTGTTTCATGGGCCAAAACAAGTGATGTGCTTGCACCTGACCTCAAGTAGCCACAGACGTGCCATCCCCCCAGGTGCCAGGAGGAGAGTGAGCAGCATGGATGTGGATTATATTTACTGTCACCAAGGAAGTGCTGGACCAGGGAGGCCTTTGAGAATGATGAATGAAGGTTGTGAGCTCTAGAACTCTTTTCTTTATAGACCTCAAATCTGAGGTACTCAGGTACCCCAGCCTGAGAGAAGATCTCAAGAGTGAGAAAGTTAGTGTCTTTAGTCATGTAGCCATTTTATGAAAAACTTGCTGATCTCAGGATTTATGATGTTATCAAACTGTCATTAACAAATCACCAAGAGGTACTTCTGTGCTCAGGAAGCTAGCTGATGAGAATAGTTGCTGGAATACTTTTGCATCTGTGATTAGGTATTTTGCTCCAAATGTAAATAAATAAACTCTACACTTCAAAGAAGCTTTCAAACAAACTTCAAAAACTTGGACTGGGCATTTTCATGTGGAAGGAGCTCTGTAGCTGAGGAAGCTGTTGAGAGCAGAGGGCCACCTCTCAGATGGCAGGGCAAGATTTGGAAGAAATATTGCTCCCATGAGCCTTCTGTGGCGGTGGGAAGATGGAGCCTTTTCTTATCTCCCTCTACTCTCTCTGGATGCTGATGACTATAAGCAGTAACCACATTTCAGATTTCCACTAGGCAAAGGACTGTGCCCAAGGCTCCTTGGATAATAAGTGTCAAAGCCTGATTTTAAACTAGGCAATCTGTTTGCAGAGCTATGCACATTACCACTGTAGTCTGGTGATGCTCAGCTACAGTTGATTACAGTTACCGAAGAAAAATGTATCATCTCATACATACTGTTTTAGCTACAAAATGTATCATCTCATACATACTGCTTTAGCTACATGATGCCTTCCTGCTATGCCATAGAAGTCACTGAATATATACCTAACCCTTGATACTTAGGGGTTTCAGAGGATAGGTGTATCGATGTATTTCATGTATTATTGATTCTTTCTTTACTACTTACAGTGTCAGTTCTTCACTGTGGCGTGTGGAATCTACCTTGCTGCTCATGGGTTCTCTAGTTGTGACATGGGTTTGGTTGCTCTCTGGCATGTGGGATCTCAGTTCTCTGACCAGGGATTGAATTTGTATCCCCTGCATTGGAAGGCAGTTCTTAACCACGAGACCAGTGGGAAAGTCCCCTGCGTTATTGATTATTATGTTTTTCTGCATTTTGTATTATTGTAGACTACTCCGTGATGAGGACTTCGGCTTTTGTTCACATCCTTAATCATTTGCTAAGGAAAAGTTCTTACAACTGGATTATCTGAGTCAAAGTGTGTGCATGTAGAGTCACTGCCTACAGATGTGTTAACTCCACTTAGATGTCAATTCCATGTAAAAGCGATCCCTGGAATCCTGCAAATCCTGGGGCCCTGCAGCATTGTTTTTAGATTTAAAAATCTGTAACTGTCCTACTTTCATAAAGTTCATACTAATTAATGTTCCCATAAGCAGATGCAAGAATGTATTTCTGCCCGCTTTAGATATAATATCATCAATAAGAAGGAAAACCTCTGGCAATTCGAAAAGTGAAAAAAAGTACTTAAAGTTTTAATTTTGCATTTCATTCCATCACATATTTTGAAAATTGTATCAGAGCATTCCCATGATTTATCTCCTTTCATCCAGTTGCCTGCATACATAATGGGTCTTTTCTGTACTAATTGGTGTTGCTGCTGCTGTCTGATCAGAGAGGATCTGCCATGCCAAGAAATATGACATGGAGTACATGTGCCAATGAATGATTAAGCTAGACAATATCTGGCCTGATAAAACACAGCTGTGTTCTCATATCTGCTTCTTCATTCAATATGTTGCAATGTGTTTCAATTGAAGTAGCATGTAAAAATAATTTGGCCATATGTAGACATGTAGATGGAAAAGGGAAGAATATTTTAGCTTTTCAGATCCTTGTGGTTATTCTTCCTTCATACTATACCAAAACTTTTCAGTATACATGTAAAGAATAGCCTTAGTAAGATAACTAATGAATTAAATTGGATTAAGATTCCCTGGAGAAGGTCACAGTAACCTACTCCAGTATTCTTGCCTGGAGAATCCCAAGGACAGAGAAGCCTGGCGGGGTATGGTCCATAGGGTTGCAAAGTTCTGGACACAACTGAAGTGACTTAGTACACACAAAGTGATTTAACCCATTCAGCATCTTTTGGCTCCCCCTGTGGAAGCTTTGCTGGCCATGAAGCTGGTTCATACCTGGTTTTGGAAGGATGCATGAGAGAGACTGAAGCCTGCTTTGTAGCCCAGGCAACGTGAGGAAGCATCAGCAAGCTGGGCTATTTCCTAGCTCATACGCAAACGTGCCTACAGATGCATTTCTCAACATTAGACCTTACAACGCTTCCAAGGGATAATTTCTGAAGCAATGACTTCTCGTTGTTAACAGTCGACTAATGAGTAGCAGATTAAAACTTCTCAGTATGATTGTGGCTAGGTAGAGCAATGTAAAGGCAACTAATTAACAACCAGTCGTTTAATGTACTAATTAGTCTAGCCAGGCAAGAGTAGTTTATCTAGAATATGTGGAAGGCTCTGAATCCTCCAAATTTCATGTTTCACCATGCTGATAAATAATTGAAACCCACAGCTTTCATTTGTCCTGTTCATCCCTCTTCTTTGATGGCACTCAGCTTTGAAGTATCATTCCTAATAGGAAAAATCTGTTTATCTACTTTTTTTAATAGCCTCATGAATATTTCTTCCCTGTTATTCTTTGCTAGCACTTGCTAGTTCTTAACATTTCAAGTTTTTACTCCTGAGTCATACTTTGTCTAGCTCTTCCTTCCTTGGCTTTGGTTACCATAATCATATAGGCTATACCAGAGTTTCTTAGGACTAGTAATGAATCATTTATACATTTTTATTTATTTATTTATTTATTTATTTTAGGCTGTGCTGGCTCTTCGTGGCTGTGACAGGCTTCCTCTGGTTGTGGCAAGTGGGGACAGCTGTGTAGTTGCAGTTTCTCATGGTGGTGGCTTCCCTTGCTGCTAGAGTGCAGGCTCAGTAGTGTGACACAGAGGCCAGCTACCCCAAGGCATGTGGAATCTTCCCAGGCCAGGGACTGAACCTATGTCCCTTACATTTGCAGATGGATTCTTAACCACTGGACTGCCAGGGAAGTCCTAATAATAAATCTTGAGTGCAATACTATCTAACTGTGCCTGAAGCTCACCAAGGGAAGCTTGATATGAAATGAAAAGCTTTGGACCTCACCTCTCCCCATTATTCTCCTCCCTAACCCAATGATTCCAGTTCAGAAATTCTGGGTTGAGCCCAGAATCTGTATTTTAAATAGTTTTCCCCACTCTCACCATTCCCCATGATTCAGAGGTAGGTGACATCACTTGGAAAAATGCTCCCTGGGTGGACAACTCCCATGTTTGATTATTTTTCCTAGTTGAGAAGTAAACATCTAGGAAAAAGTTAAGATAGCATCTCTTTCAATCTGAAGCACCTACTTGGGTCTCTGATCTTCTACCCTGTCTGAACTGTGAACAAGTTGAAAAAGAAAAATAGGGCATAGCAGTTAGGGGCTGAAATCTCTTCACTACTGATAAAGGCTCATTTCTAAGATAAAGTTCAGTTTGAGAGTCAACGAGGTCATAGACTGACTCCCAAAATGTGGCAGCGTCTTTATTTTTGCTCCTTGGAAGAAAAGCTATGACAAACCTAGACAGCATATTCAAACAGAGATATCACTTTGCCGACAAAGGTCTGTATAGTCAAAGCTATGGTTTTTCCAAGAGTCACGTATGGGTGTGAGAGTTGGACCATAAAGAAAGCTGAGCACTGAAGAACTGATGCTTTCAAACTGTGCTGTTGAAGAAGACTCTTAACAGTCCCTTGGACATCAAGGAGATCAAACCAGTCAATCCTAAAGGAAATCAACCCTGAATATTCATTGGAAGGACTGTTGCTGAAGCTGAAGCTCCAATACTTTGGCCACCTGATGTGAAGAACTGACTCACTGGAGAAACCCCTGATTTTGGAAAATGTTGAGGCCAGAAGGAGAAGAGGGTGACAGAGGATAAGATGGTTGGATGGCATCACCAACTCAATGGACCTGAGTCTGAGCAAACTCTGGGATATAGTGAAGGACAAGGAAGCTTGGCGTGCTGCAGTCCATGGGGTCACAGAGTCGGAGGTGACTTAGTGACAATAACAATTCTATGAGGCATAGAGGAAAGGAAAAGAACAGTTTTCTGTGCAGAGAAGACAAGCTTGGAGGAGAATTTCTTAGTTTATGCTTCTAATTTTATTAATCTGATAAGTGACTTTACAGTAAGTCCCCTCATATGAATAAGTTCTGTTCTGAGAGCCCATTTGTAAGTCCAATTTGTTTGTGAGTCCAGTGAAGTTAGCCCAGGTACCCAACTAACAAATCACCTATATAGTATTGTTCAGTAACAGGTTTATAACACTTTCCACACAGATAATACATTAAAGAAAACTTTTAAAATCTTACAGCATAGTACCTTGAAAAGTACAGTGTTAAGTATGACAGCTGGCATGCAGGGACTGGTTTTGGGTGAACAGGCAAGTATACTTACTGACTGGAGGAGCAAGAGACGCTGGGAGATGGTAGAGTAATACTGAATTCTATATAGCACAGCACAGTAAAGTACCCCAAAGCACAACCACTTGTAGAGAATGCATGCATGTGACAATGATTGCCAGACACATGAGCTAATTTATGTGATTGGACATGAGAACATATGTTCACATCTCTGAAAGTTCACAGCTTGAAGGTTCATATGTCAGGGACTCACTTTACTTTTCTGGGGTGGGGGCCGGAGGAATGGATGTAAAGGTGGAGCCATGGGTGTCCCCTTTACTTCTCAGAAAATAGCAAGAATAGAGGAAGCAGTGTTTCTCACCTCTATGTCCACCTCTCAGTACTGGCCCCAAATCAAAAGGTTTAATAGCCTACTGAGTTCACTGGTCTTTGGAGAACCAGATCCTCTGGTGGGAATGCCAGTTGGTGCAACTTTCATGAACTGCAACATCACCAAATATTGCAAAGTTACAAATGCATGTATCTTTTGCATTAGCAATTCCCCTTCTAAAAACATCCTATAAGTATGCTTAGAAGTGTGCACTGGTGAATGTAGAGGGGCAGTAATAGCAACATTGCTATTAATAGGAAAAGATTGGATTTCCATCCGGAGGAGACTGTTAAATAAGCCATCATATGCCTATATAATGGAATACTATGAGGCCATACAAAATTTGAGTGCTCCTATTACTTTGACATAGGACAATCTTCAAGATTTGTTTTTTGATGAAAAAAAGCCAGATGTTAATTATTTATATAATATGAGGTCATTGATGTAAACCAAAAAGGAGGGAATAAATGAGAATTTTCTTGGTTTCTATGCTGTAGAGTATCTTTAGAAGCATAGACAAGAAAAGGGAGAGGAAACAGGAGTGGCTGGGTAGGAGAGTAGGGAAGTTTTTAAATCATACATCATTTTATCCATTTTGACATTTTAACCATATGAATGTTTTCCTATTCAGAAAGTTAGATTGTAACAACAGCAAAGCCAGCCTTCTTACTGACTAGTCTCATCTAAGTCATCATCTTTGTAACTAACTCTGATATTTCAAATTCTGTCCTATGGACAATCCCAGAGAATTTATGTCTCTCCAAAACTCTGGCAACATTTACCCAGATTGGGCCCCTTTCTAATCCAGTTCTCACCATCTTTCTAGGTGTATGTCCTTAATATTTGCAGTGATGCTGAGCTTCTGGCAAACCTGTCTCTGCTGGTCCTCTGACTCCTCCCACCTCTGTCTGCAGACTACCCAGGGGCTTTGGTTCTTGCCCACGTGGATGCGTCTTTCCTACCTCTCTTTCTCTCTCTTTTAAAAATTGAAGTATAGATGATTTACAATTTTGTGTTAGTTCCTGGCATACAGCAAAGTTAGTCAAATATACACAAATGTATGTTCTTTTTCAGATTCTTTCCCATTATAGGTTATTACAAGATAATGAATATAGCTCCCTGTGCTATATAGTAGCAGATGGTAAAGAATCTGCCTGCAGTGTGGGAGACCCGAATTTGATCACTGGGTCAGGAAGGTCCCCTGGAGAAGGAAATGACAACCCACTTTAGTATTCTCGTCTGGAGAATTCCATGAACAGAGGAGCTTTTGTTTGTTTTATATGGAATAGTTTTTAATCTGTTAATCCCAAACTCCTAATGTATCCTCCCTCCTTTTCCCTTTTGTTAACCATAAATTTGTTTTCTGTCTCTGAGTCTGTTTCTTTTATGTAAATATGTTCATTTGTGCTATATTTTCGATCACATATATAAGTGATATCATATATTTGCCTTTCTCTGCCTGACTGACTTTATTCAGTATGGTTATCTCTAGGTCCATCCATGATGCTGCAAATGGCATTATAGCATTCTTTTTCCTGGTTGAGTAGTATTCCATCGTATGTATGTATGTGGGCTCCCCTGATAGCTCAGTTGGTAAAGAGTCTGCCTGCAATGCAGGAGACCCTGGTTTGATTCCTGGGTCAGGAAGATCCGCTGGAGAAGGGATAGGCTACCCACTCCAGTTCTTGTGCTTCCCTGGTGGCTCAGCTGATAAAGAATCCGCCTGCAATGAGGGAAACCTGGGTTCGATCCCTGGGTTGGGAAGATACCCTGGAGAAGGGAAAGGCTACCCACTCCAGTATTCTGGCCCGGAGAATTCCATGGACTGTATAGTCCATGGGGTTGCAAAGAGTCAGACATGACTGAGCAACTTGCACTTTCACATTCATTTGTATATATATGTATATATACATTGTGTGTATATATATTCCCTTGTGTTTATGTGTGTATATGTATCTATATGTATGTATATACATATATGTATGTGTATATATACACACACATATATATATCTTGTTAATGTATAATTATTTCCTTCTGAACAAATAACTTTCTTCTATTTTTATTTTGTTTTTATTTTTTATAGAACAAAATGCAATTATTAGTGAACACGAGCTCTATGATGTTGTGTTGGCCTCTGCCACACATCAACATGAATCTGTCACAGGAATGCATATGTCCTCTCCCTCCTGAACCCCCCTCCCATCCCCGTCCCTCTAGGTTGTCACAAAGCACTAGGCTGAGTTCCCTGTTTTACCCAGCAAAGTCTTCCTGGCATTCTATTTTGCATATGGTAATGTGTATGTTTCCATGCTGTTCTCTCAATTCATCCCACTCTCTCCTTCCCCCGCTGTGTCCATAAGTGTTCTCTATGTCTGTGTACTAAATAAATTTTAATTAAGGTGGTCATACACTTTCTTATGTAAATTGGGATATTTTTGAGAATGAAAGGGGGTACTGACTGGATGGAGCATGAAGATCCTCTGCATAAATCACAGCACTCTCAAGAAAGCTGGGACATGAGATGACCCTAGCTTTCAGATACTGTCTTTCAGAGACTCTTAATCACAAGGGACAGCTGACTTGGCCTTCCCATCACCCTTGATGTCTGCAGACCCAGCTTTGTTCCTCTCAAGTCTCCAACCTGCTTCTAACCTGGCCAGCCTACCCTGCTCTGAGCTGCCATTTGGTGGAGGCATCATGGCAGGTCTGCTGGCTCTCAGTTGGTACAATGCACTAGAAATGCTTTCACAAGCAAAGTTTCATAGAATCTAATGTTTCCAACCCTAAAAAATTATTTCATCTGCTTGAAAACAGTCTTTACAAAAATAGAAATGTCAAAGAGAAGAGGTTAGGTATCTGATAGCCTAATACATTTTACAAATGGACGTTTTTGTTTTTATTTGCAGCATTTCATGAGATTGTTTCAACCACCATGGAAGTCATATCACCTTTACTGAGGCTGATATGAGTCTCTGCTTGGGTGACTCAGCTAAATATCAATACATCAGGCTTTAGAGCTCCATGCTCCCTTCTTTCCTCCTTTCTAATATTGTAGCAAACAGTAGGAGGGGAAGAAAGTGTGGTTTCTGTGCTCTCAGAGCTGTGGGGTAAAAGAGGGCCCTCCAGCCTTGACCTCGCCTTTTGGGTTTGCTGGTCTGATCCCACACCTGGCCATTCTGCTCCAGTCCGCCACTGATGTCTGAATCTGTATCTAATCTTTTCCAGCGCTACCTGGATCTCATCTCCTTTCCTTGCTGCCTTCACTTCCCCTTGAGGACTAAGGACTGAAGATCCCCTGAAACTCTGCTGTAGCCAGTAAGTGACCCCTAGACTGAGAAGTCTCTTCCCACATATCTCGCTTGGAGGGACCCAGGCTGGTCTGTTGGCCCCCAACTTAGCATTTCCTCAGCTCTGGGAACCAGGAAGAGTCAGGAGAACAAACTTGATCTTCAATTTGCCCAGCTCTCTTACTCCATCCTCCTTGCTGTATTGAGGCTCCTGCTGCTGTAGTGCTAGCCTGCCCGGTGATGTCTTAGGTCTCAAATAGCGAGCTAAGTAAGAGGCCATCTGTCAAAGATGTGTCAGCAGTTCCTTCCTCTCTGGTACTTTGTGGTTCAGAACACATGTCTGATCATGCTCACCTATCCTCTCCTTCTACACATGTGCCACGGGACCCAGAGGGACCACGCCCACAGCTTAGGTTCTCTCGGAGTAAGATAGAGTGGCAGTTCAGTTTCCAGAAGGTTTATCAGGGAGTCCTCTCAGGATCACCGCTCATGGGAGCAAAGAAAGAAAGCCTGACTGGGTGGAGGGAGAAGTAGTGCTGTGATGCAGGCTCAGTGGCTCTAGCTGGTATGTGGGAAGCTAGGGATGGTGCGTTAGAATTTCCCTGAGTTGGGGCAAGAGAGCGAAGCCTTTATTCTGCCCTGCAGCTACCAGCGGCATTCCAGGTAGCTCAATGGTAAAGAATCTGCCTGCCAATGCAGGGGCCGCAGGTTCGATCCCTGGGTCGGGAAGATCCCCTGGAGGAGGAAATGGCAGCCCACTCCGGTATTCTTGCTTGGAGAATCCCATGGACCGAGGAGCCTGGTGGATTACAGGACATGGGGTCACAAAGAGACTGAGATGAGACTGAGTTTCAGCTATCAGGTGTCAGATGGGAACTACCCTGCAGAGGGGTAGCCTGGGCAAGGTGATCCTCTAGCTGAGGGCTGTCTGCCAGCACCACTCCCAGTGTCGGGAAGGGTGGGTCTTCCAGTCTTGGAAGAGTCTGGGTGACCACAGTGTCCACTACTGGTTGACTTTTTCTTACTTTTCCTATGCCATTATCTTCCTTCTGCTCCAGGGTAACTGTCCTAGGTAGGAAGTTATAATATTCTCTACATCATGGAAGAAAGTCTGCTTTAATATGCCAGGACTAGCTCTTGATATGTTAAGTGGGAGCTAAAAGAATTAAGAAAATTGTTTCGTTCTCAAAAATGTCTGGCTTATAACCAATTATCTCACAAGAAAATGTTATTTTGAATTTAAGAAGCCTTAACTATAACCCTTTCTTTTTCTTTGTAGCTCTTCTGTAATAATCCTAATATCCCCAAAGCATCTGGTTAGATAAATTGGGCTAACTTAGGGAGAAGATAACTATGTACATAGAAAAGCCCAAGAGAAAAACCACTGAATATACACTTTAAAAATTTGTGATCTACCTACATATATGTTTTTTTCTCTTTCCCTCCAGCTCAAAGTTACTTGAGGGCTGGGGTCATTTTTAATTTCTCCAGTGGTATTTAGCACAAGGCTTGGGAGAGACATTACTTTGCCAACAAAGGTCTGTCTAGTCAAGGCCATGGTTTTTCCTGTGGTCATGTATGGATGTGAGAGTTGGACTGTGAAGAAGGCTGAGCGCCGAAGAATTGATGCTTTTGAACTGTGGTGTTGGAGAAGACTCTTGAGAGTCCCTTGGACTGCAAGGAGATCCAACCAGTCCATTCTGAAGGAGATCAGCCCTGGGCTTTCTTTGGAAGGACTGATGCTAAAGCTGAAACTCCAGTACTTTGGCCGCCTCATGTGAAGAGTTGACTCATTGGAAAAGACTCTGATGCTGGAAGGGATTGGGGGCAGGAGGAGAAGAGGACGACAGAGGATGAGATGGCTGGATGGCATCACTGACTCGATGGATGTGAGTCTGAGTGAACTCCAGGAGTTGGTGATGGACAGGGAGGCCTGGCGTGCTGTGATTCATGCGGTCGCAAAGAGTCGGACACGACTGAGTGACTGAACTGATCTGAACTGAGGGAAGCAATTACATATTTTATCATCTTTTTGAAAGTACGCTGGTGATTTAGTATACTGGTGATTTAATAATATGTGTAACAAATTGCCCCCAAACTTAGCAGCTTGACAACAAACATTATGTCACACAACTGTTGACATTAAGGAGCTTGGGAACTGCTTAGCTGATTGATTCTGTCTCCAAAGAAGTTGCAGTCAAGCTATTGAACAGGTTGGCAGTCACATCAAGGATTGATGGGCACTGGAGCATCTGCTTCCAAACTCACCCATGTGGTTGTTGGCACACCTTGGTTCCTCTCTCTCTGTTGGCCAGAGGCTTCAGTTCCTCTGCCATAGCCCTCTTCATAAGATGGTTTACAATACGACAGTTTGATTCTCTAAGAGCAAAAGGTGGGACAGAGACAGAGTGAGGAGAGAGAGAGAGACACACAGAGAGAGATGGAGAAAGAGAATTCAAGAGGCAAGTCCAAACCTTTTATAACCTACAAAAGTGAGACACCATTGCTTCTGCCATATGCCATTGGTCACAGAGATCACCCTGGTGCTGTGTGAGGAGATTATGCCAGGTTGGAAGTCTCAGGCGGCTGGGATCCCTGGGGTCATCATGGAGGCTGGCTATCACAATTGGCATAAATACTTGATTCTTCATCTGAAGCTTGGCACACTGGAAACACCCTGGGGTTAAGACTCAGATATGGATTGAGAAAAATCTCCCTTCTGCCATTCACTACCTGTGTGACTTTGGGCAAATCACTTGAACTTAGTTCTAGTTTTCCTAGGAGTAACATGGAGATACTAATGTCTTCTTCGGAGAAGGCAATGGCACCCCACTCCAGTACTCTTGCCTGGAAAATCCCATGGACGGAGGAGCCTGGTGGGCTGCAGTCCATGGGGTTGCTGAGGGTCGGACATGACTGAGCGATTTCACTTTCCCTTTTCACTTTCATGCATTGAAGAAGGAAATGGCAACCCACTCCAGTGTTCTTGCCTGGAGAATCCCAGGAACGGGGGAGCCTGGTGGGCTGCCGTCTATGGGGTCGCACAGAGTCGGACACGACTGAAGTGACTCAGCAGCAGCAGTGTCTTCTTTGGAACAGTGTTGTCAGTAACAGTAGAGGTAAAATCTGCAGAAGGTCTAGCCCATGAGGAGCTCCAGTGGAAGGGGTATAATAACTGTAGCTGTTGTTAGTAATTATAGAATCAGCATTCTTTCTGCATTTATAACATGTTATCTGCCCCAAGACAATGGTCATTCTTAGGCTCCAACGGGTGTTCCAGGTGTAGCTTTCTGAAACAGTGGAGTGGTCTATCCAATCTAAGAGTTATATCTTCAGGGCTCTTGCATTCCCCCCAGCTTCCCAGAAGGGTGACAGTCCTCCGCAGAAACTGAGGAGACAGTACTTCTGATTCAGGTAACCTCCTTCAGTTTTTCTTGCTCAGTATTGAGGCGAATTAGTTATCGCAGTTTAATTTCTTGAGCTGTGTATGTCTTGGTCCCAAAACAACCCCAGGGGAGGGAGCTGAAGATGTGATTCTAATTTGCTGTAATCACAGTTGATATTATCATTGTTTTGAAGCATTTGTGTTTTCCTTGATGAAATGTCAAACACACAAGGCAAATTATATTCTGAATTCTAGATTAACTATTTAAAAATACATGAATAGCCTGAAAATAATTACCTTTTTAAAGCTATCTGGAACTCATGTAGCTCCTAATAGTGCCAACTGGCTTGCAGATGCCATCAACTAAAATAAAGGGGAAATTTCATTCTTAAATTAGTTAAATATGCTGAAAATTCTTAGTATGGGAAACAGATTTAAGTATTGCTTATCTCTGTTGGGGCAGGGTGTATGTTTTGCTTTAGTTCTACTCAGATTGTTCTAACTTTGGGCAACTGTTCTTTGTTCTTAAATTAAAATTCTAACCTTTATTATAAGTAATAGATTTTGTCAGGGGCTTCTCTGCATATTGTCCAAACATGTCTCTTTGGAAGAAAGCAGATATGAAAAACACTTAAGCTTGCCAGATGGATGATTTAGTAGTATGTGTATGTATGTGTATGTATATATATATATATATATATATACACACACACACACATAAATAATCCAAGGATTCTTGGTTTCCTAAAGGTTTTACTTCAGTACGAATTCCTAAGTACTTCTCAAATATCATTTGATTTTTATACATCTTTCCAGGGATACATCTACCCTGTATAGAAAGCTCTCATTATATGATGAAATTAGCATGTATCTGACTAACTTCTTGCATGTGTAACATGTGCACAGAACAAGGACGTTTTGAAGCCTACAATATAATTCTAAATGGAAATGTGCTACAGAAATTAGCTCACGTCAGGCATCTTTTGATGCGAAGCTGAAGTTTAGAAGGCACTGCAGGAGAGCTGATAAATAATTTATTTTTCCTTCAACTCTTTATGCAATTTTTTTTCCCTTTAGCTAATTCTCCTCCAAAAGTGTCTTTAGTTAAGAACTTAAAAGAATTCTCTTTCTTTTATTCAGACTCATAAATATTTCCTTTTCTATTATCACTGGTAGTTGAAACATGTTTAAGTAAAGTTTTCCCCTAAAGGTATGTTGTTTTATCTTTGTTCATAGAATGAAATGAAATTAAGATCTATTGCATTTTGAAATTCATGATTCAAGTTCAGTTATTAAAATGAATATGACACTGTTTTTAGAGAAATCATTTTAGTTTTTTGAAACTAGGGCATTCAAATATCAGCATGGAAGCAGAATTTAGAATCTAAATCTTTGTTTTTTTTGAAGTTTTTTTTGTATTTACATATTTTAGAAGGTCTTTTTTTATTAAAATACTACATGTTTATTAAAGAAAATTTGGAAAATACAAAATCATGAAAAATAAATGCATATCCAGATCATCCTGTTTCTCAAAGATGAACACATGGATATTTCCAAGTATTTCCTTCTTTTCCACATTTGTAGAAATATTTACTTGGGTTTCTGAATGTGAAGCCCACTGAGGGGGTATCTTTTCCAGAGAAATCTCATGCCTAATGATAAGGCTTCTCTTATAACAACACAAGAAGCATTTTAACTATTAGGCTTTATCCAGGTATTATTGTAACTGAACACACTAGCTTTCCACACTTTTTACCAGACTTATTACTGTTGCTGGTAGAATCCAGTATGACTTACTTAGGGGAAACTTCTCCTCAGGACTCTTGTGACAAGTTGGTTATTCTGCTTATTGGGAATTGCACCAGCCAGTGGGCCAGGTCATTTATACCCTGACTGGTAACATTATTCCTAACTATTTTAATTTGGATTTAACTCTTGATCACCTGCCTGTTTGTTAAGTTGTTTCAGTCATGTCCGACTCTTTGTGACCCTATGGATTGTAGCTCACCAGGCTCCTCTATCCATGTGATTCCAGGCAAGAATACCGGAGTGGGTTGCCATTTCCTCCTCCAGGGGATCTTCCCAACCCAGGGATCAAACCCACGTCTCTTATGTCTCCTGACTTGGCAGGTGGGTTCTTTCCCACTAGCACCATTGGGAAGCCATGTATGTTTACATATACAATTTTTGGGGGGTTGTGTGACGTTGTTCTCTGAACACAGAATGTGGGAAAGAAAACAATTCTTTGGAAGCTGCTCAGGGTCTCCCTTTGGGTTACTCTGAAGCTGTATGTGCATATGAGTGTTGGAGTAGAGTAGCAGAGTGAGGGGGCAGGGGGTTGGGTCTTTTGAATGATTGGGGTCAGCAGGAGAGGAAGCACCCACCTCTGAGTGTAGGATAGCAGACTTGACTTAAATTGCATCTCTTTCCTTGTACATATGGAGCTTGTATTGAGTTGTGCCTGGGAAAATGTGTCTGAGTTGGGATTTCAATTTGATACGAGCTTCCTCCGAGGAACACGGGCTTCCCTGATACCTCCAGAGGGTAAAGCATCTGCCTGCAATGCGGGAGACCTGGGTTCGATCCCTGGGTTGGGAAGATCCCCTGGAGAAGGGAATGGCCACCCACTCCAGTATTCTTGCCTGGAGAACGTCATGGATGGAGGAGCCTGGTAGGTCGCAAACAGTCTGACACGATTGAGCGACTTCACTTTCTTTCTTTCCTCTGAGGAACAGATATTTATAGAAATCCGTCTTTTTCCTCCTCCTTCTCATTTCTCTTTCCTGCATGGGTATTGGAGATGGTCACTGAGAAGACAGGACCTCTGGTTGTTCTGTGAGTTGAACCTAGGCAGTTGGAGGCTCCTAGCCCTATTCCCTGACCTTGGAATCTAAGTTCCACCCACCGTTCTTGTTCTAGGAGCTGCTTCAGGGACACAGCCTTGAGACAATAGGTATTGTTGAGACCATCTGGATGACATATATGACTAAATCCACTGAATGCCTCTGTATAAACTTTGAAGATTTGGCCAGTGGGGATGGAGATCCACTCATCTCTCAGTGGCCCAGGACAAGCCTAATAAGTAAGTTCCCTTGCTTATTAAACTTGCCACGTACCAATCTAGAGTGTTCTGTCCCTGGTGGCTCAGACGATAAAGTGTCTGCCTGCAATGCGGGAGACCCGGCTTCGATCCCTGGGTCGGGAAGATCCCCTGGAGAAGGCAATGGCACCCCACTCCAGTACTCTGGCCTGGAAAATCCCATGGACGGAGGAACCTGATAGGCTACAGTCCATGGGGTCGCAAAGAGTCTTCACTTTCACTTTCATTTTTGTCTCTCCTTGTCCTCTGCGTACAAGAGCATTTGTGACCCAACAGCAGGTAGTGTTGGGGAGCAAAATTTGCCACCCCAAATGTCTCTTTGGCATGGGGATTCTTTTGAGCGGGAAAACAAGAAACAAAAGACTCAGGAAGCTTTTCTTTTCAAGCATCCCCAACCCCCACCCCCAGCTGGCTAAAGAATTTAGATAAAGGAGCTGCTTCCAGAATAGAGCTATCACCAGAGATACCTGCAAAGACTCTGTGGGTTGAAACTGTAGGCCAGCCTTTGATCAGGGTCCACTCTGTGTCTCCCTGTCCCTGCCAAACATTTGCTTTTCTATTTTCATGTCAGTTGCTTTCCTCCCCTTTAAAGGCCCAAATTGATACCCTGAACATCCTCTTTTCTCTGTAGCTGAAGATGGTGAGAATTTTGGCCATTTTGGCAAGTTAATCAGTTTCCCTGTTTCTCTCGCATGTATGTGTGAATGTGTGTGTTAAGTCGCTTCAGTTGTATCTGACTCTTTGCAGTCCTATGGACTGTAGCTCACCAGGCTCCTCTGTCTAGGCAAGAATATTGGAGGGGGTTGCCATGCCCTCTTCTGGGGGATCTTCCTGACTCAAGGATCGACCTGGCGTCTCCTGTGTCTCCGGCATTGCAGGCAGATTCTTTACCACTGAGCCACCAGAGAAACACTCTCCATGTATTGTTGTTGTTCAGTAGCTCAGTTGTGTCTGACTCTTTGCGACCCCATGGTCGGTAGCACACCAGGCTTCCCTGTCCTTCACCAGCTCTCCTACTCAAACTCATGTCCATTGAGTGGGTGATGCCATCCAGCCATCTCATCCTCTGCTGTCCCCTTGTCCTCCTGCTCCAATCTTTCCCATCAGGGTCTTTTCTAATGAGTCAGCTCTTCGTGTCAGGTAGCCAAAGTATTGGAGCTTCAGTTGCAGCAACAGTCCTTCTAATGAATATTCAGGGTTATTTTCCTTTAGGATTGACTGATTTGATCTCCCTACTGTCCAAGGGACTCTACTCCACCACCACCGATTATTCAGCGCTCAGCCTTCTTTATGGTCCAACTCTCACATCCATACATGACTACGGGAAAAACAATAGCTTTGACTAGACAGACCTTTGTTGGCAAAGTAATATCTTTGCTTTTTAATATGCTGTCTAGGTTTGTCATTGCTTTTCTTCCAAGGAGCAAACGTCTTTTAATTTCATGGCTGCAGTCACCATCTGCAGTGATTCTGGAGCACCCAAAAATAAAGTCTGACACTGTTTCCACTGTTTCCCCATCTATTTGCCATGAAGTGATGGGACTGGATGCCATGATCTTCATTTTTTGAATATTGAGTTTTAAGCCAGCTTTTTCACTCTCCTCTTTCACTTTCAAGAGGCTCTTTAGTTCCTCCTTGCTTTCTGCCATGTATACATGTTATTAAACCTCTGTGTGATTTTTCTTTTGCTAATCTGTCTCATGTCAAGTTAACTCAAATCAGCCAGAAGAACCCTGCAGCGCAGAAGGAAACTTCTTCCTCCTGACTAGAGCAACTGCACTATGATTTTTATCCTTTTTATAACCAATACATCTATTTTGGCTTTAGCCTAGGATTTTTGATACCCTGTTCTCTCCTTTGACTATGTTCTCTAGCCAAGAAGGTTTTACTCTCTGTGGTTTGCATTCTAAAAAGAATAATTTTTTTTCTTTCTTTATACAATGTATACATGCTCAGTCACTCAGTTGTGTTTGACTCTTTGCGACCCTGTGGACTGTAGCCTGCCAGCTCCTCTGTTCATGGAATTTTCCAAGCAAGAATACTGGCGTGGGTTGCCATTTCCACTCCAGGGGATCTTCTTGATCCTGGAATTGAACCCACATCTCCTGTGTCTCCTGCATTTGCAGGTGGATTCTTTACCGCTGAGCCACCAGCAAAGCCATTTTGTATAAAACGCTTCTACAAACTTGATCAATTTCCCAGCCTCACGTGTGACTCTTGGAGACAGACTTCTCACTCACCCTGTGCTCTGGGGCTCACCAAGGTGAATGGGTGAGGCTGTCTTTGATAATGGAGTGAAACCTCATACCCAAATCAGTCTTACGAAACTCCCCAGCATCACAGGACGCTGCACATCACGAGAGGGTGCCCCACTTCTGGGTTTTTTTGTGAACTTCCAGGTTCTCACTAACCCCTGGTTAGTAAAGACACTGTCTTAATATGAATTGCTTATATCTAAATGACATGGTTCCATATGTATCCACAAAACCGTGGTGACTTAATAATGTTTAAGAGTTCACTTTTGAAGTCAGATATACCTGGATTCCAATACTGGCTCTATTGGCTGTGTGACCTGTCAAATTAATTCACCTCTCTGAGCCTCAGTTTCCTCATCTGTAAAAAGAAGAGAGTGGTACCTGTCTCACAGGCTTGTGTAATAATATAGTATAGGAAAACACCTGGAGAGTGCCTGCTACATAATAAACTCTCATTAAATATTAGCTAATATCTCCCTTTTCTTGTTCTTCTCTGGTTGCTCAGTGGTAAAGAATCCGCCTGTTAATGCAGGAGACATAGGTTTGATCCCTGGGTCAGGAAGATACCCTAGAGAAGGAAATGGCAACCCACTCTAGTATTCTTGCCTGGGAAATCACGTGGACAGAGAAGCCATAGGGTTGCAAAAGTGTTAGATACAACTTAACAACTAAACAACAACATTTCCCTAGTATAGACCAATATTTTCCTATTTTCTTCTCGTCTATTGCCAGTAAGAGGCCACCTGGCTTCAGGTGACTTCCAGGAGTGCCAGCCATCATCTGACTCAGCAAATATGATTTTATAACCTAATCATGAACTTGGACCACACCATGCAGAATGGGAAGTATATTAATCTTTTATGTAAGTAGGATCTTCAAAGCGCCTTAGCTTCTGATGTGTCATTTTTAAAGGGAGGAATTCGAGATGGAATAATATCAATTACCACTTCCTTTTCACAACCAGGATCGTTAGAAGTTTTCTAAATCAAAAAGGCTTCATTATTTTCTATTGTTATCATATAGAGTCCTCAAGATCCTTGGACGTCCTAGGATATTTTCTTTTGCCCAAGATCCTGTTGAATAGCTTGTTTACTATTTTCCCCCTCACAACAAATATCTGGTTTCATGTGGCTATCCCTGGAAGAAAACAGACTCTAAGCTGTCTTTGGAAGGACATCTCTTAAATTTGTCTTATAATTGACATGAACTTTGCTTCAGCAATAAAAATTTGAAAACTCCAGAAAGAACAACCTTGCTTCTTGTAAATATCCTTGCAAAGGCACTTAAAGATATCAAGTTCAAATCTGAATTGGGAAGTTACAGTAGGAATAGGATTGGGCACTGCCTATATGGCTGAGGAAGAGGACAGGAGGTGAAAGGGAGGCCTACAGGCTTGAAGTGAGCTGCAAAGGGTTATCTATGTGAGGGTTTCTTAACCTTAGCATGACTGGCATTTGGGGCCAGACAATTCTTTGTTGACAGGGTTTATCCTAGGCATTGTAGGATGTTTTGACGGAAGCAATTCTCTCCCCCACAGTTGTGACAACCCAAAATGTCTCCAAACAATACCAAATGTCCTCCTGGGACAAAGTCTTCCTCTCCCCAGTTGAAAGCTGCTGATTGATTGAAAGGTTTTCTGCTAACCCTGTGATCAATGTTTGTTTGCTCTCTGAATTTCAGGCACTGAGGCTTTAGAGACAGGGTTGGCAATATGTCCTGCGGGTCACATCTGACCCATGGCTCATTCCTATGAGCTAAGAATGATTTTTAGAGATGAACATTTGCAACCCCATGTGGTGATAGGGAGCAGCCACTTGAACCCCCATTATGTGAAAGGTTATCCTAAAATATTTCCATACTTCTCATTAGTAGACCTGTATTACACAAGAATAGTACTTTATTATTATTATAAACTATCACTAATATTATGTTTTGAATTACATTGCAAAATTTTTGAAAGTTTGTGTTCTCTTTTCTGTATAAATGCTTCCCAGGTGGCACTAATTGTGAATAACTCACGTGCCAGTGCAGGAGATGTAAGAGATCCATGGGTGGGGAAGATCCCCTGGAGGAGGGCACGGCAACCCACTCCAGTCTTCTTGCATGGACAATCCCATGGACAGAGGAGCCTGGTGGATTACAGTCCATGGGGCCAACAGAGTTGGACATGACTGATGCAACTTAGTGTGTAGAACATACCATATAACAGCTTTGATTTTCTGAGCCCTCAAAGCCTAAATATTTACTCTTTTGCTTTTCCAGAAAGGTTTGCTGACCCCTTGCTTTTGTTTTAGAGCATCAGAATTATTTGGAGGGCTTGATAAAACAGAGATTGCTGGGCTCCATCCACGAGCTTCTGTTTCAGAAGGTCTGGAGTGGAGCCTCGAGAATTTGTGTTTGTAATGAGTTAGTTCCTGGGTGAGGCTGCTGCAGCCACCCAGAAATGTTTTAGGACAACATTTCACATAATGGGGATTCAAAGAGGATGTTCCCTATCATCACATGGGCTGCAAATGTTCATCCGTGAAAATGATCCTCAGCTGATAGGAATGGGCCACGGGCCAGATGTGGCCCATAGGACGTATTGTCAACCCTTGCTCTAAAGCATCGGTGCCTGAAATTCAGAGAGGGGCCAAACATTCATTTCAGGGTTAGCAGAAAACCTTTCACACAATCATCAGTTTTCAATAGTTGAAAACAACTGTTTTAGGCTAAAACTGATCACTGATTGGGGATTCTTTTCTGGATGGTGCGATCCTGTTAACATTTGGCCTGGAAGCTGGTCTTTGGCAAAATGGAGTGTTTGAAAAGGCAGCTTCTCTTACAAAGAGAGTTAGCTGAATGTAGTTGGTGGGAGGAAAAATTTAACTCACTATACATTGTGTGTTTAGTGAGTGCCTACTTTGTACCTGGTACCAGAGGAGGGGAAAACCAAAGAGGAAGGAGAAGTAGCTCTTGCTCTGCCAAGAATTTAGGATATCATGAGGTGGAAAGGAAGGATAAAGGGGAGGCTATATGGAAATCCTTGACTAAAAACATTATATGGAATGGCCTAACCCCTGCGCAAAAAGAAATGATCAGAAAGAAAGGATAGGCCACAGAAAAGGGCAAAGGGCTTAGCTCAGGGTTGGATGGCACATGAACTATGTGATGGCACGTGAGTGTATTGAGCACACGGAAATTTGAAGACAAATGTATCATGATTTTTTTGGTTGCAAGTGACAGCAACTGGAGCTACCTTAGGCAAAAACGATAAATTGTTGGAAGAATGCTGAATTGTTTTAGATCAGAGGTTGGCAAACTTTTTCTCTTAAGGTCCACATAATGAATAGTTTTTGTCTTCATGGTCCATATGCTCTCTTGTAGTGACTCAGCTCAGCTGTTGTAGCATAAAGCAGACATTGACAGTCTGCAAACAAATGTGTGTGTCTATGTCCCATAAAATTGCAATGACAGAAACAGGCTGCAGCTGAATTTGATCCACAGGCTGCTAGCTTGCAGGCCTCCATTTTAGATAATTCAAGGAACTTGGAATACTGAATTACAGAAAAGGCACAAAGGCAGTGAGATTCAGAAACAGTTAGAACCTGACCTGACCACCCATGGGACGTTCTCTCCTTCTCTAAGTCTGTTATCTTCAATCTGGTTCATATATTCTTACTGAAGACTGATTGTCTTTCATGGTACAAACAACTTGCATCTTGCAACGCCTGTCACCTGAGAGAGAGACTGAGAAAGGAAGGAAGGGAAGGGAGGGGAGCGGGAGTGAGAATAAGAGTGAAGCAGAGAGGCTTACTCTTTCACTCAGTTCTGGGAAGAAAAAAATCCCAGGGAAGGAGTGTGATTGGCTGATGACTAAGGACCACAATGATGAGGATGGAGTTAGGTAAGAATATGGTGCCTCTTACTACTACCACAGGGGAGGGGTTAGAGGGGGTTAGAGGACAGCAGCTCAAAATAGCAAATGAGGGACTGTACTGATTGAATAACAGAGATAGTTAGAGATAGCTCCCTTTTGTTTTTAAGGAAGGGCTGCTGATCTAGGCTAAAGTTACTGAACTCTGCAGTCATGCATCTCTAAGCATGTTCTACGACTTGTTAACAGGGGTTAAGAAGAGGAGGATTTCTCTGAAAATTCAGGTTGGCCAAATGCAGGATTGTAGGGGCTGCTTTGTTGTTCAGTTGCTCAGTTGTGTCCAACTCTTTGTGACCCAGTGGACTGCGGCACTCCAGGCTTCTCTGTCCTTCATTATCTCCTAGAGTTTGCTCCAACCCATGTCCATTGAGCCGAGGTTACTTTACTGCAGAGCTTTCCAGAGCCTTTAATACACTAATAGCATTGTCACTTTGCATGACAGGACAAGTAGGAAGCTGTCCCTAAATTTACTGAAGATAAGATTTATTACATCTTCTAGTGAGAGGTCCAGATGTAGGTGGGCATGAAGCACCCCCTTCTCTGAGACTTACGTGACTTCAACTCTCCAAGTGCTGGCCCTGCTCACAGCCCCAGCTCCCATCATCTCTACAGGCAGCGTCTGGGGCTGTGCTTCCTTATTTACTGCCCAGTGAGTGGAAGAAACTCTTCCTGCCCATGAGCCCTGAGCCACTCTCTCCTTGAGTCACTTTGACTCAGATTGGCACACGTCCCTGGACTCATCACTGGCCATGGGATGGAGTTTTCATGACCTGCTACCTATGTGTAGGGCATGGTTACTGGAAAGTCAAACATAATATCTACCATGTATTATTTTTTGATAAATCTTTACTGAATTTGTTAAAATATTGCTTCTGTTTTATGTTTTGGTTTTTTGGCCGCGAGGCATGTGGGATCTTAGTTCTCCAACCAGGGTTCGAACCCTCATCCCTTGCATTGGAAGGAGAAGTCTTAACCCCTGGACCAAGAGGGAAATCCCTAGCATGTATTTTAAAAAGCAAACTTACTGTTCGGCAAGAGGGCCTTTGAAAGAATGTCTTTCAGATTTACAAGCTCTGTGGTTTATATGACATGAAAAATTCATGTGATTGCAAATATTCAGACTTGACAAACATCTCTTCCAAACGCTGATGCCACTCCTGCTAAAATGAGTGTCAACCCACACATCTTCTTACTCAGCCTTGTGATTCTGGATTTATTGTCATTCCTTCTTTTTCTCTTTCCCTTCTGTTCTCTCCTTCTTCTTTCCTTCCCTGTTCTGTCTTTGATTTTGCAGTCTTGGCTACCATTTAAAAAAACAGTACTCTTTTTTTTGGAGAGGGGGGTGGGTTGTGGGGAAGAAGTTTGTAGACTTTGTCAAGGCCTCAGAGAAACAATAGGCCACTCTTTGGTGAAAATTCCATCTCACAGCTGTAAACTGGCAGAGCCAAGACCCCTCGGTCTGATTCCAAAGCCCAGGTTTTAAGCTCCCATGAACTCTACCATACATGCTTTATCAACAAAATGCGTCTAAGGGGATAGCGTGAAGAGAGAGGGCACCTCAGGCCATCATGGAGGAGTCATGATGGTGTGACATGTTCTTCCAGGAGTTGGGTTTCTGGTCCTTCTGTGTACCAGGCTATTGCAAAATTAAATGGGTTGCTTTTTCACTTATACATTAGCGAGATTAATAGCTGTTCCATTTTAAAAGAGAAACAGGAGTGGCCACAATCAAACTCTCCTGATAGTTTTCTATAATAACTTTCTCTGTCAGAGCTGCCCTCTGTATATTGAGGCCCAGTCGCCTCCTTTGTGCTCTTGAAACTTTGCTCTTTTCCTCGAAGGCAGTGTCTTGATTGCTGCTCTTCCTCAGCTAATAGCCCTTCATTTACTGGATGAAGACCTTTTCTTTGATCAGGGGATCAAAGAGTTGGGTTCTTCAGCTTTAGTAAAACCTGTATTCAATAAAACCATTCTCAGAAGCATCCTAAATAAACACCTTATCTCCTGTTCAGTGTCACTTTGAGAGGAAATGGCCAAGTGGAAGAGAGAATCTCTTTGAATATCACTTGTAATCAAGGGATTTCTCTGTGTTGCCCAATCAGCCCACAAAGACATATTTTCCCTTGATTCTTTTTTTTTTTTTTTAAATGATACTTCACAGAGTTGGGACGGTTAGAAATCTGGACTTTGATGAGGACATAGGTATTCATGTAACTTTCGTATTTTAAAAAACAGGCTCTGAAAATCTGGTCTCTAGAGATTAAATCAGGACCCATTTGTTACCATCCATAAGAAAACAAAATTGAACAGTTTGGTTTTGGTGAAAAATTAAGGAGCCAGTAAGGACATGAAGAAAGCAAATTTAAATATGGATACCTTAATATTGGCTATGGCTTACCCTATGTATAAATAAGGATGTTTATGAGTTTTAATTCCTTGTTTTCATCTCTTTTTGGCAACATTTTCTCTCTGCAGCCTAAGGCTGAAACCACAGCCTTGATGCAGGGCAGAATTTGGGTATTTATCAGGTCTGGGAGATAGTGAAGCACAGGGAAGCCTGGCATGCTGCAGGCCATGGCGTTGCAAAGAATCGGGCATGACTTAGCGACTGAACAACATGAGGTTCCCTTAAGAGCCAACAGGGTGTAGTGGAGAGCAGGCAGATTTGGAGATTGACAATGATATCTTAGAATTTAACACGATCTCAGTAGATACGTGATTTCGAGCTCTTTGTAAGCCTCTCTCAGTCTCAATTTCCCACTTGTCAAAGCAGATTTAATACATGAAGTTCTCAGATCAAGTCTGGGCCCCTCAGTTGCAACAGCCTTGATCACATCACCTAAGCAGTGTTTCCCTTCACCGTCTACTCTATCAGCCTGTTTCCTTGCACAGTTGGTTCTTTACATATTTGTCGTCTGTATCTCCAGACTAGAATGTAAGCTCTTACAGGAAAGGGCTTTTCCAGTGCTGTATTCCTAGAAGCCCACACAGTTCTCTGTACATTGCAAGCCCTTTATATGTTTTTGTTACATGAATGGATGAACGAGAGACTGAAATTCTACTTCGTTGAGCTGCTAGTAGGATTATTTCATACAGTGTTTGTAAAGCGTCCAGTACAATGCTAGGCACTGAAATCTTGAAATATATCCATTTATATAGGTTTTGCCACTGAAATACCCGTTGTAAGAAAGGGAGGGTAATGTTCCCATAAATCCTGTTCTTTTTTTTAATCCTATAGGATGGAGTCCCTAAGCATATATAGTCTTATATGAGGACTCCCAGGCAGTGCTCCCAAGCTCAGGGTTCTTGAATCATTCTTTATATTTAGGAAACCTGGTGACAATCCAGGGATTGAAACTGGGTCTTCTTCATTGCAGGTGCATTCTTTACCATCTGAGCCACCAGGAGAGCTTTTATAATTTTATATGTTTTTATATGTTTATTTGGGCTGTAATAAAACCAGCTCCTTGTAGTATGTGGTAACCCTGGTTATCTCATGCTGCTTAAACATGCTGGGTGCTGGTTTTCTGTGTCTGCTTAATTAGAAGTGGAAAATTAATTCATTGACTGTAATCAGTGGTGCCTTTTCAATAAACACAGTCTTTGAAATCTCAATGGGTGTGCAGACGAGAAGAGAATGAGAAATCCCCTTGGCGGGGAGTAGACTGGATCCCACAGAGCTCAGAGGAGTCCCAGACATCCCAAGGGTTTGGCTGGGCTGGGAGATCTTTGAATCCATTTGAAGCTGATGAAGAGCGACTATTCTTAGGAAGAATGAGCTCAGGAGGAATAAGTTAGCTAAGAAACAGACCTCTTTGTCTTTTGTCTAGGTTTTTTAAAAAGACTCCAGTGACCCAGTTAACAGTAGCTCAGTTCTCCATCTTTTGTGAAAATTCCCATTCTGACTGGGAGTGTGTTGTTTGCTGGGGTTTGAGGTTGTGGAGGAAATGAGTGGAGCTACACCTGGCACAGTTGGTTCTTTCTTGTGCTCCAGCAGAAGTCTGAGACTGTTTTTCTTTTTTTTTTTTTTTATAGCAAAGAAATAGTGAAAAAAAAAAAAAAGAAAAAGAAAAGAAACGTTGTTATAATTGCAGTCATGGTCCGGGGCATTATGACTTGGTTTTGTGAACATGGATCTCTTCCCCATGGGAGCTCAGGTAAATTCCTCTTTAGGAAACAAAAAGCTTAGAAAATCATAGCTGGAAGAGTTGACCCTCCTCATCTCACACAGGTGGTGGAGAACGTAAACCATTGCAAATTGCTTATTTGATGTTGGATTTTCCCCTTCATTATGAAAAGCCCAGCAATACTGCCACAGTTACGAAATCCATAGAACAAGGTTAATCCTTAGGTGGAAATCCACCTAGGTAATAATAATTCTCGTTTTCTCCATCAAAAACAAACTGCGAGGCATCGTCATATTTAAATACAATGCCACTCAAGGCGTGTTTTGTTTTTGTGTGTAGCAGAGTTGGCACTGCTTGATGAGGGCTCAAATATACCATAATAATCAAAGACACTCAGGCAGTTTTTCTTCCTGTAAGTAATTTTAGAAATCAACCAGAGTTAAGTACTGCATTTGGGCAGGAAAATAAGGTACTTTAGGATTTATTTGTTATATGCTAATGTCCTAGGGAGAAACATATTTTCAGGCAAGGGAACAAAGAAACAATAGATGTTCCTGAAAATGTAATTTCACAGCAGTGTTTCACAATTCAAAGTTTCAGATTCTTTTCAGATGTTGTTAGTAACAAACCTGGAAGAATTTTTTTTTTAAGATGTGTTCAAAAGTGCTGGCTTGTTTTAATCTCCAGTTTTAAAAGTAAATTCTGAGTGATTGTTCCATGTCCTAGGATGAGATGAAAAGAGACAGTGGTTGTGAATCCTGAGCTTGGGGATTTTATTGTCTTACTCGGCAGGTGGGACAGGCAAAAGGGAAGGAAATAAAACAGGACAAGCCGCAGGACTGATGCTCTTGACAATGGAATTGGCTCCTGAACGAAGGTGTAGAGGACTAGGTGTGTGGTTATAACTTTTGTGATGTGTGTGTTGGGCCTTCTCAGAATACTTTTGTTGTTTCCAACACATTTTTCAGTTTAAAGAATATGATCTACCAGGAGTTGCTGTAACACTTTAACAAACCCTAGGCCAATTCTTCCTTTTGCAGTCATCCCATATATCTTATGGTTGGATGGCATCACTGTTCACTGGACATGAACTTGGGCAAACTCTGGGAGATAGTGAGGGACAGGGAATCCTTGAGTGCTACAGTCCATGGGGTCGCAAAGAGTCATATATGACTTAGTGAACAATGTACATCTTATCAGAATAGTTAAAAAGCATCACCTCTTACATTCAGTATCACTCTCTGTTGGAAAAACTTTAAAGGACTTTTAATTATTTTTGCTTTTAAAATGATTTGGTTACTTATAATCCAATTAACTATTGTTTATAATGTATCAGCAATCATTGCAAGATTTTCTGAGTATGTATTCATATCCTATAGTCAGAGAAATCCTACCAAAATATTTTAAATAAAATGAAACATTTTTATGAATGTAAATCTAGCTATTAAAAAATACTGACATCATGTTAGGATTTGTAGACATTTAATTAAATACTAAGTTCAATTTTTCAGTTTTCTTGCATATACTAAAGTCAAACTTTCTTTGCAGTTTTCAAGCATTTCACAGGTTGCTGAAAACTCCCTAGTTATTAGACCCTGTGAAGAACTTCAGATACCACAGACCAAGTATAGAGAGCAATACATGTGTCTTCTTTGTTCAACAGGCAAAGCCGTCTCAAGAGGAGTTTCATGGCCATCAAAATAACATGAAATAGAGTCTAGGGGCAAGGGGCTTGACCACTTTAGTCACCGAGCAAGGCCCCAAATGACTTACATTGTGTTGTGGTTTTATGCAGGCATGAAAGTGAAAGAGGAGAGTGAAAAAGTTGGCTTAAAGCTCAACATTCAGAAAACTAAGATCATGGCATCTGGTCCCATCACTTCACGGGAAATAGATGGGGAAACAGTGGAAACAGTGTCAGACTTTATTTTGGGGGGCTCCAAAATCACTGCAGATGGTGACTGCAGCCATGAAATTAAAAGACGCTTACTCCTTGCAAGGAAAGTTATGACCAACCTAGATAGCATATTCAAAAGCAGAGACATTACTTTGCCAACAAAGGTCCATCTAGTCAAGGCTATGGTTTTTCCAGTGGTCATGTATGGATGTGAAAGTTGGACTGTGAAGAAAGCTGAGCACCGAAGAATTGATGCTTTTGAACTGTGGTGTTGCAGAGACTCTTGAGAGTCCCTTAGACTGCAAGGAAATCCAACCAGTCCATTCTAAAGGAGATCAGTCCTGGGTGTTCTTTGGAAGGACTGATGCTAAAGGTGAAACTCCAGTACTTTGGCCACCTCATGCGAAGAGTTGACTCATTGGAAAAGACTCTGATGCTGGGAAGGATTGAGGGCAGGAGGAGAAGGGGATGACAGAGGATGAGATGGCTGGATGGCATCACTGACTCGATGGACATGAGTTTGGGTGAACTCCGGGAGTTGGTGATGGACAGGGAGGCCTGGCGTGCTGCGATTCAAGGGGTCACAAAGAGTCGGACACAACTGAGCGACTGAACTGAACTGAGGTGAGCAGTTTCTTGGATAGTTGAAAGAATGTTTTATACAATAGTTAAATGCATCTATATATTTAGCTCTTTTTATATATCACGAAGAACCATATGGCCGATGGTCCTCAAGGAGAAGGCATCTAATATTTGTTGAGGACTAACGCATTCCAGACTTAATGCCAGGTGCCATACATATGTGAGTTTATGAATTCACAAATAGGTGAGTTCAGTATTTTTGAAATTGTTTATACAGACTCATAGATACAGAGAACAGAATTGTGGTTGCCAAGGGCAGGGTGAGGGATAGAGTGGGAATTTGGGATTAGAAGATGCAAATTATCATATAGGATAGATGAACAAGATCCTATGATGTAACAGAGAGCGCTATATTCAATATCCTGTGATAAACCATAATGGAAAAGAATATAAAAAAATGTACATACGTGTATAACTGAATCCTTATGCTGTAGAGCAGAAATGAATACAACATCATAAATCATCTAGACTTCAGTAAAGTTTAAAAAATTATTTTATAGATGAAGCAACTGGGATCAGAGATTTTATATATATATACATATATATGTATATGTATGCACATTTGAATAGATTCATACTAAGTGGATAATAGCGATGTTCAGAGAGAGAAGTGGTACTTTTATCTGTTTGCCTGAATGTTTTCACAATTAAGACCATATGCATGCATTACTTAACTAAAAATAATGTATTCATTCATAAAAGGAAAATAAAGACAACAAGGAAAGACAAAGCACAGCCCTGGACTCCTTGGGGGTTCTTTCTGTCCTTCCTTCCACTTCCTTTTCCACCTGGTCAGTGCCCTACCTGGGCTGAATCCTGGAGAGAATGAACTGGAACACCTCGGAGGATTTGGTTTCTGAATAATGCCTGGGGGACCAGCTGACAAACTCAAGTGTGAGAGGGGTGGCTCCAGGTGAACTGAACCTTGAACAATGAAAAAACTGGGAACATGGGGAGACTGGGGGAAAATTTCTCTGTGAGTTGAGAATCTTCATGTAAATTCCCACCTCCAGGTGTTTGTCAGCCTTTTCTGCTTGGGATGCCCTCATCCTTCTGCAGGTATCAACCGCCAGATACTTCCTGAGCACCTTCTATGTGCAAAACACAGGGGGCATTGGGGCATTAGAGTGATGGTCCTTGTGCTCAGGGCATCCACTACCATCACTGCAGTCCTCCTGAAGGGAACAGACAAGGATGAAAGTGAAAGTGCAAGTATTAGTCACTCAGTCGTGTCCGACGCTTTTGCCCACCAGGCTCCTCTGTCCATGGGCTTCTCCAGGCAAGAATACTGGAGTGGGTTGCCATTTCCACCTCCAGGGGATCTTCCCAACCCAGGGATTGAACCCTGGTGTCCTGCATTGCAGGAAGATTCTTTACCATCTGAGCCACTGGGGAAGCTCTAGAAAGAATGATCGTGTCACAAAACCAGCGTTAGCAGAGATACAAGATCAGGAAGCAGAAGTGATGGGGGCAGAGGAATTACTCTCATCTGTGTTCTCATGTCTAGCTTTCAGAACCTTCTCAGCTTACCCCATCTGAATTCCTGCTGCGTATTAGAAAACACCCTTAACTCATATTTTCCTTTTCAATAGAAAGAGCCAACGTTTTCTAATGCCAAGCAGTGTTCTGCACTTACTTGCATTATCTCACTAATCTTCTGAATTGCCCTGTGATGTAGGGCTGATTATTTTCCCTTCATCATAAAGTGGTTGAGCCAAGTATGGTGAGGTTACCTGCCCAAGGTCACAGAGCCTCCCAAGCTTAGTAAGGATCAACTGTTCCAGAAGCAGCCTGAGGGAGGCCTAAAATGGCCAAGAAGAAAAAAAAAATCCTTGGGAAAGAACAGAAAATTGCTGCTGGCCCTGAAAAAAAAGAAGACCCAACAAGCCAATGACTCGCTCTTTCCAGTTATGAGAACCATTCAGCTGCCATAGCAACAAGTATGGTGAACGCTAAATCTCCCTCCTGAGACAATAGAATATTTATGACTCTAGTGAAGATACACACTCAGTGTGTCTTGTAAACCATCACGGGCATTTTGCTGTCTTCCTGAGAAAGGGTACCTCCATTTTGCTGGTCACTTAAAGAGCGTTAAGTACCGGTTATTCCTCTCTCCTGGGGAACAGGGAGAAAGAATGAGGAGAATGGTGGGATTGAAGTTGGCAAGGTTCAGGAGACCTCTTTGGTGTAGAGCTTGAAGGTCCTACCTCTGCAGAGCTCAGGATTACGCTGAGCAGGTCTCCCCAGGCTCTTCTCTCCCCGCTCCTTGCTCTTCCTCTCCTGTCTCTCCTCTACTACCCCTGTATCAGCGTATTTCCTTGCCAAGTGGCCACTGTGTAGGCTGTGATGATGTTGTCTTCTGAACCCTGAGAAAGGGCATAATCCTGTTGTATGTGTGTACAGAGGTGGGGAGGCTGTTTGGAGTTGGAGTCCCTGGAATTCCATCTTGTAGCAGCAGCAAAATAGTCTCCTAGGGCAATTGGCTTAAAAAAAAAAAAAAAAGGCCTTATTTGACTTTATTAATCTCATTGGGATTCTGTATCTGATCGCCTGAAACAGGAAGTAGTACATAGAATGGAAAACTGAGATGAAGGCTATTATCCAGGTCTAGGATATGCAGAGAAAGAACTGGGATGGGGTATGGAGTGATGGGAAGAAGGCTGGCACCAATGGGCTTGGAATGAACAAGGCTTGGAGGTAGTTGTGGAGCACAGACGATCAATTCAAATGGAGCCATCAGTTTGGCCAGGCTGTTGGTATGTATGGTGGGTTTTCCAGGGAATTTTGCATGGGGGAATGGACTCTTAGCTGGAGACCAAGACCAAGTCCATGTAAGGTGAGAAGGCTCACCCTCAGCTGCCAAGGCCGTCTCTGCTAAGTGAGCCTCACTCCAGGGCTTCCCAAATGGCGCTACTGGTAAAGAACACGACTGCCAGTGTAGGAGATGTAAGAGATGTGGGCCTGATCCCTGGGTTGGGAAGATCCCTTGGAGGAGGGCACAGCAACCCACTCGAATATCCTTGCCTGGAGAATCCCATGGACAGAGGAGTCTGGTGAGCTACAGTCCATAGAGTCACAGAGAGTTGGACACGACTGAAGTGACTTAGCACACACTCATCAGACCTCCAGGGTAAAGGCCAAAGAAAAATATTGATGGGTCTCTAGGATTAGCTGGAACAAGTCCAGGAAAAACACATTTGCTCTGTGGCTGTCTCCTGCTATTTTTGCCATTCCTGAATCCTTCCCCTCTTTTTCTGGTGATGCGTTTTGAGGTCTGCTAGGGAAGTGTATGCACACATGAGTGCACATGCACACGTACACACAGGCATATGCTCCCAGTTCATTTCTTTGAGATACGCCTGAACTCACCCTCAGCTCAAGGGATGGGCATGGACCCAGGTATAAGGACTTTCCCCTGGCCACGAGGACTGGTTCAGGAGTGAGTGTGAGATGGATATGGATATCTACCATTTGATCTTGAATTCTTTCTCCATCCATCTCTACTCTGCTGCACCTCAAGAGTTTGGCCAGTACGGACTTCACTGGTGAGCTGCTCTATCTTCTGACTTCTAGTTGGATTCTGCTGTTTCCAAACAGAGGCGAGAGAGCAGAGGAAGGAAGGAGAGCAAGAGGAAGCCACACCTTCGCCATGAGCTTGCTGCAGCCCTCCACTAGAGGTTGCAGCTCCCGGCAGCTCTTTCTGCTTCCAGACCTACAGATAATAAACCCCAGAGTGTGGCCCCAGAGTGCCTCTGGCCCCTGTGGTTTCCCTACATTCTGCTTAGTTATTTTAGAATGGTCCCTTAATTAAACTCTCCTCCAAATTATCCAATAAAAGTGAACTATTTCCTATCCAGTCCCTGACTGATACAGAATACATGGTGATGGTGGTTTACTCACTAAGTCCTGTCCAACTCTTGTGACCCCAAGGACTGTAGCCCACCAGACTCCTCTGTTCATGAGATTTCCCAGGCAAGAACACTGGAGTGTGTTGCCATTCCCTTCTCCAGGGGATCTTCCTGACCCAGGGATTGAACCCATGTCTTCTGTTTGGCAGGTGGATTCTCTACTGCTGAGCTACCAGAGAAGCTTCAACGTACATGACACAAGCAGAAATGAGAGCTTCCGCAGGACTTTGGGTGGAACTCTTGGGAAAAAGACAATCTCTTTCTACTGAGAGGCTAATGCAGGCTAGAGTCAGCATGGGAAGACCTGCCGGAGGATGCAGCCAGCCTGGAGGAGAGCCAAGAGGCAGGGGAATGAGGAGAGGGGCTCGTCCCTGCACAGTGCTTGGAGTACTTGGATCCAGTTGTGCATGAAGATTCCCTACTGCCTGGACTTTCAGTGATACCAGGCTGTTTTTGCATAAACCGATTTGAGTGCATTCCTTCACCTGTAAATGAAATAATGTCGTAACTTCTCCATTGTCCTTGTGTCCTTCGTGTGGCTCAGCCTGGCTAGATGGACACATCAGACATCCTTAGGTGGGGGCCGACCAATGGGAGAGACTAGAAGAGAGGTGAAAGCCGTCAGTATGCTACGATTCCTACGATTCCAGATATCAGTGCATTGTAGGGTTCAGTTGTTTTTCATTACTGAAGAGGAAAGTAAGGTCAAGAGAAATGAAGCGACAAAGTGAGGACTGGGACTGGGACCTCTACCACCCAGAGCCATGAGGAGTGGAAACTATTTTTCCCTGAGCCCATCAGACATGAGCAACGCACATAGGAAAGTATTTGTGGTTTGGAACCATCAGGAGAATTAAGCCTGTGTCCTTAAAACTTCTAAAAAGCCCTTTTCTTTTTTTCCCAGAGATGGTTTGGCCCCATATATCCTGAACTGGAGGCACCAGGGGAAGAGAGGTGAATTCCAGTATATCTAATCGGTTATTGGTTTCTGAGGCTGAATGGGTTCTAGTCTGCAGGGGGTTTTCAAGAGGCTTGGAGTATATTAGGAGATGAAACTAAGCACAGTCTAATTTTATCACAATGTCTATAACACTGACCCTGCCCAATGAAGGGGCAAGAAGGGGGAAGGTTTATTTTTCTGCTTTTATTTTTATCAACTGAACATATAAAAATAAACAAGACCTTCTTGTTATGGTGAAATGTTACTTAAAGCCATATGGAGTACAGGAGGAAATTTCACAAAAGTCTCAGTTTTTCTTTCCTTTACAACATCCTGATATGATAATAGGAAGTGTGTATTTGAAGTGAACAAATATTGTGCTTTTAATAAGCATTCTCATTGGGAGCCCGAACCCCCAATTTCCAATATCTGATTAGAAATGTAAAAAGCCTTGAGGACCTCTAACCAAACTCAGTTAGAGTTCTCTGGATTTGATACTGATCTATAACCTGTGCAGAATTATAGATGAATACACAGAAAAAATCATATGAAACTTCCACAAAATCCAACACTTCACATATGTTTAGAAAAGAATCCCAGTAAAATTGGAATAGGTGCTTTTCTTAGATATGATATATCTAATCTCCCAAAGTGAAAGTCACTCAGTCGTGTCTGATTCTTTGCGACTGCATGGACTATTTAGTCCATGGAATTCTCCAGGCCAGAATACTGGAGTGGGTAGCCTTTCCCTTCTTCAGGGGAATCTTCCCAACCCAGGGATCGAAACCAGGTCTCCTGCATTGCAGGGAGATTCTTTACCAGCTGTGCCACAAAGTCCCATATCAAATGTCATACTTGATGATGAAATTTAAAAAACATTAGTTAGGAAATGTGAAAGAATAATCATTTTTATGGCTTCTATTTCACACCATTTTGTTGGACTTAACTAAAATAAGACAGAAGGAAAGAGAAGGACAGTATTGAAAAGAGAAGGACAGAGCTATCGTGTCCTGACCTGACATGGTAAGACACACGTCTTTTCAGAACTGAGAACTGAGGCCACTGATCCGTCTTCCTCATCACCTTCATGGCAGTCAGAGGCCGTAAAGTGATGTTGCAGGTTAACAGTCTTAACAATGGAACAAAATAAATTGAGGGCATATAGAGCTAATTTATAAATGTTGGTCTCTTTAGCACAAATCTCAGAACGATGGCTTTAACATGGCTAATGGAGTAGTGACAGATGCTGACCAATGGGGTATTGTCAGAATTGTCCTATAGAATTAATATAATGACAGTTGGAAATTCTTGAGTGTGGACATGACCACATTCAACGTCTTTTCCTAAGACCTTTGAGGCACACTGCACTTCACACTTCCTTGTATTTCAGTGGTCACTAATCGTTACTATTGTTTAGTTGTTCAGTCGTGTCCAACTCTTTTGTGACCCCATAGACTGTAGCCCACCAGGTTCCTCTGTCCATGGGGTTTTCTAGGCAAGAATACTGACTGGAGTGGGTTGCCATTCCCTTTGCCAGGGGATCTTCCCAACCCAGGGATCGAACCTACGTCTTTTGCAGCTCCTGCTTTGGCAGGTGGATTCTTTACCACTGAGTCACCTGGGAAGCCTTGGTCACTAATTACCTTCTGCAAAATGCTTCAAATCACAGCTCCCTTTGGAAGGACTTTCTAAAGTTACTCTCTCTCAACAGAAGTTGGTTCTAATTCAGGGCTTTAATTTGCATGTCTTGTTTAGAGTTTCCCCCGATCCCCTTTAAAAAAACGTATTACATCACATGAGAAGTCTCACCCCTGGAGTTCCTCTATATGGAGAAGTTGCCAAACTTTGAGTGAAAACCTTAGACTTTAATGAAGTGGGTTTTCTTCTCTCCCCTTTTCTTTCCTCAAAAAACCTTAAAACTTTGGAAGTCAGGGTGTAACTAAAGGGCCTTGGGTAAATATGCACGAAGATGAAATGGCAATGTAGGCAGACTGGCTGTGGAACAGACGATCCTAATGATATTGGCTCTGTGGTTTTCCCTTCTCGGCCTCATGTTCATTTCTTTCTGAGTAATGTTTTGGGCCCAGTGGAAAAGTGCACGATGTTTTCTGCTGGTTGAAATGAGGTTAAAGTAATGAAATTCTGCCAACTAAAGTTTAGGAGAAAAATGCTTAGTAGTTGCTGGGACACAGCCAGTTTTTATGAAAGCAGTTGTGTAACCAGAAAAGGATCTCAGTGGCTTCTACAGCAGTGGATGGTCCTCAAGAACTTTGGTAGACACTGGGAGGTTTGACCAGTTTGAAAACTGGTCAGAAATGAATTCCCACTGGGCTGTAAGCTCCGTGAGGGTACAGCTGGTGTCCTATTTTAGCCAAGGCATCCCTAATTCCTAGGCCACAAATCCTGGAAAAATCAATGGAATGAGACCAAAGAGGAGAAATCTGAGTGATACAATAGATGCTCTGATGTCCAGGATACATCCCCTCTCCTCCCTGTGAATTGGCAGCAGCTGCATGGGCAGTTGTAGGCCACCTTGTGCTGGATGGTATGCAAGGCTGGGATGTGAATCTTTCTGTATTCTGCCTCAGGTCCTTTTTGAGGTCATAGGACTTGAATGGCTATACAGGGAAGACTAGAAGCCGGGTAATGGTAACTCTCCTGGGGAAATCCTCAGCCCGTGAGGGCTGGGAACTGTTGGCTAAACGTCAGTGGCTAAAGTCTTCTGTCTTTTAGGTGGACCCTGTGGGAGGCATCCCCTACGTGTGGAAGTGATTCTCTGTTGCTCACAGCAGCAGTTCTCTTGGTCATGTACTCTGATTTTCTTCTTTCTGCATCCCATCCACCCCCCTCCCTCATTCCTGCTTCCTGAGTTCCTCTGCCAAATAAAACTCTTGCACCCTAGTCCTTGGCACTCACTCGGCTTTGGAGGAAACCCAAACTAAGGCAGGTGTGTAGGAGGAGGGCACAAGCTTTTGTTTTTCCAAGTGGGCCCTCCCATGATTTCAGGCCTATTGCCATTCCACCATGACATGCTGATGGCGTCCTAACTATAGGGATGCAGAGCTCTGCCCTGGGCCTGCCTGCCTGGGTTCACCACTTACAAATGGCAGGACTGCAGGCACAGTCCTTTTCTCTTTGTGCTTCATTTCCTTTTCTGTAAAATGAAGATGATAACAGTGTACCTACCAGGGTGATGATTATAATGTGATGAGAACATGTCTGTAAAGCTCTTGGCTCCAGGCTGGCACACGCTACGTGCCTGCCCATGCTAGCTGTTGTTAGGATGGTCACTTCTCATGCGAAATTTTTTCACTCTTCTATACTCATTTCTAAACCTCATTTTCTATTTATATTAGGAATCTATTATTCCTAACATGAAACTATAAGCTTAAGACTGGAATCTGTGGCTTTTCCATCTTTGTGGGCTCTGCTGCACTCAGCATTGTCACTCTCACAGAGTAGGCATTCAGTCACATTATAGGAAAGAAAGAAAGTCCTTGCTCTTATGGGCAATGATTTGAATAGACACCACCTATTCTCAGAACTTGGAGGTCTGGAATCACTTTACTGTCCTTCAGAAGCGAAGACTGACCTCCCATGGAGTGGACATTGGAGTCCATTTCCAGAAGTCATTGTTATCAGATTGCATTTGTGATTAATTAAGAAGTATTGAGAGTACAAATTTATTTTTTTCCCCTCTCTACCAGTTCTGTTCAATAGAATTTTCTTCAGTGTTGGAAATATTTTTTTCTGCTCTTCAGTACAGTCGCCAGTAGGTGCTCTTGAGCACTTGAAATGTGACACATGATAGAAACTGAATTTTAAATAGCATTTTATTTTAAATAATTCAAATTTAAAAAGACATGACTAAGATCCCACAATACGGGACATTGCAGAGCTCTATAGTTCTAGCACCTGGCCCAGTGCCTAGGGTTGATCCCAGTAGAAGTTCATTGAATGAAAAAGTGGGTGATTTTTTTTTTTCTACTTTTTCGGCCCCTCTGCAGTATATGGGCTACAGGATCTTAGTTCCTTGATGAGGGATTAAACCTGTGTCCTCTGCAGTGGAAGCACAGACTCTCAATCTCTGGACCACCAGGGATGTCCAAGGTGAGTGAATATTAAACACATAACATCTTCCCACATCTACGCTCTTCTTTGGGCTTCACAACTGCCCTTTGAGGAATTGTAGCAGAGCAATGGTTATGTCATAGATGGTCACGAGGATGATACAGCTATTCCTACTTCTCCCATCACCACTGGCAACGATGGTGACAGCTGCCAGGCCTTGAGACTTATTCCAGGCATGAGCTGGGGTACAGTGGACATATTGGCATATTTATTCTTCACGATAACTTCATGAGGTGGTATCTTATTTGGGGGTTCCACCTGTATTCATTTGCTAGGGCTGCCATAACAAAATGCCATAGACTGCGTGGCTTAAACAGCAGATCTCACAGTTCTGGAGGCTTAAGGTCAAGGTCAAGGTGTCAGCAGGTTGGTTTCTCCTGAAGCCTGTCTCCTTGGCTGGCATATGACTGCCTTCGTGCTGTGTTCCAACACATCCTTTCTCTGTGTGTGCACATCCCCGGTGCCTCTTTGTTTAAAGTTCCTCTTCATGTAAAGACACTCAGGGCCCACCCTAAAGCCTTGATGGCTCAGTGGGTTAAGAATCTGCCTTCAGTGCAGGAGACACAGGAGACACAAGTTCTATCCCTGGGTCAGGAAGATCCCCTGGAGGATGACATGGCAACACACTTCAGAATTCTTGCCTGGAGAATGCCATGGACAGAGGAGCCTGGCGGGCTATGGTCCCCAGGGTCGCAAAGAGTCAGACATGGCTTAGCGACTAAGCACAAGTACGTTTAACAGCCTCAGTGGAACTCAGTCACCTCTTTAGTGACCCTACCTGTAAGTACAGTCACATTCTGAGGTACTGGGGGTTTGGGCTTCAACATATGAATTGGGGAAGACACAGTTCATTTCATAACATCCCCAGGGAAAATTCTGAGACAAGGCCTTGAGTTCAGGTAGTTTATTTGGAAAGCTCAATTGAGTTTTTTGCAATGCAGGGGAGGGAGGGCAAGTGAGAGGTAGAAAAGCCAGGAAAGGGTGTGTTAATGAGTATGTTACTGGACCTCAGTCCTGCTGGGGAACACAGGTCAGAATTGCCCAATCAGACCCCAGGGAGGCTGGACCATTTATCCATAGACTCTGCATTGGGCACCACTCTCTAGCACTTTGGGATTGCCTCTGCCTCTGCAGAGCAGACTCTTCTGGTACAAGAAAAAGGCTTCCAGCAGAGACAAAAGAGACACAGGTGTTTAAGGTGGGAGACTCAATTTAGTTAGAATCTCCACTCTGCCAGGGGACGTGGCTGGAGAGGAATGAGAAGAACGTCAGGAGCTATAGAAGAGGATGTTATTGTCCCTGTTTTCCAGATGAGGACACTGAGACAGAAGTGAGTAACTGATAACGAATGATGGAGTTTGAATTTAGTCTGTTTGATTGTAGAACGCACTCTCTCAGCTACTGCGTTTTTTAAATGGACGCATAATTGATTAACAAATATATTAGTTTCAGGTGTGCCACATAGTGATCTGATACTTTCATAAACGATGAAATGATCACCATGCTTAGTCTAGTTACTATCTGTTACTATACAAAGGTATTACAATATTATTGACAGTATTTCCTATGCTACAGCATGTGCACATTTGTGAAGTTAGTGAATCTCACTCACTGATTGAATAAACATTTCTTGGGCATCTTCTATAGGCCAGTCATGCTAGTGGAAGGGGTAGAGTGATGGACAAGACACAACTCTGCTCTCAAGGAGCTCGTGGTCTGTTAGTGACTTATTCACAATTAGTTGGTGGCAGAGCTGGAGTGATAACCTGGGGTCTTCAGACTCCTGGTACATAGTTCTTTGCTCTCTCCAAGCTGAGCTATAGACCCACAGGTGAACATTAAACACTCTCAGGCCATTTATATTCCTCATGTTGACACTCTCTTTTCAGTCTCAGAGATCAGTCTTATTGATGGCACGAAACATCTCATTTTTTAGCTTTGTTCCAAAAAGATGGAGCAAAAAATGCATGTAGAATTTGTCACTGGGATTGGTTTTCTCCTACCTGTTGCCTTTCGCTCTCTCACCTTCCCAGTACTTCCTGCGCTCGTGGCTGTTGCCAGGTGCAGTGGTTTCTGTGCTCTGTGGTTCCTGATATGGCCAGGTGCACATGATTACCCTGCCTGGCGCAGTGTAAAATGCGAGGCTCCACCTGCCATCCATTTGAAAGGCTCCCTCAGCCCTTGGGTAGGAGGGCTGATCGAGTCCAGCAGTCTCTGTGAGCTCCCCGACAGGAAAATGAAGCCTCTCTACTCAGGTTAGAATTTCTTTTCATCAAATTTATTTATTCCTGGGTGGCAAGACTGATGTCTATGTTAGAGCGTGTGTGTTTGTGTAGCTATTGAGTCTGCACGTCTGACAAAGATTGATACAGTGTGCCTGTGTTGATATTTCTGTCTCCTGAGCTGACAAATCCTTGTTTGTTGCCCTTCAAATGTGTGTTCACTTTCATTTGAGCCTTACAAAAGCCTTTATGAAGTCATCAGGGCAGACCTTGTCCTCATTTTACAGTGTGGAGACTGAGGTTGAGAGAATCGAAAGCTTGTTCTCCTTCACAGGGTTTTTTGGAAGAATATATGGACTTACACATGTGAAATTTGTAGAAGGTAAAATTTGTAGAAGGTAAAAGCTTATGCAGATATTGTTGTTCCCAAAGTCACGCATCTCTTACATGAAGGAGCTGGAATCCAGAGGTGTGCTTTCTGACTTCTAGAGCAGCAGGCTGATTCTGCTTCAATAGCAAGATTGTTTTTTACTGGGGCCTCTTAGAATATCAGAGGAATCAGGTTAACACTGAATGTCTTTGTGTTAAGGGAGTCTGTGAAATACCGTTAGTAGGGGTCTTGGTACTACTGCTGCAGAGCAGATGACTCCAGACCTAGGGCAGTGGGACAGCCATTTTATGGAGGTTGTAGATTGCACAGGTCAGAAACCCCCAAAGAGCACAGTGGAGACGGCATGTATCTGCTCTGTGGAGTGTGGGGCCTAACTGGGGAGACTCAGAGGCTGGGGAGGACCCGAGGGTCTTTTCACTCATATGTCTGTGCTTGAACCGACAGCTAGGACTGCTGGTCTTAGACATGGCTTGGGTTTCCTCACAGCATGGCTGTCTTAGGTAATTTTCTTAAATAGCAGCTCAGGACTTCAAGTGCAAGCATTTCACTAGATAAGGTAGAAATTGGATTGCCTTTCCTTGTTGAAAGTAAGGAAAAGAGAGCCATATCCTACTTGTTGAAGGGGCCATACCCTACCTATTGGTGGGGGAATGTCAAGGTCATACTGCAGAAGAGTGTGGAATGGGAGATTTTGTTGAATCCATTTTTGTAAAATGCACTTTGCCGCACCTGGTTTCATCTCACATTCTTATTTGTTTCCCTTTCTTAATTTCTTAAAGTTCTAGAATCATGTGTGTCTATGAAGATGCTTCCATGCTTGTTTGAAAAAATGTGGAAGCACAAGAGATAAATGTAAACATTAGCCTTGTGAGCAAGAGAGAAAACAGAAGCATAGTTTACATTTTGTCTGACTCCACAGGTATAGCTTTTTTTCTGCAAAATGCTGAAGATTAAATTAGCTAGTGGGTAAAGAAATCATGTATCCCACTTGTTACTGGTAGGATTAATGAGGCAATTCTTTTTTTTTTTTTTTTAAGACTGTGTCTTTTATTTATTTATTTTTATTTTGTTTTTTAAAACTAGCATTGAAACATGTATATTATCATATGTGAAACAGATCGCCAGTCCAGGTTCGATACATGAGACAGGGTGCTCAGGGCTGGTGCACTGGGATGACCCGGAGGGAGGTGGGAGGGGAGTTCAGGATGGGGAACACATGTAAACCCATAGCTGATTCATGTCAATGTATGGCAAAACCCACTACAATATTGTAAAGTAATTAGCCTCCAATTAAAATAAATTTTAAAAACTTGTTGTTTTGTGTTGGGGTATAGCCGACTGACAATGTTGTGATAGTTTCGGGTGAACAGAGAAGGGACTCAGCCATACATATACATGTATCCATTCTCCCCCAAACTCCCCTCCCATCCAGGCTGTAATGAGGCAATTCTTGATAGCCTTAAATGGTTTTGTAGTCTGCAGCTGTGACGCAGATACATTTCAACTGCATACATGTTAAATGCACATCTATCAACCCTTTTCCTCTCGAGTTAATTAAAATCAGTAACATGTTAAACAGGTTGGTTGGAAACTTGCTAGCATGGTAGCAGTACATGGTATTGCAAGAGAACAGAGATCTGATGGGCAGTGGGTGTTTGTGGGTGTTTGAGAGCAACAGGATGAAAGCAGTCGGTGTGTGGTGTTACAGATAAAAGCATCACTTGGATCAAGCACTTGTCAAGCTTTGTTACTGACATGGACACAAAAACAGGAGCCAGACAAGAAACGGAATTTCCAGGAATCTTTGGGAGGGGGTTTTATATGAAGAAAATCAAAGTGACATGGGGTGGTTTTAGAAAGCCCATTACGGTTGTTTCAAGAGAAATACTGAAACGCCTTTGCCAGAGTGGCCCTAGCCTTTGTGCTCAGATTTCAAAGGTGGCACTGATATTCAGATGAGTGTGTACACACCCAGGTCATTTTGGGTGCCCTATGGCAGCAGTCCCCAACCTCTTTGGCACGGAGACTGCTTTCATGGAAGACAAATTTCTCCATGGACTGAGGGGTGGGGGATGGTTTCAGGATGATTCAAGGCCATTATGTTTATTGTGCGCTTTATTTTTTATTTAATGCCACCACGGATGTGACAGCAGGTACCGGTCTGTGGCCTGGAGGTTGGGGGCCCCTGCCCTCGGGTCAGATTAGGTTTGTGCCTAATTCTGGTTTGGTTTGCAGTGGTTAGGGATGTAAAGGTTAGCTGATAACAGGAGACCTGCAAGATTCCTTCTCATTAAAGAAACTTTCTCCGCAGCTATTGAATCCCGACTGCGTTTGGGGCTCTGGGAGGGAAATAAAGACATTTGAAGCTTCAATCCTGCACTCTATTTGAGGAGACAGAATGTGAAACGTACGATTTTGTATCTTGAAATGTACGGTATTGTTGACTGGATTTGGTTTTAAGAGGCTGTGTGTGGCAGACACGGTTTGTTTTCATTGGGAGGAGAGTGTTCTCCCTGGGATGAGGTCATTAGGAAGTTTTACCCCAGGAAACAGGGCCCAAAATGAACTTGGTGTGTGACTAGGACTCAAAAGATGAGAGGCTGGGGGCATTCCTGGCTCAGCCTGAGGAAGCAGGGACTGGAGAATGGAGTGTGGTCAAAGGTGTGGGGGCAGAAGTGGGCTGTGTCAGCTCCCCACCACCCTCAGGGAGTAGTAACAAATCAATGTGAAAAGGTCTGTTGGAACTGTGTTATAGGTGGCAGCTGGCTTTTTGACTGGAGGCAGAGGGAATCATGGAGAAGGCAATGGCACCCCACTCCAGTACTCTTGCCTGGAAAATCCCATGGACGGAGGAGCCTGGAAGGCTGCAATCCATGAGGTCGCTGAGGGTTGGATACAATTGAGCAACTTCACTTTCACTTTTCACTTTCATGCATTGGAGAAGGAAATGGCAACCCATTCCAGTGTTCTTGCCTGGAGAATCCCAGGGACTGGGGAGCCTGGTGGGCTGCCATCTATGGGGTCGCACAGAGTCGGACATGACTGAAGTGACTTAGCAGTAGCAGCAGCAGAGGGAATCATGGCACATCTCTGTTTGCAAGTAAGACCTGGAAGCCTAGTTCCCAGCCTCCACAGTGAAAGGCAGGCAGAGCCAACAGCCCCAACCTGGAAATTGCAATGTCTTTGGGGTCTGCCTTTGATTTCATAATTCATGACCAAGTGACAGGGCCAATGAGGACACTTGGGCCACTGTATGAATTACTCAGATCAAATTAAAGCCCTCAGTCTCCAGGCTAAGCCCCACAGAGGCTATGCCTGCTTCTGAGTTTGAGTCAGAGTGACTGGAGCTTCCATCAGGAGTCTGGCTGCTCAGGGAGCTGCTGTGGCGTTCCAGGGGTCCAAGGCCCTGCAAGTCTTGTGTTTCTTATAGCCCACAAGGGAAGGGGACAGAGTTGGTTTCCACCTCCTCTCACTGCTGCCTGGCAGCATGCTGGCGAGGAACGTGCCTAGTGGAGGCTCTGATCCTCTTGTAATCTAGTGGAACTGGGTTGGGAAAAGCTGCAGCAGTTGGAAACAAACATCTGAGAGAATGAGCTTGGGAGAGGGAGAGATCCTATGGGGGTTGACCTCAGGTGACGTGGTGCTTGCCTTTCTTCTGCTGCCCTGCTTACCGTGGATGCTCAGAGATGCTTGTTAGCTTACTGGAAAAGCATGGGGGCATCAGTGAACACTTAACATTGGAAATTCAAGATGCTATCAAACTTTCATTCCTTTGAACAAAGAGCACAGAAGGGATGGGGAATGAAAAGTGTGTTATTTTTAGGCAGCAATTGTATATAACTTTTCTCCAGCAAAGCAGGAGAAGTTATAATTTATTCATTTATTGAGCATCTACTGTGGCAGGTCTTCAACTAGGTGCTTAAGATGCAGTGGAGAACAAGACAGAATCTGGGGTCATGGAGCTTTGAGAGAGGTAGGAAGTGGTACCTAAGGGACAAGTAGCCTGATTAAGGTCTCCTTTTGTTGCCACCAATTTTTATACTCAAGATGGTGATATAGACTTGGAACCATATTTACTATATAGAGTAATCAAGTAAGTGGATACATTTTTAAATGACATCATTATCACCATAATAATTATAATTTTGCTGATGAAATAAGTCATAATAATTATAATAGTTTTGGTAATGAAAATACTGATACTCAGTACTCATACATGATAATGCTGTCATAAATTAGTCCAAACCTTTTGGAAAGAAATTTAGAAATAATTATCAAGAGCCAGAAAGATGTTCATACCCTTTGGGTCAATATATCTCACTTCTAGGAATCAATCTTTAAGAAACTATTCAAAGTATGGAACAAAGATGCTCTGTTCTCACAATGAACACTGAGTGACTTACCTGGTGATGCTTGTCTCTACATTCTGAATCCCACAGCTGCTCTCAGGGATTCCCCAGCTCACTGGTTCTCAAAGTGTGGTCCTTAGGTCAGCAGCAACAGCACCACCTGGGGACTTAATATGGGCTTCCCTGGTGGCTCAGATGGTAGAGAAACCACCTGCAATGCAGGAGACCTGGGTTTGATCCTTGGGTCAGGATGACCCTCTGGAGAAGGAAATGGCAACCCACTCCAGTATTCTTGCCTGGAGAATTCCACGGACAGAGGAGACTGGTGGGCTACAGTCCACGGGGTCGCAAAGAGTCGGACTTAATAGAAATGGAAATTCTATGCTACCAATGCTGCTGATTCAGAACCTCTGGGGTGGAGTCCAGCCATTTCAGGTTTTAGCATGCACTGCGGGGTGTGCTGTTGTCTGCTCATGTCTGAGAACCACCAGCCTGACTCAATAGAGCCTCTGGAGGCTTGACAGGAGCAGCTAAAGAGGGTTTCACCATCTAGACTTTCACTATTCCCCAACTTACGACTGGCATACAGTTCATTACGCACAGTTCTTCTTGATTCCTTTGCCAGTCTTCAGAGGTTTCCAGCTACTGCAGCTCCATATGACATCTATGAAGAATGCTATAATAGAGTGGGTTAAACAGGGGAGAGACAGGGAGCATGTGTTCATTCAACTTATTTTCTCTAAGTTACAGACAAAGAATCTAAGAAGGTAGGGATCATTCCTTGTCCCCCTAAACAATGGCCTGATAAACACAATTATAAAATTTTCCTGTCTAAAGTGCCTTGAAAGGACAATCTCACTCACTCCTCATGCTACCCTGGGTGGAGGGAATAGAGGAATTCTCCTGCCAGATAAACCCATCTTCTGGAGAGCCTGACCTGGGATGACTCACTCTAGGGTCCTGCTCAGTGGTTGGCTGGTTGTGATCCATGGGGTTTTCATCTCCCGTGACAGCCCGGCTATTTATGCACAGTAAATTAGATGTGGCTGTCGTGCTGACATGGACAAATTGGCAATTACAGCAGAAATCATTCTGCTCTGGACTTTTGTCCCCAAGCCCGTGCTTGCTGAAGATTTCCTTTGGCAGTCCTCCTCCTGCAGCAGGTGTTACACCCGACATCTCCTTGAACCTCTCCTCTCTTCCAGGAGAAGAGCAGCACTGACAATTTTCCAACTATGTTGCCCTCATCATCAGCCAGCTCAGCATCTGGAGCTGTTGTGGCCCTGGTGTCTCTTCCACAGGACCAGTGGCAGCAGGATCTGGGGTGGGCACAGTTCCTTTCAGACTGAGTAACCTGGGCTGAATGTACATCCCACAAATTAGTCAATTTATGCAGGGCTCTTTCTGCTTTATTGCGTGCATGCTAAGTCTTTTCATACTGTTCATGGGGTTCTCAAGGCAAGAATACTGAAGTGTTTTGCCATTCCCTTCTCCAGTGGCAGGAAGAGAAGGAGACGACAGGATGAGATGGTTGGATGGCATCACCGACTCGATGGACATGAGTTTGAGCAAGCTCCGGGAGTTGGTGATGGACAGGAAATCTTGGCATGCTGCAGTCCATGGGGTTGGAAAGAGTCAGACATGACTGAGCAACTGAACTGAATGATGCTGAGTCGCTTCAGTCATGTCCAACTCTTTGTGACTCCATGGACTGTAGCCCACAAGGCTCCTTTGTCCATGGGATTCTCCAGGCAAGAATACTGGAGTGGGTTGCAATTTCCTCCTCCAGGGGATCTTCCCCACCCAGGGATTGAACTGCATCTCTTACATATCCTGCATTGGCAAGCGGGTTCTTTATCACCAGTGCCCCCTGGGAAGCCCTTCAGCTCTATTGAGAGCTACCAAATAGGAATGTTGAAATGAGCGTGTGGTGTCTCTGAAGTGCTGAAGAACTGGGGTGACAGGCTAGACCTTCCTGCAGTCACTAGGCATTGAAAAATAATTTCTTTTTGGTTGGCTCAGGCGAACTTGGTTACCTACTGGGGAGAATTACGATTCTTGTTCCTATCTAGTTCTGCAGAGCTGATCTTGATAGCCACAAACAACTGAAGAGATTAAAAATCAGTCAAACTGGGCTTTTCAAATTGGCGTGTGTCATGTACATTATATGGAGATTTTTTAAGATGCAGATTTTCATTCAGTGCTGGGGAGGAAATTCTTTTTTTTTTTTTTTTAGTTTTATAATTTATTTATTTTTTTAAATTTTATTTTATTTACCTTTACAATATTGTATTGGTTTTGCCATATATCAAAATGAATCTGCCACAGGTATACATGTGTTCCCTATCCTGAACCTCCTCCTTCCTCCCTCCCCATACCATCTCTCTGGGTCGTCCCAGTGCACCAGCCCCAAGCATTCAGTATCGTGCATCGAACCTGGACTGGCTACTCGTTTCATATATGATATTATACATATTTCAATGCCATTCTCCCAAGTCATCCCACCCTCTCCCTCTCCCACAGAGTCCAAAAGACTGTTCTATACATCAGTGTCTCTTTTGCTGTCTCGTATACAGGGTTATTGTTGCCATCTTTCTAAATTCCATATATATGTGTTAGTATACTGTATTGGTGTTTTTCTTTCTGGCTTACTTCATTCTGCATAATAGGCTCCAGTTTCATCCACCTCATTAGAACTGATTCAAATGTATTTTTTTAATGGCTGAGTAATACTCCATTGTGTATATGTACCACAGCTTTCTTATCCATTCATCTGCTGATGGACATCTAGGTTGCTTCCATGTCCTGGCTATTATAAACAGTGCTGCGATGAACATTGGGGTACACGTGTCTCTTTCTCTTCTGGTTTCCTCAGTGTGTATGTCCAGCAGTGGGATTGCTGGATCATAAGGCAGTTGTATTTCCAGTTTTTTAAGGAATCTCCACACTGTTCTCCATAGTGGCTGTACTAGTTTGCTTCCCACCAACAGTGTAAGAGGATTCCCTTTTCTCCACACCCTCTCCAGCATGTATTGCTTGTAGACTTTTGGATCACAGCCATTCTGACTGGCGTGAAATGGTACCTCATAGTGGTTTTGATTTGCATTTCTCTGATGATGAGTGATGTTGAGCATCTTTTCATGTGTTTTTTAGCCATCTGTATGTCTTCTTTGGAGAAATGTCTATTTAGTTCTTTGGCCCATTTTTTGATTGGGTCATTTATTTTTCTGGAATTGAGCTGTAGGAGTTGCTTGTATATTTTTGAGATTAGTTGTTTGTCTGTTGCTTCATTTGCTGTTATTTTCTCCCATTCTGAAGGCTGTCTTTTCACCTTGCTTATAGTTTCCTTTGTTGTGCAGAAGCTTTTAAGTTTAATTAGGTCCCATTTGTTTATTTTTGCTCTTACTTCCAATATTCTGGGAGGTGGGTCATAGAGGATCCTGCTGTGATGTATGTCGGAGAGTGTTTTTCCTATGTTCTCCTCTAGGAGTTTTATAGTTTCTGGTCTTACGTTTAGATCTTTAATCCATTTTGAGTTTATTTTTGTGTATGGTGTTAGAAAGTGTTCTAGTTTCATTCTTTTACAAGTGGTTGACCAGTTTTCCCAGCACCACTTGTTAAGGAGATTATCTTTAATCCATTGTATATTCTTGCCTCCTTTGTCAAAGATAAGGTGTCCATATGTGCGTGGATTTATCTCTGGGCTTTCTATTTTGTTCCATTGATCTATATTTCTGTCTTTGTGCCAGTACCATACTGTCTTGATGACTGTGGCTTTGTAGTAGATCCTGAAGTCAGGCAGGTTGATTCCTCCAGTTCCATTCTTCTTTCTCAAGATCGCTTTGGCTATTCAAGGTTTTTTGTATTTCCATACAAATTGTGAAATTATTTGTTCTAGCTCTGTGAAGAATACTGTTGGTAGCTTGATAGGGATTGCATTGAATCTATAAATTGCTTTGGCTAGTATACTCATTTTCACTATATTGATTCTTCCAATCCATGAACATGGTATATTTCTCCATCTATTAGTGTCCTCTTTGATTTCTTTCACCAGTGTTTTATAGTTTTCTATATATAGGTCTTTAGTTTCTTTAGGTAGATATATTCCTAAGTATTTTATTCTTTTCCTTGCAATGGTGCATGGAATTGTTTCCTTAATTTCTCTTTCTATTTTCTATTATTAGTGTACAGGAATGCAAGGGATTTCTGTGTGTTGATTTTATATCCTGCAACTTTACTATAGTCATTGATTAGTTCTAGTAATTTTCTGGTGGAGTCTTTAGGGTTTTCTATGTAGAGGATCATGTCATCTGCAAACAGTGAGAGTTTTACTTCTTCTTTTCCAATTTGGATTCCTTTTATTTCTTTTTCTGCTCTGATTGCTGTGGCCAAAACTTCCAAAACTATGTTGAATAGTAATGGTGAAAGTGGGCACCCTTGTCTTGTTCCTGACTTTAGAGGAAATGCTTCCAGTTTTTCACCATTGACGATAATGTTTGCTGTGGGTTTGTCATATATAGCTTTTATTATGTTGAGGTATGTTCCTTCTATTCCTACTTTCTGGAGAGTTTTTATCATAAATGGATGTTGAATTTTGTCAAAGGCTTTCTCTGCATCTATTGAGATAATCATATGGTTTTTATTTTTCAATTTGTTAATGTGGTGTATTCCATTGATTTTGCGGATATTGAAGAATCCTTGCATCCCTGGGATAAAGCCCACTTGGTCATGGTGTATGATCTTTTTAATGTTTTGCTGGATTCTGATTGCTAGAATTTTGTTAAGGATTTTTGCATCTATGTTCATCAGTGATATTGGCCTGTAGTTTTCTTTTTTTTGTGGGATCTTTGTCAGGTTTTGGTATTAGGGTGATGGTGGCCTCATAGAATGAGTTTGGAAGTTTACCTTCCTCTGCAATTTTCTGGAAGAGTTTGAGCAGGATAGGTATTAGCTCTTCTCTAAATTTTTGGTAGAATTCATCTGTGAAGCCGTCTGGACCTGGGCTTTTGTTTGCTGGAAGATTTTTGATTACAGTTTCAATTTCCGTGCTTGTGATGGGTCTGTTAAGATTTTCTATTTCTTCCTGGTCCAGTTTTGGAAAGTTGTACTTTTCTAAGAATTTGTCCATTTCTTCCACTTTGTCCATTTTATTGGCATATAATTGTTGATAATAGTCTCTTATGATCCTTTGTATTTCTGTGTTGTCTGTTGTGATTTCTCCATTTTCATTTCTGATTTTATTGATTTGATTTTTCTCCCTTTGTTTCCTGATGAGTCTGGCTAATGGTTTGTCAATTTTATTTATCCTTTCAAAGAACCAGCTTTTGGCTTTGTTGATTTTTGCTATGGTCTCTTTTGTTTCTTTTGCATTTACTTCTGCTCTAATTTTTAAGATTTCTTTCCTTCTACTAACCCTGGGGTTCTTCATTTCTTCCTTTTCTAGTTGTTTTAGGTGTAGAGTTAGATTATTTATTTGACTTTTTTCTTGTTTCTTGAGGTATGCCTGTATTGCTATGAACTTTCCCCTTAGGACTGCTTTTACAGTGTCCCACAGGTTTTGGGTTGTTGTGTTTTCATTTTCATTCATTTCTATGCAAATTTTGATTTCTTTTTTGATTTCTTCTGTGATTTGTTGGTTATTCAGCAGCGTGTTGTTCAGCCTCCATATGTTGGAATTTTTAATAGTTTTTCTCCTGTAATTGAAATCTAATCTTATTGCATTGTGGTCAGAAAAGATGCTTGGAATGATTTCATTTTTTCTGAATTTACCAAGGCTAGATTTATTGCTCAGGATGTGATCTATCCTGGAGAAGGTTCCGTGTGAACTTGAGAAAAAGGTGAAATTCATTGTTTTGGGATGAAATGTCCTATAGATATCAATTAGGTCTAACTGGTCTATTGTATCATTTAAAGTTTGTGTTTCCTTGTTAATTTTCTGTTTAGTTGATCTATCCATAGGTGTGAGTGGGGTATTAAAGTCTCCCACTATTATTGTGTTATTGTTAATTTCTCCTTTCATACTTGTTAGTATTTGTCTTACATATTAGTCGGACACGACTGAGTGACTTCACTTTCACTTCTCACTTTCATGCATTGGAGAAGGAAATGGCAACCCACTCCAGTGTTCTTGCCTGGAGAATCCCAGGGATGGGGGAGCCTGGTGGGCTACTGTCTATGGGGTTGCACAGAGTCGGACACGACTGAAGTGACTTAGCAGCAGCAGCAGCCGCAGTCTTACATATTGTGGTGCTCCTATGTTGGGTGCATATATATTTATAATTGTTATATCTTCTTCTTGGATTGATCCTTTGATTATTATGTAGTGACCTTCTTTGTCCCTTTTCATAGCCTTTGTTTTAAAGTCTATTTTATCTGATATGAGTATTGCTATTCCTGCTTTCTTCTGGTCCCTAATTGCATGGAAAATCTTTTCCCAGCCCTTCACTTTCAGTCTGTATGTGTCCCCTGTTTTCAGGTGGGTCTCTTGTAGACAACATATGTAGAGGTCTTGTTTTTGTATCCATTTAGCCAGTCTTTGTCTTTTGGTTGGGGCATTCAACCCTTTTATGTTTAATGTAATTATTGATAAGTATGATCCTGTTGCCATTTACTTTATTGTTTTGGGTTCAAATTTATACACCGTTGTTGTGTTTCCTGTCTAGAGAATATCCTTTAGTATTTGTTGGAGAGCTGGTTTGGTGGTGCTGAATTCTCTCAGCTTTTGCTTGTCTGTAAAGCTTTTGATTTCTCCATATTTGAATGAGATCCTTGCTGGGTACAATAATCTGGGCTGTAGGTTATTTTCTTTCATCACTTTAAGTATGTCTTGCCATTCCCTCTTGGCTTGGAGAGTTTCTATTGAAAGATCAGCTGCTATCCTTATGGGAATTCCCTTGTGTGTTGTTTGTTGTTTTTCCCTTGCTGCTTTTAATATTTATTCTTTGTGTTTGATCTTTGTTAATTTGATTAATATGTGTCTTGGGGTGTTTCGCCTTGGGTTTATCCTGTTTGGGACTCACTGGGTTTCTTGGACTTGAGTGATTATTTCCTTCCCCATTTTAGGGAAGTTTTCAACTATTATCTCCTCAAGTATTTTCTCATGGTCTTTCTTTTTGTCTTCTTCTTCTGGGACCCCTATGATTCGAATGTTGTAGCATTTAATATTGTCCTGGAGGTCTCTGAGATTGTCCTCATTTCTTTTAATTCGTTTTTTTTTTTTTCCCTCTCTGATTCATTTATTTCTACCATTCTATCTTCTAATTCACTAATCCTATCTTCTGCCTCTGTTATTCTACTATTTGTTGCCTCCAGAGTGTTTTTGATCTCATTTATTGCATTATTTATTATATATTGACTCTTTTTTATTTCTTATAGGTCCTTGTTAAACCTTTCTTGGATCTTCTCAATCCTTGTCTCCAGGCTATTTATCTGTGATTCCATTTTGACTTCAAGATTTTGGATCAATTTCACTATCATTATTTGGAATTCTTTATCAGGTAGATTCCCTATCTCTTCCTCTTTTGTTTGGTTTGGTGGGCATTTATCCTGTTCCTTTACCTGCTGGGTATTCCTCTGTCTCTTCATCTTGTTTAAATTGCTGAGTTTGGGGTGTCCTTTCTGTATTCTGGCAGTTTGTGGAATTCTCTTTATTGTGGCGTTTCCTCGCGGTGTGTGGGTTTGTACAGGTTGTCAAGGTTTCTTGGTTAGGGAAGCTTGTGTCAGTGTTCTGGTGGGTGGAGCTGGATTTCTTCTCTCTGGAGTGCAATGAAGTGTCCAGTAATGAGTTATGAGATGTCTATGGTTTTGGGGTGACTTTGGGCAGCCTGTATATTGGAGCTCAGGGCTGTGTTCCTGTGTTGCTGGAGAATTTGCTTGGTATGTCTTGCCCTGGAACTTGTTGGCCCTTGTGTGGTGCTTGGTTTCAGTGTAGGTATGGAGGCCTTTGATGAGCTCCTGTCAATTAATGTTCCCTGGAGTCAGGGTTTGGACTTAAGCCTCCTGCTTCCAGTTATCGGTCTTATTTTTACAGTAGTCTCAAAACTTCTCCTTCTGTACAGCACCATTGATAAAACATCTAGATTAAAGATGAAAAGTTTCTCCACTGTGAGGGTCAGCCAGAGAGGTTCATAGCGTTACATGGAGAAGAGAAGAGGGAGGAGGGAGTTAGAGGTGACCCGAATGAGATGAGGTGGAATCAATAGAGGAGAGAGTGGGCTAACCAGTAATCACTTCCTTATGTGCACTCCACAACTGGACCGCTCAGAGATGTTCACGGAGTTATACAGAGAAGAGAAGAGGGAGGAAGGAGACAGAGGTGGCCAGGAGGATAAAAGGAGGGAATGAAAAGGAGAGAGACAGATCCAGCCAGTAATCAGTTCCTTAAGTGTTCTCCACCATCTGAAACACACAGAAATTCACAGGGTTGGGTAGAGTAGAGAAGGGTTAGGCAGGAGACACAGGCGACCTGGTGGTAAAAAAGGAGAGTCCGAAGGGGGAGAGAGCAGTCAAGCCAGTAATCTCGCTCCCTAGTAAAAAATGGGTACTGAAGATTGGGTTCTTAAAGGTACAAAATTGGTAACAAATACCTAAAAGCAAAAATTAAAAATCTAGAGTAGAGTTTGGAATTTCAAAAATACAATGTTAAAGAAAAGAAGGAAAAGAAAGAGAGAGAGAGAAAAAAAAAGTCACAACAGTTATAAAAAAATATATAGGTAGAAAATTGATAACAAATACCAAAAAGCTAAAATTAAAAATCTAGAGCAGAGTTTGGAATATCAAAAATACAATGTTAAAGAAAAGAAGAAAAAAAAAAACAAGGTCACAAAAGTTATAAGAATATATATATGAAGTTTGCTTTTTTTTAAAAAAGGGTCTTTTTTTTTTTTGCAAAGTAATAGTAGGTTATAAAAGTGAAAATTAAAGGAGTAATAGAGGACTTAAAAATTTTTTAAAAAATTAAAAAAAAAAAGAAAGAAAGAATGATCGTAAAAATATATATAGGGCTTTCTCTGATGTTGTTGTGGGTATTGTGGGTTCAGTTCATTTTTGGCTAGTTCCTTGTTCTGGCTTATATTTCTCAAGATCTATAGTCCCCTTTCTATGTAGTCGGTACTAACCATGGGGTTTGAATCTATTGCCTGTCGCTTCCAAGGTGGTTCCCTCTGTTACAGCTTCTTCTGTTTGCTGGTCTCTTCAGTGTCTGATTTCCACCCTGATACAAAGGGGGCGGTGGTGGACACTTTTTTTTTTTTTTTTTAAGGCTCACTTGTTCAGTCGCGCTGTGGGGAGGGAGGCACGCTACAAATAAATAAGACTGGCGTGTGCTCGCAGTGCCTCAGCCACACTGGGCCTGCCCCCGCTCACGGCGCGTGTAGTCTCCCTGCCCACACTGCTCAGGCTCTAGATTGCTCCGCAGGGAACCATCCGCAGCCAGCTCTGGGCTGCTTGCACCTCCCAGGTCTAAGCCGCTCAGGTTCAGGCACTTGGGTAGTCCTCAGAGGCACGGACTCGGTTGGGCCTGCGTTTTGTGCCCTTCCCAGGTCCGAGCATCTCAGACAAGAAAGACAAGACATATACTTGTCTGGCGAGCATGGTTGCTGCAACTTATCGCCTCCCCGCCGCTCGGTTATCTGGGTGTACAAACGGCGCACCTTCTCAGGTGGATGTTGACTGTCCAGAACCCCAAGAAGTTTTAGTTAGCAAAGAAGCCTGCTTACAGTTTTGTAGATAATGTCTCTCTGGGGCTGCGATTGCCCCCTTCTGGCTCTGGCTGCCTGTCACCGGAGGGGGACTGTCTGCAGCCGGCTATCTCTGTATAGTCCTTTGTTCTGCGCACAGGCCTGGCGGTGTCTTAGCTTAGGGCTGGCTTTTCGCGTGGTAGATATCCCACAGTCTGGTTTGCTAGCCCAAATTATTTCGCTCAGGTAGCACATGGGGTATTCAGGCCAGATCCTTACTCTAAGCCATGCAGCCCACGCCATGCCTCCCTGCCCAGCCCCCACTTGCTAATGGCGGATGCAGGCGTCTGCGCTGCTTCTCCGCTGGGGGAGTTACTGTAGGGCTCCTAATCTGTGGGTTTTAATTGTTTATTTATTTTTCCTCCCTGTTATGTTGCCCTCTGCTTCCAAGGCTCGGCACAGACTCGGCAGTGAGAATGTTTCCTGGTGTTTGGAAACTTCTCTCTTTTTAAGACTCCCTTCCCAGGATGGAGCTCTGTCCCTCCCTCTTTTGTCTCTTTTTTTGTCTTTTATATTTTTTCCTACCTCCTTTCGTAGACAATGGGTTGCTTTTCTGGGTGCCTGATGTCCTCTGCCGGCATTCAGAAGTTGTTTTGTGGAATTTACTCGGTGTTTAAATGTTCTTTTGATGAATTTGTGGGGGAGAAAGTGTTCTCCCCGTCCTATTCCTCTGCCATATTAGCTCCTCCTTCCAGGAAATTCTGATTTCTCCAAATTCTAAGATTCTAATGTGCCCACAAGTTGGAACCCACTGCTCTAGAGGAGCTGATGAAATAAATAGCAACATCCAGTAGACTCATCAACAGCCCATCTAGCATGGGGGCCAGGTTGCTGGAGAGTGTAGCATTTTTTGAGAGGGTGACTTGCAAAGGAAGTCCATCCTGTGATTCCAAAGCTAGCTGGGCATCCATCTTCTGAATCACCTGGAAGCTTGTTACAAATTTGAAATTCAGAGCATCATCCCAGATTTACTGAACCTGAGTCTCTGAGGTGGAGTTCTGGAAATGTGTTTTTCTAACAATAATAAGCACCTCAGGTTCTTGAGGTGTTGGCCCACCTGAACTGAACAGTCTCTCAGGGGCCTTTCACAGGAGTCTTTTATTCCAACTTACAAAGTGTATTTGCTTCTATATATCTTGTAAAAATCCCTGTGTACTGCTGTTCCTCTCCTGGAACACAGTGCTTCAGGGACTTCCCAGGTGACTCAGTGGTAAAGAATGCACCTAAATTGCAGGAGACCAGAGTTCAGTCCCTGGTCCAGGAAGATCTCCTGGAAGAGGAAATGACAACCCACTCCCGTATTTTTGCTGGGATAATCCCATGCACAGTTCATGGAGTCACAGAGTTGGACACGACTGAGTATGTACTCACAATGCATCAGAACTTGACCTACCCAGCTATTGCTTCTCCTGGTGCACTCCCAGCATCACGTTGGTCTGATCTCAGCCCTTTATAGAAAGGTCAATGCAGTCTTGGGAGACAAAACTGTGCTCAGAGTGAGGCTCTGGGCTCCTAAGCCTCAGCTCCCAGTGGACTTGTTATGCTCTGAGAGGCCCTCTTTTTCTGAGTTACCTTTTCTGGCTTTGAGGGCTAAAGCCCCTAAATCACTTTCTGTATTTAGTGAAAGTTTTCTTTCCTCCTTCTGTTCCTTTTACTTTTTGTTCCTGTCAGAGGCAGTCGATGTTTAGAATCAGTATCCCTTGGCTATTGATCAGAATTGTGAAGTTTTAGAGCTGTGTTATGAGGTATACAGGATCTTAGTTCCCCGACTAGGGCTTGAACTCATGCCCCCTGCAATGGAAGCACAGAATCATAACCACTGGACTGCCCGGGATGTCCCCAGATTTGACTGCTTGACACTCTTGGTTGTACCTTCAGCCTTTCTAGTCATGTGATTTTTGCCTTTGTCATTCCTTCTCTTCTCCAAGACTCAGCTTCTATGATTGTCTTCCTGTTCAGACTCTTCCCATCTGTCACTATGACACCAATTCCTCTTCTCTGTGAAACTTGTCAGAGTGATGGGTGGGTAGGATCCGGTATTAGAACTGTAAGATGGATCATGGATGACTGGCTGGGATGTCTGGATTTTTTTTGTTAAGCATGGAACACTAAGGAGTTGGAATGTCATGAGGAATATTGAGGAAAAAAAAAAAAAAAGCTAAGAAATAGAGATTAGTTATGAGGCTATTATAGAAATCCAAATGTGAGATTAAAAAAAAGGGTACTACAAATAGAGAAAAGGAAATAAAAATGAAATAATACCCTATAAAAAGATAAGCAACTGTTTAGATTTATTTAGTTGTTGTCTCTCCCAACTTCCTGGGAGATAATGCATGAGAATGTGCTTTCATAAACTGGGAAGTATTGGGTTGGCCAAAAAGTTCATTTGGGTTTTTTGAACTTTTTGGCCAACCCAATACTCTGTAGAAGTAGGATATTGCTACTAGTAGCTCATTGCTCATTAGTTTACCCTAACCTTGGAAAAACTATTAAATGTAGTCATTATCCAAAAAAGGTAGATTAAAAAGAGAAGCCATGATATCTATGATGTGATGGCATACATTTCATCCAAAGAAGTTATCCAGATAGCGTTTCTATTTAAAAGGCAATCAAATCTTGTTTCAAATTCTGCTTTGAAATGGCAGAAAAGTGGAAATTTCCCACGTGAGTCAACGGGACAGGCTGTCCATTTTGGCTGTTCAAGCTACTCTCCATTCGCAAAAGTTTAAAAATACTTTTGTTTCCCCTGTGTCCCAGTGGAGTCGTCATCTATGACTTAGTGCACCAACTTATGGTTTAGATCCAGGAAACAGCTTGACTCACCTATTTCTCCATTGGGTTTTTAATAAAACATTTCTCAACGTAACTTCTTTAAAATGGGTGTCCGTGTGTTATTTCCAGTGTAGAGGAGTTGAAACCTAATGGGTTTCTTTCAGATGCTGGATATATTATAAATGTTTTAAAGAAAGGGAATCATGTCTTAATCCTCTTCAGTTCAGTTCAGTTGCTCAGTCGTGTCCGACTCTTTGCGACCCCATGAATCGCAGCATGCCAGGCCTCCCTGTCCATCACCAACTCCCGGAGTTCACGCAAACTCATGTCCATTGAGTCGGTGATGCCATCCAGCCATCTCATCCTCTGTCGTCCCCTTCTCCTCCTGCCCCCAATCCCTCCCAGCATCAGAGTCTTTTCCAATGAGTCAACACTTCGCATGAGGTGGCCAAAGTACTGGAGTTTCAGCTTTAACATCATTCCTTCCAAAGAAATCCCAGGGCTGATCTCCTTCAGAATGGACTGGTTGGATCTCCTTGCAGTCCAAGGGACTCTCAAGAGTCTTCTCCAACACCACAGTTCAAAAGCATCAATTCTTTGGCGCTCAGCTTTCTTCACAGTCCAACTCTCACATCCATACATGACCACTGGAAAAACCATAGCCTTGACTAGATGGACCTTTGTTGGCAAAGTAATGTCTCTGCTTTTGAATATGCTATCTAGGTTGGTCATAACTTTCCTTCCAAGGAGTAAGCGTCTTTTAATTTCATGGCTGCAGTCACCATCTGCAGTGATTCAAAAATCCCAGCCCAATATCTGGCTCAGTGTAAATGATCAATATGTATCTTTAAAATTAGATGCAATTGTTGAAGGTTAAAAGTATTTGCCTGTTTGCCTGGTAAAGGTACCAACACATTCTGATTAATACATACCTAAAATTTGAATGAATGCCTATTATGGGTTTAGGGCTTAGTTGCAGCATTTGATTTTAACTGACAGAAACCCAATTCAAAATGACCTAAATATTTTTTTAAATTCCTTGCTCTTTGTAATAAAGAGACCAAGAATATTTTTGGGGGGGGAAAAATTGCTTTTCATCTCTCAGCTCTGCTTGCCTCTCTATGTTGGCTTTATTTTCCTGCAGGATGTCTTCTTGTTACAGAAAGATGGCACCAGCAGCTCCAGGCCTGCGTTCTCTAAGTTTCACTAATTTAGGAGAAAAAGCCCTTTCTTCTGCTTGTTTGGGAGAAAAAGACCTTTATTCTGACTACTGCAGCCCAGTCCCAGACTGACTGGAATTCATAGTCTCTCGAGGACTACTAGGCTTAGCTCATGGGATTATCTGCTATCCAATCATTGCCCCCAGGGAATGTGAAAGTCACTCCTGGATCTAAGCAACAGAGCTAATGTCACCAGAGTCCAAGTTCACAAGTCAATCCGGGTACTGCTACTAAAAACAGACACATGGATGTATAAAACACGCTTATGGATACCAAGGGGATGGTGGGCGGTGGGGTAAATCGGGAGATTAGGACCGACATATATACACTACTCTGTATAAAATAGATAACTAATGAAAACCTACTGTATAGCACAGAGAACTCTACACTGTACTCTGTTGACCTAAATGAGAAAGGGATATATGTATACGTAAAATTGATTCACTTTGCTGGGCAGCACAAATTAACACAACATTGTAAAGCAACTATACTCTAATAAAAATTAATTAAAAAGATAATATTGTTTGGCTTCTCAAAAAAAAAAAAATGGTAAATAGATTCTAGAGAGGCAAAAAATAGTACGTGCCCATTTCAAGAGCACTGATTTCTTTATTTGAAACAACCTCAACTTCCAGTACTCTTGCCTGGAAAATCCCATGGATGGAGGAGCCTGGTAGGCTGCAGTCCATGGGGTCGCTAAGAGTCGGACACGGCTCAGCGACTTCACTTTCACTTTTCACTTTCATGCATTGGAGAAGGAAATGGCAACCCACTCCAGTGTTCTTGCCTGGAGAATCCCAGGGACAGAGCCTGGTGGGCTGCTGTGTATGGGGTTGCACAGAGTTGGACATGACTGAAGCGACTTAGCGGCAGCAGCCTTCTAGGAGCTTACAGCATGGTACAGAGTTTATAACAAAATTACTTGTATTTCATTCAGGTTCCTGGGTAGGATTCAGACATGGGAATCTACTTTCACAATGTTCAAATGCAAGGCCCTTAGTATAAAACTTTGAATTAGGGACTTCTCAATAAATTTTTGATCAAGTTTAAGTACAACTTTGCCAAGAGTTAATACATCTGCCCTAATTTTAACTCCATCCTATCCCCAATTAAACTATTGAAGTTGGTTTTTAATCGAGCTCAGTTGTGGCCTCCCCAAAACCTTATGCAAATGCATATATTCCTAAGGCATATTTTCCAGGCAGCCACTCTTTAGGGCATCTTTCTTGCTGGTTATGTGAGTAAGATTCAGGATCTGTGTGTATCAAGACACACAGAGACTTTGAAATCCAGGGATGCTCCTATTTTTTGATGCTGAAATAGCACCACGGAATGAAAATAAGAGATGCAATTGAGACCTATACCTCGTCCTGGGAAAGGGCTACCACCATTGACAGCCAGGTGTGATTTCCTGTGCTCAGCTTTGTTCTGACTTCAGTGCCTTAGGCTGGTATTCCTAGAAGCAGAGCCGAGACAGAATTCCTAGGGAAGGGATTCCCTGAGTGAGTGTTTTAAAGGAGCAAAGGAAGCTGGAGCAGACTATAGAAAACTTGGACAGGGATGAGGGTATTTGGCTTCAGCATGATGATATAGGGAGCTCTGAGCATAAGTAGCACCCAGAGTTGTCCGAGGAGGAGGTAAGGAAGCCAGCCTTTAGCACCCCATATTATTCAGCCATTGGATATAGACTTTGTTCTCTCTTCCCTGCGGCACTGTGTCTTAAGTATCCTGCGTGTCCTTGCTAATGCTGAAGCTCCAGTACTTTGGCCACCTGATATGCAGAGCCGACTCATTGGAAAAGACCCTGATGCTGGGAAAGATTGTAGGCAAGAGGGGAAGGGGGCAGCAGAGGATAAGATGGGTAGATAGCATCACTGACTCAATGGCCATGAGTTTGAGCAAACTCCAGGAGATAGTGAGGGACAGGGAAGCCTGGAGAGCTGCAGTTCATGGGGTCACAAAGAATCAGACATGACTTGGTGACTAAACAACAAGATCCTTGCCAGGGAAAGTGGTTCCTATTAATAAGCATCACTTTTTACTTTTTTCTTGAAGTGAGATTATTTTACTGAAGGATAATTGCCTTACAGTGTTGTGTTGATTTCTGCCTTACATCAACATGAATCAGCAATAGGTATACACATCAGCCATAGGTATACCCTCTTGAACTTCCCTCCCACCTCCCACCTTATCCCACCCCTCTAGGTTGTCACAGAGCACCAGGTTGAATTCCCTGCATTATATAGAAACTTCCCATTAACTATCTATTTTACATATGGTACTGTATTTATTTCAATGCTACTCTCTCAATTTGTCCCACCCTCTCCTGTGCCCACTGTACCCATTAGTCTGTCTCTATGTCTGAGTCTCTTCCTGCCCTGCAAATAGGTTCATCAGTACCATTTTTCTAGATTCCATGTATATACTTACTGTACAGTATTTGTTTTTCTCTTTCTGACTTACTTCACTCTGTGCAACAGGCTCTAGGTTCATCCATTTTTTTTCTTTTTTTAATGTGTTGCTGTGGGGTTTTTTAAATTGCATTTATAGGGAAGATCCCCTAGAGAAGGAAATGGCAACCCGCTCCAATACCCTTGCCTGGAAAATTCTGTGGATGGAGGAGCCTGGTAGGCTACAGTCCATGGGATTGCAAAGATTTGGACACAACTGAGCAACTTCACTGGTTCACTATACACACACACACACACACACACACACACACACACACACATACATATATATATATATATATATATATTATATATAGTACCTTGGACTGCAAGGAGATCCAACCAGTCCATCCTAAAGGAGATCAGTCCTGGGTGTTCATTGGAAGGACTGATGCTGAAGCTGAAACTCCAATATTTTGGCCACCTGATGCAAAGAGCTGACTCATTGGAAAAGTCCCTGATGCTGGGAGGGATTGGGGGCAGGAGGAGAAGGGGATGACAGAGGATGAAATGCCTGGATGGCATCACCGACTCGATGGACATGAGTCTGAGTGAACTCTGGGAGTTGGTGATGGACAGGGAGGCCTGGTGTGCTGCGATTCATGGGGTCGCAAAGAGTTGGACATGACTGAGCAACTGAACTGAACTGATATAGATGAAAGTCTGGCGTGCTGCAGTCCATGGTGTCACAAAGAGTTGACATGACTTAACCAGTGAACATACACATATATAGACACATTCTTTTTTATTTTCTTTACTATTATGGCTTATCTCAGGATATTGAATATAGTTCCCTGTGCTATACAGTAGAACTTTGTTGTTTATGATGAGGATTACAAGGGAAGGATGGCAGCTGTCAATGTTTCATTTGGGGTCTGGAAGAAGGGCAAGTGTACCAGTCTGTAAAAAACATCTAGGTGAATCTCCAATGGCTTCTGCTGTCACAATGGGCAGTCGTAAATGTGGCGATGCTGAAGTCAGTCTGGTAGACCACTCATTTGGTGACAGAGCCACCTTGACAGTGAACAGATTTTGAACACACATACATATTTGTGGATATACTTCCCCTGAAGGAGACTGTAGGGCTGCCTGCCTCACTATGGCACTAACTGGCAGTAATGCATATAAATTATGATTTCGCCAGAAACAATGGAATCATTGCCATAATGCAACAAAAGTGTCTTTTCTTTAGAATGCTAGTAAGACATCCCAAAGATGTGCATAATAGCTCTGTCTTATAAAGGAGAATTTGGCTAAAGTTTATGGCCTTCTGATTTAAGATCGATATGACTAGAGGAAACAATAGAGGTTATAATCCACGCTTCGGTCTTGCCCTGTAGTTTGTCATCTGCATTTCTGAGTGGACAATGCAGGGAAGAAGGTCGGTTCACAGTCCTCATCTAAGTGCAGTCCTCTGGTTAATTAGCTGGGTTGCATCATTGTACAGAAGGGCTGCTCCTAAGGAGAACTGATGACATATTTCCTTTATAGGGAGAGAGAATAAACTGGGCTCTAAATCGAAATATAGCCAGGAAATAGAAATGGAACTCTTACAAAGAATCCTAAGCTGGCCCATGTGGGATACACAGCCCTTTCTGTCCCAGAGACCTTTTCCAGCAGGTGAAGCAGGGTTTAAAAGCAGTATTCAGCATCAGGTTAGAGTGCTTGCAATAGAGTGCTGTGGGCAGATGATGGAGTGAAAACCAGTCTCTTAGTTTGGGGCTGAGGGCAGCTTGTGGGTTGTCTACCACTAAAGTTGCTCTCATCTGTAATTACTTTGGGGGAGTGGAATCTGTTTCTGTCTTCCTAAATTAAAAAGAAGCTCAAATGGCCTAATATAAGCTATTCCTTTCCATTCACAAATGGTTATGGCAAAGAGCCTTGGTTGACTGTATTAAGCGGTAGGGAACATTTTGGAGCTGTGGAGGCATTTTACCTTGTTTGTGTGCAAAGAATGAAGCTAAGAAAATGAAAAGTCTACTTTTATAAAGGCAAAATACTCCTACCACCCTACACCTATAACATGATAAAATCTTTGTGGCTAAAGAGGTCAGCCAGGAGCAGACCTGCCCGTGTGTGCACACACCTTCTAGATAAATGACTTTGTTTCTCTCCTCCTGTAAATGCTGGGCAGAGCAAACATGGGAAGGGGATTCAGAAGCCAATGTCCCGCTGAAGAGATAGACTTCAGCAGGGACAGATGGAGAGAGGCAGGCTAGAGAGACGGGTTGGCTTGACGCTTGCCCGTGATTGTCTGTGTGGTGTTTTGAGCCCCTACCCTGACCCTAACCTTTGTCTTGAGAAGGCAGCTTGTCTGAGATCTGGCAACTAGATGGTGGGAGTCTGATTTAGGACCTCACTGCTCACCTTCCAATTCCCAGGTCTTCTACCACATTGGAATTAGAAGATCTGATCCATGGCTATTGCTAAAGAATAGCCAGAGTTGGACAGTTGTTAAAGGGGTAAAAACAGATTTTATTCAGGAACTATTAAGAGACCTCAGTATATAGCTGGGCTCAACTCTGTGTGCAGCATGGGCAGTTGGGAATTTATAGCCAAGGAGCAGGGTGGGGGCCAGTGGAAGGAAAATTTCTGAGAGGACATATTAGGGATAAGGGGGAATTCTAGCTAGAAGGGCCTGACCTGATTCTTGCTGAAGGCAGGTCAGGGGCATCAGACATCTCTTAGAAGATGATGGGGGATGGGGAACTTGATCAGGGATCCAGGATGAGGGATTCTAGCTGAACCAACTGACAGGTTTCTATGAATAAAACTAGATTCTACAAGAATGGAGATGGAAGCCCATTTAGGTGCCTCGTCAAGCAGAGGGCTCAAAGGAGCATAACTACAGTTTGGTCGGGAAGAGAATCTCTGTCACTGCAAGCCATCTCTCAAAAGTCCTTTAGTCACTTTCAGATCTTCATCCAGAAGTGGAGCTCTTTCAGCTTCATCACAGGGACCTGGGGACACATAAGAGACACACACATCATTTAAATATTTGGATATAAGGCTCCTTAAGGATTGATCTTCTCAGAGCCTCACTGCCTCCCGGACTTCTGAAAAAATGCACTCTCTCCCAGGTTCCCATCCCAGTGCCTTCCTGACTGTGGCTGATCTTTGAGGAGAAGGTAGCCCTTGATGATGATGGCTTACAATCGAACTCTTTGGAAGTAGTCTTGGCTGAGAAAAAGTGCCTCTCTTCAGGAAGCCAGGTGTTTTTTTAATGATATATCAAAGATTCTTTTTGAAGCACATGAAACTGTTTGCATTATAGAGAGAGTAAGAAACACAATTTTCAGGGTCATCTTTCTGGCAGTGAGTAAGCTATTGCAAGAAGATGTGAGTTGATTACAATGGACCAACATTTTCCTGTGATTTTCCCTGGCAGAGGTGCAAGAAGGAGCAGCACTGCCCTACCCATGTCTGATAAGAAATGGGATCAGTCTCTAAGGTTATGGTTTCTGTTTCCTTCTTGAGCTGTGAGTTAGCCAAAGACCAAAGAACTCCAACCGCTTCAGTCAATACCCCTGCAGACAGTGACTGTAAGCTTTGAGCAGTGTACTAGGTGCCGCCAAAGGCTGTGCCCAACACAGGGAAGAATGCTGGGGAGAAGAAGAAGCTTCTCAACTGAACCTCTGGGTTTCCCTTTTCCCTTTGACTGCTAGAGAGCTCAGAGCCAAATACATGGCTTGGAATTGGCACTATGCAAAGAATTTTCAAAGAGAGCTTTTCTTATTCTTGAGGTGGTTGCCAGGCCCATATGTCCCTACCCTTGCTTGTCTTTCTGTCTTTGCTTTTAATTTATCCCATTTTACATTTTATAAAAGATCCTGCCCAGTTGTCATAAATTCTCTCTGGAACAAGGTGGGTATAGGTCACAGTGGCTATGGGTTTGGGCTGGCCGTTCTTCCTCTGAAGCTGATGATAGCTTGGCAGGGATCCCTTCCTGCCCTAGGATGTAAGGAGGCCCTGAGCTTATTATGATCAGATTGTAACAGCAAGATGGTGTTAATAGAGTAGACAGCCTGAGAATACAGTCACTCTGAAAGGCTGAAAAGTATGACGTGAGCTGAGGACAAAAGAGCAAGACTAAGGTAGAGATAAGACTAAGAATGTTAGTGCTGGAAGGGAATCTGATGACTGAATCTGAGAGTTGTAATTGTTTGTTTTGCAGATGAGGAAACAGGCCCAGAGAGAAGTATGTTGCCTGAACTCCCCAAACTGGTAGCGGTGGTTATAGACCCTAATCTAGGTTTGTGTGTGTGGCAGGACCCTCCCTTTACCCCCATCCCATCTTCAGTCAGGGTGGGCAGGGGAGGTCACTTGGCTTAATAATCAAAGTTATACAATAAGAGGTGAGCTATATAGCAAGAGAAAGAACTATTTCTTTATAGATACTACACTGATAGCTGTGACTATCCCAGACAAACCATGATAGCCAGGGCTGATTCTTGGAGTGTTGACATGAAGCAAAACCCACAATGTGTTAAGAGTTGAGAAGAAAGAAGCTATATGAAAGAGGGGGATAGCCCCCTCTTTGAGCCTTTGACACAGGGGAAAGCTCAATATGACCCTGAGGGGGCGGTGGTTAGTAAGGGAAGGAAGATGAAGAGATTGGAGACGCGTCTACAGGAGACTGATATGGATGCTTTCTCCAGCCTTGACTGCAAGGATCTCCAGAAGGAATGTTCATTTCACCCTCTGTGTTCCGTCTTCGCTCTTCACTGATTATGAATAAGCCTGGAACTTGGAACTGAGTTTATAAGCCGTTCTGACCATTTCTGGGCACAGGGACCAATGTATCAATAGGTCGCTCCCCTTTTCTCAGGGACTCTGCTGTGTGTGTGCCCCTTGCCTGCACTGGCTTGCATTTTGACAGTGAATCCAGTTTGTCAGTGCCAGTTTGAACTCCAGGTCTATCTTCCCTGGTGTAGTAAAACCCCATTAGCTTGGGGGTCATCTGAAGAGGTAACAAGTATGCTTTTTATTCAATGAAAATGAAACTCCTTATCCAAGGAGACTTTATAGACAGTATGAGATTTCTGGGAGCCTGAATGAAGCTGGCATAAACAACAAAAGAGAAAACAATACTGTTAGCATTAACAATTACCACCAGCCACCACGCAGAAGTGGCTTCCTGTAATTAATACATTTGGAGACAAATCCCTCGGTTCCAGTGACTTTTCAGTAGAAATGTCAACTTTTGTCATTCCCCCCCTGATGTGTGGCATCTCTAATTACTAAGTATTTTGAAGCTGAAGACTCCAGATGTTCTTACAGTGTACAACTTCAAAGATGATTTTGATGAGATTCCAATGTAGCTCATCCTACATAATTAGCCTTTTCTTCTATAAGCTCAATGAAATTTCCGAGGTGAAGTGGAATCCGAAGTCAGAGAGAGTAAAGCAGCTTGCGCTAACCCGATATTTTTGTCAAGTGGTGGTAGAATGTAATGTTTCTGGTGCTGGTATTTGTACAGAGGCAAGATTCCTAGAGAATTTAAGACATTGTTCACAAAATTCTTCTTTATTTGTACTTTTTCATATTTTAAATGCATGGGAGTGCTTTGATATAGTTGTCAAAGATGTAATTGGTCAGTTTTAAAGTAGATGATTTTTTAACTCCAAATGCTGACAGCTTGCATGGAATCTACAGAGTAAAGGAAGTAATGAAAAATATCACACAAAAGGTTGAATTTAAATCTCAAAATTTTACTTACATAGGAGCTCTTGTGTTCTGTTTTTGGAGAGGATAATATCAGCACAAATGATACAACCTATAAGTAGCTTTGTCCTAAAAATGAAATTCCCTGTGGTGAGCTGCATCCAGTTAGGAAAATGCTTATCCAGTTGGTTTCTCACTGGTGCTCTTTGTAGCAAGCCGGTGACCTCCAGGTGACATGCTGAAGACGTCCAGGAGCGGCTGCGGGAGTGTGGAGATGAATCAGGCTAATGCGCTTGCCTAGGGACCCCTGAACAGGTGTACTTGGAAAACATCTGAAGGATGCCAACTCCTTACGGGTTACCTTTAATTCTGTCTGAACCACAGAGAGGATTGAGGCCATTGGAAATGGAAATAGTTTCATTTGATGCATTTCTGAAGCTTTGCCTTGTTAGCATTCTGGGTGAACCTTTTAGATAAAAAGCTCTTAGTGGGAAAACAGAAAAGCCGTTATTATGCTACCTTTAAACCTTTCTTCCTTTTCTGTTTCAATTTAGAGATTTAAAATGCCCTCTTGTTTCCACCCCTTGGTTTGTTTCACTTTTATTCTTGCTAAAAGGAATAGCTGTTTAGAAGGTAAGAAATAAATCAATGGATAATTTCTTAAGCATCTGACAGTTTCCACAGTCCAGATAAGAAATGTACTTTCTTTTTTTTTTTTTTTTAAGAGAAGGTTTTGCTTTGGAATTTGGAGAAGGTTTTAGAAATAATTTAATCAAATTGTTATTTTTCTTTTTTATAGATATGAAACTCAGAAAGGCACAGTATCTTTTCCCAAGGTCACATGGTTAGATAGTCATGGTGCTGAATCCACTCCTGCCCAACCCATAAACCCACTGGCTCATGAATATTAGTCATAAATATTCATGGTTGTATAAATATTCATGATTTGTGGTCCTATTTCCCCCTCCTACCCTCTTTGCCATTCCCTCAGCCTCCTTTACCAATTACTGACCACCTCCCTTCTCTTTCCATCTCTCTCTGGTTCTGAGATCTTCCTGCCCCAGTCCAGCCTCTGGCCTCTGATTTGGGGGCACTTTGTCTGGTCTTAGAAATTAGATACTTAGCTTCCCTCAAATTCTCAGTGTCTGTGTTGCCTGCCCTATGGGTGCTCAGTTCCAATCCCAGCCTCCAGAACCTAAGCCTAATCTACATCTTCTCGTTGCCCTATTCCAGTGCTTGATTCCTTCCTTTACCCTCTTTGATTTGGTTGGAGTACGCTTAGTTGGTAGCCACGGAGGCTTTTCAGCCTGCAAAAGACATTTCCCTCCTTCCCTCTCCCGTTCTGGCATCCTTCATGACCTGTTATTTCTCTGGAAATTTGATGAAAAGGTGCCATGAGAGGCCTGTTCTGAGGGGAAAAATCACCTTAAGAGCTGCTAATGTGTTAAAATCCTCCCTGTGAATGTGCAGTTTTAAAGGCCTTCTGAAAATTCCTTTATCCCAAAGAGTGATATTGGTGATGAAAATTTCAGGGAGTGAGGAACATTAGTGATTGAATGTGTCTGATTGGAGCCATCAGAGACACCCACAACACTTAACACAACTCTTCCCTTATCCTTAAGATCAATGCTTGCTTTAAGAGTCGTGAACTTGTAGTGAGAAAACCTGGATTTGGGTCTTGCCTCTGCTCCCTGCAGAGCCTTGGCCTGGTCTCCAAACTCTTCTGAGTGTTTGTCTTCACATTTCTGAAATGGAGGTAACTAATTGCTTTTTGCTCCCCTAAAAGGGTGGTTGAAAAGATAAAATAGTTCTAATTTCTTATCACTTGGCTCCCAAGACCGTAGTTCTTGCGTCTCCTTCCCTGGCCATTCTGTCCTTCCTGTTAAGTGTTAGTTTCTCAGTCGTGTCCAACTCTTTGCAACACCATAGACTGTAGCCCTCCAGGTTCCTCTGTCCATGGAATTCTCCAGGCAAGAAGAGTGGAGTGGGTTGACATTCCTTTCTCCAGGGGATCTTCTTGACCCAGAGATCAAACCTGAATCTCCCACTTTGTGGGCAGATTCTTTACCATCTGAGCCACAAGGGAAGCCCAGCCATGCTTCCTCTTAGTTTTCTATTTCTACTTTTTACATATGGTGTGCTCCAATAATCAAAACTCAAGAATGATCATCTCTCATGGCTTTTGAGGTATTTCCAGCCCCAACTTCTCTCCTAAGCTTCATATTAATATCTTGACCTTTTGAACTTTGATGTATTACAAGCAGATCTAATTCAACATGTTCTTTTCTGTACTTATATTAATATCATCTCTTCTACCACCAATTTATGCTGCCTTTATATATATGTATATGGAGACAACTTATAGTAACTGGCTCATGTGATTACAGAGACCAAAAAATTCTACCATCTCCTGTTTGCAAGCTAGAGAAGCAGGAAAGCCAGTGGTATAATCAGTCTGACTCTGAAGGCCTGAGAACCAGGATTGCTGATCTCTAAGGGCAGGAGATGATGGATGTTTAGCTTAGGCAGAGAGCAAATTTGCCTTTCCTGAATGGCCGTCAATCGATGGGATGCCTACCTGTAGTGGTGTGGTGATATTCTTCACTCAGTCTAAAGATTCAAAGGCTAAATCTCTCCTGGAAACACCCTCATAGACACACACAGAAATAATATTCTACCACTACTTGGGTGTTCCTTAGCCCAGTTAAGATGACACACATAATTAATCTTTGCACAGTTCTTAGTAATGCTGCCTTTATAATAGTATGTCTGATTCTTCTTTATGCTGAATTTTGAGATCCTTGAGAGCAGTGGCTTTTCTTTTCATCTTTTTTCCCCCAGAACCTGACATAGATAAGGGCTGAGAAAATGTTTTCTGGCTCAGATAATTCATCCCATGGTGCTTTGTAAACCACAGAGTCTACTCTAAATGGAGATCAAAAGCATTCAAAGATGTATCTGAAATGCAAGCAAGTGGGATATCTTAGACTTTCTCTATGAGAACAAAATCAGTGTTACAATTAAGGTTATAATTCACTTGATGAACATTTATAGGAACATTTATGTGTCAAGGTCTTTCTTCCTGGAAATACAAAGATAAATGAATAACCTGTTCTCTTTTTCCCACTCACTGAGATCAGATCTCAGTCAACTGGAGAAGCCACATTTGGGGGCTGTAAATAAAGTTTAAGCATAACATAATGGGATATACCAAAATCCAACTTCCTTAAAATGTTCTTGTCCTACTTTTTGAAGCCTAGCTTGGAGAATTTTGAGTATTACTTTGCTAGTGTGTGAGATGAGTGGAATTGTGTGGTAGTTTGAACATTTTTTGACATTGCCTTTCTTTGTGATTGGAATGAAAACTGACCTTTTCCAGTCCTGTGGCCACTGCTGAGTTTTCCAAATTTGCTGGCATAGTGAGTGCAGCACTTTCATAGCATCATCTTCTAGGACTTGAAATAGTTCAGCTGGAATTCCATCACCTCCACTAGCTTTGTACGTAGTGATCCTTCCTAAGGCCCACTTGACTTTGCACTCTAGGTTGTCTGCCTCTAGGTGAGTCATCACACCATCGTGATTATCTTGGTCGTGAAGATCTTTTCTGTATAGTTATTCTGTGTATTCTTGCCACCTCTTCTTAATATCTTCTGCTTCTGTTAGGTCCATACCATTTCTGTCCTTTATTGAGCCCATCTTTGAATGAAATGTTCCCTTGGTATCTCTAATCCTCTTGAAGAAATCTCTGATCTTTCCCATTCTATTGTTTTCCTTTATTTCTTTGCATTGTTCACTTCGGAAGGCTTTCTTATCTTTCCTTGCACTTCTTTGGAATTCTGAATTCAGATGGATTATCTTTTCTTTTCTCCATTGCCTTTTGCTTCTCTTCTTTTCTCAGCTATTTGTAAGGCCTCCTCAGACATCTATTTTGCATTTCTTCTTCATAGGGATGGTTTTGATCACCACCTCCTGTACAATGTTATGAACTTCCATCCATAGTTCTTCAGGCACTCTATCAGATCTAATCCCTTGAATCTATTGTTTACTTCCACAGTATAATCATAAGGAAATTTGATTTAGGTCATACCTGAATGGTCTAGTGATTTTCCCTACTTTCTTCAACTTAAGTCTGAATTTGGCAATAAGGAGTTCATGATCTGAGCCACAGTCAGCCCCTGGTCTTGTTTTTGCTGACTGTATAGAGCTTCTCCATCTTTGGCTGCAAAGAATATAATCAACCTGATTTTGGTATTGACCAGCTGGTGATGTCCATGTATAGAGTTATCTCCTGTGTTGATATAAGAGGATGTTTGCTATGACCAGTGTGTTCTTTTGGCAAAACTTTGTTAGCCTTTGCCTTGTTTCATTTTGTACTCCAGGACCAAACTTGCCTGTTATTCTAGGTATCTCTTGACTTCCTACTTTTGCATTCCAGTCTCCTAAGATGAAAGGGACATTTTTTTTTTTTTTTTTTGGTGTTCTAGAATGTCTTGGAGGTTTTCATAGAACCCTTCAACTTCAGCTTCCTCAGCATTAGTGGTTGGGGCATAGACTTGGATTACTGTAATATTGAATGGTTTGCCTTGGAAATGAACAGAGATCATTCTGTTGTTTTTGAGATTGCATCTAAGTATAGCATTTTGCACTCTTCTGTTGACTATGATGGCTACTCCATTTCTTCTAAGTTCCAAATTGGGAAGGGAGTATGTCAGGCTGTATATTGTCACCCTGTTTATTTAACTATGTGCAGAGGGCCTCATGTGAAATGCCAGGCTGGATGAAAAATGGAAGCTGGAATCAAGGTTTCCTGAAGAAATATCAATAACCTCAGATATACAGATGACATCACCCTTATAGCAGAAAGAGAAGAGGAACTAAAAAATAGTCTTGATGAAAGTAAAAGAAGAGAGTGAAAAAGCTGTCTTAAAACTCAACATTCAAAAAACTCAGATCATGGCATTGAGCCCCATCACCTCATGGTGAATAGATGGGGAAACAGTGCAAACAGGGACAGACTTTATTTTCTTGGGCTTCAAAATTACTGCAGATGGTGACTACAGCCATGAAATTAAAATATGCTTGCTCCTTGGAAGAAAAGTATGACAAATCTAGACAGCATATTGAAAAAAAGAGACATTACTTTGCCAACAAAGGTCTATCTAGTCAAAGCTATGGTTTTTCCAGTAGTCATGTATGGATGTGAAAGTTGGACCATAAAGAAGGCTGAGCACTAAAGAATTTATGCTTTTGAACTGTGGTGTTGGAGAAGACTCTTGAGAGTCCCTTAGACTGCAAGGAGATCCAACCAGTCCATCCTAATGGAAATCAACACTGAATATTCATTGGATGGGCTGATGCTGAACCTGAAACTCCAATACTTTGGCCATCTGATGTGAAGGGATGACTCACTAGAAAATACACTGATGCTGGGAAAGATGGAAGGCAGGAGGAGAAGGGGACGAGATGGTTGGATGGTATCATCGACTCAATGGGCATGAGTTTGAGCAAGCTCTAGGAGATGGTGAAAGACAGGGAAGGCTGGAGTGCTGCAGGCCATGGGGTTGTGAAGGGTCAGACATGACTGAGCGACTGAACAACAGCAACCTACTTTCTGAAAAATCTGAGGATGTCACTGTCAAGTAAAATATATTACAAAATTCATGGGCCCATGTACACTAGGTGATTTATTGATAAGCATTTAGAGTGAGGTAGAAGATGTACTTAGGTATTAGTTCATTGACCAGTTAATGTACAGAGATTCATCATAGTGTCCAAACATCATATCTTCATGTTCAGGTCCATAAACTATTTCTTCATGTTCTGCCGAATGAACCATTTCTGGCAGATTTCACAACTTCTGCTGAGAGAAAAGGGTGGCAAAATTATTACTCAAAATGCCATAGTTCTTTAGAAGCTGTCTGTAGTAAGTCAATATGACCTTCTGACCTCTGCAGCTCCCAAATGATACTTATTTAATGTTAGTTATATCACCATTTGTGATACTGCTTATTCCATACTGTTTCCTATGACAGCTGGCTTCCAGTGATTTTCTCTGATTATTACTGTGCTTTGTTGATGATGACCACAAACGAAAGTCTTACCCAGAGTGTACTGGAAAATGTAGATGGTCATCCATTTTCTAGTCGTGTTAAGTTCACTTTTCAGAATTGTTTCAGCATAGCATAAACAGAACAACACAACTTGGAGTTTGGGCTTATCTTGAATTCTCTGGAATATTATCACTTCATTCTTGGAGTGTGTTCTCTTTCAATGTTAACTGTGTCTTGGGAAGGATATGTGAGGGACCATTAGTGGACTGAAAGAATCGGTCCCATTTGTGCATGAAATTTCCATTCCTTATCTGGCATGACTTCAGAAAAACTCAAGAGAGTGTACAACATCATACTATCAATAAGAGCAGGAGCTCAGTGTGTGACTGGCTGGGTGGTGAGGGAGAGGGGAGAGAAGGGTCCCAGAGGAACAGTGTTTAGCTTGGGCGACCGGGTTTGTGGTGCTGCAGAAGCACAGTAAGATGAACGGCTTCTAGAGGGCTTTCCTGAGGTGGCTGCAGGATTTCCAGTCGGTTTCTAAATCGACCTTCAAATGTAGGCTATGGCATGTGGGGAAGGAATGGTAATCGGAGCTTCAATCCTGTGATTTCCACAGCTCTCTCAAACTCAGCTACTGCTGAGAAATTTGTTTCCTGAAAGGATTTTTTTTTTTTTCCATTAAATTTCTCAGCACAGAGGAAAAAAAAAAAACACCTCACAGTTAGCTCTCATCATGCTCTTATGGCTAATCCAAGGTTAAGAATTTTCTTTCCTTCTACCCACCTGTGCACATTTTTTGAATTTTTATTTTTAAATAGGGAAATGTGACGCTAAAGCCAATTTAGTCCCTTAGAACTCCTCAGTATTTTCGTTACAAAATGGGAAATTCTACTTTTTGCCACAGGCAATTACTTTAAACTCCCGAAGGCATAATCATTTCGCCTGTTACACCGAGGATGGAATTACTGATGAAAAGGCCGAGTTCCTATTCTGCTTCCATCGACATGTTACTTCTTCTCAACAGATCACATAACTCAGGTGGAAGGGAAAAGGATTAGTTTGGGCTGCATCAACATATCAAAAGAGAAATCGTCATTAAGTAAAAAAAAAAAAGATAAGTATGAAACAGAAGGCTTTTACTAAAATCACATACACACAACATGTTTTTGCTTTCAAATAAAAGTAAAAAGGGAACATCTGCTCTCGCAGAAGTAGAGATGGAAAAATGTAAAATCTGTTAGAGTGCAAAAGATAAAGGACAAATTGAAACTCAAGGGAGGCAAATAAGAATGTTACACTTGGATTTCTCTGGTGGTCAAGCAGTTAAGACGGTGCTTTCACAGCATGGGGCAGGAGTTAGATCCCTGGTCAGGGAATTTCCACAGGCCACGAGGTGTGGCCAGAAAGAAAAAAAAAAACAAACAAGGGTTGCCTAGGTAAACATGCATTGACCACACTGTGGATAAGGTAGTGTAGTTACTGAGGAGCAGCGAGGCCGCATCTCGGGACAGGGTTCCCCTCACCATGGGTTCACTTTGTCTCGGTCACAGCTCTTTGCATCCCAAGTTCATATCTTTGCCTATTTTATTTTACATTTGGGTGTTTATCATTTTTATCAACTTGTAAGAGCTCTTTCTGTATTGTTGTGGTTTAGTTGCTCAGTTGTATCTGACTCTTTGCAACCCCATGGACTGTAGCCCATCAGGCTCCTCTGCCCACGGGATTTTCCAGGCAAGAATACTGGAGTGGGTTGCCATTTCCTTCTCCAGGAGAGCTTCCAGACCCAGGAATCAAACCCAGTCTCCTGCACTGGCAGGCAGATTCTTTACATGGAGACACCAGATAAGCCCTCTTTTTTTATATTAGGAATAGTAAATCCTTGATAGTTAATAAATTATGTATTATATATTTATGTATAGTAAATATTATCTGGTCTTTTAAATAAATATGATGTCATTTACTGACAGGAAAATCTGATTTGTTATGTATGGATAGTAAAATATGACATGTCAGTTTTTTTATTTTATGGCTTTTGGTGCTTTGTCAGGAAGGTTCTGCCCATCCAAGTATTATAAAGACTATTTTCCTGCCGTGTCTCCTAAGACTTTAATAGATCTCTCTTTATCCAGTTAGCTTTTTGAAAATAACTCTGTTATTGAGATGTAATATACACAGAGAATATAAAAATACTAAGTATAAGCTTTATGAATTGACTCTGGTTAGCTTTTTTCCAGAAGTTCTAAAAATAATACTTAAAAAATGTAAAAAAAGATACAATGCACTTATTACATAACTTATTAAAGTATGCCATCCAATGGTTTTAACATATTTAATGGTTTTATTGAGGCTTCCCAGGTGGCACAGTGGTAAAAGAATCCACCTGCCAATGTATGCTATGCAGGTTTGATTCCTGGGTAGGGAAGATCCCTTGGAGGAAGAAATGGCAAACCACTCAGAATCCTTGCTGGGATAATCCCATGGACAGAGGAGCCTGGTGGGCTACAGTCCATGGGGTCACAAAAAGTTGGACACGACTGAGCATTAGCTCATTAGCCAATGGTTTAGTATGATTTACTCATTAAAGTGTACCATTCAATGTTTTAAAATATTTATATGTTTGCAAAACCCATCACTACAATCAAACTTAAGAACGTTTTTTCATCCCAAAGATAAAATCCTGACCCCTTAACAGTCATTCCCCATTTCCCACCAACCCCAAGGCCCTGGTAACCACTGATCTATTTTCCATCTCTCTAGAACTGCCTATTCACTCCAGTTAGCTTTTTAATCCATCTGGAATCTATTTTTATGTGTGATGTAGAGTTCTGACTTTTTTCCCCTCAAAAGAAAAAAAAATGGTCAATAATAGTTTGAGTAAATAAATGAATTAATAAACAGCCCAGAGCACTACAGGAATTCAGAAACAAGAGCAACCGCTCTTGAGTACGTGGTCAGAGAAGACTGGATGGAACAGATGGAGTTGAGACATGAGCGGAATTTGAAAATACTGAAGCTGGGAAGGAGGGAAGAAGAGTGGCAGAGGGGAGAAGATGCAGACGAGACCAGCATGAGCTCAGAATAAGGCAAGGAGTCCAGTCTCTCAAAAGCAGTTACTATAGGAAATAATCACCTGGAGGCTGGGAAAGGTGGCCTGGCCGCAGGCCTGGCAAGTCCTTAAACACTAGTTTGAGAATTTTGCATTCAATTAAAGAACAGTGTGACGATGTTTATGATGTGAATGAAGCAGTGGATGAGCTAGAGAATATGAAGTTTTGACCTTCATAGTTCAATAGTTCATATTTGAATTCCGTATTTGAACTCTGTACAGATGAAGAATCTGCAGCAGCGTCTCCTCGTCCCCTGGCCTCTCCTTGTGTGGTTGAGGAGCCTTTATTTACTGAATCTGTATTACTTTGTTCCTCATCTTTGTTTGGGGGACAGGGAGGACTTGCTGCATCTGGCTCTGTGATTCAGGAGTTTCTGTCATAGGAGGTAAATCACATAGTGAATGGCAGAATCACGAACCCAGGGTAACAACTGATGGTTGTCAGGCGCTGGTTCTGTGTCAAGTCCTGTCGTAAGCACTGTCCTTGTCCAGTTACATTGTCCCATCAGTTCTAAGAGGTAGTTGCTGCAGCAGTCAGCCCCTTCTACGAATGAGGGAACCCAGGTCCAGCCATTCAGTGACGTGTCCACGGTCCCACAGCCATAAGGGAGAAGCCAGGATAGGAACCCACCAAGATCTCTCTGTCTTTCTCTCTCCCTCTGGGAGAACCAGCCAGGAAGGAGTTGAGACCTACCAAAAGCCAGACGAGTGAGTCAAGAAGTGGATTCCCCAGTTCCAGTCAAGCCAGTAAGTGACTGGAGACCCCACCAGCAGCCCAGCTGGCCTGCAGCCCGGGAGATGGCCTGAGTCAGAACCACCCAGCTAAATTGTTCCTATACTTCTGACCCTCTAAAACTGCCTGAAATAAGCGATCTGATAGTTTTAACCTTCTGCATTTGGGAGATAGTTTGTTACCCAGCAATAGGTAACTTGTTCAGGCATGTTGATGTTGTTTTGTCAGTAAATTGTGTCTGACTCTCTTGCACCCCCACGGACTATGAGGCTTTCCAGATGGAGCAGTGGTAAAGATTCCATCTACCATTGCAGGGGACAGGGATTTGATCCCTGGTCCGGGAAAAATTCCACATGCCATGGGGCAACTACTCATTTTTTGGTGCTTTGCAGATTTTGTGCTTTTTGCACATTAAAAGTTTATGGGAACCCTGGATCCAGCAAAACTGTGGGCTACATTTTTCCAGCAGAATTTGCTCACTTTGTGTCTTTGTGTGAGATTTTGGTAATTCTCACAAAGTTCTATACTTTTTCGTAACTGTATTTGTATGATGATGTGTGATCAGTGATCTTTGTTACTGTTACAAAAATAATATGAAGGCTTAGATGATGATTAGCTTTTTTTTAGCAATAAAATACTTTTTTAGTTACAGTATGTACATTGCTTTTTTAAGACATAGCACTATTGCATACTTAAGAGACTACGGTATGGTATAAACAAAGCTTTTATACGCACTTGGAAAGCAAAAAATTTGTGTGACTCTCTGAGATATTCATTTTATTGCTGTGGTCTGGAACTGAATCCATAGTATATCCAAGGTATGCCTGTACACTCCAAGGAAATAGCTTAAATAAAGGGAAATTTAATATGATATATTGGGCTTCCCTCATAGCTCAATTGGTAAAGAATCTGCCTGTAATACAGGAGACCCGGGTTCAATTCCTGGGTCGGGAAGATCCCCTGTAGGAGAATATGGCAACCCACTCCAGTATTCTTGCCTGGAGATCCCCATTTACAGAGGAGCCTGGCAGGCTACAGTCCATGGAGTTATAAGAGTTGGACGTGACTTAGCAACTAAACCACCACCACCACCACCACTAAAGTCACCACCACCACCAGTAAGATATATCAGGTTTCCCAGCTGGCACGAGTGGTAAAGAATCTGCCTGCCATTGCAGGAGATGCGAGAGATGTGGGTTTAATCCCTGGGGTCAGGAAGATCCCCTGGAATAGGAAATGGTACCCCACTCCAGTATTCTTGCCTGGAAAATTCCATGGGCAGAGGATTCTGGTGGGCTTCAGTCCATGGGGCTGCAGAGGTGGACACAACTGAGCATAGTATGAGATATCAGGGGAACCTCAGAGCCTAACTTCAGGAGACAGTTTGGCCTCCTCAGAAGTGGAAAGTTGTCACTCCATAGTGTCAGTCAGCCACTCTCTCTGGCTCTTTGGTGTAGTCTGGCTTCTTGTACGGTTTCCCATCTCTCTTTCTGTATATTGACTTCTCTTTGTTCTTGCTCCCCAAGAACATTGGTTTGTGTTCTATGGACTGTAGCTGCTTTGATGCCTTGTATTCATACTTCATGCCCGACACATTCTTTGTAGAAAATCTAATCAGCCCAGCTTGAGTTAGACTGTCTTATCATGACAATCAGCTGAGACCGGGTCCAGGTCACATAGTACTGAAGGTTTCCTTTGCCCAGGCTGAGGAATGAGCAGATTATACAAAAACTAGAAATTGCATGACAGGCAAATTGATGACCATTTTCCCAAACACCTACTGTATTCTTTATTAGCAACAATGAAATGCATCAGCACATTGATTTCAGTCTTTTCTAAAGAGCCGAATCCTCTTAAGAGGTAGATAGTTGCCCTTGATTTATCTGATTGCTCAGTTTATTTTCTCATTTTTGACATTCATGAAGGAGGAACACACCTGTAATTTCATGCACCGATTACTATGTTGGGTAATGTGCTGTCAAAGGGAACTGGTTTTCTGGGGGAGGAGCCCCATTTCTGTGTGGGAGTTTAATTTAGCAAAATATGAAGAAGTTGGTAAAAAGTTTATGTCTTGGAAGGCAAAGTAACCCAGATGACAAAGCAATGATATTACAGTCAGATAGATCTAAATCTTCACCCTGATTTTATAACCAAAAGATGATGGACCTCTTGAGTCTCAGTCTGTCTTTAGTAAAATGGACATAACCAATATCTCATGGGTTCCTGTAAGAGGAAGATGCCTTGTCACATGGAACATGTCTAACAGTTCCTGACATATATTAGGTGCTCAATAAAAGTTAGGTCATTACTATGTTTAGCAAATGTTTTTCAGTCAAAAATAAGATGTATAGATATAGATAGACCTATTTAAGAATTCATTGCATCCAGGGGGGAATGATAAGAGTATTCAGCGCGTGCTATTTTTGCCTTCAAGATTTAGAGCTGGCTTTGAGAAGAATAAATGAGTCACACATTCCACCTCCAGCTTGGTAATTAATTTTTATGACTGTGAAAGAGCTGGTCAGGTTGGAACACTTCCCACTGGCAGGCTGTGCCCTGGGTCAGCACAGTGAGATGGAGTGCGCATGGAGACATGGGGCTGAGGAAGTCCCAGAGAGGACGCGAAGGCCTTTTCTCCTCCTGCTTATGTAAATGCTATTTGTCCTTTGCGGGGACTTTTAAATGGCCACCTCTAGCATAAGGCGTCTCAGATTTGCCCCAGCTTCCAGTGCGCCCTTCCTCCGCTGGTGATTGCATTTCCTCCATGCCCCTATGGCACTTCTGTTCAACACATGTTCAGTCTCAGCTGTGTGTCAGGCACAGCTGGCTGCTGAGGTCATCGTGGTGAGCTGGGGTGGCCAGCTTCTGGCTCTAGTAGACCGCCAGTTGCTGGGATTCTCACCATCACTTCTGGGGACAGCCGGAAGGTGCCTTATGTTATCCCTGCAGGTTCTCCCTCAAATCCTTGCTCCTGGTGCCAAAAAGAAGTGGTGCTCTAGGACTTCTGTCTTCTTTTCTTGCAGACAATCGCATGGCAGCAGTAATAAAGGTTTAAGAGGGAATTCGCTATATTATAGCAAAAAAAATAAGGGTGCAGGAATCAATCTGAATCCTAGCCTGAGCACATCATAGCTATAAAAATGTGGACATTTTAGTGAATCTTCGTAATTCAGTGTTCTCATTTGTCAAAGGAGACGATAATCCCTACCTTAACAGTTAATTGTGAGGCTTAGAAATCAGCACAGAGCAATTATCTGGTAAGCATTCAATAATTACCACTAGCAGGTTTCACTTTACTCTCTTTCTTCAGGTCATTTTATTGAGCCAGGTATTTACTGACAGCTGACTTTGGCTCATTCTAGGTCATGTTCCAGGCATTAAAGGCACAGCAATGTACAAAGAAGGCACAGCCTCTGGTCATGGGGACTTTATATCCGAAGTGCTAGGAGATATGCAATAAATAAATCTGTATCAGGTGGAGATAAACACAAGGAAGAAAGAAAAAAGGCAATATGGGATTAAGCAGAAAAGAAAGAGATGGAGTTGGTACTTGGTAGAGGGCTATCAGGCCTCTTGGATAGGCTAGCGTTTGAACACTGGGACAAAGTGAGAGAATAACCCAGGTAGGTTATATCTGTTTCAAGGTTAAATGCCAAGACTCTGGAATGGAAACATGTTTGGAGTTTGAGGAAGGCAGTGGGGCTAGGATGGAGTGGGAGAGAGCAGATATGGAGGTGGGAACTGGAGGAGAGGGAGATGGAGAGTTGATCAGTGACCATATCAACCATCTCATCTAGAGCCTGTCAAAGAAAAAACAATCCAGACTCAGTAAGGAGAGATTTATTCCAAAGGAATATTACAAAGCAGACAGGGACTATTTCAAGAGGGAAAATGTAACTATAAAGCCAAGAGTATCAAAAATTAGCCAAAAGGAGCTTTTTCTTTTTTATTATTTATATATTGACTGCACTGGGTCTTCCTTGCTGAGTGCGGACTTTCTCTAAGTGTGGCAAGTGGGGGCTGTTCTCTAGTTGGGGTGTGTGGGCTTCTCTTTGCAGTGACTTGTTGCAGAGCAAGGCCCCTAGGGTGCTCAGGCTCAATAGCTGTGGCGCACGGGCTTCGTTGCTCCATGGCAGCAGATTCTTAACCACTGGACCACCAGGGCAGTGGGACTTTTGTTTTATAGAGGAGTAAGCAAGGCTACAAAGAACCAGGTGTGGAGGGGTGGGAGGAAAAGACGGTGTGAGTAGAGGATGTGACCCTGAGGCCAACCTATTCTCTGAGGGGTGGGGGCACTGTGTGCTAATTCGGGTTGAGGGTGGGCCAGATTTCAGGGGCCTGGAGTAGTAAGGGAAGCAGAACTAAAACTGGGTTAATAAGTATTTTTTTGCCCTGATCAATGGAGATAAGCAGTTCAGTTAGTTATTTATGGGGCAAAAAACGGAAACTTGGAGGGTTTGTGCCTGTTTTTGCCACTGGCAGCCACCCATGAGTCTTTTCTAAGTCACGGGGAAGGATGCTTCTCTGCAGTAAGCTGATTTCTGAAAGACAAACCTTCACTGTTCTGTAGGATCACAGGGCTCAGATAAAACCCAACAATGTCAGGCCTTCAGATTTTTTTTGAGTGAGAGATGAAGGTCATATGGCTAATTAAAGCACGGCCTGTGGTTTTGGAGTTCCAGCCTAAAAGACTCCACTCAGGCAAAGCTCACTTGTCACTCCTGGGTCTCCAATCTCTGGCTCCTCTTCCCACCAGTCCATGGCGCTGTCTCCACTAGGGTAACCAGTAAGCTTCACATCACCAGAGGCAGACTGCATGTTGATCAGCCTGTGTCACCAGTAGATTGGCGAGCTTCTTGCAGAAGGCCTCCCTCTGTGCCTGCTGTCCATTCAGTTACCAAAGCACTGTAAAATGAACGTGCTTTCTGATTTACCTCGGTCTCACCCAGCTCTTTCCCCAAATAATCACATAATTTACGCAATTCAAACTCTGGTGCCTTAATACGAGGAAGCATGACCAGTGGGAAAAGCCAGAATAGAAAGCTTTCACTGCTGTGTTTAAAGTCTTAAGGGATCAGCAAGCTGTGGCCAGAGGGACAGCCTAGCCCAATGAGTGTTTCTATAAATTCAGGTTTTTTGGACTGCAGCCACACCCATTTATTTATGTCTTGTCTCCCGGCAGTATTCATACTACGATGGCAGAGTTGAGTAGCTATATGGCCTGCAAAGGCTAAAATATTTACTATCTGGCTTTTTGTAGAAATAAGTCAGCCGACTCCTGTTTTAAGAGTTGGCCAAGGTGCTGTTGCTCGCCGGCATTGTATAGTAGCAGGAAGCACTTTTATTATAGACATGTCAAGGGGCTCCTCCTTTTAACATCACCAGGGACTGTAATAATCTCCTCCCCCTGAGGGAAAGGCTGCTTTACAAATTGTTTACACTGTCCAGGGCCAGCCTGGCTTCTTCTAGCCACTTAGCTTTCACCTACTTGCATGTTTCTTGGTAAACCCTGGTCTTTTCTTAGGACTGCAGATCCCTGTCATTCTCTTTTCTGAGCTCCCTCTTGATGGAAACTTTGTGAGTCTTGTGTGTGTCTCTGACACACCACAGGTAATGCTGGTTTGGCTGGGGGTGGGGGGTGGGTGTTATCATGGAGTTATGTTGCAGAATAAGACTTCTTTGTTGAAGGTCTTTCAAATGCACTTTACTGTGGCCCAACCCAGTCATCATTTATGAACTTCTTTCTCAAGTTATTGCAAGGTCATCTTGGTTTTCATTTTGTTTACAATTATAAATACAAGGTCTAGATTTTGTAGAAAAAATTTAAAATACAGAAAGATGTTTAAAAGAAAAACTGTACTATTAATAATATTTTGGCATATTTTATTGCCATCTTTTTTCTTATATACTAAAAAAATTGGCATCACAGTGAAGATGTAATTGTATAATCCTATGAAATTAAAAGACACTTACTCCTTGGAAGGAAAGTTATGACCAACCTAGACAGCATATTCAAAAGCAGAGACATTACTTTGCCAACAAAGGTTCATCTAATCAAGGCTATGGTTTGTCCTGTGGTCATGTATGGATGTGAGAGTTGGACTGTGAAGAAGGCTGAGCGCTGAAGAATTGATACTTTTGAACTGTGGTGTTGGAGAAGACTCTTGAGAGTCCCTTGGACTGCAAGGAGATCCAACCAGTCCATTCTGAAGGAGATCAGCCCTGGGATTTCTTTGGAAGGACTGATGCTAAAGCTGAAACTCCAGTACTTTGGCCACCTCATGTGAAGAGTTGACTCACTGGAAAAGACTCTGATGCTGGGAGGGATTGGGGGCAGGAGGAGAAGGGGACGACAGAGGATGAGATGGCTGGATGGCATCACTGACTCGATGGACCTGAGTCTGAGTGAATTCTGGGAGTTGGTGATGGATAGGGAGGCCTGGCGTGCTGTGATTCATGGGGTCGCAAAGAGTCGGACACGACTGAGCGACTGATGTGATCTGATCTGATTTTAATATTTTAAGCACTTTCCCACAGTAAATATTTTGGTAAAATAATCTTTAGTAAATACATGCAATTCTATTTTATGGATATGCTAAAATTAATTTCCTTATGATAGCAAATTTCTTTTTTTGTATAATAAATGACCTCCATAATACTTGGGAATAAATCTCTACCTTCATTTGTAGAATAAATCTCTACCTTCATTCATCTTTAGACTAAGATAATAGAAATAGAATTACTTGATGAAATAGTAGGAATCTCACTAGCTCTCTTTATATTTATTGACAAATTGCCTTCCTGGAAGTATTTCAAGTTATATTACTTAAACCCTTATGATTTTTTACACCTACTAATAGATTTTTAAATGTTTTAATTCACTGTATTTAAATTGATAATCTTGAACATCTATTTATGTGCTAGGTACTCATTTCTATTCCACTTGTTACGATATTTCCAGGATAACTTGTTCCCCTGTCCTTAAAGTCAAGGTGACCAGGTTCTAAGCCTGAAACAAATATTTTCCACCTATGTAACCTAGAGAAGTAATTTTGTCTTTTCAAGTCTGTTTTCTCATCACTAAAATGGAAATAGTCACCTGTATGTCACCGTCTTGCCCTGAAGATCCAGAGTGCCACGCACCATGTCTGGCATATGTGGGTGCTTGAAAATTTTGGCATGGGGATTGTGAGACTCGAGAGAAGCTGACTGACCCTGTATGTAGATTCTTCTCATGACTTTGGTCAATTTAAGGCTGTATTTTTGTTTTTTAATCACAAATTAAAAAGTAACACAAAAGACAAATAACAACAACTGAAATAAACTACCACAATTGAATATAGGAGTGAAAAGTCCAACCTCAGATGCCAGGGTACAGATGGCGTGTGAGGTGCTGGAAGACAGAGATGAACAGGCTGTGATACCCCCAGATCTGTGCGCTCTGGCCAGCCGTGGCTATATCTACTCACCCTGCAGCAAGCAAGTTTACTACACTGAGGGGGCTTCCCGGGTGCCCAGTGGTAAGGGATCCGCCTGCCAATTCAGGAGATGCAGGTTCGATCCCTGTGTTGGGAGTATCCCCTGAAGGAGGAAATGGCAATCCACTCTGGCACTGTTGCCTGGAAAATCCCATGGACAGAGGAGCCTGGTGGGCTATAGTCCATGGGGTTGCAAAGAGTCTGACATGACTGAATGACTGAGTGCGAGCCTCCTTATCTGTGTCACCATCTCCCCAAGCCTTCTTGCCACACACATCCTGGCAGAACTTCCACCCCTTCCCCCCCAGTCTGGGAGACTGCCGAGGTGAAGACATGGCAGCCTGGCCTGCTGGCTTGACTGGTTCAAGTATCACCATTGGTCTCTGCTGCAGCACCTTGCTCTCCTGTCTCCCTGCCCTCTGCTGATTGTGGTTCTTCTTTCCTATTCTCCAAGACATCTCTACCACAAGGCTATCATGTTGTAGAATTTAATGTAGAGAAAATGGAAAGAGACATCTCGGTACTTCTAAGCACACAAAAGAAAGTTGAAAAGGTATTATGAAAACTTCCTGGTCCATCCCTGATCCCAGGGAATTTCTCCTCTATCTGTCCCCTATTTGTCTGTTTGATTCCTGACGTTTCAAGTTGTTAATAGACTCCTTTTATTTTTCTGTTGTTGTTCAGTTGCTAAGTTGTGTCTGACTCTTTGCGACCCCAGGGACTGTGGCACGCCAGACTTCCTCATCCTTCACTATCTCCTAGAGTTTGCTTAAACTCATGTCCATTGAGTCGGTGATGCTATCCAACCATCTCATCCTCTGCCACCCCATTCTCCTCCTGCCCTCAATCTTTCTCAGCATCAGGGTCTTTTCCAATGAGTCAGCGTCTTTGCATTGGGTGACCAAAGTATTAGAGCTTCAGCTTCAGCATCAGTCCTTACAATGAATATTTAGGGTCGATTTCCTTTAGGATTGACTGGTTTGATCTCCTTGCAGTCCAAGAGACTCTCAAGAGTCTTCTCTAGCACCACAATTCAAAGCCATCATTTCTTAAACTTGGCTCTATTGAAATCTTGTGAGGGATAGTTCCTTGTAGCAGGAGCTGACCTGTGCACTGGTGGGTGTTTGGCAGTGCCCTGACTTCTCTCCACTAGACACCAGTTGTGTTTCTCCCTCAAGCTGTGGAGGGAGACTAAAAACGTCTCCAGCTATTGCCAAATGTCCCCTGGGAGCCAAAGTGTACCTGGTTGAGAGCTACAGTTCTAGAATTACTTTCCCCTCATCTCCCTTTTTGTCATTCTCAGGTCCCTAGACTCCTTACTTCCTCAAGCACCGAGAGAAGACTCAAAACATTCTTCATACGTCATTTCTTAGAGCAATTTAATTTCTAACCTTGATCTCATATTAGGTTCCTGCCGTGACTTTGTGGATCTAAAGAAACTTCACTGAAGTGTTTACTTTGGCTAAACACAAAAGCCATCTGTTGAGTGTCTATTCTTAGCAATGCAAAAAGTGTGCGGCCTTCAAAATTATAGTTATTTAATTTATCTTAGATCTAGTTAATGATGAAAGGTCCTTATCTATCCTGCCAAGGTCATGGATGTGTATTTGTGTGTGTTTCTATTCCTCCTCCTCTTTCTAGATATCTAGATATAAAGGGAAAGGTTGACTTAGAGGTACATGAGAGTCTTTCCAGTAACTCTGTGCTCTAACTGAAATTCAAACTTTGGTTTGGATATTTGCTACTTTCAGGAACACTTACTAAGTATATGAAAGTTTCCTATACCTAAAATCCCACCCTTTTATAATCTGGCTCTTTCTGTTTCTGAAAGTTCCAGCTCCATTCGATGTACTTCTGCTTCAGGTCTCTGTGGATCTTCCTTCCACAGGCCCTGCAGCAGAGAATGGTGTCAGTAGTTGCCCTGCTTGGGACCATTTAATCATTTCTCCATGCATGTTTCTGTGTTTGATTAATGTATTTCTGCTAGCAGGAACGATGAAACCTTTAAACTCCTGAGCTTTAAAAAGTGTATTTTCAGAGTCAGCTGCATGAAAGACAGGGAAGGCTGGACCTTACCGAATCAAGCTGCAGGATGCCTCTTCACAAGGAGCTGTCTCCTTCCTCTGTCCTGTTCTGAGTTTTGGAAGCTGGAGCAGGGTTTGTGCCTGTGCAGTTCCCTGGGAGAGGCCTTGCAGCGGTTGAGTACATGACAGGATCTGGGTGGCATTTTCTAATTCACTTGGATTTGTTCTTTCCCTTACTTTCACACCATTATTCCTACTTAGGGAGCTTTCTCTTACATCATTATCACTCCATTTTTTAGAAAGTGAATCTATGCATTACCAACTCAATTCTGCCATCTTCCCCCAGATTCACTTAGAAGCAAAAGGCTCTCTGACAGTTGGGGTGATGCTGTTTAGGAGGTACTACATTTTGTGAGCTGTCTGCACCCCTCCCCATTCCACCCAGAGGTTCTCCGGGGGTGCCCAAGGCACTCATTTAGCTTGTGTTTTCCTTTCCTTTTCTATTAAAATGCAAGCCAACGTACCTTCCTTTTCTTCCTTGAATAGTGAGTAGGAGGAAGGTAATGTCTGTAAAGTCAGAATTGTGAATGGTTGAAATAGCAATGCTTTCTTTATGTTACTACTGTAGCTTCTTAAAATTAATTATGCATATTTTGTGTACCTGCTGCTATGCTACAGTCTTAATATGCACTATTTCATTTATCACATTTATTTAGTGCTATCGAATTGGTTTTATTATTCTTATCCTTATTTTACGGATGAGGAAACTGAGGCTTAAGAAAATAAGTCTCATACCGACAGTGAACTACTCTTCAGCAAAATGGGGGTAAACTTCTGACATTTGTTATGCAAATGGTGATGGGTGAGTCTCAAAAACATTACATTAAATAAGAGAGGTCAGACACAAGAGATCTCATATCATGTGATTCCACTTATGTGAGGTGTCCAGAAAGGGCAAATTTATAGAGGCAGAAAGTAAATTTATTTTTAGAGACTCAACATAGTGGTGGTTCTGGAGCTGAGAATGGGGATGGAGATTAACTGTGAGAATGAAGGTGCTTACTGGAGAGATGACAGTGTTCTAGAACTGATTGAGGGTGAAGGCTGCATAACTTGGTAAAGTTACTAGGTCATTGATTTGTGTATTTGAAATGTGCAATTTTATAACATGTATGCTATAATTCAATAAAATTGTTAAAGACAAAAGAAAGGAAGAAAAGGAAAGGAGGAAGGAAAAAAAGAAGTCTCAAAAGAAGGAGCAGAACTCATATCCGAACCCAGGTCTGTCTGTTTTCAGAGGCTCTGGTCTTCTTTTCTGGCTGTGCCTGGTCTTAGTTGGGCGTGCAGGGTCTTCTCTGCGGCCTGTGGGATCTTAGAGTTGTGACATGAAAACTCTTGGTTGTGGCATGTAAGATCTATTAATAGTTCTCTGACTCAGGGTTGAATCCGAGCTTGCTCCATTGGGAGCATGGTATCTTAACCACTTCCCTGGACTACCTCAGGAAGTCTGAGGCTCTGGTCTTAACCACCATACTTCATTTCTCTTGTTCTGTCTTCATTTCTCTTCTTCCAGTCCCCTTTTCCATTTTCTTTCTTTCTCCTAAACCTAAAGGCAGGCTACCTTTTGTCCACCTTGAATCTCTTCCCAGGCTACCCTGTGTGCCATGATACTGGAATCCAGGTGTAATGAGGTCAGAGTATGCAGTTCTACTTTGCATTATTATACTGGACTTCTTGATTCTGTCACTCCCTTTGAATTACATTGTGCTGTGACTCTAGCCTCGTCTCATTCCCTGGACCTGCAAGTGTATTTTGGCTTCCCAGGTTTGTCATTTGGCAATCTGTGAGGTGTGGTGCGGGGGAGCGGGGATGTTCTTGTTTTTTTTTCCCATCTACTCTTGGTTATTTTGTACAATCACGACCAAATGTGGCTTCAGCAGTCGTGACCAGTGCCTCTGTGTAGCCAGTTCAAGACTTCTAGAGAGAGAGGAGAAAAAGTGAAAGTCATTCAGTTGTGTCCAACTCTTTGTGACCCCTTGGTCTATACAGTCCATGAAATTCTCCAGTCTGGAATACTGGAGTGGGTAGCCTTTCCCTTCTCCAGGGGACCTTCCTAACCCAGGGATTGAACCCAGGTCTCCCGCATTGCAGGCAGATCCTTTACCAGCTGAGGCACAAGGGAAGGCCTAGAGAGAGGCTAGGCATTCACTAATTCATCTCTAGAGTTAACTCTTACTTCTCTTTACATTCTCTACTTTGTTTTAGTGGAGCCTACATGAATTTCTTTCTACTGGATTACAGACTAAGCCAGATGAATACTGATTTCAGTATAAGAAGATGGGTCACAAAGTCTTTCTTCTTTACAGATCAAGTTACTGAGGTTGAAGTATATTTGATCTGGTACTCAAAGTAATGAGATCAATTAAAATACTGAATGCTCTTCAGGGGTCCTAAAGATTCCTCCGTCTATTAGTCAGGAATCATCTTGATTTGAGTTGACCAGAAGCTCAACTTGTGAGTGAAGTTGCTCAGTCGTGTCCGACTCTTTATGACCCCGTGGACTATAGCCCCCCATGCTCCTCTGTCCATGGGATTTTCCAGGCAAGAGTACTGGAGTGGGTTGCCATTTCAGAGGATCTTCCCGACCCAGGGATCGAATCCAGGTCTCCTGCATTGTAAGCAAGATGCTTTACGGTCTGAGCCACCAGAAGCTTAAACATAAAAGGAAATGTATTGACTCACATAATTGAAAGGTTCCTGAAGCACTTCTGCTTCAGGAATGGCTGCATCTAGGGGCTTGAATAATATTATTGTGGCTGGTCTCTGTCCTTCTGTGCCCTCTTTTCTTTGATGTTGCCTTTATTCAAAGATAGGCATTTCCTGCATTGTTGAAAAGTCAGAAATTTGTTACTCAACTCAGCATTTAAAGGTGTTTTGAAATATTGTGAGGTAAAATTATATCTTTAGATATATATTTCCCTTTTTATTGTGAGTTCCTAAGCACAGACTCTGAAAATAGACATCTCAGACATTACTGAGTCTAATCCCCTCAGAAGATCTAAATGGAGAAATGGTATCGACTGCTCAGAATAATAGTTCAAATCAGTAGCAGACCCCAGAGCTTTTATTTTGGTGATGTTTGCTTCTGATGGCCAGTGTGGGCAACAGATGTGCTCATGTTACAGCATAAGAAAATGTGTGACTGATTCTGATGGCACCTGATTTTAGATTTTTAACTTGCTGCTGCTCCTGCTAAGTCGCTTCAGTCGTGTCTGACTGTGCGACCCCATAGATGGCAGCTCACCAGGCTCCCCCATCCGTGGGATTCTCCAGGCAAGAACACTGGAGTGGGTTGCCATTTCCTTCTCCAATGCATGAAGTGAAAAGTGAAAGTGAAGTCACTCAGTCACATCCGACTCTTAGCGACCCCATGGACTGCAGCCCACCAGGCTCCTCCGTCCATGGGGTTTTCCAGGCAAGAGTACTGGAGTGGGGTGCCATTGGCTTCTCCATTTTTAACTTGAGCTGAGACTAAATCAGTGTGTGGGAATCAAACATAGTTGTGTATGTGAGCTTTGAAACTGCCACATGGAGCTGAATCTGGGCCATGAGAGTGGGTTCAGTCACCTTCGGAGACATTCATCACGTCAGCCTTCAACACTGGAGCTCAGCCTTGAAAAGACTTCTGGTTTTGCCAACACTGTCACTTTCTCAAGCAACACCCTCAGATTGAAGAGCATTTGCGGAAAGTGGCTGACGGTCCTAGCAGATGTCATGTTCCCTAACGTGACTGAAATTGTCAAACCTAGTCCACATGACAGATGACAAGTCACGTTTCATACAGAGAAAGGAGCAAGCTGAGTCGTGTGGCACTCACGATCAGCACCAGTGATCCAACTGTGTTTGCAGCATTGATTTTTTTGACAGTACTTATTATCATTTTAATTCCTGAACTCTCCATTTCTAAAGGGAAGGGGTGTTCCACCCTTCAGATCTTCATTTGTCAATCTCTTTCCAGGAAATTTGAAAGGATTTTTCTTGTCCAATAGTGGGAGAATCCTGATAGGTTTTTGGAACTGTTGGACATAGGTTTTCAGTGTTATAGACTAATTTTTTGTCTTGGAGACTGTTTATTTTCTATACCATCTGTATTGCATTTGGGCTTATTGTTGATCTCTCTTTCACAGGAGTGAAACCAGGGCAAATTGAAGTGAGATGAGATGGGAGAGTCTGATTTTGTTAGCGATGTGTATGATGACAGTAATCTCCTGGTGGGCAGAGAGCACTGCTGCAGGACACTGCATGTATTATCAAACCAATTCTCCTCCTAGAATGCATGCATCTGGGCTTTGGAAAAAGTCCCTTGGATTCTCCTTCACCCTGGCCCCTTCTGAATTTTGCTGGTTGCTCCAGCAAGACCATTTTCTCTAAGTGGTATATACAAGAATGAAAGTAGAATTGGTACTTGATGGTTTTGTGTGTGTGTATGCAAGTCCCTTTTAGTTACTCCATTTCCCTGGTGGATCAGACGGTAAAGAATCTGCCTGCAATGCAGGAGATGCAGGTTTGATTTCTGGGTTGGGAAGATCCCCTGGAGAAGAGAGTGACTACTCTCTCCAGTATTTTTGCCTCAAAAATTCCATGGACAGAGGAGCCTGGCAGGCTACAGTCCATGGAGTCACAAAAAGTTGGATACGACTGAGTGACTGACTTTCACTTAAGCACTTTGGTGATGTTACTTTTTACTATGGATAAAATCAATGCACATTCTGCCGCTAAGCCCCATTATCCTATATTCTTGTCTCTTAGCCAAGCTGGTCTACTTTCCTATGGAATGGTCTTTTGTCTCTTGGCTTCCATCCTAGAGGCCAATGCATCTGGAAGGTACAGAATACAGCCTGCCAGTGAATTGGGCTATGACTGGCCTATTTTGACTTTGATTTATGGCCTTTGTAATCTACCATGGTGGTTGAATACTGGCGATAATGAAAGATTTCCTTATATCTTGTGGAGACTGAATTTTCAGGTGGTTCACAAGCTCACTGCTCCTCTATCAAGGCTACTGAGCTTGGCCTATTGCCAAGTGGAACCAGAGGCTGGGAACACATCTGATGAAAGTGTCTCTAAAAAAAAAAAAAAAAAGTCGTGGCTTTCTTTCAGTGGTACTTGGAGAATGAGTGCATCTAGCTTTGCTCACTGAGGAGACAGCTGTGGCCCTATGCCTGGTGCTGACATGGAGAGGGCTGGAGGCACAGTCAGCCTACTCCCAGTACAGGAGATTCTTTTTGGAATCTCAGCACCAAAGGCAAATTGCTGATGTATGGCCTGTTGATATGCGAAGCTTTGCAGTGTTTAACACCGTGTGCTAAAAGGGTGTTCTTTCAAGTAATAACCTTTTAAAATTAATAGTGTTATCCCTGAGCGGCAGGCATTTTTTTAGAAATGTCACTCTTCACTTTTATTTAAATGATACTGTATTTTTAATGATAAAAGGCACAAAGCCGTCAAAGCAAAAAATAATAATAATAAAGCAATTTTAATAGCGACCAACTTAAGTCTTTCTCCATTGAGGTGAAAGCTTTTCCAGGAATCTGGGGAAGATATAATTTGGAAGAAGGGTAGAGTTCCAGGTGAGGCACTCCCTAGATACAACCCTCATCTGAGCAGAAGGCCCAAGGCTTCTGAGAGATAAGAAGTAGGATCTGTGTCTTGAGGATGGTGTGAACTCGTGTTGTTAGGTAGAAAGTGTCTGTTTGTTACCAGGGGACTCGGAGATCACCCTGAAGGGCTGCAGAAGCGATTTCACTTGTCTCTAAATCCCTCCTGGGCTTCTGTCTTAGGGGTATGCATGGCTAAGGATTAGGGAGACTTTCTTTTTGCCAAGTCCTAGGTTAGTGAATGGCTTCCCTGGTGGCTTAGATGGTACAGAATCTGCCTGGAGTGTGGCAGACCTGGGTTCGATCCCTGGGTTGGGAAGATCCCCTGGAGGATTGCATGGCATCCCACTCAAATATTCTTGCCTGGAGAATCCCCATGGACAGAGGAGCCTTGGCGTCCATGGGGTTGCAAAGAGTCAAGACACAACTGAGTGACTCAGCGCAGCACAGGTTAATGAATGTGTTCTCTTAAAAAGACAGTGAGTGAAAGGTTCACAATTGAGAGACAAAGGAGGATGTTTTTTATTGAAATGTGTTCGTTTTAATGAAATATAGTTGATTTAAAGTGTTGTGTTAATTCCTGCTGTATAGCAAAGTGATTCAGTTACATGTAAGTATACATACTTTTTCATATTCTTTTCCATTATGGTTGATCACAGGATATTGAATATACTTCCGTGTGCTATACAGTAGGGCTTTATTGTTCATCCGTTCTATATACAGTGGTTTGTATCTGATAATCCCAAACTTCCAATCCATCCCTTCCCTACCCCCTCCCTCCTTGGCAACCACGTGTTTGTGCGCTATGTCCATAAGTCTGTTTCACAGATAAGTTCTTTTGAGTTATATTTTAGATTCCACATATAAGTGATACCATATGGTATTTGTCTTTCTCTTGAAGTCAGGAGGGTTTTTAAACCAATTTTGTGTGTTTGTTTTTTTACTCAAAATATCATTAAATGTCAATTTAGCTATTCCTTGTTCTGTTTCTTCAACCCTTGGCCAAAAAGTGAATAACTACTAGTCATTAGTTATTTCTGGAATCTGAGTAGAACCAGTGACCCATGCTATCTTAGGAAGATTGACAAAAATAGATTCATCCAAAATTGAGCTCTGTGGCCATGAACCTGGCTCCTGTTCCTTCCCCTTGAGGTGGCAGTCTACTCTTTTGAATAGGGGATGAGCACCCAGGATGACATTTGAGGCATCAAGAGGTGGCTTTTCTTGATAGTCTAATATAAATATTTCTGAGGGCAATCATGAGTACTCTCTCGATCTAGATAGACATAAAGAGCAAAGAACACCTCATGCTTTTGTTCCTTGCCCTCGTTGTCACATCCATAAACCACTTCTTGGGAGTGGAATGGCCTCAGCCTTTAGAACCCACACTCTCCTGGAGGTCTTTACAAAATATGTGTTTCCTTCAACTTGAGGGCAGGACATTTAAATGGCAGTTGACTAAGATGGTCAGCCTGTCTCCTGGATCAGTATCTCTGAAGAACAACATCTGGAAGCTGGGCGTTTAAAACCTTTTAAAAATACAAATGTCAGTGCTTGATACTTGCATTAATGAATTTGCTTGTGTTTTTTTTAGCCCAATCCCTATGACTTCTCATCTGCTTCCAAACTATGCACCTTTACCCCTCAGTAATTCTTGTACAGGCTTCCCTAGTGGTTCAGTGGTAAAGAATCCGCCTGCCAATGCAGGAGACACAGGAGATGCAGGTTTGATGTAAGAGATCCCTGGGTCAGGGGGATCCTCTGGAGAAGGAAATGACAACTCACTCCAGTATTCTTGCCTGGAAAATTCCATGGACAGAGGAGCCTGGCGGGCTACAGTCCAAGGGGTTGCAAAGAGTCAGACATGACTGATCTACTGAACAACAGTTCTTATATAAGTTCACTCCTTTCTCACTTGTGATCACATCCTTCTTTGAATGTCATCCTTTACTAATGCTGCCTGAATTGTGTCTTGTTTTACAGGAGGTTTACCCCCATTTTCTTTAACTCTTCGTAGAGCAGGGAGGGATTTCATACTAAGCTTATGAGAGAAATTAACTGATTTAGAAATATCCAAGAAAACCAACCTAAAAAAAGGAAAAAATGAATTTGATTTGCTTGTTGCTACCCCCCTGTAACTCTGATGTATAATCTCAGATCTCCTGTGATGGGGCTGTCTCGTATATCATCTACCCTTGGGGTCTAGCCCAGTGCCTAGATAATAGACATTCATGTTTGGTGTATGAAAAATGAACATTTTAAGTGGAGTGAAGGTGGCTGGAAGATAGTGAACAGTTCCTAATCTCTAGCTGCCCCACCAAGATCAAGTCAAGTCAGGTGAGCGAGGAATATGGTCCTGGGTGGGAAGTGAATCACTTATGTATTAATATTAACCGCAAATGAGACCACTCCACACTTAGTGTTATAGCACAACAGCTATTTACTTGATTCAGAGGGTTGAAAGGTCAAGTTGGCCTCAGCTGAGCAGGTCATGTGATCTTGACTGGCCTGTCCTCTAATACACTCAGTTTCCTTGACCGCAGGCTAGGTAGGCGGTTCTGCCTCTGGGGGTGACTGGGTGTTCAAAAGGAGAGGAGTGGCTGGGCCATGTGGCTTCCATCCTCTGTCTTGCTTTCCTGTTCATAGGGTCGCAGCAGGGTTCTGAGGGAGAGCGGGTGCTAGAGTCTGAATGTTTGTGTCCCCCCAGAATTCATATGTTGAAACCCTAATCCCTGAAATGATGGTATTAGAAGGTGGGAGCCTTTGGTCGGTAATTAGGTCTGGAGGGCAGAGCCTTCCTGAATGGAATCAGTGTCCTCACAGAAGAGACTCCTAAGAGCACCTTGCCCCTTTTGTCATGTGAGGACCCAGTGAGAAGTCAGTCCTCCGTGAACAGGAAGTGAGCTCTCACCACACACTGAACCTGTGGGCACCTTGGTCTCAGAATTCTCTGCCTCCAAAACTGTGAGAAATAACTGTTTGCTGAACCACCCTGTTGATGGTTTTGTTATTGCAACCCAAATTGCAAGTCAGTAGGGAATGAACAAGTATTTTAAGACCTAGGCTTCAGAACCCAAATTGCAAGTCAGGAGGGAATGAACAAGTACTTTAAGACCTAGGCTTCAGAACAGGCAACAACATCACTTCTAGCACATTCTGTTAGCCATCCCGGGTTCAAAGGATGGAGAAGGACTCTTCCTCTTGATGGAAGTAGCTGCAAAATTACATTGCAAGGGATATGGATATACAAAGGAAAATAATTTTGATTATTGTCTTTAAAAACAGCTTTGTTGTTGTTTAATCGCTAAGTCATATCTGACTCTTTTGTGACCCCATGGACTGTAGCCCGACAGGCTCCTCTGTCCATGGGATTTCCCAGTAAGAATACTGGAGTAGATTACTATTTCCTCCTCCAGGGGATCTTCCTGATCCAGGGATCGAACCCACATCTTCTGCATTGGCAGGCAGATTCTTTACCTCAGAGCCACCAGGGAAGACCCAAAACAGCTTTATTGAGGTATAATTAACATACCAACAAACAGTCCGTATTTAAAGTGTATGCTGCTGCTGCTGCTAAGTCGCTTCAGTCGTGTCCAACTCTGTGCAGCCCCATGGGTGGCAGCCCACCAGGCTCCCCCGTCCCTGGGATCCTCCAGGCAAGAACACTGGAGTGGGTTGCCATTTCCTTGGTACATATTGGCATACCCATATGCTTGTGAGGCCATCCTCATAATCAAGATTATGAATGAGCCTGTGACCTGAAAAGTTTCCTGTGCCCCTTGGTGACCCTTTCCTCCTGTCCCTTCCCTCAGTCAGGTGACCACTAACCTGCTTTTGATTAGTTTGTGTTCTCTAGAATTTTATATAAACAGAACCATATTCTTTTTGCCAGCCGTTTGCTGTTAACACAATTACTTTGAGATTTATCCATGTTGAACCGTTTGCCCATGGTGTGTCTCTTTTTATTTGTGAGTATTCATTTGTGTATGACAGTTTATCTAGTTATCACCAGTTGATGGACTGGGGTTGGTTCTGGATTTTTCGCCAGTACACATAAAGCTGCTGTGAATATTCACATGTAAGTCTCTGCAGGGAGATACATTTTCATTTCTCTTGGGTAAACAGCTAGAAGTGGAACGACTGAATCATAAAGTAGTTTTATGTTCATTTTTTTGTGAACCTGCCACACTTTTCTAAAGTGACTGCTGCACCATTTTACATTTCCACCAGCAGTGTGTGAGGGTTCTAGTTCTCTAAGTCATAACTGTCCCCTGGGATTGGTAACCTTTCAAATTTTGCTACTCTAATAGGTATGCCCGGGTACCATATTGAGGTTTTAATTTGAATTTCCCTAATGATTAATACGTGAGCATGTTTTCATATGCTTATTTGCCACAGATGTGTCTTCTTTAGTGACGTATCTGTTCAGATCTTATGCTTGTTTTAAAAGCTAGTCTGTTTTCTTTTTTTTTTTTTTTTTAGTCTGTTTTCTTATTGTGGACTTTTAAGAGTTATTTTTTCTGGATATAAGTTCCTTTTCAGAAGTATAATTTATGAATATTTTCTCCCTTTTTGTGGCTTTTCATTCTTTTAACTGTGTCTTTAAAGAGCAAAAGTTTAAAATCTTGAAGTTTAATTTATCAGTTTTTTTTTTTTTTATGGATTGTGCTTTTGATGTTTTATCTAAAAACTCTTAATCTAAAGTCACTAAGGCTTTCTCATATGTGTTCTTCTAGAAGCTATATAGTTTATTTTATAAAGTTTGTTGTTTTAGGCCCCACAAGTATATTGAATTTTTGTATGTGATGTGGAAGTATAGATTTCCAATTGTTTCCTTAATAGTTGTTGCAAGTATTATACTTTATCAGTTGAAATACCTTTGCATCTGTGTCAGAATATCAGTTGGGTCTGCTTCAGAACTCTGTTTTGTCCCACTGAAGTACTTGTTGGTCTTAATGCTAGGATAACATGATCTTGCTTACAATTTTATAGTAGGACTTGCAATCCAGTCCCTTCACTTCCAAGGGAAACTGAAATGGAAACAAGAATGGGAAAGGATGCTGAGCAGGCAAAAACAAATGATATCTTCCATAATTTGCCTCTAGTTCTAGAGCAGCAGCTGTGCACTTACTAAATGAAACTGTAAATTCAGCCACCCTCGAGATATTGTCTCAAAGCTCTTTCTCCATCATAGTAACTTTTTCCATGTCACTGGGCACTGAGACTTCTTCAGAGAGGGCAGATTGATTGTGTACATTGGTACCATGCCTCCCTGCAGTGGAGCTGGGCTCCATTGATTTTCAAACAGCCAAAGAGAGAATCCACACTATGAATGCAGGTAGTCTGCATTCACACTATGAATGCAGACTACCTGCATTCATAGTGTGAACTCAATGTGACTAATAAAATGCCTCATGAATCACAATGCCATACTGGCAGTTACATTTATGTGGTGTGCATGTGTTCACTGAAACATGGGAAGTTAGAACTGGCAGCCACCTGAGGTATCCTCTAACCCAATGTTTCTTATGCTTTGAATTCAAGGACTACTTTTAATGCTGTTTTTTCTATCTCTATATGCTCGCATTTTATTCAGATAATACCTGATTCTTGAGTGTATTCAGGAACCTTTGATTTTCTGACAGTTTGGAAAACCCTAGTTTAGCAATCCGGAGAAGGCAATGGCATCCTACTCCAGTACTCTTGCCTTGGAAAATCCCATGGATGGAGGAGCCTGGTAGGCTGCAGTCCATGGGGTTGCGAAGAGTGGGACACGACTGAGCAACTTCACTTTCACTTTTCACTATCATGCATTGGAGAAGGAAATGGCAACCCACTCCAGTATTCTTGCCTGGAGAATCCCAGGGACGGGGGAGCCTGGTGGGCTGCCGTCTATGGGGTTGCACAGAGTGGGACACGACTGAAGCGACTTAGCAGCAGCAGCAGTTTAGCCATCATCATTTTAACAATTGAGGAAATTAAAGAAATGTATAATAAAGAGAAGTGACTTACACAACACTCCACAACTGAGCTAGAACAACAACCTGGGTCATCTGGGCCCTTTTCCTAATATTGACATTTTCCCCACTGCATCAGGCTGAACTTATCGCATATTCCATTGGAAGAGAAAAACTTGGAGTTCTTTAAAATAATACTGACATTTCAAGAGGAATTACTAGACAAGATTTGGTAGGCAAGTTGAATTTTTGGATTCTGTTCCTTTGATTTCACTTTTCAGAAGGAACTCATCCTTTTCCTCTGTGTCTAATACAAAGGGAAAGGGACCTGCCACTTATTCAGCACTTACTCTGAAGTTCTTTAATCCTCATGACAACCCCGCAGAGTAGCTATTATGATTCCCATTTTACAGATGATGAAAGGGGCTCAGAGAGAGGAAGAAAATTGCCCATGTTCTGCACAGCTAGTGATGGCTGTTGTTGTTCAGTTGCTAAGTTGTGTCTGATTCTTTGTGACCCCATGGACCATAGCATTCCCAATTTCCCTGTCCTTCACCATCTCCCGGAGTTTGCTCAGACTCATGTCCATTGAGTCAATGTTGCCACCCAACCTTCTTGTCCTTTGTTGTCCCCTTCTCCTCCTGCCCTCAATCTTTCCCAGCATCAAGGCCTTTTCCAATGAGTCGGCTCTTTGCATCAGGTGGCCAAAGTATTGGAGCTTCAGCTTAAGCATCAGTCCTTCCAATGAACATTCAGGGTTGATTTCCTTTAGGATTGACTAGTTTGGGCTCCTTGCTGTCCAAAGAACTCTTAAGAGTCTTCTTCAGCACCACAATTCAGAAGCATCAATTCTTTGGAACTCAGCTTTCTTCATGGTCCAACTCCCACATCCGTACATGACTACTGGAAAAGCTATAGACCTTTGTCGGAACACTGATATCTTTGCTTTTTAATATGCTGTCTAGGTTTGTCATAGTTTTTCTTCCAAGGAGCAAGCATTTTTAAATTTCATGGCTGCAGTCACCATCCTGTGATTTTGGAGCCCAAGAAAACAAAATCTGGAAAAGTTTCCCCTTTTCCCATATATTTGCCATGAAGTGATGAGACAAGATGCCATGAACTTAGTTTCTTGAATGCTGAGTTTTAAGCCAGCTTTTTCACTCTCCTCTTTCACTTTCACCTTCAAGAGACTCTCTATTTCCTCTTTGCTTTCTGCCATGAGAGTGGTATCATCTGCATATCTGTTGTTCAGTTGCTCAGTCATGTATGACTCTGTATGAACCCATGGACTGCAGCATGCCAGACTTCCCTGTCCTTCACTATCTCTGGAAGTTTGCTCAAACTCATGTCCATTGAGTTGGTGATACCATCCAATCATATCATCCTCTATCTCCCCCGTCTCCTCCTGCCCTCAGTCTTTCCTAGCATCAGGGTGTTTTCCAGGATATTTCTCCTGGCAATCTTGATTCTAGCTTATAGTTTATCCAATCCAGCATTTTGTATGATGTACTCTGCATATAAGTTAAATAAGCAGGGTGACAATATATAACCTTAACATACTCCTTTCCCAATTTTGAACCAGTCCTTTGTTCCTTGTCCAACCCTAACTTGCTTCTTGACCTGCATACAGGTTTCTCAGAAGGCAGGTAAGGTGGTCTGGTATTCCCATCTCTTTAAGAATTTTCCACAGTTTGTTGTAATCCACACGGTCAAAAGATTGAGCATAGTCAATGAAGCAGAAGTAGATGTTTTTCTGGAATTCCCTTGCTTTTTATATGATCTAATAGATGTTGGCAGCTTGATCTCTAGCTCCTCTGCTTTTTTAAAAAATCTATCTTGTACATCTGGAAATTCTGAATTCACGTACTGTTGAAGCCTAGCTTGAAGAATTTTGAGCATTACCTTGCTAGCATGTGAAATGAGCACAATGGTATGGTAGTTTGAACATTCCAGTAGTGGTCGTACTTGCCAATCATTATTGCTGTGCCCTCTCTATTATTTTTTAAATAAAGATTTTCTACAGATAAGAATGACTTCCCTGGTGGCTCAGTTTGTATAGAATCTTCCTGCAATGCAGGAGACTTGGGTTCAGTCCCTGAATCAGGAAGATCCCCTGGAGAAGGAAATAGCAGCTTACTCTAGTATGCTTGCTTGGGAAATCCCATGGACAGAGGGGACAGGCAGGCTACAGTCCATGGGGTTGCAAGAGTCAGACATGACTTAGTGACTCAACTACCACCACGGATAAGAAAGGACACTTCAAAGATGCTGAGAATGTCAGTGGCTATTTTCTTAACACATTGTCCAGGCAAAGTGTAAACAATGACAAAAACAATGACAAAGAAAGGAGAGGGTGAGTGCCTAACCTTCAGAGCTTCAAAAAGAACATGTGCTGACATCTAGGACTTGCTCTGGCTTTTTCAGGATCTCTTCCCCTTACAGCTAAAGCAGGGATTGGCTCTAGTACCTGTGGGCCAGATTCCGGCTACCACCTATTTTTATAAATAACGATTTATTGAAACACACTCAAGTCCATTCATTACCTGTTGTCCTTGTTGACTGTTTTTGTTACGATGGTAAATTTGAGTTTTTGTGATGGACACTGTATGGGTCACAGAGCCTACATATTTACTCTCTGGCCCTTTGTAGAGGTTTGCTGACCCATGATCTAAAGGAAGAGTTTGCAAACCATATTCTCCAGAGACCTATTAAGTTCACTGAAGTGGAACTCAAAAGCCTCTTTCACCTGGGTGTGAGTGTCAGTTGACAAGATTCTCGTGGCCTAATTTACTTCAAACAGAGCAGTTCTGCTTTCATCTCGACTATATATTGGGTTTTCACAGTTTAAATATGTGTTAGGTCAGGGTGATGGATGGACTGGGGACATTAGGTCAGATTCCTAGAGAGCGCTATAAATGTTTGACTGCTGACCATGGCAGCAAAATCCAGGTACCTATGAAAAGTAATTTGGAGCTTTTGGCACTTTGTCTTCATAACTATGGGAAACAGGAATTCTCCTCCCTACCGCAAAATTATACTTGAAGAGTTAGAAGCTTTCGAGTAAAACTGTGCTGGATATTTCACTTAGGACATATGTTCTATGATGGCCTGAAAGTTTGGGTGGAAAATAAGAGAAGTCTATAAAATAAGCTATCAGAACTGATATTTCGGTTGTGGAACCTTTGACAGGTTTAAGAAGTGCCTGAGGCATATTACCACCTACAAGGCAGCACCTTCTTACCAGGTAAAACAAACTGTATTTTTGTGACACTATTTCCCTGTTACTGAAACAACTGTACCGTCTTGAATAGCTGGTCTGACACGACTTTAATGTCCTAGGTGAGAAAGAGAAAATTAATTATTTGATCTTTTGGAGCATATTTTTAATTCATAAAAATGTCACTTTTGATCCAGTTCAATAACAGCAGAGTGTCTTGTATCAACTAATGTTTCTTCTGACAATAATCATAAACTCTGAACAAAATACTGAAGAAAAGACATCTGAAGACTCTGGAGAGTGACCCACAGCAGGCAGAAACTGGAAGCTGTTAATACTTGAAAGAAGGAAACAGCACTGGATGGAATACACATTTATATGGTTTTCTCAGTGGGGTTACCTAGTCTAGTCTATGTTATAAGATGGCTAGATCTGAGCCAGAAAGATGCACTATCACTAACTTGGCATGATACAAGGTGGAATTCAAAGCTGCCAAAGAAACTGGAAAGTGAGGGAGATTTTTCAGAATGGAGAGGGAAGACTCTAAACAGGTGTATAAACTCTCCTTGAATCCTTGGCTGACGCTAAACTGCATACGCATTGAGGAGATTTCAAGAAGCTCAGCAGAAAACAATAGCTAAAAGGCTGAAAGATTTAAGCTGTGCTTTCAACTTCTACCTAGTAAAGAGGAGACAGAATTAAGAGTTTTAGTTCTTCCACGTTAGTAGGTCTTGGTAAATGCTTTGGGCTTTCCATTGAAATCTCATCATATCTCTTGTCTAAGGGATTTGCCTTAGAATAAAGGGCCAAATACAAAAACAGATGCACCAAAATAAAGGGTAAAAATCAGGCTTTCATAAGATAAAAATGTCAATCAATAATTTAATGGTGTTTTGAAACAACACCTGTCAGAGGAATATGACAGAGTCCATAGCTGACCACATATCATGTAGTATATCCAATATACTAAAAATACTGGACATGCAGAAAATGTAAAATAAGAAACAGGAGAATGTGATCCATAATCAAGAGGAAAATTAATCAATAGAAAAGGCATAAAATGAACCCAATTCTAAAACTAACAGACAAGCACTTTAAAGCAGTCATTGTAAACATTTAAAAGAAAATGCAGCATATTGTTGAATAGATAGGAAGTTGAAATAAAAATAGGGACTTCCCTGGTGGTACAGTGGATAAGAATCTGCCTGCTAATGCAGGGGCATGGGCTCGATCTCTGGTCCAGGAAGATTCCATATGTTGCCGAGCAACTAAGCCCGAGTGCCACAACTACTGAGTCCGCACGTTATAACTACTGAAGCCATGTGCCTACGGCCTGTGATGAGCAACGAGAGAAGCCCTCGTGGGGAGAAGCCCTGCGGGGAGAAGCCACGGCAGTGAGAAGCCCTCGCACGGCAACTAGTAGCTCCTGCTCTCTGCAACTAGAGAAAATCTGAGCACAACAACGGAGACCCAGTGCAACCCCTCAAAATGATGATAATAATTACCTTTGAAAATGAAACCATAAAAAAGATAACCAAATGAAATTTTAGAACTGATAGTTAAATCTAAATGAAGCACTCAATGGGTATTTGGCTTTCCCTCCTGATATGGTCCATATTTCCCTCATGGAACCAACCATAGATCCATTTGGTTAAAAAAAACCAAACAACTAGATATGTTTTACTCTTTACAGAAATAATATAAATGTTCTCTAACTTGCTTTAAGAGTGCACATCTGCCTGTATATTGGAAAAGTATAAAGAAGTGCAAGGGAGTGATGGGCAGCAAATTCAAAATGCTGGTTGCTGCTGGGAAGAGTGAGGGTAGCGTGAGGGAAGGAATACACTGGGGGCTTCAATCGGCAATATTTTACATCTTAAACTGGGTGCTGGTATTCTAGGGCTTCACTGTATTATTCTTTATTCCTTTCTATAGATCTTAGCTATTATGTGCTTATTTAAATGAAAAAATAATCATGAAAATGCAAATGGAGCTATCCTTTATCTCTATTTTATTTATATCAATTATCTTTTTTCATAGTAACAATAATAAAGATGGACCAGGAATAACTGAGAATTTTGGCAGGAATTAAAGGTGTCATAGTGGAAAGTATAAAGTTGGAACTTAAGGGAAGATGTTTCTTGATTATTAGATGTCATAGGTTCTCTGGAGGTCTGGTATGGAATGGACAAAGTTCACAAAAAATTAGGAGGAAATTCTGATAATAACTGTGCCTGCTTGGCTACTTTTGTGTTTCTGTGTTTTGATACAAGAAGCTGCTTCCAGACACAGAAGGTCTACCTGTTGCCTTGTAGGGGCAATGCTGCATATGGCTAGGGAGTTTCAACAGAATGCTCGGGACAGCAGTGGAACCTCTGCACCCATGGGTTGGAAAAAAGCTGTCCATGTCCATTCCTAGGGAGTTTCCCTTGTAAGCTCAAGTTCCAAACCGAAGACTGAGGCTAGGACAGAACCAACAAAGGTGATACAGTCAGTAAGTTGTTCAAAGTGGGGAGCTAAGTAAGTCCAGGCAAAGAAACATGGGGATAGGAACTGAGACACAGGAAGTCTGAGATCAAGTCTATAATAAAAATGTGAATAGTGACTAACATTCATGTAGCACTTCACTACATAAAGAGTTCTAGATCATCACATTAAGTCCTCAAAACAAACCTAAGTTTAAGGACTAATATTATGTCCACTTAATACATGAGAAATCTGAGGCCCTAAGGCACACGGTAATAAGAGGAGAAGCTGGGAATGTAATTGAGGCTGTCTGACCCTAGAGTATGTACATAACCACATGCTGCTTCCTCATTAAAATGTTGAGGAATAGGATGACCATAGCCAGGAGCTGATTCTAGTCCAGGATCAGAGTATCTAGAACTCAAGAATCTAAAGAAACAGATAAAGATCTTTAATCAAATGCAGTATCTGCTTCTGTACAGACTGAGCCTGTAACCATCTATTCTGAAATATTTGCAGTAGGAGCAGATGGAGATTTTCTGGGCTTCAGGTATATGCAAATTAAGAAACCTCTTCAAGAAAAGTAATACAAAAATGTTTCTTTTGAAAATTCTACTGCAAAATATGACCATATAAACATATAGCTAGGGTTTCTCTGAGGGCCTTAGAAAAGCCCATGAAGGTGGGGAACCCTGAGAATTAAGCTTATTCAGTGGCAGTTGACAGCTGGCTTTGTATCTGGGGATCACATAATTTTTCTTTTTGTGAGTCTTTATTAACATCCACCTCTTTACCTAGAAAGAATATGGGGTTCCTATTTGTTACTTTATTTGATTGTCAAATAGTAGGCATTCCTGAGTATTCTAAGATTCTAGGCTGAACTTTGTTTTTTTGTTTGTTTTTTGTCTTCTGTTAGAATTATCTTTCAGAGATTGGGAATGTAGCATTTGGTCTAGCAGGGAAACAAAAGACATTCTAAGTCTATAATAACAGAGGAAAGTCAGTATAGGGAATTGGTTAGCCAGATGATAGAAGAGCTGAGAAGCCAGAGGATGTGGAAGCACCTTGGAGATTAGAAATTGCAGAAATCTGCTTCTACCCTTAGGGATGGGAGGATAAAGGAAGGAAATGGAATTACCAGTGCCAGAAGCCTAGGACTATCTGATAGCTATGATAAGGACTGCCCAACAGCATAGGAATCTTGATAGAGGAGCTTTCTACCAGATTCTGGGATAATGGAGGAAAGTCATCCACTGTCAGAGAGGCTGCTTGAGGCAGAGGGAGAACTCTGCTGGCTCCTTTCTTCCCTTGCTATTCAAGATTCCCACAATGCCTTCTGTTTATACTTAGCCAGAGCCATTTGGCAAGGGAGACTGGGAAATGTAGTTTTATTCACTACAGAGCAAAGATTGGAAATCAGTTCAGTTCAGTTGCTCAGTTGTGTCTGACTCTTTGAGACCCCATGGACTGTGGCATGACAGGCTTCCCTGTCCATCACCAACTCCTGGAGCTTGCTCAAACTCATGTCCATCGAGTTGGTGATGCCATCCAACCATCTCATCCAATACTTTGGCCACCTGATGCGAAGAACTGACTCATTGGAAAAGACCCTGATGCTGGGAAAGATTGAATGCAGGAAGAGAAGGAGATGACAGAGGATGAGATGGTTGGATGGCATCTCATCTCAGATTGGAAAGAGATGAGAGCAACAAGTCCCAGCATAAGACACAAGATGGTAAGGGATGTTTTAGACTGAATTATATCATGCCCTAAACTCATCCACTGTAGACCTAATCCCAGTTCCTCACATGTGACTGTATTTGGAGATGGTTTTTTTTAAACAGTGAATTAAGTTAAAATGAGATCAATCAGATGGCCTTAGCACAATACAACAGGTGTCCTTATAAGAAGAGAACATTTAGACACAGATAAGCACAGAGAGAAGACCTTGAGGAGGACATGGATGGATGGCATAGGCCATCTACAAAATAGAGAGAGAGGCCTTAGAAGAAACCAACCCTGCTGAATCCTTGAGCTTGGACTTCTAGCTTATAGAATCATGAGAACATACATTTTTGTTGTTTAAGCCTCCTAGTCTGTGGTAGTTGGTCACGGAAGCTCTAGCCAACTAATACAGGAAAGGTGTATCATCCTGAGACGTGATGTTCCGTTGTCTTTCCTGGAGATTGTCTCTAACACTCAATGGTTAAACCTGACTGTCCCCATGCTTCTTCAGCTTCCTATTTGCAGAAATCAGTTGGATCATTGCTGCCAATGGAAATCTCTTCCATCACCATTTACTTCTCTTCCTCTTTCTTGAGGTTCTAGGAGATTCTTGCTGGCTTGCTTGTGCATGGGATGTATCAATTAGTTGTCTAATTTCAGAAAGCAAGAACTCTGCTTTTAGGAAACAAAGAGGTGGTAAAATATGCTTCTGAAACTATCCAACTCCTCAAGGCAAAACAGAAACTTTGGAGCTCTCTCAAATCCTACATGGGAATAGTTAAAATAATAATTTCCTTAAGGCCAGATGGTAATTTGATGCTTTATAGGCAAACTGCTACCTTTTCATTTTTCCCTTTGCTGCACCACAATTCATGTGGATCAGGACAACGGGAGCAGGAGGAAGAACGATCTGCATTTTCTCCCCATCTGTTCCTGTGAGGCCAGGATGATAACAATATGGCATTCACCGTGGGATGCCAACATGGGGCTCTAGACTTGGACCGGCAGAATCCTATTTTATTATAGGAATTTGTACTAATCAACCCTAGAGGCAAATGTGGCAAATTTCAGAACCTGAAAATACGATCACTTTTTTTCCAATTAGGAGTAAAAAGAACATTGTATTTGGCAACAACATACCAGGACTCTGGGTCTGGCTATGGGACTTCCCATCTGTGTGACCTTGGGCAAGGGTCCTCTTCTTTTAGGACATGCTCATCTCATCCGTCAAGTGTGATCAATATCTGACATACTGAGCCATGTGAACTGATCAAATTAGATAATGTGTGAAGGTGGGTCTTTAGCCCTGATTTAGGGCTCTGCACACAGAAGTAGTGTTTATTATTTTCTTACAATCCCAGGGTATGAAATCAAATTTTTAGAGACTGACGACTCTGTTTTCTGTCCTCCTTTGTTGAATACGTATAAGAGCAACCACCACACTGAAGCTCCACAACCTCAACCCAAACTGAGTTGTTTATGATTAAAAGCCCTGATTTCTTCTCTTGGTAGAGACACAGGCTACAGTGGCAATTCCCCTAAATAAAAATCCATACCCAAGTTATTTTTCCCGTAATAATTTCTTTGAATATGGTATTATGCATGTACCAGGGTAACTTTTTGTCAGTTTTATTAAAATGTAATTTGCATGAAGTTCAGCTCAGTCACCCAGTCATGTCCAACTCTTTGCAACCCCATGGACTGCAGCACACCAGGCCTTCCTGTCCATCACCAACTCCTGGAGTTTACTCAAACTCATCTCCATTGAGTTGGTGATACCATCCAGCTATCTCATCCTGTGTTGTCCCCTTCTCCTCCTGCCCCCAATCCCTCCCAGCATCAGAGTCTTTTCAAATGAGTCAGCTCTTTGCATCAGGTGGCCAAAGTATTGGAGTTTCAACTTCAACATCTGTCCCTCCAATGAACACTCAGGACCCATCTCTTTAGGATGGACTGGTTGGATCTCCCTGCTGTCCAAAGGACTCTCAAAAGCCTTCTCCAACACCACAGTTAAAAAGCATCAATTTTTTGGTGTTCAGCTTTCTTTATAGTCCAACTCTCAACATCTATACATGACTACTGGAAAAACCATAGCTTTGACTAGATGGACCTTTTTTGGCAAAGTAATGTCTCTGCTTTTTAATATGCTGTCTAGGTTGGTCATTAGAGAAGGCAATGGCACCCCACTCCAGTACTCTTGCCTGGAAAATCCCATGGATGGCGGAACCTGGAGGGCTGCAGTCCATGGGGTCACTGAGTGTTGGACACGACTGAGTGACTTCACTTTCACTTTTCATTTTCATGCATTGGAGAAGGAAATGGCAACCCACTCCAGTGTTCTTGCATGGAGAATCCCAGGGACAGGGGAGGCTGGTGGGCTGCCATCTATGGGGTCTCACAGAGTCGGACACAACTGAAGCGACTTAGCAGCAGCAGCAGGTTGGTCATGACTTTCCTTCCAAGGAGTAAGCATTTTTAATTTCATGACTGCAGTCATCATCTGCAGTGATTTTGGAGTCCCCCAAAATAAAGTCAGTCACTGTTTCTATTGTTTCCCCATCTATTTCCCATGAAGTGATGGGACCAGATGCCATGATCTTAGTTTTCTGAATGTTGAGCTTTAAGCCAACTTTTTCACTCTCCTCTTTCACTTTCATCAAGAGGCTTTTTAGTTCTTCACTTTCTGCCATAAGGATGGTGTCATCTGCATATCTGAGGTTATTGATATTTCTCCCAGCAATCTTGATTCCAGCTTGTGCTTCCTCCAGCCCAGCATTTCTCATGATGTACTCTGCATAGAAGTTAAATAAGCAGGGTGACAATATACAGCCTTGACAAACTCCTTTTCCTATTTGGAACCAGTCTGTTGTTCCATGTCCAGTTCTAACTGTTGCTTCCTGACCTGCATACAGATTTTTCAAGAGGCAGGTCAGATGGTCTGGTATTCCCATCTCTTTCAGAATTTTCCACAGTTTGGGGTGATCCACACAGTCAAAGGCTTTGGCATAGTCAATAAAGCAGAAATAGATGTTTTTATGGAACTCTCTTGATTTTTTGATGATCCTTTCACGAATTTAAAGTGTACCATTCGATGAGCTTTGACAAATTTATACAGTCTTAAATCACTACCACAACTGGCAGGGTAATCTTTGCAGACAATGGTTTACAGTTTTCTCTTTCCACTTCCACAACAGGAAGCAGGCTCTCATTCCCTGATTTAGAGGAGGTTTGTGACACTGCAGAGGGCAAATAGTCTGCAAGACTCATGGCTTCCTGACTTTGCTTTTTAAAACCTTCAGTCCATGGAGGAGCTTATGCTAGACATCCTGGTGGGGAAGAGACAGAGTGCCTTGGAGAGAAACAGGAAGGAATATGGTGATGATGATAAAGGCAAAGATGAAATGCCAGGTTCCAATTTGGGGGCCTTTAGATATATTGGCTCACTTAATACTCATAACATCCTTTGAGGAAGGTTCTGTTTCTGTTCCCATTTTATGGGTGAAGAAGCTGAAGCACAGAGAGGTTGAGGCTTTTATCCAAGGAAACTTGGCTTATATGTGATAGAACTAGAGTTTGAGGCCATAATCTGCTCTACAGCATGAAAGTGAAAGTGTTAGTTGCTACATCATGTTCGGCTCCTTGTGACGCCATGGACTGTAGCCCGCCAGGCTCCTCTGTCCATGGGATTCTCCAGGCAATAAGGATGGAATGGGTTGCCATTCTCTTCTCCAGGGGATCTTTCTGACCCAGGGATTGAACCTGAGTCTCCTGCACTGCAGGCAGAGTCTTTACCATCTGAGCCACCAGGGAAGTTTTACAGCAAAGTCCGTAAAGAAAAATGAAAGGACCTTAACAAAACTAGAAAAAAATGTCTAGAATCCAGAAAAATGAGAGGAATTTTGTTTTTTGCAGGCTGTGGGAAATGATACTGTGCTACTTTGGGGAGGAATGGTCTCACTGTAGAAGTCCAGGCTCTGAAAGGACCTTACAAACTAGGATGACAGATTTGTCAAGACTGAAAGATATGAGGGGTACCTCAGTACCATGGTGTCAAGTGGGGACTCTGCGTCCTTTGCTTTATGTCTGTGGGATGGTTTCTAAGACTGATGGAGCTTATATATGCGGCTAGTCCGTCGGAGGAGGTGTTGGAGATAATATTAAATAGATTTAATATATCATCTTTTATTACCTTTTGTTCCCTTGAGTTCATGGACTGAGATTCATGCCCATTGGCCATAATTTTCATATGTTGTCAAATTTAGGCATTCCTAATTAAAAATGCAAACTCTCACATTATAGCACTTGGAAAAGGAAAAATGGTATCCACTATTCAAATTCCAGATCTGAATAATATTCCCTGAAGGGGACTCTCTCCCATCCTTGAAAACCATCATTTTCATTAAGCTTTCCCCTCTGGAATGCTAAAGGGGCATGAAAGACAAAAGGTAAGATTAACTTACCAGTTACATGTTAAAAATCAAAATGAGATAGGAATACCAATATTAGCTTCCCAACTTTTTAATCTCCTCACCTATTATTTTCTAGAATGACCTGAGGGTTGAAACAGCATAAGAATGATGATGTCACTCATGATTTAAAATTTAATGCTATTAATTTATGCTTGCATTATAATACTAAGTGAAAAAAAGCAGTTTAAAAATGCAATACTGATTATATAATTTGTCTGATTAAAATTATTCTACTCCTGTACTAAACTTGGTAGCCCAGGCTAGGGAAATCTCTTCCACTCTCCCAGGCAGCACCAGCAGGAACCAGTGGAGCCCCCAAAGTACCAGATAAACCAGGCAACCCAAAATAAAACCACAAAGGCTCTGAAAATTAAACTTACTGTAGCCATAGTCCATGAAAGTTAAGACACATGAGCTAAACCTAAATCTAAACAGTGTGTCTTAAATTTGTAACCAAACTCATCCCTTTTATTCTATTACTGAGAAGCAAGTCACTGGGTCCAGCCTGTACTCAAGGGGAGGGCATTATATAAGGGTGTGAACGTTGTCAAGACGTGGGGATCATGGTGGCTCAGATTAAAGGCTGCCTACAACAGTCTACCCTCTGGCCCTTAATAATTCACCTATGTTTCACATGTAAAATGTCTTCTACCATTACAGCATCAGCTCAAAGTCTGCGAAACCACCATCTATCTACATCAGGTTCAGGTGGGATGAGGCTCCTTGACTGTAGCTAAGAAGAGCTTCTTCAGTACAGTTACAGTATGAGCATCTGTGAGTCTAAAGGGACAGTTATCCGCTCCCCTTGCCCACAATGTACCATGGTGAGACAAGCTTAGGATAACTGCTATAGACTTTCCTGTTCAAAGAGGAAAAATGAGAGCTACAGAGTGGTAACTGATCTAAAGTAGCTTTGAAATCTCTGTGAAAAGTGTCCTAAACTTTGTAATTATGCTTTCTGTGGCCACCCTCTAAAATTCCCATTTAGATAGCATCCTTATCTTAGCTCAGAAGAGACTCTGGTGTATGGGAGTCAGACCAACCAGGGTTTAAATGCTGCATCTCTCACCTGTTAGTCCCTCTGAGCTCAGTTTTCTTCTCTGTAAGGTGGGAATCATGCTTTTCTCTCACAGGGTTGCTAGGAGGGTGAAAAGGAAAAGAGAATTCATGTGCAGAGCTCCTAAGAGATGACTGGAAACAGAGTGACACTCAGTAGAAGCTCATTTCCTTCTACCTTCAGTTAATTAGTGAATGAGTAAAACCATCTGATAAACTAGTTTATGAGAAGGTCATTGGAATGTTAGCAATTGATTTTGATAGGCTTAATATAGTTCCAGTTAATGGCTTATGCATCCCTGTGTGGTCCGTTTCCACTCCAGGTGTCTATTAAAGCAGAAAAGGCCAGTAGGTACCATGCAGGCTCAGGGCTGGATGCTGGACCTTCCTTTCAGCCAAGTGGACAGGGATCTGATCGTGATGCTTTATCAAGGCATGATAGTTTTTGTGCAGGTCTGCAACTGTAAGAGTTAGAGGCCGCTTTGCATGGGAGGCTCCAGACTGACCGGAGGCAATGGACTGCTTCTGCATCATTTTCCTGATTCTGAGGCAGTCGTCTTGAAAGGGGGTGTAGGATTGTACTTATGGGGAACAACTTCATATGCCAGACCCCTGGGGCTGAGCCATGGCTCTACCATCTACTACCTCTATGACCTTGGACAAGTCACTTCCTGTTTGTTTGTTTTTCTTTGCCTCATTTTTAACAGTAATTGTGTCTACCTTACAGGATTATGGTGAAGATTAAATGAGCTGATTTAAATATAGCAATTAGAACCATTGCTAGCACAGAGGAAGCACTATGTAAATGCTGATTGCTGCTCTTATTTCACTGGAGCCATGGTGGCTGATCTGGGGGGAGCCTGGGCCACGACAGAGGAGCCACTGGAGGGAGGCCATAAAGTCAGAGAGAAAAGGAGAGAGTGCTGTGGCTGCTTTCTTCCTCCCCCGCCCCACTTTTCTCATGGGATCTCCCAGTGGCCAAGCCAGAAGTCAGCCTGTGGGTGTCAGCTCCCAACTGTACAAAGGAGACCAATGGAAAGATGAACAATGGATCTGCAAATTTAGGAGGCTCAGGACTGGCATGGTATACCATTGCCATAAACCTACAGGGGAGCATTTATACTCCCCAGCTTTTAGAGGCAGGGATTGAAGCTGAGGGAGATGAAATTAATGGTTCAAATATTCAAAGCCTGTGAAGTGGCAAAGGCAGGAATAGAATCCAAACCAGCCTAACTCCAAAGTCATGTCTACTTATGGTGCAGTGAAGCCCGTTGGTTCAGTTCTATAGCCTGCTTAGAGTCTGGGGTCCCCAGGTAGCACATCCTCATTGCATTTGATTGTACTTGGGGACTCTTCACATGAGTAGGTGAGTGAGTAGGTGGGAGAGCTCTTTGTATTTTAGAGACCTAAAGTTTTTCTCATCAGACCATGGCTCAAGGCCTCTGCTGCTGCTAAGTCGCTTCAGTCGTGTCCAACTCTGTGCTACCCCATAGACGGCAGCCCACCAGGCTCCGCCATCCCTGGGATTCTCCAGGCAAGAACACTGGAGTGGGTTGCCATTTCCTTCTCCACTGCATGAAAGTGAAAAGTGAAAGTGAAGTTGCTCAGTCGTGTCCGACTCTTAGCAACCCCATGGACTGCAGCCTACCAGGCTCCTCTGTCCATGGGATTTTCCAGGCAAGAGTACTGGAGTGGGGTGCCATTGCCTTCTCCCACCCTGGAAACCAAACTAGGCACGTCAGAATCACTTGTAGGAGCTCCTTAAACTCAAGTCTCTATCTCTGAATCAAGCTTATGGGGGCCTAGAAATTGAAGATGATGCTGAAGCCTGGCCCTGACTGGTATCGTCTCCTCTTAACCGTCTGCTCTGATGACCTGAACAAGTGGTCAGGAGTTGGCTTTGTTCAAATTAAATTAGTCATTAAAAGTCATATTCTCATCCAGGATGCTTTTGCAGCATCTGGGGTGAATGTAGGAGGAGGCAAAGACAATTTTTAGGCCCCAGAACTCTACAAAGAGGCTCACCAGCATACTCTAGAATGCTCTGATGTTTGAGTACATGTACGTTCAGTCAAGTCCAACTCTTTGTGACCCCATAGACTCTAGCTTTCCAGGCTCCTCTGTCCTCAGAAATTTTGAGGCAGGAGTACTAAAGTGGATTGCCATTTACTACTCCAGGGGATATTCCTGACCAAGGGATTAAACCCATGTGTCTTGCAGCTCCTGCATTGGCAGGCATATTCTTTACCACTCTGCCACCTGGGAAGCCCAGAATGCTCTGGTATTTGCTATTAAACTGCATTTGATGTGCAAATACATTAGTCCACACTACATGAGTTTGAGCAAGCTCCGGGAATTGGTGATGGACAGGGAAGCCTGGTGTGCTGCAGTCCATGGGGTTGCAAAGAGTTGGACACTACTGAGTGACTGAACTAAACTGAGGTTTTCTTTGGAACTAGGAACTCTCTGTCCTGTCTATCTTTTTATGCTACTATTTGATATGCCAGAATTTCATGTTCACTTCTTAGAGTCTGTGAAGATTCTCGAACAAGGACTGCTTGGCACACAAAATGAATTCACTTACTCTGTTCCCAGGTACTCAAACTTCTTGAGCTGGAGTGGAACTGTCTCAGGACCGAATATTTAGGGACACCATGTGAAGGGTAATTCAGTGTGTGATTGTCTCTAAATAGGAGTCTCACCTCAAGATTGTTTTAGAAGAAAAAGAAAAGAAGTCTGGGATGAAATTCTGCTCATTTGTAAAGGCATTAATTTTAGTTGCACTTTAGAATAAGAGTAGAGCTTTAAAATATTGATGCAAATAAATATTTCACCCACAGGCATTCTGATTAAATCAGTCTGTGTGATGGGCTTGGGCATTAGTATGTATTTTTTAAGTTCTCTAAGTGATTCTAATGAATAAATGAATTGGGAAGAAACAATCGTAGTGCCTTCCTACGTCTAACTATTATACGCTTTGAAGTTAGGCAAGCCTTTCTTGTTACAAGATCTCATATCTACTTTAAAAATCTCTTGCTTTTACCTCTTTCCTCATATCATATCTAGGCTCAAAATAGAACCTCATTGTTAATGTTTCAGTCAATATTTAGGACTGGCCTCCAGTTACCGGCTTCAAATACAGTATGATAGATTGTTTTTTCAAATACAAAATCTCAGGACAGAAAGTTGGAAAATAAAAGGTGTGCAATTCTGGTTAAACATAAAATTTTGATTTGCAAATTACTACATTGTTTAATCTAACTCTAATAACATTAACTGTCATAACTAACAGTAAACTTTCACAGTACACCAAACTCTGTGCTAAGAACTTGACATGTATCATCTCATTTAATTCTCATTGCATCTCTATCATGTAAGTTCTGTTACTCTTCCTGTTCTACAGGTGAGAAAACTGAGGCCAAAGAAGGTAAGTACTTGTCTGATAAGCATAGCTAATAAGCGCTACCCTTGAACCAGGCTTCTGTTCTGAAAACCCACAGTCTTAATGACTCCACTATCAATGTGGGCATTCCTTATAGTGCATATTGTCTGTGGGGTCATTCATTGGCAAGTTTATGTTCTGAGTGCCATATCTGCAAGTCCAGAGATACAGGGTCTATGAGTTAATTCTGTAGATGGAATGCTTTAGGGAAGTTCTATATTGGAGTTTGTTTTACGTAGGAGTCAGAGCCTGAACATGCTCCTCAGAAGGGCAGTGTGTCCAGCTGTAGCCTCGTCAACTTCGGGTGGTTTTGTGATCTTCTGCTCACTTTTAGAGGCACCCACTTCCACCATCTTCATCCCTGAAGCATCTGTATATCAGTCTCCACTCTGGGACATGCATATTTACTCTTCTTAGATGGGTCAGGTCCTGTGTAGTTCAGCCCAAAATGCCTTGGAGGAGAAAGCCCTCTGGTTGGTGTTCCTGTTGGAATCTTTTCTTGGCTGATGTAATGCTCTTGTAATTTTCCATCTTCCCCCACACAGACCCTTGGTCTTTGGCCATATATTCTGGTCTCTTTGCTCATGGATCCATTTGCATGCACTCATTTTACAGCTCATTATTGCAGTGGCCATTATGATTACAACTGGCTTCTTAATTCATAGCTACTCTAATCATTAAGACAATTATGGTTAATTCACAGCAGCTCTTATGGTTATTATTATTCATTTATTCAGTTTCATTTTTAATATAATTACGGTTTAAGCCAGGACATCCCAGGTCTGCAAGAGGTGAGGGTACACCATGCGGTGCAGAGCAACCAAAACAGCATGAGCCTCTTTATTGCAAAAAAAAACAATGCTATAATAATAAAGGAAGTTGAGAAGGAAAAAAAATCCTAACTTCATTGCTCTTGCAAAACTGTTTTAATTTTTCCTATTTCTTTCTCAATTACTTGAATGCTTTTACTCTGGTAATTGCAGTTGGATATGAGTGTGTATTTTTTCCCTTCTAGTTAGCACTACACCAAATACAATTCTCCGTGTTGTTTTACTGTCTCCACACATTTTATGTTGGACATAGACTTTGAGTTAAACTAATACATTTATGATGCTTTGCTTGTATCTTGAGGTTTTCTTGAGTCTGTGAGAGGATACACGTGCAGCTGATTAGAAAAAGACCCCCAAAAAGGAGTTTCAATACCTGCTAGCTCTTATTTTTTTCCCAGATTTATACCTAGGAGTGGAATTTCTGGATCACATGGTAGTTCTATTTTTATTTTTTTCCAGGAACCTCCATACTGTTTTATATAGTGACTGCACCAGTTTACACTCCCACCAGCAATATACAAGGGTTCCTTTTTTTCCACATCCTCACCAACATTTTTTTATTTGTAGACTTTTTGCTGATAACATTGTGATTTGCATTACTCTAATAATCAGTGATGCTGGGTATCTTTTCATGTGTCTGTTGGCCATCTGTGTGTCTCATTTGGAAAAATGTCCATTCAGATCTTCTGACCATTTTTTGGATTGAGGTTTTTTTTTTTTGGATTGAGTTGTATGAGTTATTAACCCTTTGTTGGTCATTTGCAAATATCTTTCTTCCATTCCACAGGTGGTCTTTTTATTTTGTTGATGAATTCCTTTGTTGTGCAAAAGCTTTTAAGTTTAATTAGGTACCATTTGTTTATTTTTGCTTTTATTTATTTTGCCTTAGATCAAAAAAATAATCCTACAGTTTATGTCAGAACAAATCAGGAAGTATACAGTTAAGGTACAGATTTCTGTGATAATGATAATAACAACAAAACTAGCTAATATTTATTCAGTGTTCACTATGTGTGAGTCATGTCCAGAATCTTGTTTAATCCTCATGGCAATCCTACAAAGTAGTTTTTATTTTTATCTTTATATGTAAGGTAACAGGGACACATAGAGGTTAAGTAACTTGCCAAGATCGCAGAGCTAAGAAGTGTCAGAACCAGGATTCGACCAAGAAACCTGATAGGGCTGTTGCTCTCAGCACGTGCCATGGGACCTCAAACACATTTCTTCCCTTTGCTGAGAAAAGTTTCTTTCTGACTCTAAGAAGAGATCTCCTTCCTCTGGGTCCTGGCTGAAGAAACAGCGTCAGGACTGCCTGCCACGTCAAGGGCGGCATTGGGCATGCAGAGGAGCAGACCAGCACTTCACTGCTACTTCTGAACTGATTGTCTACTGAGTGGCCTGTGGCAAAAAAAAAAAAAAAAGAGAGAGAGGTTCTGAATTCCCTTTGTTCTCCCCTTTTATGTTGCCCAAAGGAAAACCAAAGCAAAAACATGCCCTTTGAAGCTCTTTTCTATATGAAAAAATAAACAGACCCCTTTTCAGTGAGAGACTTCAGACTTGAAGCAGGATTCAGTTAAAGCTCCCTCATTGCCAGTGCCCTGGGGAGAAGCCCCTGAATCCTTACATTCCTTTATCCCATTCACCAGATTCTCTTTGTGACTATTTCCATTCTATTTAAGCTGCACAAATGATATGCTTTGAGCATCCTTTAAATAATAAAAAGTCCGTGAATATGTTAGCTATGAAAAGCGTGATTATGTTCAGAGTGGCAATGACCATGCTTTGAAATGGTGGAGACAGTGTGAAGAGGAGGAAAGGAACTTATCTGGGGGAGTGATCTTGGGAACATCCTCTGGGGTCCTCATAGACTCCTTCTTGCTCACCCCCTTCCTCACCCACATATACACAGACACACACTTCTTTGATGATAAGACTGGTTTAAGCTGCTGTGGCCACCAGTTACTCTAACATAGTAGCTATGTGTGCTTAGTCTCTCAATCAAATCTACTCTTTGCAACCTTTTGGACTGTAGCCCACCAGGTTCCTCTGTCCATGGGATTGTCCAGGCAAGAATACTATAGCAGATTGCCATTCCCTTCTGTGGGGCATCTTCTCCATGCAGGGATCAAACTTGTGCCTCCTGCTTCTCCTACATTGCAGGCAGATTCTTCACCTGTTGAGCCATCGGGGAAGCTCCTGAATCGTCACAACAAGATATTCCTGCACAAGACTGGTCCTTGAAATGTCCTCAGAGCACAGAGGCTCTACTTTTGGTTCCCTTTGATCTTGTAACTCACACTGCCCTCTTTGGGAACCTATAGCATGTGTCCTTCATCCCACATTCCCCAAGTCCCAGCAAAGAGCAATGTGACCCAGTTCCCACAGGCTTTGACTTGGAGCTTTGTATTACTGATTTTACTGTTGTAGGCTTTTGGGACTGGTTAAGGAGGTGGCTTAGATGGTAAAGAATCCCCCTGCAATGCAGGAGACCCAGGTTTGATCTCTGGGTCAGCAAAATCCCCTGGAGAAGGAAATGAAAACCCTTTCCAGTATTGTTGCCTGGGAAATCCCATGGACAGAGGAGCCTGGCAGGCTATAATCTGTGGGGTCTCAAAGAGTCAAACATGACTGAGCAATTGAACAACAACAAAGGAGTAAGACAAAGATCACAGGCTGGTGGACCCACTCAGAAGCAGCGTTTTGTTTGGCTTGCATGATATTTATGAAATATTAAACTTCATGAGATTTCACATGGAAGTCATACGGGTTAGCTTTCCTTGATGTTGGACAGTCTCACAACATGGCAGTTACCATCTTCCCATTTGACAGTACTTGATTGGTGCTGAGCAGGGGCACTATAGTCCCCTTGATGCATTTATGTCCCCATTTGGTTCCTTTGGATTTAGGTTTTCAATTCCTGATTTAAGGTCTGAGTGAGGATAAAGGTAGAGACTGAAGTCTTGTGGTTTTTGTGATCATAGCCATACTGGCTTGCTAGCATCTATCTGGACCATGAATCAACTGCCTACCTACCATTCCCACCTGATGGATGACCACTGGTTGGCCAGTGCAGGAGTGGTGTTGCTGGTGAGGTGGCAGTTGCCCGTCAGTCAATCTGTAGGGCACGCACCTTGCACTGGTCACTTTGTACACTGAGTTCAGCCCAAGGACTGAGTGTGCAGAAATTTTGGTCAACCTTCTAGGCACTTATCCCTTTCTTGAGAGCCCACTCTTTGGTTGCTGAAATGATTTGCTTTGTTGATGCAATCAATACATTAGTTGGTTTCTAAAAAAATTTTCACTTGTATCTTTATTTTTTGGTCATTCATTGTGGTATCTTAGTTCCTGGATTAAGGATCGAACCCATGCCCCCTGCAGTGGAAGTGTGGAGTCTTAACCCCAGGTCTGCCAGGGAATTCCCAATACATTAGCTGTTAGGGTGAAATGTTGTTAGCCATTGGCAGCTATTCATTTCACACCATCCCCCTTGCTCTGTAAGAATATTGCTTTACCCAAGGTATATTCCATCAATTTTGCACATGCATTTACACACACAGACACTTTGCCTCATTCTCGCCTTCCCCAACCTTTTTGTCCCAGGACAGGGGTTCAAATATAAAGGACTGGACTATGAGGGGAGCAACTCCTGGTCCCTTCTCTCTCTAACCTCCAGAACCACTCACTCTCCAGTCAGGCAATGAACTCTCTCATTTTTTAATGGCATGAAAAAAATCCCCCCTCTGCTGCTCTGAGGCAATCCTGATTGGTATTTGGTCAACTCATTATAGATTTGATGCCCCCTTTTTTCTCTAACACTCTTACTCAAGTAATTATCTTTGCAGTCAAATTGTTTTTTTTTTTTAAGATGAAATATTCAAACAGAGAGTAACATCTATTTCTAATTTTTCTTCCCAGAAAACAGAACAGGCTAATTTTTTCTTTCTCCCTCAGCAGCAGCTTTTGGTTCATTCAGAGGTTAACATCAAAAGATTGTGATCCAGTCCTTTAGACCAATGGCTTTGAGGTTGCTTGAATGCAAATGATTTCTCTGCAAATGACACCACTCTTGCTCTCATGGTTACATTCTCATTGCCAATTATCCCTCGAACATTTCATATCAGATATTATTCACTAAGTGGCCAGGATGATTTCAGAAGATTCTTTCTAATCAAATCTGGCTGCAAACATAAAATAAAGCAAAGTAACTGCCCTGAGAGGCCCACTGCCAACATCTGCCTCATTTTTTCTGAACTCACTTTCCAGGTTCAACAAAGAAGAAACTCAGGGCTCAGAGGTGAATCTCCCATCCCCCATAAATGTATCTCATCTGAACTGGGCTCTGGCCCATGTCTTAAAATTGAGTTATACTCTGGACACATATCCTTCAGCTTCCTTAAGCCATAAATAGAAGAAGGGATTAAGAATGCCAGGAATGAGGGTTTTTGTTTGTTTGTTTTTTTCTTTTCAAGTAGTTTGAGCAGACAAGCAGAGTCAATTGTGTGTGGAGAGATTGAGGAAACAGCATTATTATCAGGGCTGGTACCTTTGTTTCAACTCACTACTATATTCAAACTTGGCAAAGGGGTTCATTGTTCATTTGCATGACATGCACATCACATGCTGTCTGATAACTGGCTATGTCTTCTAATTTTTAGCCTTTGAAACACTGATGCCAGGTGCCAGATAGCCTGATGGATTTGTTCTAATTTGGCTTAATTTCCAACCAAAACCAGCTGAGCTCTGAAAAACTGGTTAGTAATATCACTTAGAAAATGATATCCCAAATAAGTGCTAGGAAACAGAAAATGTTCTCAAGTACAGCTCAATTTCAAATCATATTGCAAACCTGATTGCATATGCAAACCTGGATTGAGGCAGCTCCTCTCAGTTCAGTTCAGTCGCTCAGTCGTGTCCGACTCTTCGCGACCCCATGAATCGTAGCATGCCAGGCCTCCCTGTCCATCACCAACTCCCAGAGTTCACTCACACTCACGTCCATCAAGTCGGTGATGCCATCCAGCCATCTCATCCTCTGTTGTCCCCTTCTCCTCCTGCCCCCAATCCCTCCCAGCATCAGAGTCTTTTCCAATGAGTCAACACTTCACATGAGGTGGACAAAATACTGGAGTTTCAGCTTTAGCATCAGTCCTTCCAAAGAAATCCCAGGGCTGATCGCCTTCAGAATGGACTGGTTGGATCTCCTTGCAGTCCAAGGGACTCTCAAGAGTCTTCTCCAACACCACAGCTCCTCTACTGATCATTAAATGCCTCAGTTCCACATTAGAGATTGGTGGATACTGTGTAATTGTGGTGGATTATTGTAATTATTGTAATTGTAATTATTGGTGGATACATGGGGGTCTGATGTGAGTAGTGGAGACCAAACCCAGTGTGAGTGAGCTGCATGCACTCTGCTGTTACAGGCAAAAAAAAAATACAATTGCACTAGATATTGCTATGTGAATGTCACACAAATTCCATGAGAATTATCTGTTCAAAATAAAAATCTTTCTTCTCTAAATACCAAAAACAACTTTAGTGGATTTTTGTTTTCTATGGAGTAAAATGCCCAATGCAAAAGAACTCAGCCTTTCATGACCTTGCCCTAATTTACATTTATGGTCTATTTTTCCCTGCTTCTTTACTTCCAGGACTGAGCCAGAGCAAATTTCTTGCTCTTCCAGGTTTCTGGGCCTTTGCAGTGCTCTCTGCCAGAGGAAGCTTAAGAAGCTTCAGGAATAACCCAGAAAGATGGGCAGGACTTTTCATCTAGTTGCCTCTGTCTTACTTGCTCCTGCCCCCACAGTCTTCTAGCATCCTTTCTTGCCCAATCTATTGGCCATATAATGATTTCTGTATTCCCTTTTGTAATAGTTGAAATGGAACCCTGTTCTCTCTTCTACTTTTTAATGGGACAGACCCTTTAGGATGCTAAGCATCATTCTCGGGCATCTAGATATGTATAGCCTAGGGGCTCTCAAACTTAGTGTCCATTAGAGTCCTCTGAGGACTTTGATAACACAGATTGTTGGTCCGCACCCCCGAGTCTGCTTTAGGAAGCCTGGGGTGTGGCCTGAGAATATGCATTTCTAACAAGTTCTGCAGATGAATCTGATGTTGCTGATCCGGAGACACCTTGAAAAGCACCACTTTAGCCAATGCTTGTTGAGAGCAGAAGATGAGAGGTGACCTGAGAAGATAGACACTTCCTGGGGACAGACTGGGCAAAGGTGGCATTTTGGGGCTGTTTGCTCTGTTGGTTTGTGGGATGGTGGGATGTGGACTGTTACAGAGACAAAAGGGAGGTTAATGCTGATGCATCTCTGGGATAGGACTTGTCACTGTAAACAAGGGTATGACCAGTGTACATTTTTGTCAAAGTGAGCTATGGAAGGTGTGACTTTGGGGGTCACTTCCTCTTCCAATGCTAGCGGCAATCATAAAGCCAGTAAATATCCCTAAGAGGCTGTGAGCCTCACAACTCTTGGTCCTTCTTTTCCACTCTCTCGGTTTGGCTAGAAGACTGGGATCATTGGGATGAGTGAGGGGCCATCCTGACGACAGTGAAAACTTTCTCTCTGCCTGGACTGTACTTTTTCCTCAACGATCTCCCAGATATTCTGAAGACAGTTCCAATATATTTTCTGCAAATCCTTCCCAATCCTTCTAAGATGTTTACTCCCATATGTCCAAAAAAAGCCTGTGCTTTTTATAGCACCAATAAGATGATATTTTAATGATTCAGTCTAAGGATTTATCACCTCCAGACTAGATTAGTAACTCCTTTGTGGACAGAGTATATATATTAATGTGTGTATGTGTGAAATATACATACATAGAATATTTCATCTTTTTCTCCTCAGAGCCAATGAATGTTTGCCAAATGAATGAATGAGCCCTACTTTGATGCATTTTCTATCTCCCCTTTTTTAAGTGTGTAAATCTTGTTTTGCTATTGGATTTCAGGCTCGAACTGGGGTATACCACGTGTTCTACTTTATCCTGAGTCCTTTTCTACTAACGCCCAGCCCCCAACTGAATATGCAGTCAGAATCTAAAACACAAACCTGAGGATAAATTGATTTTCATCTGCTTCTGGGAAATGGGAAAGCATTAGTGAAGAGGGTTTCCACTTTCTGTCCTCCCCTTTAAAAAGAAGCTAAAAAGATTAAAAGCTGCTGGTTGCTTCAAAGTCGAGCTGCGTGTTTGGGAGATGGATGAAAGTGCAGTACCTGACTGTAAAAGTCTTCTCTGAGATGACTATGACCTTTGAAAGATCAAAGAGTCACTCTTCTCCTGGAATCATTACGGCTGTTAATAATCCATGCTGACTTTTTCTTGGGTGAAATGTTCTCTTACTTCATCCTCATCCTGAGTGTGTAAGTCTCCACTCAGTTTCAGGGGCTTGTTTTGGCTTAACTTCAGGTTTCCCATGAGAGCAAGAGTGGATGGAAATGTTATCAGTAGGATGCAAACACCTCAGTGAAGATAGCAGTGAAGGATTATAGATGGTAAGCTCTTCTCTGACAGAGAGCAATGTCAACTGAAAAATAAGACGCAACCTAAGGTTGAGAACTAGGCTTTAGTTGGTGGACTTCCTGAGGCTTAAGTCCAGGAGGCAGCCTCTCAGATAGCCCTCAGGGACTGCTCTGAAGATGTAAGGGAGGAACCAGGATATACTGGCATTTATGCAACAAAACCCAGATGGTCTGAATATCAAAAGATTCAGTTCAGTTGCTCAGTCATGTCCAACTCTTTGTGACCCCATGAATTGCAGCACGCCAGGCCTCCCTGTCCATCACAAACTCCCGGAGTCTACTCAAACTCATGTCCATCGAGTTGGTGATGCCATCCAGCCATCTCATCCTTTGTCATCCCCTTCTCCTGCCCCCAACTCCTCCCAGCATCAGAGTCTTTTCCAAAGAGTCAACACTTCGCATGAGGTGGCCAAAGTACTGGAGTTTCAGCTTTAGCATCAGTCCTTCCAATGAACACCCAGGACTGCTTTCCTTTAGAATGGACTGGTTGGATTTCCTTGCATTCCAAGGGACTCTCAAGAGTCTCCAACACCACAGTTCAAAAGCATCAATTCTTCGGTGCTCAGCTTTCTTTATAGTCCAACTCTCACATCCATACATGACCACTGGAAAAACCATAGCCTTGACTAGATGGACCTTTGTTGGCAAAGTAATGTCTTTGCTTTTCAATATACTATCTAGGTTGGTCATAACTTTCCTTCCAAGGAGTAAGTGTCTTTTAATTTCATGGCTGCAGTCACCATCTGCAGTGATTTTGGAGCCCCCAAAAATAAAGTCTGACACTGTTTCCACTGTTTCCCTATCTATTTCCCATGAAGTGATGGGACCAGATATTATGACCTTAGTTTTCTGAATATTGAGCTTTAAGCCAACTTTTTCACTCTCCTCTTTCACTTTCATCAAGAGGCTTTTTAGTTCCTCTTCGCTTTCTGCCATAAGGGTGGTATCATCTGCATATCTGAGGTTATTGAGATGTCTCCTGGCAATCTTGATTCCAGCTTGTGCTTCTTCTAGCCCAGAGTTTGTCATGATGTACTCTGCATAGAAGTTAAATAAGCAGGGTGACAATATACAGCCTTGACATACTCCTTTTCCTATTTGGAACCAGTCTGTTATTCCATGTCCAGTTCTAACTGTTGCTTCCTGACCTGTATATAGGTTTCTCAAGAGGCAGGTTAGGTGGTCTGGTATTCCCATCTCTTTCAGAATTTTCCACAGTTTGGGGTGATCCACACAGTCAAAAGCTTTGACATAGTCAATAAAGCAGAAATAGATGTTTTTCTTGTTCTTTCGATGATCCAGCAGATGTTGGCAATTTGATCTCTGGTTCCTCTGCCTTTTCTAAAACCAGCTTGAACATCTGGAAGTTCACGGTTCATGTATTGCTGGAGCCTGGCTTGGAGAATTTTGAGCATTACTTTACTAGCGTGTGAGATGAGTGCAACTGTGTGGTAGTTTGAGCATTCTTTGGCATTGCCTTTCTTTGTGATTGGAATGAAAACTGACCTTTTCCAGTCCCGTGGCCACTGCTGAGTTTTCCAAATTTGCTGGCGTATTGAGTGCAGCACTTTCACAGCATCATCTTTCAGGATTTGAAAGAGCTCAACTGGAATTCCATCACCTCCACTAGCTTTGTTCGTAGTGATGCTTTCTAAGGCCCATTTGACTTCACATTCCAGGTTGTCTGGCTCTAGATGAGTGATCACACCATCATGATTATCTGGGTCGTGAAGATCTTTTTTGTACAGATCTTCTGTGTATTCTTGCCACCTCTTCTTAATATCTTCTGCTTCTGTAAAGTCCATACAATTTCTGTCCTTTATTGAGCCCATCTTTGCATGAAATGTTCCCTTGGTATCTCTAATTTTCTTGAAGAGATCTCTAGTCTTTCCCATTCTGTTGTTCAGTAATCAAAAGATTACTGTTAAGTAAAAGCTGGACATCTCAAGTTAATGAATTTTTAGCACTTTCCTGTGTGAGGGAAGATGCATGGGTCTGGGCGGATTGAAATTATTCCTTTGATATGCACTTTGACTATCTAGATCCAGTAATCTGGCTATCTTTCTTTCTTTCTTTCTTTTTTTTTTTTTTCCATCTTGAATCCCCTCAGGGTGCACAGTGGCTGATGGCTTGAAGGCCACAACATCCTTTGTTTACTGGTACGACAGATGATGATAGTAAACATTTTAGGTTTTGTGGGCCATAAGATCTCTGTTGCAACTACTGAGCCCTGTCACAGTGTGTACACAGCCATAGACACTATAGAAATAAATGAGCATGACTGTGTTGCAATAAAACTTTATTTGCAAAATCAGGTGGTAGGCTAGATTTGGCTCACAGGATGTAGTTTGCCAAGCTTGGCCCTGGATTTCATAAGACTTTGGCTCTGGGTCTGCTAGGTCTACCAAACTTTGATCCTTTCCACACTGACAGTAACTGGGGGGAAAAAATTAAAAGCTTCTACTCGATTAGCCAAGTTGCATTTGCCTGAGAGTAGCTTCTTTTTCAAATGAAAGGACAGGAGATCTATAGACAAACAGGAATCAGCAGATCCCTCCCCTCTCCTCCTAACTTCTTCTGGTCTGTCTTTAGAGCCCCATATTGGTAAAGCCTAACTGAGACCCAGATGACCAAGCTGGCAGGGAAGCCTGGTGTGCTGCAGCCCATGAGGTCCAAAGAGTCGGACACAACTGCGCAACTGAACAACAGTAAGGCAGAGCACCACAGAACAGAGTATAGGATGGTGGGTTTGATGCTGAGAGACAGTGGCTGGATAACTGGCCAAGACTCCAGCAAGGGTATCAAAGCTGTTGACATGACATGAGGTTAAAAGTAAAATCTAGTGCAGTGACCAGGGAAATGGCATCTCTCTGAGTTAGACACGTAAAGCCTACACACACTATGGCTTTGCTGATCCAGCTGTAAGATGATAAACTGATTCCACCCCTAACTCTGGCATTGCAGACTTTGTGGACACACAGAACTTTATATAAGATCATCTGAGCTTATCCCCAGAGAGACAAGGGGGACATGTCATTGTAAGCCGTTAAGCAGAAACTTAATTGTTGTGTTGTACAATGTTGAGAAAGAGACTACGTGAGCAGAAGGGAATAGATCAACCTAGAAAAGTGAGTGTACTCAGTTATGACTGTAGGCCTGAGGTTTACAGATTCTCTGAAGTGGTTATTTAAACTATGGCTTGGCAGAAATTGAATATTCAAGGTAATGAGTCTAATTGATTATAAGCAAGTGTTCCTTTTAATAAGATGTAGTAACTGCTAAGGGCAGGTAGGCGCTTGAAGGGCAAACTAGAGAGAAGAATTTAAAGTTTGAAGTACTAAGAAAGATTGAAGTATTTTTTTATTAATTTTTTGGCTGTGCCATGCTGCTTGTGGGATCTTAGTTCCCTGAACAGGGGTCAAATCCATGTCCCCTGGGTGGAATATTACCCACTGGACCACAAGGAAAGTCCAAGGTTGGAGTATTTAAATATGTTAATGTGATTGACCTCTTTTACAACCCAGATATGGCCTCCATCCTCATCCCCTAAGGGCATATACGGTAATACGCGCCGCCCACCCGCCCCGCCCCGCCCCGCCCCGCCCCCCACCGCTACTAAGAGTAGTTGTTTTTGCTTGATTGAGATGGGAGGTTTCAGGCATTCAGTAGAGGCTTGTGAGAGTCAACGCCCTGTATCTAAAGAACACTCGCTGATGGGGCTGGGGCCCTGGGAGCCCAAGAAGGCCAGAAGCTACAGTTTCCAGTTTTCTCACCTGCTGTACCTATACTGGGGAAGTGGGATTGGGTGGCTGAAACTTTCTTGGGTCGCTATGGTGCTAAACAGCCTTCCTCGCAGGCAGGCTAGCATTCAACGGTAGTGGACGCTGGCAACAAAAAGTGAATGTGCTTGATAATTTCTTTCCTGCATTGTTTAGTATAGAGACTTGTTCCTCAGTCTCTCATTGGGGTGTCCTTTGACATTTCACATGGATTTGTCTATAAGCAGAGAATGCCTTTGTCATATCTACTTGAGAGTTGTGGTTCTCGTGACATTTCTCTTTCTTATCACATTAACAAATTGTTTGGCCTTCTGGCTTTGACATCAGCCTCTCTGCTTGGGTTAATATGAGTCAACTCCAGATCACTGAGCTCACTCTTGCAATGCTGACAAAAATCTCAGTGCTCGAGATTCTGAGATTTCAGAGGAAGTGCCAGAGGTGAGCCACAGTGGATTCATAAGGCAGATAGCTTCTTCAGAGTCCTCTGAGCAGCTAGCTAAAGGAGTCTTCTTGACTTTGCTGGGCAATGTTCTGCTCAACTATAACAGATCTTAAAAGTTCATTTTAAGGCAGCCTTTCTACAGAATAAAATGATGACATTTTCTGGAGGCTTGTCCCTGACAATAGTGTTCAAGTCTTTATGGCTTTATTGCTACTCTTCTGGATATAAATAAGTGGTTTCCTGTTAAAAAAAAAAAAAAAAAGAAAGAAAGAAACAGAAAAAAATCACAAAACACTAGATCTCTTGAAAAAATGTACTTACAGGTAGCATGTTTCTACATGAAACATATAAGCTGCTCTTTGGAGCAAGGCTGAAACAGATGATGTGACCCACTAGGACTCACTGGGCTTCTGTTTGAAAGTCACATCTAATCTATTGAACAGGTTTGGGTGGGGAGGAGGTAAGGTTATTATTCAAAGCTTCTACAGTTCTCAGTCCTTAATGTTGGCAGAATGTGAATATGGAACTAGCTATGTTGCCTTAATTCAGACTGAATGCTATACACTCTGAAAAGTTCATGAAAAGATCTATAGCTGATATTTTTTCATTAGTGATTTTTAATCAATGCTATGACTTCAAGAATAATCACTCTGCTTTTCTGAATTTCTTGACACCTCCCTGACTCTGCATCTTGTAGGATCTGATCTCAAGAGCCCATCTTTTTCTTCTTTGCCATGTCTTTTTTTTTAAGGGAGCCATTTTAAAAGTCTTTATTGAATTTGTTACAGTATTGCTTCTGTATTATGTTTTGGTTTTTTGGCCATGTGACATGTGGGATCTTAACTCCCCAAGCAGGGATTGAACCCTCACCCCTGAATTGGAAGGCAAAGTCTTCACCGCTGGACCACCAAGGAAGTCCCTCTGCTGTGTCTTATAATTTCTCTTTCTATTAATGGCCTTAAGGCCAAATTCTAAATTTTCTCCATACTGTGCAATGTCATTTCTGCACTGTTCTCTACAATTTATTTCATGTAATATTTTCTGTACTAAATTATTTAACTTTTAGGAATAGCAGATTACACACATTGCCAGTGAGGACTATGCAAAAATAAACTGTGGCCAAAGTGCAGTTTATTTTATTTTGTAGCAGTTGAGACCAAGGCAGAATGCTGGGGCCAACTCCACTTTGCCTTAAGTCCTGCTGCCTTTAAACACCTTCTCTAGTTACAGGAAAAGAGGCAGACCCTATGACCGATGGGGTGGCGTAGGTTTTTAAAAATCAGCTTCTGGGAAGAAAGAGAGCAAGATTGGCCTTTAAGACAGAGGCCTTAATGTAAAAACGGGTTCTACTCCAGTACTCTTGCCTGGAAAATCCCATGGATGGAGGAACCTGGTAGGCTGCAGTCCATGGGGTCGCTAAGAGTCGGGCATGACTGAGCAACTTCACTTTCACTTTTCACTTTAATGCATTGGAGAAGGAAATGGCAACCCACTCCAGTCTTCTTGCCTGGAGAATCCCAGGGGTGGGGGAGCCTGGTGGGCTGCCGTCCATGGGGTCGCACAGAGTCGGACACGACTTAGGCGAATTAGCAGCAGCAGCAGTCCCCTAAAATCTCTTGTAAGGTCATCACTAAAATGTTTTTCTCCTCACGATGAATATGTGTGCTTGCAAAGAAACACAGCCTCCTTTTTTGCCTTGTCTACTAGGGAGCTAAGCATGAAAGTTAGCGTCATGCATATTTCAGCTCACGTGTCACTTCTTAAGAAAGGTCATTTAATTCATTCAGCCTAATTAATTAGCTTACTTTGCTTCTGATCACTCCTACTGTATTTATGTCCTTAGGACTGTTGAAATAAAGAGCCACAAACTGAGTGGCTTGAAACAAGAGAAATAATCTCATAATTCTGTAAGATAGAAATCTTAAATCACAGTGTCAGCAGGGCTGTGCTCACTCTGAAGGCTCTAGTGGAAAATCCTTTCATACCTGTTCCTGGCTTCTGATGGTTGCTGGAGATCCTTGGCCTTCCTTGGCTTAGAGCCTCATGGCTCCAATTTCTGACTCCCCTTCATGTGGCATTTTTCTCTCTGTGTATTCACACAGCCTTCTTATAAAGATACCAGTCATTGGTTTTAGTGCCCACCCTTATCCAGATGATCTCATTTTTCTTTAATTTTTTTTATTGTAGTTAAAGTCACATAATATAAGTTCAGTTCAGTTCAGTTGCTCAGTTGTGTCTGACTCTTTGCGACCCCATGAATCACAGCATGCCAGGCTTCCCTGTCCATCACCAACTCCCGGAGTTCACTCAAATTCACGTCCATCGAGTCGGTGATGCCATCCAGCCATCTCATCCTCTGTTGTCCCCTTCTCCTCCTGCCCCCAAACCCTCCCAGCATCACAGTCTTTTTCAATGAGTCAAATCTTTGCATGAGGTGGCCACAGTACTGGAGTTTCAGCTTCAGCATCATTCCTTCCAAAGAACACCCAGGACCGATCTCCTTTAGAATGGACTGGTTGGGTCCCCTTGAAGTCCAAGGGACTCTCAAGAGTCTTCTCCAACACCACAGTTCAAAAGCATCAATTCTTCGGTGCTCAGCTTTCTTCACAGACCAACTCTCACATCCATACATGACCACATAATATAAAGCATACTATTTTAACCATGTTTAACTACAGTGGCTCTAAGTACATACACAGTGTTACGCAATTCTCACCATCATCCATCTCCCCAATTTTTCACCTTCCTAAGTTGGAACTCTGTCTCCATTAATCACTAACTCCCCATTGTCCCTATCCACCTTCTGGCCCTTGTCATCTACCAATGTACTTTCTGACTCTATGAATTTGACTTTTCTAGGTACCTCCTATGAGTTTGTCTGCACCTAATGTATATTGGAATGTGTTTTTAAGGTTATCTCATCTTAACTATATCTATAAAGAGTCTGCTTCCAAATAATGTCATATCTTGAGATCCCAGTAGAAATGCATTTTGGGGGAATGCTCTTCAACACACAGCATTCATCATATTTCACGTTGTCTTCACAGCACCTGTCACTGTCTGGAATTTTTATTTCAGTCCTATTTGTGATGCTTGTTCACTGAATCCTCCCACTACACTTTGTGCTCTGACACACTAGAATATTAGTTTTACGTGGGTAAAGACTGCCATCTTATTCCATGCTGAAAGCCTGGCATCTAGGAAAAACTTTCAAATACTCTTGTTCAGTGAATCACTTAACTGATGTAGAGCTCAATTTTAATAGTTTATCTCTGGTAGAGTGTGCTGCTCTCTTTCTCAAAATGGCTTTTGAATTCTATGTTTCCTCAGCTTCCACCTGAAATCCTTTTGGGAAGAAGTGGAGGAGAAATTATGAACAAATAAAAGGCAGTTGTTTGGAGTGCTCAGTGTATTTTTCCCATGAAATAATGTGATAAATAATTATTAGATTCCCAGGCCATCTTCTAAAGTTTTTTTTTTTTTTTTTAAGTTGAAGCCTTTTAAACTTTATGTACCAGAAATATTATCTGTTGGTGACGAAAAAGACTGAAAATAATGGTGTTTTCAGTGTAGTTTCTTTTGGTGAGCTTGGGAGTTGGATCATGCCAGTACTTGACATGTGGTAGAAGGTCAGGTAATATCTTTTAAAGGAATCGATTAATAAGTACAAAAGAAGCTACCGAGGTACTTGGACCACCATAGATTCTCTTTTCTTACTAAAGAAAATAGAGTGAGGGTGGGAGGAGGTGGAGGTTGGATCTGAACTCTTGACTTTTTGCTGCTTTTGGCCATCTGTTATTTTCAGCTCAGCTGGGGAATTCATACCATGTCTCCAGAGAGACCTTTATGGTTTGGCTATCCTTACAGAGCCCCACCTTGGTTTCAGTTACCTGAATCACACCGTTTTCTGAGCCCTTGGGGGTTATGCTAAGAATATCATATAGTGAAGAATTTGGGAGCAATCCTTAATGAAAATGGGTCTGAAAAGTAATATAAAAATGCAGCTAATGTCACAATTCATACATTTTTAAAAACTGTCTTCAGATGGGAAAGAAAAAACAAAGTGAGAGTGTGGGTATAAGAAGGGGCAGAAAGCAGAACATCTGTTGTCTTTGCTGTCTTATTTAAAGAGACCACTAGAGAGAGAATGTTCTAGAATGATTTTCAGTATCACGGTGGGGCATCTTTGCTTTGTACCATTTCATTTCCAGTTTTTCTCTTTCTGTAATGGATTAAGAGCATTTAATTATGGAATAGAGACCCATCAGAGTTAAATAACAGCCCAAACCCCTTTGTTGAAGGGCCTGTGATTGAGTGACAGTGACTGCTGAGTCCATGTTAGGAGTTCACAAACATGTTTCAGAAGTTCCTGAAAGTCATTCTGACAGATGACATCACCTGCTGCAAGGAACAGTTATATTAAGAATACAATAGTAACCTTTCTCTTTATGATTGCTGCCTGAATGCACTGATATACTCTCTGAAAGACATTTCCTCTTCAAAACAAAAAGGAAGATGTCCTGTGAGCCTCGTAGACAGTCAATTAAAAGCTAGAGTGCCCACAAATGCTGGGGTTTGGCCCTGCCAGAGGCACACAGAGCTCTTCACCTATATTCTGTGCACCATGTGAAAGCAATCGAGCAAATCCAATAATTCGCTTGATTACCTGGAGTCCTTAGTAAAAGCAAGATTAAGGAGAGCAATGTTAGCTCATCATTGACTGGAGGATTTTTCCAGAAACTAACTCCTGTAGCCGGCAACTTTTATTTTGTCTGGCGGCAAATTACTTCTGTTATTTCACTAACACTTTCAGGGTTATTACATTCAATAGCTACTCCTGACACTCCTGTAAAGTCTTCTAATTTTCATGAAATGTTGTCTTTAATCCACTCTTCTGTAGCAGTAAAGGCGCATTCTCCACACCAAGAGTTTCATTTTCACTTTCTAGTTCAGAATCAATCCCTAAAGTTTTTTGTCTTTTTTGAAGGTCTACTATTCACATTTTCTGAATCAGAGCTGTATTCTGAAGCACTGTCATCCTCTGAGACACTAGTATATATGTCACTCGGACAGTTAAGAAAAAGTACTTGCATTTAATAAACTAAAACATTCTTCACTCAAAATTTCATGATGTGTCATTTTTTAAAAATTCTACATTTATAATATACAGAGGGTTGGAACAAAAACCTAACAGGGCAAAATGTGAAGGAATAATGACAACAGTAAGTTGTATAATGAACCCTTGATCAATTTTAAGCTTTAACAACTTTGCATAGTAATGTTAATTGTATCACTCTAAAAATTTATTGATGCATCTCTGGGGGTAACAAAATAAGTATTTACATGTCTCCAGTGAATAATGTGTTAAGTTTCTTTCTGAATTTGTTGGTCTTTCTAAGGGATATGACTTTTCTTTCAGGTTGGGGAAACATGGAAACAGTGAGAGACTTTATTTTTGGGGCTCCAAAATCACTGCAGATGGTGACTCCAGGCATGAAATTAAAAGATGCTTGCTCCTTGGAAGAAGAGCTATGACCAACCTAGACAACATATTAAAAAGCAGAGACATTACTTTGCCAACAGAGGTCCATCTAGTCAAAGCTACGGTTTTTCAACTAGTCATGTATGGATGTCAAAGTTGGACTATAAAGAAGGCCGAGCACTAAAGACTGATGCTTTTGAACTGTGGTGTTGGAGAAGACTCTTGAGAGTCCCTTGGACTGAAAGGAGATCCAACCAGTCCATCCTAAAAGAAATCAGTCCTGAATAAGCATTTGAAGGACTGATGCTAAAGCTGAAACACCAGTATTTTGGCCACCTGATGGGAAGAACTAA